>NC_083101.1:95146204-96346204 GCF_949774975.1 Lagenorhynchus albirostris | reverse complement strand
TCGCTTTAAGGTTATTTTGCTTTTATCATAAGTTGTTGAAACATACATCATTTAACTTACACTGGCAGCATCAATTGCTCAGATCATTATGTTTACTCATTGTGTTTATTTCTTCTGGTTCTAGGAGTTCTTTTGCGCCTGAGATTGACTGATCCACCTAAGTCAGGCAATGTGTCCTTAGTCAGCCTCTGACAGGCAACTGGGTTTGGACAATTATTCAAAAGAGAACCCTTGAGTCATAATTCTTGGTAACAGTGTATTTTTAAAGTTTTATTTAATCCCAGGCTAAAGCCTCTGCAGAACTTTTCTTACCAAAGCAGTCTAGTACAAAAAATAAATTAACACACAGCATTTATTCTCTTTATAAGTCATTTGGCATATCAATAACATACTGCTGTTAGCTGTCTTTTAGTATATTCATAGCTTCCCAAGTTGACCAGAGAGCCATTAAGGACTCTTATTTATATTTCTTATTCCCCTGCTCTTCCTCCAGAATGCTATACTCAAGTCAGTACCAGATAAACACTTTTTATTGATTGATTGAGTCTCAAGACTTCTGTAGCTATTTGAAAATGGTAAATGTGATCATCCTGGAATTGGAGCTGCTCCCTAAGAATTAATCCTTTATCTGCACTTTCTGACCTGTGATTAGAGAATCAAATTCCCCTGTCATGTCAAATCAGATTTTGGAGTGAAGTAAGTGTAACTCTGACATGACTAAAGTTCTTCAGATCTGTATCACAAGATAAAGGAAATGGCATGTAACTATTAGAGCCATATATTGAGCTGACATTTGAATTCACAAATGCAACTTGCTAACTTCAAGGTACGTTGACAGATAAAAGTGGGTCATATCAAGAGAGTCTGGGGCTTCCCTGGTGGCGCAGTGGTTGAGAGTCCGCCTGCAGATGCAGGGGATGTGGGTTCGTGCCCTGGTCCGGGAGGATCCCACATACCGCAGAGCGGCTGGGCCCGTGAGCCATAGCCACTGAGCCTGCACGTCTGGAGCCTGTGCCCCGCAACGGGAGAGGCCACAACAGTGAGAGGCCCACGTACCGCAAAAAAAGAAAAAAAGGGTCTGAAATCTTTATTCATTTTAGAGCTCAGTGATTTGGGGATTCTCTGAACTCAGAAGCACTATGGGGAAAAAGGGGATGGAGAGAGATTTGATATCTCTTGAATCTTCATTAGACCTAGAAAATCATCTGACACTTTTATTACTGGCTTTGTAATATGCATAGTGAAATTTATCATGTCTAAATCTGCAGTGCTAATATCAATCTTTTTCTGATTTTGGATAGCAAAAAGGGAGGCCAGTTTCTGGGAAGGCACTTCTAGGCAGCTACATCAGAGTTTCTGGAGCTGACAACCAAATATGAGTATTCCTTTTAGGCTTCCCAGGTTACTCTGTAACATGTAGCCAAATTTAAGAACAAATA
Organism: Lagenorhynchus albirostris; assembly: GCF_949774975.1. Classification (NCBI taxonomy): domain Eukaryota; kingdom Metazoa; phylum Chordata; class Mammalia; order Artiodactyla; family Delphinidae; genus Lagenorhynchus; species Lagenorhynchus albirostris. Next base: position 96,344,765 of record NC_083101.1, on the reverse strand, counting down.
CTTAGTGATACAACTTTTGCTGGTATTCTTCATTGTCTTTAAATATCTTGGTTAAAATAGTGATGTGGTAAGAACATTAACATATTTTGCAGCAATTCCACTCCTGGGTATATATCCAAAAAATAATACCTCCATTGTTCTTGGTAATATTTCTGTATGATTTGTCTCACCAATAATGCCTGAACTTCATGAGCAGTCAGGCTTAATTCTTGGGCTTTTGAATATGTATTGTTCTCTTCTGAATAGGTCAGTGCTAGGAACCCAATGTATCTTCCATAAATACCTATGTACTTTATTTTGATTTTAAGTTTCCCCAAAATTTCCTTTTACACTTCTGTTTGTAAAACATGAGGCAAAATGTATATGATCCTCTTTTGGACTAGATATAATCAGCTAAAACTTCTGTTACACAGATTTTGAGACAGCCCAATTGCTGGGAACCGTGAACTGCACAATCAACATTCATTCATGACCTGTTAAGGTCAGCCTATCTGTTCTGAAGGTCAATAACTGCAGTAGTGATCCACCGTTGGTGGGCTTTTCTTCTTCCTGGTCAGAGCAACTAAAATTCTCCCATCAGCACAGAGCCTCATAAAAAAAGGAATCAATGACAAAAGGAAAGGAGAGGCAGAGAACAGACACACACGTGCGTGCGCACACACACACACACCACTGTTGACGCCACGCACTGAAGTATTGTATGGGTGTGCCCTCTCAGGCTCACCGCTCAAAGACAGACAGCCACCCTCTCTGGACTCAATCTTCTGCTCTACAACTTCATGCAGGTAATTTTACTTCCCTGAATCTTCTTCCATCTACTTAGGAAAATGAAAATAATATCTCCATTAGGAAAAATGACCTCATTGACAAAATAAATGCCAATATATTTGCCTAATTATGTATCGTGATGTCTCACATGTAGCTTGCATTTATGTGTATAATTAAAACTGGTTGATTAATATCCCAGCATGCCCTTTGATCGTCCTACATAAAAAGGTAAAGCTGAAGAAAGACTTCACATTCCTCTACCCCAAGAAAAATTAAGAAAAAGCTGAACTATGGAGTATGATATCTTCATTACTATTAAGAAAACCTTAGATGTTTGCTTTTCTGGTTTTATCATTTTCAAACGTTGTGCATATTTTAGTAAGATAAAAGATTTCAATTCAATTTAGATCATGTCCATTTAGCACTTGTCCAGCACTCTCCTGGGAATAATATGTAGCACCAAGAAGACATGTTTCCTGTCATGAAGTGAAAATTGAATTAATAAAATCAGTAGCTTAGTAATTTGCCAGTTTGAAGTATCAATGTATATTTTGAGTATTTTAAACGCAAGAGATATAACTGCGATTTTTCTTTTAGAAGTGCAGAGATATCCCTCAAACTTCCTTGCTACTTCCCCTTATTCTGAGCTGAGTCTTAGAACATCTGAAATGTTCTAAAATGTCACAACTGATTCTGGAACTAAGAAGTGTCACTATCTGGATGCTTTCCCCGGTCATGGCTGAGATTTTACTCAGTAACCTGACAGTATAGGAAAGAGCTGAGCTCCATTCCAACTTGTCCAGTGGTGACTGGGCATTTTAAAGGGAGAATGAGGGAGTGGGGAGGGGAAGTAAGCAGGGGCTCAAGTACAGTCAGGGAGGTAGAAAAAAATCACAAAAGGTAAGTAAGTAATTCGGGTTTGTCAGTGAAAGTGATTGGGCCAACTGTGTCTGCTAACTGGCAGTTACCAAAGTTAGGATTTTATCCTCCCCAGAGACAGGGAGGCAGAGGCCCTATACTTCCTAATGATTACATTTTGAAGGAATGGCTTTCAGGCCCTTGAAAAAGACCTTTCTGGTTTGTAGGAGACAGAGATACCTATGAATATACCTCAAAGGAACAGAGGAAGACTTATAATTGTAAAATTTTCTTAGTAAATGCTCTAAGAAAAGGAACTTAGGGACCTATTGTCCAGTGTTGGCTAGAAAAAGTGGTAAGGTCTTTTGAAAGTCTTGAGTTTTATCAGACAGGTACTGAAAAGGATTGTCCCAGGGCTGTGGCCTTGGGCTGCCAGAAGTCATGCTAGGGTTGGTGACATCTCAGTACAGGGTTTGCAAGGAGTTGTTATGTTGAGAGTTCTTTTTCAGTTCTCTGGCAGCACACACTGGGGCTCTTGGCTGAGCTCAGGACTTACCTCATCCAGGAAAAGAGAGACAGGGAAGGCATCATAACCTGCTGCTACCTCCCACCCTTCTTCAGGAATTGCCCTGGGAGAAGCAGTCACAGCAACCCACGCCTGGTGTGGAGGGCTGTCTTCCTGCATCAACACAAGTCCAGCTCCTTCTGGGAAGGCAGGGCCTGGTGCCCTTTCAGAGGCTCAAGTGCCCTCAGGATCCCAGCAGGAAAATGCAAGTCCGAACTATACCTGATCTCAGAGAGACGGCAGTGAGTGGTCCTGAAGAGAGATCTTAGTTCCCTGCCCAGGAATTGAGCCTGGGTAACCTGGACGAAAACCAGGAACCCTGACCACTAGTCCACCGGGGGCTAGAGGCTAGAAGCCAAGTGGCCCTAGCTCTTTTCCCCATTTGAAAGCAAAAATGTTTCAAGGAGGCAAAAACTATAAAAAACAGTCACAAAGGTTATTATCAGAGACACAACATAACATGTGGGAGAGCACACAGAGAAACACTTTGTTTATTTAAGACAGAGCAAGGCAGAGATACACACCCGGAGAGAAAGGGTATGGGCATCCTCTCTAATGAGGAGTGCAGTAAGTCAGAAGCAAGGCAGAAATACACACCCAGAGAGGAGTGCAGGCGTCCTGAATGAGGGGCGCAGTAAAAACATGATTTAAATCACTTATACAGGACAGTCCTTCCAGCTCTTTGTTTCTTTGGCCAATTATCTTGTTTCTTTTTTCACACCTGACTGGTCCTAGGACCCTCTTTAACATGCCTGTGCAACTTTTTGCTAAGATGGATCCCACCACAGAGGCCTGTGAGGGTATGTCCACACATATTATGGGATGGCAGCCCCTCCCTTTTCTTTTTTTTTTTGCGGTAAGCGGGCCTCTCGCTGTTGTGGCCTCTCCCATTGCGGAGCACAGGCTCCGGATGCGCAGGCTCAGCGGCCATGGCTCACGGGCCCAGCCGCTCCCCGGCATGTGGGATCTTCCCGGACCGGGGCATAAACCCGTGTCCCCTGCATCGGCAGGCAGACTCTCAACCACTGCGCCAGCAGGGAAGCGCCCCACCCCGCTCCTTTTTGACCCTCAAGGAGTCTTCCTGCACATGTGCAGACAGGGAAGTTTTCCTTGACCTTAGGAGTTGGTCATCTTATCTCTTTACGTCAACAGTGCTAAGCTTTTGCCACTAGCTTTGTCCTTGGAGTGCCTGGGTGAGAACAAAGCTTCAGTTTTACTCCACTTGACAAACACCAGCTGCCAGCCCAGGGGCCCATCCAACTCCTACCTCATACCCAATTCTGCTCTTGCATCACTTCTGCATGTTTCCTGGGTTTTGATTTTCCAATCAAGCAGTCTTTTTCCGGGAGCATTTTTCCAGCTCTATTTGACTCTTCCCATAGGAATTACATACGCACAGCACAGTATGTTACCAACAGCAGATGGAATAAGCCTAAGGGGAAGGTCCCACTGGGGTCATTGCCGTCTACTGGGAAAATGCTATCACTAGACCATTATGGCTCCAGGAAAGTGGCACTAAATCAGAGTGTTGGCTGGCTTCTAATATCAACCTTTATCCCTTATTTGTGCAATGACTCCTGCCTAAACTAAGCAATCCGTTCCCAGCATATGGCAGATTTTCTAAAGAACGTGCTGTGCGTATTACCAAATTAGTTTACTTTGCTGATATCCTTTAAGGTTCTGTTAGACATCTGTAAATGACAAGTCTTTTAGTATGTGAAAATTTTTTCCAGAGAAATTCGAATCAACCATGAGAAAAAGAGATAAAAGGTGTTAGATTACAAAATTACAAGCATTAGGTAGGAAAGCTGCTATGATTCTGGCAGTGTTAATATTTGCTCAATGCATATACTTACGTGTAAGCCTAGATCACCCAATTTTCCTTCACTATGTGTATCATTTTACTCTTCATATGTGTTCTAGCCACTTAAGTCTATTTGAATGTACTTACCAAATTAAAATATAAACGTTCTCTGTTTAAGCAAGGAAATAAAGAGTCAGAAAAGAAAAAAAGAGAATTCACCCATTCAATGCATTCTATGAAAAGAAATGAAAGAATCAACCAGAAGAAAAGGTCAGAAGTCACCTCTTAAGGAGACCTAAGGAAGTTAAATGTTTGAGCAGATCAAGCAGCAGACTTATTTATTAGATCCTCTCTTCTATTCTCCTTACTCAGGAGGATAAATACAATGCAAAATAGAAGGGCATAGTCCAAGTATTTAAACAAAATGTGAAACATATTTCTGGTTGAGCAAAGTGACTTGGCCTCCAGCCAGTAAGAAGCAGACTCTCTAGGCAGAATCTGTGCTAAGAGATAGTTCACCATCCAGGATAACCCAATTAGCACTGAGCATAAAAAAAAAATGTTGACAAGGTCAAAATCATCCATTGCTTACATTTAGAGTATTGCATTGAGGTCTTAATTGTCTTCTGAGTTATTCATGGAATTGTATACATTCTCCTTTCTAGAGAGATAAGCCACGTGTACTTTTCTATGTATACTATGCCAGTAATTGAATTTTGCCTTAATTTGAAAGCATTATAGCTTTAAAGGATCAAGTGCAATTTAAGTTCAAACCCCTTTCTTCAGATGAAATTGTATGTAGATGCATTTTATAGAAAACAGATGAAAGCTGTTCTGCTCTGCCCCATACAGCCTCACCTTCCTCCATAATCTCCCTGCAGGCTCCAGGGCACATAGATAGAAAAGGCACTTCATCAGAAGTCATGAGACCTAAATTCTAGATCAGGTCTGGTCATTGCCCAGCTCAGTAACCTGCACCAGTCATGATCTCTGGGTGCCTCAGTTGCCAAGTGAGTAGAGAAAGGTCACAAATTTCCTTTTGACCTCTGAAGTTCAATTTCCTAGTTCAGTTTTTTTCATAATTTCTTAAAGTAGCTGAATAGTTTTTTCATTCTCCTAAAAGTGTGAGAAGCACAAAACATTGTATGTATATTTCTAATCAAATGCTAATATTTTTAAGTGGCCAACATCTAATGTAGAAAAAAATGTAAAAAAAAATTTTCAAATAATAGACTTTAAATTAGCAAAGCTTGTTTTTTAAAAGAAAGTATAGTTTAGTTCTAAAACTCTGAGATAGTTTTAAAGCATTAAACCAGAAGGTGTAATATTCAAACTGTCAAGAATCTTTCTCAAGGCTCTAAATATTACTTCTGTGGTAAATGAAAGCACTAGTAGATTTTTTTTTTAATTACCTCAGCAAAAAGGAAAAAGGAAGAGCCACACCTGCCTTTCATTCCCCAGGCCCTTGTTTCCATCCTTCCTCATGGCAATTCTAATGTTTTTAGGTAGGGACTTGGGGCAGCTTGTGGTAGCATATGCAGATTTTATTTATACTGTGGCTCATGAGAAAGTGACAGATACAGAAATAAATGGAGCCAGTACTGAGATTTTGGAGTTTCAAGTGTCACTTGAGATGTCACTTATCCACTACCCATTCAGGAAACATTAAGTCATTGAGGGTTTTTTGCACTTGAGGCACAGTTCTAGGTGCACAGACAGATCCATATAAGATGTGTTCCATGCACTTAATGTATATTTAGACCAAAGGTAGACACTGAGATTTAGTATGAGAGTTTTGAATAATACTAAATAGTACATACAAAATATAGTAACACTTGGATGCATGAAGTACTATGAAAACAAAGCCATATTCTAGAAGGGTAAGGAGGAAATTAGTTCAGGGCAAAAAACTATGCATTTAGAATTGTAGATTACTCTTTTTAAAAGCTTGAACATTCACAGCTAAAAGCCCTAGTGACTATTGATGAAATCTAATTGAGCCAAGAAGAGGGATCAGATCATGATATAGGTCTAATTACTGTGATGGAGGGGAAGGAAAAAGGATTGAGTAGGAAGAATCCAGGACTGCAACCCAGTTCTGAGAAAGTTTCTTAAAGGGAAGCCTTGAGCCAAAGCTGTTAGAAGAGTCCTGTGTCTCGTGGGAGCGGACCTGCATCAGCAGCCTGCTGTGCTCAGTCAATGGCTAGAAGCAGTCTGCAATCTCAGGATTGTGTTCTGAGGACAGCAGCTGGAGCTGCCCGTCAGTGTTCCTACCTATAACAGAAGACCTGAGTGGTGCATTTCCGTAGCTGACAAACAGGCCAAGTATGTGGGCTATATTGAAAATGAAGGAATGTCATGGGGAAGGGGTCGGAGAACTGTGGATAAATATTTGGATCACTTGTCATGATAAATGACACGTCTCTGTATTATTTTCAGGAAAAACTATTAGCAAACCCCAGGTGATGAAGAATCTCTCCAAATGCAGAGAAATTTCTGTGGAGGCTTCCAGCCTAATTCGAGGGTCCTCCGCAGATACAACCTCCTGAACTGGTGCAGACACTTAGATGATAAAAAAAAAACCACACACACAAATAAAAAGAAAGAAAAAAAAAACCACACACATAATTATCTTATCTTCACACAAGCTACTAAAATTTTACAGTGCAGCTGTTTAAAGATTTAAACACTTACTTTACATCCAGAATTAGGATGGTGGTAATACATTTAGCAATAAACATAATGAGCATCACAGGTAATCTAGTGATCACCAATCTAAACTTCAACATTGAACATCATTATTATCACGTGTTTTTTCCCCCCAAATTAATTCTTCAATTATGGTAAAAATGTCAACTCTAATTTAATTTATAGAGTCGCTTATGAAATAAAAATAATGAAATACAGCTAATGTACCCCAGTTGTATTGAAAACAAAGTAATCTTTCTGAAGCACCGTGGGCTCAATGGCCAGTAACAGGTGTAATATTGGAGCGAAACTGGCTGAATAGCCCAGTGGTCACAGACCTGAAGACTGTGGGTTGATAATGCTGGGAGCACAGAGTAGAAAGAAGTATAAAATGCTCTAAAGCAGGACCCCTTAACTGGGGCTCCATAAACACTGTGGTGTAGGGGACAGGACAGCAAACTGGAGGAGGCAGTGCAGTGCCCACCTCTGCCACCTGACTGCTGTGACTGGAAAAGCCATTCACTGTCTCTGGTCCTAACTGACTGTCTTTTGGGTTGTCAGGAAAAGAGAATACAGATTTTTGGACTGATTTCTTGTTCAGAGCTTACCTTAATATTAGTGAGGTTTTTTTTTTTTTTTTTTTTTTTGGTTCTAGAACAGGGCTTAGGAGCAGCTCTGGAACCAGATGATGTGGGCTTATACCCCAACTCTGCCTCTCTAACCTCTCATTTGTGGAGTGAACAAGATATTAACTCTTACATATGGGTTGACAATGAAATAAATGTATTAGTTTTCTATTGCTGCCATAACTGATTGGCACAAGTTTAATACAGCTCAAAAAAACACTATTTGTTTTCTCACTGTTTCTTCTGTAGGTCAGAGGTCCAAGCACAGTACAGCTCTACTGAATCCTCTGCTTAGGGTGTCGCAAGTCCAAAGCAAGGTGTTGGCAAGGCTGTTCCTTTCTGGAGGGAAGAATCTACTACCAAACAGATTTGGGATAGTGTCAGAATTCAGTTACTTCTCTTTCCACATGTACTTTACATGCTTCCAATCTCCTTGACTTCCTCTTCTGTCTTTTCTCTCTGCTATTAAGGGCTCATGTGATTATACAGGGACAACCTAAATAATCTAGGACCACCTACCTAGCAACAGATTAGTAACCTTTGCCAAAAATTCTTCTTGGTTTTTATTTGTTTCAGTTTGGTGCCTGTTTTTTTTATTTTCTAAAGGAGAGAGTTTGTTCTATGTTGCACATTTCTTTCTCACTATATAAATGATATACATGAGAAACAACCATTTTCACCTTTTCTTCTTCAGTTCTGTTTTCTTCTCTATGCTTTTATGCGTAAGTGCTACATGCCAAGGCCTTGTAGATCTAGCCCTCTCTCTCATGCCTCCTGGGGAGACAGACATGTGAATAAGTAAATCAAGGCCATCTTCTAAGGCTAGGGCAGAGACACCTACAGAGTGTGGAAGGAGCGCAGAGGAGGATGTCCAGCTGTTGTTAGACAGTGGGGCAGATGGATACACAGCATTAGGTCAGTGCTATCACGGAAGTGAAGGAGGAAGGCATCCCAGATGACATAGGAATCATACAGGCATACTGTCCTCAAGGTTCATCCAGGTTGTTGCAATTGGCAGGATTTCCTTCTTTTTAACTTTGAGTAATATCCCATTGTATGTATATACCACATTTTCTTTATCCATTATCTGTTGATGGACATTTAGACTGTTTCCATATCTTGACTATTGTGAATAATGCTGTAATGAACATGGGGTGCAGATATCTTTTCAAGATCCTGGTTTCTATTCTTTGGGTATATACCCAGAGGTAGGATTACTGGATCATGTGGTAGTTCTATTTTTAATTTTTTAAAGGAAATTCTATATCTATGTTGTTTGTTTGTTTCTCCTTTCTTTCCTTCTTTTGGAATCTGTGAATTTTTAGTAGTCTATTTTTACTTACCCATTCATTTTTGACTATATGCTTTTGTATCTGGAGGGAGGGAGTTTCACAAGAAATTAAAATATATAAACTTAACTTTTCACAGTCTACTTTTACAATTCAAGTTGGATGAAGAAAACTTACTCTCATATAGGAATCTTTACCCTTACTTTTTTATACTGTGGTTATAATATCTACATACATTGAAAACCTCATCAGACAATGTTACAATTATGTTTCAGCTGCAAGCATATATCAAAGACTTTAAGAGGATAAAGATAGGTTATTATATTTACTTACAAATTGACCACTTATATTGCTCTTCCATTATTCCTGGTGTTCCAAATTTCTTCCTAATATCACCTTATTTTCATCTGAAGAACTTAGTTTAGCATTTCCTTTAGATCCTGTCCTGTAGCAACAAATTCTCTTAGTTGTCATTATTTCAGAATATCTATTTCAGTCTCATTCATGAAGGTTATTTTTGCTGAATATAAAATTCCATATTAATAATTCTTCCTCTTCTGAACCTTACAAAAGCTGTTCTACATCCTTTGGCCTGCATGCTTTTGATAAGAAATTTGCAGTTATTCAAATTGTTATTCTCCTATATGAAGTGTGTCATTTTTCTATGGCAGATTTCCAGATTATATTTTTCTTTAATTTTTATCAGTTTTATCATTATGTATCTAGAAATAGATGTTTTCATTGTTCCTCCTGTTTAGGATTTGCTAAGCTTCTTAAATCTGGAAGTTTATCTCTTTCACCAAATTTAGGAAGTTTTCAACCAATGTTTATTCAAATATTTACTCTGTACTATGCTTTCTGTTCTTCTCTGAGACTCTGATGACATGAATATTAGACCTCTTAGTGCTCTCGAATAGGTTGCTGAAATCTGTTCATTCTTTTTTCAATATTTTTCTCTCTGTTAAGATTTGATTATTTCTATTGATAGATATATCTTCAAGTTTACTGACTCATTCCTCTGTTATTTCAATTATCTATGGAGCCCATCCAGTGAATTCTTATTCCAGTATTATTTTTGGTTCTGAAATTCTCAATGTGTTCTTCTTTTCATCTTCTATTTCCTGGCTTAGAACTTCTATCTTTCTAGTAATTTCAAGAGTGTTCACCCTTACTTCTTAAAGCATGGTTTTAATAGCTGATTTAACATCTTTGCTTAATAATTTGAAAATCTGCATTGACTCAGAGTTGGTGTCTTTGGTTGCCTCTTAAGAGTTAAGATTTTTCTATCTTTGTATGTAAAGTAATTTCAGATTGTGATCCTGGATATTATGAATATTGTTATGAGACTCTGTTATTGTTTATATCCTAAAGATTATTTATTTTGTTACCCAAATTGTTCCAGCTTTGGTCATCAAAACTCTTTCACTCGGATCGTCTGACCTTTTGACATACCCCCACCATTGTGAGATTTTTTTCGTTTGTTTGTTTGTTTTTGAACACTGCCTTACTTTCTGTCTTTATAAGATGCTCCAGTGTCTTCTTTTATATTTCTTTCCCCAGCCCTAGAATAAGACATTCTCCAAGGAGCCCTGTTCCTTTCACTGGAGTTTGGTATTAAAAATAAAATCTGGGTGCTAGATGGACACCTTACTACTTTGCTACTGGAGTGTCATTGCTTCTAGCTCCTCTCAGTTGATAGATCAACAAAATATGTGTATATACTAATCTATGTATACACTTATATCTATATCTAATTATCTATCTTTATATTAAGCTAAACATGAGTTCATACTGATGTCTCCAACTGTAATCTACCAGCACATGGATTGTTCCAACCTTCTCCTCTTACTTATGTGTAATCTCCCTCTCCAACAATGAAAAATCTGGCTCCCACCAACTGCCATCCATTTATTTATGGTTCAGTTTCAGTATACATATTTTGTGTGTTCAGAATTGTTAAGCTATGTCCCAGTGGAAAACAACTTCATGAACTAGAATTGCTTATATATAGTTCCTTTTACATTTAGGTATTTCCAGTGTTACTGAGGTCAGCATGTCCCCCCCAACCCCACTCTGCTGAGGTTGTTTTGTACATTTGTAACAGTTATATTCTTATGTCACATTCTTTATTCTTTCCTAGCTTCCCTGACCTGCTAAAGGATTTTAAAAAATTTTAATACCATAAGGTTCATTCTTTGTGATATAAAGTTCTATGGGTTTATGATAAATGCATATTTTCATGTATCCACTAATATAATATTATACAGAATACTTTTACTGCCCTAAAAATTCCCCTGTGCTTCATCTATTCAAACCTCTCCTCCCACTCCAAATCCCTGGCAACCACTCATCTGCCATCTCTCTGGGTTTGTTTTTTCCACAATGTCTTATAAATAATCATGCAGTGTGCAGCCTTTCAGATTGGCTTCTTTCACTTAGCAATACAAATCTGAGATTTATCCATGTCTTTGCATGGATTGATAGTCATTCCTTTTTATCACCAAAGAGCATTCCATTGTATGATTGTATAATGGTTTAGCAATCCATTCACATATTGAAGGACTTCTTGGCTCCTTCTAGCTTCTAGCCACTATAAATAAATTGGCTGTAAATATTAGTGTTCTGGCTTTTGTGTGGACATAATTTTTCAACTCATTTGGTTAACTGCTTAGAGCATGATTGCTAGATCATGTGTTAAGACTACATTTGTCTTGCTAAGAAATCACCAATCTGTTTTCCAAACTGTACCATTTTGTACCAGCAATAAAAGAGAGTTCTTGTTGTCCCATGTCTTTGTCAGTGATTGGTATTCTCACTTAAAAAAATTGTTTTAGCCATTCTAGTAGGTAGGTAGTGGTATCTCAGTGTTACTTTATTTATATTTCCTTGAGACATATGACGTTGAACAATTTTCCTCTTGCTTATTGGCAACATCTTTAGTGATATGTATCTTGCTCATTTTTAAACTTTTTTTTCCCTTATAGCTGAGTTTTAAGAGCTCTTTGTATATTTTGGATACAAGTCCTTTATCTGACAAACATTTTGCAAATATTTCTCTCAGTCTATGGCTTGTTTTTTCATTTTCTTAACAGTGCCTTTCACAAAGCAGAGGTTATTTTTTTTTATTTTTTTAGTTTTAGTAAAGTCCAACTTAACAGCTTTTTCTTTCATGGATCATGTTTTTGGTGTTGTATCTAAAAATTCATCCCCTATCCCAAGGTTACCTAGATTTTCTGTTATTTTTTCTCCTTATTGTTTTTTTTTGTTTTACATTTAGGTCTATGATCCATTTTGATTTAATTTTTGTGAAAGACCATTTACTTTTCAGAGACCTCAGATAGCTGCTTCATGCCTTCTGTCCAGGATTTATAGTTGCATTTGGTGGTAGAGATAGGATAGAATTTGTTTCTCCATATTTCTTAGAGCCATTTATGAGAATTTAATATTTTACTTTAGAAGTTTCTTCTTTTATTCTTGCTTTATTTAAAATTTTCAATTTTCCTCTATTCTCTCAGCCAGTTTCTATGTTGGAATAATAAAGTGTATGATCAGTATATCAAGGAAACAGTGACTTCCATTTACTCTTAAGTTCCTGAATCTTGCAGAGATTATCACAGACCAGATTCCATCCATCTCTTTGGATCCAAATTACTATTTTTTTGAGGATCAATAAGCAAACTACAAACTCACAAGAATAAGAAGATACTATTTCTGATACTATAGGGATTTAAAATTCCCCTACTTCCCTTTCAAGCAAAGCACCTAGCAGTTGGCAGTTCTAGAAATCCATACTTTTAGATTCTGATTCTAGCTGTGCTCCCTGCCTGACTCCCTAACACTAAAGTGACTCCGAGGAATTTGAAAATGTCTGCTATTTTAAAACATAAAACTAGGCATTCAAAAGGAAATTTAAAAATACATTTTACTACTCACATATTAAGGCAAGACTGCTTTTTCCTGGCCCTGACTTCTTAAGCTGCTCTAATATGTACAAGGAGAAACATCATGACCAAGAAGCCAATCTGTCCAGAAAAAATCCAAACCATAAAACTATGTAAAAGACTCACCTCTTATTTTAGAACATATGGAATTTTGCTTTTCAGAATGGCTGAATTCTACTGTGTAAAAATTCATATTTATTGTGTAGCCTCAATAACTCAGAATATTGTATCAATTGCTCAGCTCTTGACTGACCTTAGCCTTTTCCAATTATCTGCAATGATATCACCACTCTGACCTAAGCTTGCCACTGCATATCTGCTACCTCCCAATCTATGGAAGTCATGGTTCAAAGGGATGATAGAAGATTCTAACCAATAGTAATTTGGGTTTTTAGCCACATGACCCTAGGCGTCATCAGCCAGCATCAAATTCTCCAACGTCCATGTCCTATTTGCCATATTGGTTTCCTCCTAATGCTGCAGATCCTATAAATGTTTTTTATTTTTAATTTAAGATATAATTGACATATAACATTGTATTAGTTTTAGGTGTACAACATAATGATTTGATGTATGTATATATCACGAAACGATTATCACAATAAGTTTAATTAATATCCATCATCACACATAGTTACATTTTTTCTTATGGTGAGAACCAAATGTCTTTTAAAAAAATTATTTTATATTGTAGTATAAGTTGACTAACAATGTGTTAGTTTCATGTGTACAGCAAAGTGATTCAGTCATACATATACATGTACCTATTCTTTCTCAAATTCTTTTCCCATTTAGGTTATTACAGAATCCAAGTGTCTTTTTAAAGCATGTATCCTTTCATCCTTCACTTTTTTTTCCTAAATAGTTGATAATATGCTGAGGTACAGACATGATTTGTCTAATTTGAAATTGGCTCTTTCTCCTTTGTAGCACACATTTACATAGAGGTATATCTGTACTTCCCCAAATGCAACATCCATATATCCAAATAAGGCAACAACTAAGCTTACTTAAAACTTGCACAACTGATTTGAGGAAGGTGGGGAGGATATCTCTAACTGTGCTGCAGTCACTAAAATCTTTATCCTAAGATAAAACAGGGCAAGATGTCACTGGGTGTTAATAACTATTGATAAGGAAATGCAGTAATTTGAAGAGCAGTGGTAATCATCATAGATAAGTTAGGAGGACAGAAATGAAGATCCTCAGATAGTAGTGAGGAATATCTGACTCTCAGCCCTTAGGCGGCTCTTCTTTCATTCATGTATTCATGTATTCATTCATGTCTTCACCAAATACTATTTAAGCTCCTACGATTTTTTAGGAAAAGTGCTGGGCAAGAGGATAAAGTGGTGAGCACAATAGACATACTTTGTGTTCCCATAGGTTACACTGGAACAATTTCAAGTGTTATGTGCCTAGTGTTATAACATGGTATGTACAGAATGTCATGGAAGAACCAACAAGGACATCAGATTGAATCTGGTGGGTTCTGAAGTAGTCAGGCTGGAAGATTGGGAAGACACATGGGGGACACCTGGATGTCTCACTGCACATAGGAAACTTAGGCTGTGACCAGAATGAGTAGGTCAAGAAAAATCAAAGTAAACCTTCACTCCTAGTTGCTTTGAGTGAATATCACCCACCTCCAGAAAGTTGCCTCTGTTTCCACTGTCCCCCACAAAAGGAGAAAAATACACAACACAAATGGTCACTTTCTACTCAATCCCTTCCATTAGCCTTGAATTATTCTTTACTTGTTTCCTCTGTGAATTAATTAATTCCTCCAGGATTAACTGCAATCTTGAGAGCAATCCTTTTTCATTTCTGTGCTTGTGAGCACTTAACATTGATGAACGTCAGTACAGTCTGGTCTTGTGACTGATTTTTGTTTCATTGGAAAATAAAAAGTCCTCCAATATCTCATAAATTCAGATCACTGGGTCTCAGAGAGTCTCTTAAGTTGGAGTGTTTGCTACCAAATGTAAAATAGTTAGCTAGTGGGAAGCAGCTGCATAGCACAGGGAGATCAGCTCGGTGCTGTGTGACCACCTAGAGGGGTGGGATAGGGAGGGTGGGAGGGAGACGCAAGAGGGAAGGGATATGGGGGTGTATGTATGCATATGGCTGACTCACTTTGTTGTGCAACAGAGGCTAGTGCAGTATTGTGAAGCAGTTATACGACAATAAATATCTATTAAAAAAAAAGTTGGAGAGTTTGGAATATGTCTTCAGAGGAACAACTCAGGCTTAACCTTTTTCTTTGAAATTATTTGATTTCTAAGGTATAATGTTAGGTGTATAATCCTATTTTATCATCTAAGCCTAATGGAAACATTTTTTTCTATAATGGAAATGTTTAGGATTTCATATATGCACAGTGTGGATGTTAATCTCCAACTGTGCCAATCAGAAATTTCATGATTAAATGATAACAGAGCCAAATCCACAGCATTGGTACATCACCCACACCAGAAAGGGCTGTCTCCCTGCCCCTCATTAATAGCCTGCCATGTACTTCTCTGGTCTTTTTGCCAAGTTGTTGGGTAGCTTTGATAAACAGGACATGTTAGTCACCAGCGTAGACTAAAATGCTGAGGCCTTTCCTTTCTTATTTATTGAAGCTGTTTTAAGTTAGGGAATAACAACAAATTATAAAAGTGACCAAATTGCTACTTACAAAATGTATTTCATGGCAGAAAAATTGCTCCTGCACAATCAGTTTTTAGGCTAAATTGAACATGACGGTGATTTTTTTTTAACAATCATAAACCCCTGCTGACAAAAGCCTTAACTCTATCGGTGACAGCAGACGCTACTAAAATACTGTTTTGTCTTAGCTTTTCATGGTGTATCATAAACCCTACAATTATGATTGTTCCCAGAGTGAGCTCCAGACCCACAGCGGGAAGCATATTGTCTAAAAAGAATACAAAGTAATTGGGATTTTTTCTAATACAGCAGTGAACATATTCATGAAAACTCTCCACAAGTGCTACAGAATTAGTCTCATAACCTGACAGGAAGAGCAAATAAAAATCTATACAAACTGTTAAATGGGGGAAAAGGCAATGATTTCTTTTGAGGATGTGGAACATGCTCAGAGGTGTTTCTGCTAAGGCTTACTGCAATTTTCATGGTGCTAAGACCACCTTATGTGGCGTGGCAGGGAAGACGCCAGGCTGACCCTGAGCTTGGACCCATTTCTGCCAACAGTGGTGTGGCCTTGGACAACCTTATACCAATACATATTTTTTTCCCTCAATAGTAGCACTAATTCTTGCCCTCATCATTATAGATTTGCTTATGATCTAGCTTCTAAGCCCTGATAACTGTGAGTATAAGTGAGAAGGAGGAGGAGGAAGAAGAAGATAAAATAAAAAGAGTGTGTAAAAGGATTTTAGAAAAACCCTTAATGACTTCCTAAGATGCTTAGAATAAAGCAAGACTTCATTAACCATGGCTGGCAAGGTAGTGCCTGTGATCTTGCCCCTGGCTCCCTCTCCACTTTGATCTCTGGACAGTCTCTCCCTGATCATTTGTGTAAACCCCCCAGGTCTCCTTGCTGTTTCTCTAAAATGATAGTGCCAGGAAG
This sequence comes from Lagenorhynchus albirostris, assembly GCF_949774975.1. Taxonomy (NCBI): domain Eukaryota; kingdom Metazoa; phylum Chordata; class Mammalia; order Artiodactyla; family Delphinidae; genus Lagenorhynchus; species Lagenorhynchus albirostris. Next base: position 96,328,631 of record NC_083101.1, on the reverse strand, counting down.
TTTCCACTTTCTGTTCTTTTGACCTGGAACCCACTTCCTCCAGCTATTCCTTTCTATCAGGGTCAACCCACAACTAAAATAAAATTATATGGCCTTTAATAATTCATCTTTCAAGTTTATAATAAATGCACAAGCCCACTAATAAAAAATGAGGGGAAGATAAGAATAAATAACTTAGACAAAGATAAATAAAAAGTATTAAACAAGCAAATGAAATAGTGTTTAACCTCACTCAATAGATCAACTTATGAAACAACATTTTATAGCCAAAATTAGCTCCTAAATCAATGACTTAAATGTTGTAGTGAAACTGGAATATTCAAATCCTGCTGGTGGCATTTTAAATTATAAATGCTTTTGGGTGGGAAAATCAATTGGCAATATGTATGTCAAGGACTATAAAATGCTTAAAAATTTTTCACACAGAAAATTCACTTTTAGAAATGATTCCTAAAGAATGTCAACCTCTATGCATTGTCTGTAGTCTTGAAAATTTAGTAATTCAAGTACAATAAAATGATTAAATATATGGTAGTTGAACAACAAAATCATACTCTGTGTAGCCTTAAAATGTTAATTACTAGGAATATGTAGAAACTAGAAAGTATTTATGCTAAGTTGTTGAGAAAGAAAAAAATAACACTTATTTGTACATGGTCAAACACCAAAAGGCAATTTATAGGAGTAAAATTAGGATTGTTGCTATTCTATCTTTCTCAAATTTGTATGTAGTGCTTGGTTCTATCACCTTTGCAATCTCAAATGAGGAAACACAGTGATCCCATGTCCATTGTTCAGTTCTCTTGCTAACTTCTGACTTTGCCAAATATATTAACTCTGTCTTAAACATTAGTAAATAATTTGTGTCATTATCTGCAGACCCAAACACTTAGCACAGCGTCTGGACTACACTGACAGCTGAAAGTCCGCCTCTCGAACCGAACAGAGATGGACGTGACAAATAGCTGAGAAAACTGAGATCCTTCCATCTACTCTTTACCTCTAACTGTGTTAAATTGCAATCAAGTTGACTAAAAAGAAACCATACTGAACCTGACAGGATGTGAGGAAATGCAAGGATATAGAATTTCTGAGGCTTTGACCAGTGAAATAGTAGCTAATTTTCTAATGATGTTTGCCCTCAAGAAGTGTTAATTGGGCTTCCCTGGTGGCGCAGTGGTTGGGAGTCCGCCTGCCGATGCAGGAGACACGGGTTCGTGCCCTGGTCCGCAAAGATCCCACGTGCCGCGGGGCGGCTGGGCCCGTAAGCCATGGCCGCTGGACCTACGCGTCCGGAGCCTGTGCTCCGCAATGGGAGAGGCCACAACAGTGAGAGGCCCGCGTACCGCTAAAAAAAAAAAAAAAAAAAAAAAAAAAAGAAGTGTTAATTTAATTTGGTCCCTCATCATAGTATGGTATGTGAGGGTTCCCCTTCTTGACGTCTATGACTAAATTCTATTTTGGATCATTAAAATAATGATGAAAAGGGGGAGGCAAATTGGAACATATTCAAAAAATGTAAAAAAACCCCAACAATGTATGAACGTTTTATTGAGAGAAGAATGAGATAACCAAATGTATTTTATCCTGATGATATGTGGAAGGAAAGAGCTCCCCTGACAGAGGTGATGCTCCTGCAAGTCAGTGAGACATTGAAGAACAAGGTATTTGGGGACCCTGCATGGGAGGACAGCAGAGAAGAACCCAAGAGGTAGAGGGGACAGCTGGAGAAGGGCTTCCCAGGCTGTGCCAACAAACAGAATTTTATCGTGAAAAGATAAGGAGGTTTTGAAAGACTTCTACAAAGAAAATACTATTATTTTTTTGTGTTTTTCCAATAAGAGAAAGAAAAAATGCCATGGACTACATCCATGAAGCTCCTTCTACAGATATATAGGAGGTATCTGAGTTGTAAAATATGGCATAAAACTTCAAGAACTGCATGAAGCAGAAAAAGCAATAAAACATTGGCTTTGGTGACTTGTGATGTTATTACAGCCTTCTTGTTTCTCAGTGCCCTAAAGCTACACTGTGCAGTGAATATTTGCACCCTCAGATAGGTTGTCTTCTTGTTGCTCATGCAACAGAATGTATCTAATGATTTTTCCTTCTGTTTCAGAATAGCATCATTTGTTTCACAAGAATTATATCAATTGCTACTTGTTTTGATACATATCTGACACTACTGTTGGAGATGTCTTCCAAGTCCCTTGAGTATATTCTGAGTCCACTTAAATGCAGTTCAAAATAGGACCGATGTGGGGCTTCCCTGGTGGCGCAGTGGTTGAGAGTCCGCCTGCCGATGCAGGGGACATGGGTTTGTGCCCCAGTCCGGGAGGATCCCACATGCCGCGGAGCAGCTGGGTCCGTGAGCCATGGCCGCTGAGCCTGTGCGTCCAGAGCCTGTGCTCCGCAATGGGAGAGGCCACAACAGTGAGAGGCCCACGTACCGCAAAAATAAAAAAATAAATAGGACCGATGTAAGAGCGCAGACAGGGAGATGAGAGTCCCCCTTGAGAATCTACCTGTTCAACCTAATATTTGCCAAACTGCCAAAGCTGTTCAACCTAATATTTGCCAAACCGAAATCAAGACAAGTCATCTAACAGTGGGCCATGGTTTTCTAAGTGGGTTGTTGGAAAACTGGGATCATGTGACCACAGTCCATTATATTTGTGGGTGATGTGCTGAGGAGGTAGACCAAATGTCCTCTGAGTAGGGTGCAAGATTTAGCAAATGAAAATACAGGGCCTTCAGTTAAATATACTTTTCAGTGTATCTCAAATCTTGTGTAGGAAATGCTTATATGGAAACAAAATTTGTTGTCTATCTGAAATTCAACTTTAACCTGGCACGCTGCATTTTATCTGTTAGCTTTGCAAGCTCTGAGGACTCAAAGAACAACACAATCATGATAAGCTAATGGTCAGAGCGCTCATAGGGCTGACTGGTGACCCAGCTTCAAGTGAAGTCAAACTTTAAGGCAAAGGGCAGCTACTGCCTCCCTGATAATGAGTTAATATTCAGTCATTATCTCCTGACCCCTTCCACTAGGAGAAATTAGAGGACAAGCTCTAATCTGGGTCCTTGGTTCTGGGCTCTCCATGGTCTCCAGGTGAGGAGACCTGGGTTGTCTGTAGGAATCCCAAAACTCCAGGCACCTGTCCTGCTCAGAACATAAGCACAGTCACCATGACACTTTTTAATCCTCACTGCTGAGGCCATCTGGACAATCTCTAAATCATCTAGCTTCATCTGTAGCTTGACAGTTTTGTACCTTGGCTTTCAGGTTCTAATCTATAACTTCTTTCCTTTCCCTCTCCCTTTTCTCCCTCTCCGTCTTTCTCTCTTTTTCCCCACACCTTTCTCAGTCTTGACCCAGGACTGTCCACTTCTGACCTGCCCTGACATGTGATCCAAATCATCAGATTCTCCAGTCCTATCTAGAATCCAGGGGTACATCACTGGCTGCAGTGGCAGGGGTGGTTCTAACCTTCCTGCCAAGCAACGTCCATGCCTGTACTCTGGACCGTGCCGGTCCCCATTACTGCTAACAGTATGAGGCACACTTTGGGCAATCTCCTTGCTTCCCTGCCTGGACCCCAGAGATGAATGTAGGAGAAAGACAGGAGGGTCAAACATCTAAAACACGGAATCAGGAAAGGTGTAGAGAAGTGAGGGTGGGAATCTAGTTCTGAATATAATGCATAGGATGAGAAATTAAACCTTTAAAAAATCAGCAAGCCAAGTTTAGGCATTCTGGTAGCTTCAAACTGTGTCTTATCTTCAGAGCTTTAGATGAAAATTTGAAAGCCTAAGTCTTCCCTGTATATTCATGCATATAAAACCTTCACAATCCCACTAGAAAACAAAACAATTTCACAAAGTAATTTGGACACTTAAAGAATTGTAAACATCAGGGTTTGAAAAGTGGGAAAATATAAGTCCTATGAAATAAGCAGAACTTCTAACCTGTGCGAGGGACCCTTTTGGCAGAACATAAGCAACTGACAAGGACTCAGAGAAGTCAAATTTTCAGTCCTCTAGACTCTATGTCAGTGTCTAGACCAAGGTCAAGGGGATTTTAGGCCATAGGACACCATGTACGTCATGGCCGTGGCTCTCTGTTTCTGACACAGCTCATATCCTATTTCAACTCTATAACCGATAAGGTTTTATTTGTGGTCAGCCAGATATCATTTTTAAACACAAGACTGTCTTCTATTTATAGGATATCAGGTAGTTCTAGTTAGAAGATCACACTTCTAAAATTAAAATGTGATTTAATGGGAAAGTACATTTAAGTGATTGATACGCAGATTTTCAGGAATGGATTTTATGCCAGATATGGTCTCTTGACCCCACTCTCAGCCTTTGGCTTTCTCCCCATATTGCAATATCCCTCTCCATCTTTTTCACTCACCTCACTCCTAACCAACCTGTGGAGAAACCACAAGTCCCTATCGATAGTGACTGTGGCTTAGTCCATTAAAAAAAAATCTTCTCTTCCAAGTTTTATTATCTCTGAATTCTAGGAAAGGAGGTTTTATAAAACATTGAGCACTCTCCTAGTGTTCTTTCTACATTCACCAATTTAATCTATAACTGTGTTGTTGGTATATGTGCCTTAGTGTCCCACGCACGGTAAGGATACCTTTGTAAGCCCTCAGAGCTTTGCTTAGCACAGAGCCATCCATACGACGATGAGTTCAATGGCTATCTGCTTGCCATTCATTACACGGCACTTCCGTTCTTACAAATAATACAAAGATAAATAAGTCCAGTTTCTAAGCTAGAATGCGTTCTGATTTACAAAATACTTAAAGAAATAAAACATGTACAGATTAAAAAGAAAACATAACAGTAATGAGAAAAGAGATGCAAGAACTTGGTGTCTGAGAACCGCCATTCTTCCCCAGCAGAAGCGATGATGGCATTCCAGGCATGGGGTCTGGGCAGAGCAAAGACAAGACATTATTAAAAGGGGCCAGGAAGCCAGCCACAGGTGACTGTCAAAAGAGGAGAGCAACTCCTGTCAGCCTAATAGTCACACTCACCTCTACAAGAACATCTTTTCTGTTCTGCTTCTAGGACCAGGGATAGCTCCTGGCCACAGCAGAGGCCTAGTCAGGATGTCTTGAATTGAATGCTCTGTAATATTAACATCTGGTGCCAAACAAAGTGGTTTCACACAGATTACCTCACGGAAAGAAGCCAGGGCAGGTATATTTGTGCCCATTCTACATGTGAAGAGACAGAAACTTAAAGAGGCTCAGCAATGTGGCTTGGAAGTGGCAGAGGCAAGGCCAGAGGCCAGGACCCATGTCCTCTGATGCGTGGACAGCAGGATGAGTCCCAAACTTTGGTGAACCATGAATCATGTGCAATTCTTTCTTACAAAAAATAAAAGCCAATATCCATTATCTTATCCAGGACTCACTGAGACAGGGTCTCTGAGTGAGAGCCCTGACATCTGATATTTTAAGATCCATAGATAATTTAGATGTGCACCAAAGCTGAGGACGGTGGACCAGTTGGAAAGACAGCCAGATGGTGAAGGCCTCAGTCTCTGACTGTGCTTCTTGTCAGTACATGAGAATGACCTGGAGCCCTCCCACAGCCACCCTCATTCAGTGGCTCTGGGAAGTCTGTGGTTTTAAATCTCTATCATTTTTCATTTAGTTATCCTGCAAAATACTCTTTGATCAACACAGCTCTAAGCTCTGATGAGTTTTATTCTTTCTACACTAGGAGATATGAAAAAATTTTAAAGGGGACAAAAATAGTTTATGTACTCCGTAGTTCTCACACTCTAAGGGATCGTACCATAAACCAGGTGTGGACACTTTTCAATTCAGGCTATGATCTAATAAAAATGTGAAACCAATACTCTTCCAACACTCTCCAAAAATAATCTTTACTTCCTTCTGGTAAACATTTTATGATTTATTCCAATATTTTGTTTTAACTGCATGCTTTAATAATCTTAGGAAAGCAGAGTGTCAGAAGGCAACTTAGATGAGAACATGCACATTTTTATTTTATTTTTTCCCTTTTTACAAGAATCTGTCATTTGCTATCAAAGTAATGTATTTGCATTAATTTTTTTCTTTAAGAGCACACACAAACATGTAATATACAGAGAAACGTTTCATGTGCCATTGCCTTATTCTGTTTCAAGTGTGTTTTCTAAGATCCCTAGGGAAATCAATAGAAAAACTTCAGAAAAACGCTTGCGTGCTTGAGTGTGAAGAGACTCCCCACACTCCTCCAGGAAAGCCTGCTCCCTCTTGTTGGTGAATTGCTGTGAGTACCATGCACATTCAGGTGACATAAAGTATATTCACTGAGTGTGTGAGTGTGTGATTAGTCAGGTGCAAGTCTGCAGGCTTGCCAAATGCAGACAGGACAGGAATGACACCATTCACAATGAAAGATATCAAACTAACGAAGCTGTCTTCAAGTAGACGTGGGTCTGCATTAGGCTATGAGGAGTTGTTTTGAAATTTTAATTTCATGCAGTATGAGGATGTGATGGAGCGTGTTCATCACCAAACAAAGATTTTCAGCAGCAAGTAAAGTTCCTGCCAGTAGTAGCAGCACAGCCAGTAAATCCAAACCAACCTTTCCACTGCCACTGTTTCCCGTGGAACCCTCAGTAAATGGAATGGAGTGAGAAGAACTTTCTCAATGGCAGTAGTTGGAAATCTATTCCCCATCCCATTCTTAAGGAGATGGTTCATTGAAGAGGAAAGAAAAGGTTAAATTATTTTAGGAAGAGTGCAACTTTTCTGCCTGAAAAAAAGTTGCCATGATGCCCAGTTTCTTAGCACCCTCTCCAAGTGTTATCCCCTTACCACTGATTTGCGTTCTCACATGGGATTTTACTCCAGGTTAGAAACCCCAGATTTATTCAGTTTTGATTTAAAATACATCTTCTCAATGTGAAAACAAGCTTCCCAAAGAGAGAACAGCTGATTGACTGAACCCTTTCTAGAAACTCTAATCTTAATATGACTTAAAATCTCTGATTATGGCTAAGCCCAGTTCCTGGGAGTCAAGCTTAACTTAGTTTCCTAACTGTTCAAATGAAATGGGGAGAAAATATTTTTTAGAAGGGCATACAAGTCATGGTCCATGTGAAGAATATTACGAAGCTTCTCAGTGAGAAAAGCTTATTAGAAAAGGAACTAAGAGGTGGGGTGAGGAGGATGGAGGGACAGCCACTTACCCTCTAGGATGTGGTTTAGCACAAACTTTGGGTTAGGACAGTTGATAACAGAGTTGAACGTAGGAGGAAGAGGGTATAAAGAATTGAAATCCTACATCTCCCACCCAGACTGGTGGCTTCTTGTTTCAGATTCTGTAACCTTCTGCTTCTTCCTTGATGACACCCCAAATGCTTCCTCTGGCCCCAGAAGCACAGAGCCTATATTATTCCACTGTTCATACCTTACAAGGAGAAAAGCAAGGAGACCTTGTTCTGCAAATCATTTCTGGCACCTTATTTTGTTCCATTCTAAAGTAATAAGTTCACAGCAGCAATGGAACAAGACCTCAGCTGGGCAGGAAATAAAAAAGAATGGAGATGAGATTCACAAAAGTTAATGAAAGTCACTCCAAGTGACTGTGCTGAAAGACCACGGGCTTTAGAATCAAATGAATTGGAACATCAATCTGGCTGGACTCCTTACTAGTTGTATAATATGACCAAATGTCTTAAATCCTTCGAGTTTCCATTTCTTCAACTGTAAAATAATAACAATACCACCTACAGCATGATGTAGTTGCTATAATTACTGTGCATGCAGCCCCTAGCTGATGCTGGGATTTACAAGGTGCTCTGTAAGCATGCTTATCCTCTTCCTCCAACTCAGATGAAAAATGTTGCAGCAAAGAATAAAATATGTGCATAACTGCAATATATAACACATGCATGTGGAACACAATGCTGTGTCAGGCAGACGTTCTCTAGGATTCTACATGTGTTTAAACTGTCAATGGCATTTGGTAGCTGCCCACATATCCGTAAACACAGCTTTAGGATATTATGGTTTCTATAGTCTCATTTTCAGGAAAGTAATTTGTTTGCTCCATACTATCAATATATTTCTTTCTCTCTCTTTTTCAAATAGACTTTTTAGAGTGGTTTTGGGTTCACAGCAAAATTGAGAACAAGGTGTAGAGGTTTCCCACACACATTCCCAGCCTCCCCCATCACTAACACCACCCCCACCAGAGTGGTGCATTTGTCACAGTTGATGGACTTACACTGGCATGTGATAATCAACCACAGTCCATAGTTTACGTTAGGGTTCACTCTTGTACATTCTATGAGTTTGGACAAAAGTATAATGACACATACGCACCATAATAGTATCATCCTGAGTAGATTCACTGCCCTAAAAATCCTCTGTGATCCTCCTATTCATTCTTTCCCTCCTCCATAACCCCTGAAAATCACCGATCTTTCTATTCTCTCCATAGTTTTGCCTTTTCCAGAATGTCATAGAGTTCAAATCATACAGTATGTAGCCTTTTCAGATTGTTTTTTTTTAGGTAGTAATATGCATTTAAGGTTCCTTCTTGCCTTTTCATGGCTTGACAGTTCATTTATTTTTAGTGAATAATATTCCATTATCAGGATGTACCACAGTTTATCCATTCACCTACTGAAAAACACCTTAGTTGCTTTCAAGTTTGGGTAATTGTGAGTAAATCTGCAATAAACATCTGTGTGCAGGGTTTTGTGTGGGTATGCTTTCAACTCCTTTTGGTAAATATCAAGAAGCATGATTGCTGGAGCATAGGGTAAGGGTATGTTTAGTTTTGTAAGAAAGAGACAAACTGTCTTTCAAAGTGGCTATACCATCTTGCATTCCCATGAGCAATATATGAGAGTTCCTGTTGCTCTACATTCTTGTCAGCATTTCGTGTTCTCAGTGTTCTGGACTTGGGCCATTCTAATGGATGTGTGGTGGTAACTCATTATTTGAATTTGCATTTCCCTGATGACATATGATGTGGAGAAGCCTTCCATATGCTTATTTTCCAACTTTATATCTTCTTTAGTAAGGTATCTTACTAAATGGGTCTTGGCCCATTTTTTTTTTATCAAGTTGTTTGTTTTCTTATTGTTGACTTTTAAGGCTTCTTTGTATATTTTGGTTAGCATTCCCTTATCATGTGTCTTTTGCAAGTATTTTCTCCCATTCTGTGGCTTGTATTCTTATTCTCTTGACTTTTATTTCTTCTTATATAATATCATCACAGTTTTTTATTATGTAAATTGAACATAATTTCAAGATATACTATAAGTAATCAAGATATGTTAACTTGTAGTGCTAACTAATGTGACACAACAGTAGTTCTGTATATCTAGCTCTGTATATCTAGATGCACATGTGTGCATCTGCATGTATATGTCTCTGTGCTCAGGCAACGTGCTGACATTGGGAAAACAGTTCTAAAGTAGATGAGTCCCTGACCTTGAGGACACCGACAGTCTACTTCTGAAGAAGTAGGGAGGCTGCCTCAGTTCTGAGCTGCGTGATTAGCTTTGCTGTGTTTCCTATGCCCCTCACAGAAGCAAACACATTAAACACTAGTGACATTTAAATGATTTGGGAGCATTAAATTAAGTTCCAGTTTCACGGTTTGTGTGTGTGTTAGGGGGTGGGCAGTTTACCACACTTCCAACAAGTAATGCTTTGACACTAGCTGTGTGTCCTACAATTCAACTAAATTCTGACACCGTGGACCTATCAACCCAGAGATAGCATCAAATTCTACAAGGACTCATTCCTACAAAACTGCCTTCCATCTCACTTCAGACACCAGCTGCAAGTCCAAGTTGTTATCTATTTTTTTTTTTAAATCCCTTACTCCACCACAAGTGGGGTCACCAGGGACAAAAACGGGCCCAGCAAGGAGACCTCTGCTCCCTCAGATGCCAGACGAGCCCTGAGACTCACACCTGGAGAGACATTTCTGCTTACTTGGCCACCCAGCTCCTCAACCCTTGTTCCTGCAGAGTTGGCTTCTACCCACAGAGGGAAAGGGCAAGCGACAGTGTGTCCCAACTTGTCGCTCTCTACCTGAGCCATCAAGGGCCAAGGCCACTCCAAGATCCCACTGATGAGAAGCAGCAACTCCAGGTTGTTATTTTGCTTCTGGCCATCTGGTGACAGACTGCAGGTCCGAGGACTCCCTCCTTGGACTTCACACTCCAGTCAAAAGTCTAGATTGTTACTATCAGAGGTTCCCACATCCCCTTCTTGGGTTCAATTAATTTGCCAGAGTGGCCCACAGAACTCAGAGAAACACTGTACTTACTTGATTACCAGTTTATTTTTATTTATAGAAGATTATAACTCAGGAACAGCCATATGGAAACGATGTACAGGGCAAGGTATGGGTAAAAGGGCACAGTGCTGTCATACTATGAGCATGCCACTCTCCCCAACTCTCCACATGTTCACCAATCTGGAAGCTCTCAGAACCCTGTCCTTTTGGGGTTTTATGGGGGCTTCATTATGTAGGCAGCATTGATTAAACCATTGGCCTTTGGCAATTGATCCAATCTCCAGCCCCTCTCCTCCCTCTAGAGGTCAGCGAGAAAGAGGGGTGTAATGAAAGTTCCAACCCCCTAATCACATGGTTGGCTTCTCTGGCAACCAGCCTGCATCCTTAGGTATTTTTCAAAAGTCACCTCCTAATATAATACAAGGTTGTCCAGCCCCTAGGAAATTCTGAGTTTTAGGAGCCCTGTGCCAGAAACCAAATATGTATTTCTTGTTATAAATCATAAGACCACAGGCATCTGACTAAGATGTAGGAGATCCAATGAGCAGCTGGATGTTTTGCCCAGGAAATTCCACACAGTTGTTAGAGGCTCAGAAGTGCACTGTTGTTCAGCATAACATTGACAATAATACCCTGAAGGGTCTCTTTACTTCTACAAAATAGCACTTATCAAAAGGTGTGTTTTACTTCTTTTCTGTAAATCTATTTTAGAATATAAAGCTTGAAAAAGTGCAATATATTGCTAACTTATCAAATGATCATTTCTCCTTTGAATAAATACAATGAGGAATTTAAAAAAAATACTTTGAGGATGAAACAGGAATAAACAGCTGACTTACTTTGCTTTGAAAATAAAAATCAAGACTACTGAGGACATGAACTTTGTTCTATAAATGGATGTAATGCTGGTAGAAATTTACATCTCCTGCTAGGGTTATGCCTCAAATTGTATCAATTATTTTGTATATTGACTCAATCTGCATTGCTTTTCATTGTAATTTCTGAAACAAATAAATATTTCTATTTTTAGTAATTAACAAAATGTTTTCTTCAAATCCTGATGTTCGCTTGATATAGCATTCAGTGTTTTCACAATTATTCATGCTATGTAAATGTCAAATTTCAGCCAAAGAAAATATTCATGGTATTTTCAAATATTTTTTGAAATGTTTTCAAATATTTTCAAATATTCATGGAATTTTCACTTTAAAACAAGCAATCTCCTTAGGACTTTATACAGTATATAGCACAGTATATAGATATTTAGCAGAAAATATCACTTAGGGAGAGGGATTGGTCAGGCCATGATTGACACTTAACAAATAGGCCACCCTTCTAATCAGAAAACTCCATAACCAGGTATCTTCATTAAGTATTCAGCAACCCACAGATTCTGCTCTGCTTTGAATTCTAAGTTGTTAATTTATTCAGAAAGTCTTTAAAATTTGTTTTTGCTACTGAAAACAAACACTGAATCTATGGCTAGAACCGTTCTAAGAACTGGAATTAACACTATTGCTCATAATAATCTGTATCTTTGTGGACATCAAAATAATTGTGGTTTGCTCTCTCTATGTATGTAATTAGGCAACTAAAAGTGTTCTCAGAGAGAGGCTACAGACCCATGTCAACATATTCCACTCAGAATACAGTGACCTATGGCAGCATGAAGAAGTTACAGAAGACGGACATTCGTCCACAATCCAATAGAATTGGAATAATGTCTAACAGTGGCTATTTTAAGCAGATTTTTACAGGAAAGAGCTCTTTGCAAGAAAGAGCTCTCTGCAAGAGGTCCCTTTTGTCTTGCCACTTTAGCAAAGCCGTATTTTAACTAACCTCTGGCCCAAGCACATCTTTCAAATCTTTTGATTACACAATACTTTGCCTAACCTGTTGGATGTTGGTTCTTTCCACAGATCAAAAAATAGAAATGAAGAATAAGTAATTAATGGATAACTAGATCTTTTCCCCAGCTTCCCCTTCAGTAATCTTGTGAACAGACCGTGTGAATGAGATAGCATCTAAAGAAAGTTCACAAGGTTTCAACAAGCCTGCATGCAGTGGGATATGGCAACAAATCTTAACCCCTACCTCAGTGATTAACTCAAATTGCTTCTCCTTTTTACCCTTTAAAAACATTCATGGCTGAGCAAAATCTTTGGAGTTGGTTCTGGGACATGAGTCTGCCTTCTCCCCAGGTTGCCAGCCTCCTGATGAAAGCAATCTTTCTGTTCCTACCAGCACTTATCTCTCCAGTATTGACCTTTGAGCAGTGGGCAGCCAAACCTGTTCAGTAACGTTCCTAGGCCCAAAGCCTTCATCTATCCTCAAAGCCAGCCGTGTAGCATCTTTAAATACCTCTCTGACTCTTTTCTTCCTACTTCCTTCTTATATGGACTCTTGTGATTACACTGAGCCCATCCAGATAATTGAGGATAATCTCCCTATGTCGAGATCTTTAATTTAATCACATCTGCAAATTCCCCTTTGCCATGTTAGGAAACAGTCACAGGTTCTGGGGATTGGGACATAGATATTTTTAGGGAACTATTATTCTGCCTACAATACACGCTATGATGAAAATAACAATATATTACTATCCTGCCTTGATAAGTTAAAAAACCTAAAACTTTGTCAAATAGACACAAAGAAAGACTAATTTCTTGTACTTTAGTCTGTATCATTAAGTATTACCTTTTTCACTTAAGGAAAACTTTCTGTTCTTTACTTAGCTAAATTCTTAGGTGTACTAAATACCTCCTCTCCTAGGAACCACTTCACCTGATCTGGCTTACCCTTTGGAAAGTTGAAAATAAGATCCAAATAATTTTGAAGCTCAGGAACCCCTTCAAGAAATGATGTTATAGGGCTTCCCTGGTGGTGCAGTGGTTGAGAGTCCACCTGCTGATGCAGGAGATGCGGGTTCGTGCCCCGGTCCGGGAGGATCCCACGTGCCGCGGAGCAGCAGGGCCCGTGAGCCATGGCCGCTGGGCCTGCGTGTCCGGAGCCTGTGCTCCACAACGGGAGAGGCCACAACAGTGAGAGGCCCGCGTACCGCAAAAAAAAAAAAAAAAAAGTAAAAAAGAAATGATGTTATAAAAGACAGCTCTTGTATGGTTCTCACCTGATTCTTGGGCTTCTTTTTTGTTTAAAGGGTTGAGTTGGGGTCACATAAAACCTTTTTACATTTAATCTTTCAAATAGCAAAAAATGCAGTCCAATTTATGTTTCTGATTAGAATAAAGTTCATTTCATAGTTTTTATTTATGGTAAATTTGTCACTGTGAAAGGATCAAGGGAGTCATATTGATAAAAGTACGTCCCCACCCCAAGGGGACAAAGGATTTTAGATGTTTCTTCCTTCTGTCAAGACAAATAATTCCAGATGAGATTTGATTGATGAGATGAAATTATGCATCTGGGCCTCACTTTTGATAGTATTTAAAATTCTCATTAGTGCTGGCAAGCTTGAAATTCTTTAGTTTTTCAAATGAAACAATATTTGCATGATTTTGTAAAACACTCTGATTACCATATACAATTGAATTCAACTCAATTCAAAACTGTACGAAAAGAGGAAGATCAACTAACCTGAATTTAAATATTTGTATTCTGTTTTGTCAAAAAAGTGGAAATCACTTCAGTACCAGAGGTCCTGCACACAACTAGGAACTGAGTGTGTGACAGCCTGAACATTGCACACAGTTGTGTGCGGTCTGCATTTTCATGGGAGAATTTGAAAGAACAGACCTGGCTACAGAACCAGTCTGTCACCCACTGTGCATCCTCAAGCTGCTTCTTGGGTTCCTGGTTTTTATGGCCAGTTCAGAAACAGGCACCAGTCGGCAGCAGGCCTACTGTCACAGCAGATGGGCACTCACTGCCTTACGTTAAAACCCAATATTTCATTTCGGGAAATGACAGCAAATATTGGGGTAGGTGAGCACTGGACTCCCTGTGGCTCCTGATGAAAGATAAGGGCCCCAGGACATGGGCAACTGGAGCTTGCCGTCCCCTGCTGGAGCATCCATGAGCCTGAGGGTGGGAGCCCAGATGGGTGGGCATGGGGACTGCAGAACTAGGGTGCTGATGAGAAACAGGGTAGCATGTGGCTGGAGGGCTTTCAGGTTCTGAAACGCTTTAGTCAGTCTTTACCCTTGGCTTGGAGTATGGAAAGGCCTGGTAAAGTATCCCTACTGAGAAAAGATGCATGTTTTCAACTTTCAGAGAACCGATTAGACAAATTCTGCAATGATGGGACACCCTGTCACTGGTACTTCCAAAGCAGGCTGCGATTTTCAGGAATTAATGAATGAATTACTGCTCGATCAGACAGAGTTGACAAATCCAAGAAACCATTTGCAGCCCTCTGACCACACACTCCTCTTAGGCAAAACACAGAACTGAACAAAACTTTTTCCAGCTTGTAAGCATATTTAATGAAACAAATTTGCTCTCCTACAGACTGTCCACCTAGACTGATAAAACACAAGCCTAAATGTACAAGCAGCATTCTTTTGACCTGAGATTTTTAAAGAATCATGGAAATACCACTATGTGTCAAATATCATATGAATACATTCAAATATGTTACCTCATTTCCAAAGCAAGTACAATTTAGACATTAGGAAACAAAGTTGTAAACTCAGTAAAATGCGATCTGCTGTCTTGTGTCCAAAACAAAAACCATAATGAAATGGGGCAGGACCCTATGGTCCTTGCCTCCCATGTCTTTGGCCTGCCTTTTGTTTGTGAAAAAAACTTTAAGCAAAGAATCAGTTTAACCAGAGAAGTGAGAAAATACAGAAGCAAAGAAATGCAGTCAGACAGGACAAAACAATAGTTTAGTTAGTAAGCAAAGCCAAGGACCTTTAGTTCCTTCTCAAGGGTCATAGATAATATTCTGAGCCATAACCTGTGAACCTGTGAGCTGTCTTATAGATACTGAAACTCTCACCAGGTGGAAGAAGTTAATTACATGATGACCAGACTGTAGCCATGACATAAGCTGCCACAATTCCAAAGGAAATGGGAAGAAACTGACCCTGGAACTGAAGATTAACCATATTAATCAAGATGATGCTGATCAGACCACCACATGACCAATTTCAACATGACTGTTAGAGGACACTCCTGGTGGCACAGTGGTTAAGTATCCACCTGCCAATGCAGGGGACAAAGATTCGATCTCTGGTCCAGGAAGATCCCACATGCCACGGAGCAACTAAGCCTGTGAGCCACAACTACTGAGCCTGCACTCTAGAGCCCGCGAGCCACAACTACTGAGCCCATATGCCACAACTACTGAAGTCCACATGCCTAGAGCCCATGCTCTGCAACAAGAGAAGCCACTGCAATGAGAAGCCTGCACACAGCGACGAATAGCCCCTGCTCGCTGCAACTAGAGAAAGCCCGCACAGCAACAAAGACCCAACGTAGCCAAAAATAAATTGATTAATTAATTAAAAAGAAAAAACATGACTGTTAGAGCTGACTGTGCTGTTTCTACATGTAGCCCCCTCCCTTCACTTATAAAAGCTATTACCCACTGGTTGTCAATGGGGGGTGAGTCAGCCTTTGGACCGAAATCCTCCCTCTCCCCCGCCCCCAGTTGCCAGCACCCAAAATAAAGCAAATTTTCCTTTCCACCAACCTTGCCTCTTTAATGGCTTTTGAGCTACGAGCAGTTGGACCCCACTTTCAGTTACAAAAATGCAATTTGGGGGCTGTTATAAAAGCACTGTGTTAAAGATTTCTACATCCAGCATCTCTATCCTCTCACCATTTCCTGAAGTCTCCATAGACTTTCAGGTAGAGCCCCTCTTTGATGGCTTGTCCATGGTCCTCACAGTCTCTGCCCCTGTCTTGTCATAGCATCCTGGGTATTCACTCTCTGCAAAGCCCACAAAACCAGGACTTCCATCTGACTTGTTCATGGCTCCTCCCTCAGTGCCTAGAGCAGTGCCTGGTACTTAGGAAGTCCTCATCAGATATTTTTGAATACATAAATTACAGGATTCTCCCCAGCTTGCTTGGAATATTTGCCTGAGCCCTCTTGGGAAAATGAATGCTGCAAAAGCCAGCATTACATTACATTTACTCAACTAGCAATTCTCTCTGAAACTGCATGGTGATTTGCACACAGTAAGCATTGGATGAATATGTTGAATTTAGCAAATGAAGGGATCATGGTATGGGTGTAAAGATTTTTTTTTTTTTTTGGTACACGGGCCTCTCACTGCTGTGGCCTCTCCCATTGCGGAGCACAGGCTCCGGACGCGCAGGCTCAGCGGCCATGGCTCACGGGCCCAGTCGCTCCGCGGCGTGTTGGATCTTCCCGGACCGGGGCACGAACCCGTGTTCCCTGCATCGTCAGGCGGACTCTCAACCACTGCGCCACCAGGGAAGCCCCCATGGGTGTAAAGATTATTTTAAAGTGAAAATATTTGAGCAGAAAGAAATCTCATTTGAACTTCCTTTATCTGACGAAAGCAGAGCCTCCTGAAAATACAGCTGACATTAACCCCCCTTCAGGGAGTTTCCTGAGAATTCAGCTGTTATAGAAGGCAGATTGCCTGTTGCCATTAGCATAAAAAAGCTCACAGAACGTTCCACGCTTTCCTACCAAGCTTAAAATTCTCCTTTCTTGTTAAATTGGTATACAAATCTTTGCTTCTGGCTATTCAAGGAGTTACTCATTACTGAGAAACTCCTGGTTGCCCCTTTAAATAAATCTTGAATTTTCTCATGTTAATCTGTTTATTATCAGTTAATTCAAAGGTCCTCAACCACTGGAACATAAGATGGTAAAGGAAAAAATTTCCTCCCAGCACCAGCACAGCCATAATGATCTGTTCGTTGATTCCAGACATCTTGCTTTCAGTGGCTGGTTTCCAGACCACACTATTAGGTCAGTTGTTTGATTGCTTACTGATCCCTGATATTTACTGAAAGGATACCAAAAGGTTACAGATCATTTGCAAGACAGTCAGTTTAGCAGAAAGATAAATCCACTGTATGAAGCAGAATCAGTTATCAATACAGTTTCTCAGCTGGACCGTGATAGCACTCAAGCATTTCCTATCCTCAGCATGTTTTGAAAACCAAAATTTCTGGTGGCATCTATGATTATTTCAGTCTTTTCTTGGGCATCTTCTGAGCAGGATTCCTGGCTGCGCTGTCTCCACACAGTTCTGGCCCAGGCAGGGCACACTACCTTTTTGGATGGTACTGTGGAATGGGGCACCCCCTGTTATCTTTCTGATCTCTGATGTCCACTCAGCTGTTCTTTCATTCAGTGTGTCAGGTCATATTGAGGCAGGAGATATATGGGCCCCAGGCTGAGTAGCTGATGTCTGTCCCCTGTGGACAGATACTCCAAGATAAAGATAATGGCAGGGGCAGGAAGGAGCTGAGTCCTGCCCAGATAAAAGATAAAAGAACCACATATTTCTCATTCTTGAGGTCAGTCAAGGAGGCCTTCCTGACTACAAATGAGCAGAAAGGCTCCTCAGAGGCCAAAAAGGGAGAGGGGGGTGCCACACCATCGTAAGTAATATCAACCTTCCCACAGGCCTCTGTGCTGGAATCCATCTTGGCTAATAGATGCGCACGCACACAGGAGAGGACGCTAGTTAAACCAAATACAGACACAGAGCCAAGCAAAGCAAGATGATTGGCCAGAGGAAAGCTGGAAGAAATGACCCGTATAAGTGATTTAAACTACCACAAAGGCTCATCTCTCTCTCTGAAACCACCCATGTGTGCCTATTCACACGGACCGTTTTTCCTCCTAATAAACACTTTGCTTGTTTCACTACTTTCCGCCTCTTTGTTGAAATTCCTTTCTCCAAAGCAGACAAGCCAGGGCCTTGTCACTAGCCACTGGCCTTCACGGTCTAGTGGCTAGGATTCAGTGCTCTCACTGCTGTAGCCTGGCTTCAATCTCTGGTCGTGGAACTGAGATCCTGTTTCAAGCTGCTTGCTGGCTGAGGCCACCCAAGATCAGTATCCACCACGTCCCAGGTGGGCAGCAAGGCTAAGGCGGTCAGCATGAGAAAGACAGAAATAAGTTTGGATGCCAACAAATTCTTTCCTCTCCAACACTGAGTTTGAGAAATGGATGAGGCCAAATAAAGACTAACAAAGATTCTTTGCTTGACCAACCTTTGATCAAGCTTTGGAACTTTCTCCTAGGACTTCTTTGTAGAGTCCAGTTTTAGCAAGAACCCTGCTAAATTAGTGTAGTTCCCCATCCTCCATATCTAACCATCCTTGATATCTGCTCAGGATCCTCATCCCCCACCACCCCCAGCTGATGTCTGATAACCCTGTCTTATTATCTTCAGCAGGAATCTTACCTGGATGATTCACCCAGAATCCTCCTTACCTTGATGTTTCTTATGAATGATTTTCCATTCACTGACCCCCTACTCTACTCCTCAGCTATGAATTCACACTTGCTCATGATTAGAATGAGGCTGGTACTAACAGAAAACTGGGCCCCAGAGACATTACGCTGTTACCAAGTGGAAAAGAAGCGAGAGGAGGAAGAAGCTATATCACGAAGGAATAGGAACTGGGGGTTGGGAACTACTTGGGGGTGGGGGTGAAAATCCTCATTTCTCAGGTTTAGAGACTTTAGTTTCGAGGTCAACAAAGATAGAGAGAAAAGGCCTTCCAGATAGGGGGTCAGTGAGCCCATAGATAAGAGGTGAGGGGTCTCCAAGTATGTAAACATTCTGAAGATCTTAGCCTGGCTAAGGGCTTAAACTGTGTTTCTTAGGTCCTGGAAACCCAAAGTGTTTTGAATATAGCTATGTCACGGCCAGCATGGAATTCTCCTGGGATACCTGTTTCATTCATTGGATTTTAACCTCCACTCTAAGCTAAATATTAACTGGAATCTGAGTAGCTAAACATTGTTATTTATTCAGTATTTCATCTCCTGTGTGCCAGTACAAAAAAGCAATCTAAGATATTACTTTGAGTATGTTTAGTAGCCTGTGTTACTTTGTTCTGAAATGCTCTGGTGCTCAGAGCAGAGTGAACAGCAAGTATGATAGACTTTATAAATCCTAGTCCATGGGCAAATTTTATCATCATATTGCAAGATTAAGATGATTACTCTAAAGATCGGGAGATAAAACAACTTTCATGTGAAGTGAATGATTATTCATTTTCACTCTTCAGTCCTGAGCTGTGATGGAAACTTGAAGCCTATAAGGAGAGTCTTATTTCATTTCATTTGGAAAAAAGAAACCGAGGATAGACAGCAAAGCATAAAACAGATAATTAATTTTCACTCTAATACAGCTTTCAATTTGGAATATTAAGCATAACACATAATATCAGCAATTTGATTTTCTTAATAGAAATTATACAGTCCAGGCAAGAAAATTCAGCAGCACTTTCTATACTGGTGCAAAAAAAGCCTGAACCAAAATTTCAAGAGTCAAAACAAATAATGGAGATTTGCATGAATAATTAAAATGAAACCTTCCATACAAATCTCCAATGTTTTAGTTCAAAGAATTTTGTTTCAATAATGACATCATTGTAAAGATTTTATGTAGAATACTGACCTACTTCAACTGAGGCAAATGCAGGGAAGCGACTTTAACTAGAAGCCTTTTTATGGTTAATTTAGCTATAGCTAAATTAGATGCAGAGAGAAATGTAGATGTAGATGCAGAGAGAAAATGGCCACATTTACCTTTATTCATATTGATCTGTAACTTTCCTATTGACTTATATTATATAATATCTTCCCTTCAAACTAATAGAAGAGCGTGAAAACAACAAGAAAATCTAAACACACACAATTAAATCAAAGCAGGATATCCAGTTCAGTGCACAGCAGTCAGGCAAATCAATTTTTGGCTGTATATTCATCAGGTCCACAGGAATTCAGTTTATAGAACTTTCTATTTATAAGGAGGACAAGTCCTCTAAAAGATTAAGACATGTTCACAAGTCCTTACAAAAATAGAAATTGAAGACTGTTACAGTCTTTTATTTCTATAACCATCAGATGAAGGAAAATAGAGGTACAACTTGGATTTTTACCTTTGTTAATAACTTAACTCTACCACTGTTCTATGCTTCATAAGAAAAACGCAATTTTCAGTGCTTTGTTGTAAATATATGCTAATGGCAGCACACACCAAAAAACAGGTGTAGAGAATGAGGGAATCAAAAAATGTATTTGGTCATGAACTAACCATTCTAGGGAGGCCACGATCAACAATAATCAAAGTAGCTTAATAGTTCCCTACACTATTCAACATCTTTGACTGTGAAGACACTTTCTACTTTAGACAAGCACAGAACCATGCAAAAAGAGAGAAGGCTTAAACTGGTTTATAGCAGAGAAAATTGAGATGGTGCCCTGCAGAATCATTTCCTCCTTTGTAATTTTATGCCCAGTGGCTGTGTTCTGGTTAGCCTAAATGCGTAACAATCCCCTTCTCTCTTTATGTGTCTTCTACCATTTTCTTGTTTGAAAATAGATGACATGGTTTAATTTACTTTTGCAGATAAGTGTCATGCTACTACCTATA
This sequence comes from Lagenorhynchus albirostris, assembly GCF_949774975.1. Lineage (NCBI taxonomy): Eukaryota > Metazoa > Chordata > Mammalia > Artiodactyla > Delphinidae > Lagenorhynchus > Lagenorhynchus albirostris. The sequence continues at coordinate 96,307,761 of NC_083101.1, read as the reverse complement.
ATGGGTTGCCCTAGTGTACTTGAAAACTCTAACTTTCTCTCTGCTGGGCCCTCTCTGCAGTCCTCTACTTCATTTCTATCTCTCTATTACATTCCCCACAGTAGTTTTTCTAGGCCTCTTTCAAACTCCTACTGCACCCCATCACATTCAAATTCTAAAGAAAACTTCATAATTGACTTGTTGCAGATTGTATTTTCCAAGGATGTTTGCAAACTATGTCCCGTTCCATATTTTCTCCTAGAAACATGCCACTTCCTCAACAAGAAGTGTAGTCTAATGCCCTTTCACTTCTAATCAGTAATATTGCTGTGTGATTTCCAAGACTAGATCAGAAACAGAGGTACTACTTATATCATGGTTGGTAGGACACTGCAACTAGAGCCACATAAACAGTTCTCCTGTCCAGAGGCCACCATGTTCTGAAGATGTTCAATGAGATTCAAAGCCAGTGCCACGCAGTCTAGCCTTTCCCAAATTTATAAACACAGAAACCATGCAAGACAAATTATTGTTATTATTTAAAGCCACAACAATAAGAAGCTGTGAAGTTTTGGGGTAAGTTATTTTATGTGGTAATCGATAACAAGAACAAATTTTGGTATCTGAAAGTGGGTTATTGTTGCAACAAAAAACTAAACCTTTGAGAAAGGATGGCAGGCAGATACTAGAAGAGCCTTGCGGAGATGACTATTGAAGCCTAAAATGAGCCTCAATGGAACTGTCACTAAGGGCTTAAAGGAAAATATTTTTGGAAGCTGGAAGAAAGGAGACCCTCATTCTATACTGGTAGACAATTTGACAACACTGTTAACTGAGGTAGCAAGGAACATATAGAAAATACATTTCACAAACTCTATCATCTAAGCAAATTCCCAGGCAGAATCATGAAAGTGCCACCTGTTTTATCCTTTCTGCCAACCATAAAATGAGACAGAAGAGATAAATTAAAGAACAATTATTCAATTCTGAATGGAATTTAGAGGAAATGTAAAGAACTCAGTTTTTTTTTTTTTCCTCTCAGAAATCAAAGAGATTTCAAAGTAAAGATGAACCCTTAGCAAATGATCAAACCTAGAGTGGAACAATCAAATACTTCATTAAGACCTCACTGGAATCTAAGGCAGTGATTCATACATGCTTTCAGACAGACAATAGGCCCCCCTAAGAACTTTAAGGGTGAACTGCACAGATTCAGTTCATTAAACAGTAGATATTCTAAAAATCTTGAGGACATTGTCCCTCAGCCAAGAGCTCAATTAGGGAAGGACTTATCTCAAAGAGATTTATGCTATGGCTCTAATGAAGTAAACCCAAATGTGATTCATAGATAACCCACAAAGTTTATTTTTATAATTAAAAAAAAAATTTTATTGGAGTATAGTTACTTTACAATATTGTGTTAGTTTCTACTGTATACCTATATCCCCTCTTTTTTGGATTTCCTTCCCATTTAGGTCACCACAGAGCACTGAGTAGAGTTCCCTAAGCTATACCATAGGTTCTCATTAGTTATCTATTTTATACATCATATCAATAGTGTGTATATGTCAATCCCAATTTCCCAATTCAGCCCACCCCCCCTTGGTATCCATACGCTTGTTCTCTATGTCTGTGTCTCTATTTCTGCTTTGTAAATAAGATCGTCTATACCAATTTTTTCAGATTCCACACATATGCATTAATATACGATCCTTGTTTTCTCTTTCTGACTTACTTCACTCTGTATGACAGTCTCTAGGCCCATCCACGTCCCTACAAATGACCCAATTCCGTTCCTTTTTATGGCTGAGTAATATTCCATTGTATACATGTACCACATCTTCTTTACCCATTCCTCTGTTGATGAACACTTACCCACAAAGTTTTTAAGAGAAATGTTTTGGGGGAAGCACTGCCAACTTGGACTCCAAGGGACAGAGACAATAAAACAGGAAAAAGATTTCTGGACTCAAACTTTTATAACCAGAAAGCAGGCTGAGAAAGCTACTCAGTTGCAAACACAGGCCCCTTTCTATGGAAAATGTAAGAGGACTCAGAAGGTAGTACCTAGTGCTGAGAATGCAGAGCCAAGAGCCATGGAAAATAACTCCCAGAGAGTAGGATTGAGCCTTAATCGAAGAACCTGCAAAATGTTCTCAGATGGATTTTAGAACTACACGGGGATGATTGCAAGTCTCCATGGATTTTAGAACTGCACGGGGATGATTGTAAGTCTCCCATCCATTCCCTGTTTTGCACAGGAGTGCCTACAGTGATCAGCCTGCTCCTGAACCACACTTGAAAAGATTCAGCTGTACATGGACTTGCTATAGATTGCTACATCTGAAGAGTGATGTCCTAAGGGGATGAGCCTTTGCGGGAGTATCCTTAAGTGAAGGTGAATATATTTTGTATGTGAGAACGATAAGAACTGTGGCCTGAGGGCAGAGAGTAGCAGATTTTACTTGCCAGAGCTGGCCGCAACAATATGCCTCATATCACAACACTCTTCTAAAACGCTACCATTTCCCCATCAGGGTAAAGCCTGATAACTTCCTCTGGAACCTGGATAAGTCTGTGTCTTTGTTAAACCACAGGAAGGTGCACTGCATGACTTCCAAGGCTAGAACTTCCAAGGCAACTTTCACCTGACTCATTGGAACACTCATGCTGAAGACTGCTTGTAAGCAAGCAGTCCAACTGCCACATGGCTACTATGAGGAAGCCAAACCTAGACCATGCGGTGAGGGACAGGGAGCTGCTCTGAGGTTGCAGGAAGAGGATGAGCTGGCGCCAGGCCAGCCCCAGCTGATCCAGCCTGGCAGTTTCCCTTCCACAGGTTTCTTACTGCAAATGCATGAATGACCCATGCCAGAAGCTCTCAGCCAATCCCTGGCCAAATTCCTGACCCATGGAAACGATGAGAGATGATGAAATACTTGCTGTTGTTTCACGGCACTAAGTTTTGGGAAGATTTGTAATGCAGCAATAGATTACTGGACCACGACTAGGAGAGTGCCCTCAGCTTCTCTTTACTCTGCCTCAGACTCTGTCTACAGCTTCATTCACCTTTTCTGCACTGACCGCCAACCCTTCAAAATGGAGCTCAGAGGACTTTTCCTCCAGAACTTTCCCCGACAATCACCCTTGATTTGACCAGTTCGCAGTCTTTTTAAACTGATCTTATAACACTTACAGTAATGTCTTATAAGTGTACCTTGCCCACCTTGATTGAATGCTCTGTAAGGGCGGGCACAAAGTCTCTTCTGCTCCCCATCTGTGGTACCACCCCAGGTCTGTCTGAATCTGCAATGCATCAGAGTTCTCTTTAAATAGTTTCCACTTTAAAAACTAAAAGTAATTTTGCACCTTTCTTCCACAAGCCTGGAGTTTTAAATTGTTGGCACCGCTCAATCAATTGATCACTTAGGAAGGAAATTAACAATCTTGCTGTGTACAGATTAAATGTTCGCCACATCTACTATATTTCACTTACCTTGAATAAGAAGTAGTCAGAGTATGGAATTATAAAGCAAAATTTGTGTCAAGTTTTTACAAATTGCTAACAGTGTATAATGGGAAAACAGGGATGTTTGAAAAACTATAAGCCTTATGAAAAGATAAAAATTTGAACATGACACAAAAATAAATTTGGAGAAACTATCAGAAATATATTACGTTCATGAATGTCATCTGCAGAATATCTGGGATGGTTGAAATTGAAGTTATGGTCCTCAGAATCACGAATTTAGATAAGATGTGCATACAATGTAAATGGCAAAGTAGTACTTAGCAATCTACAGGAAAACAAAGCGTCACGCATATTCCCAGTCAGCAGAACTGTTAATATGTGTTTCAACATTTTATTATCATGATCCCAACTTATAACAATAAAAATAGATAATCAAGTTCAGTTGCTTCTTCATATGCAGCTGATTATACATGTAGCAACTCACTGGTTCTTTTACTTTTTTTTTTTTTTTTTTTTGGCGGTATGTGGGCTTCTCACTGTTGTGGCCTCTCCCATTTGTGGAGCACAGGCTCCGGACGCGCAGGCTCAGCAGCCATGGCTCACGCGCCCAGCCGCTCCGCGGCATGCGGGATCTTCCCAGACGGGGGCACGAACCCGTGTCCCCTGCACCGGCAGGCGGACTCTCAACCACTGCGCCACCAGGGAAGCCCTCTTTTACTTTTTTATAACAAGCAGACTTTAATAATTTTTAACATTTCTAAGACAATAAATGATAAGGAAATGCATTCACCTTAGTAAAAAGAATTACTCAAAAGAAATTAATAAAGCAAATCTTGATTTTACAAATATTGGAATTAATAACTAAGTCTTTCATACATGCAAGTATCAAGATTAATTGAGGGAAAATGTCTTTGACATAACAAGATACAGAACCTAATGAGCTTAAGACATAAGCTGTAAAAGATAATTTTAACTACAATGAAAATATGATTTAAATGGAAATCATGTAACTTTCTGTCAGAACCCATCAATAATCAGGCAATGTTAAAGTTTATAGAAGTGTCTATCTCATATATTGCATGTCTATTTTTTTTTTTTAGGGTTGATCATATAATTTGGGAAAATCAGTACATAGATTTGGGTTTTTCATACAAATGAAGCCCTTAATCTGAGGACTTTAGAGCTAAGGTAAGATCATTATTTTCAGAAGGGAATAGGCCAAGTTCTCACTCTTGATTTGAAACTTGATGACTAATTTGGAAAACTCATCTCCTAGCACCTACATTTTCTGCCCTTTCCATTAAAAACAGAATAATTTGAGAAACAATTAGGAGTGTAAACTATAGCTTTTAATTAACCAGGTGATGCTGCATATCCTTATATTCTTTGCTTTCTGGAACTAAGTCTATTAAAACAATAACAGCCCCACACTGTGAATATCCTAGCCAGCAGAACAGCCAAGATTTCACATTCACCTCCTGTGGGGTCTGCAAAGGTATATTCACTCTCTTGTAATGATATCACGGAATATTTGCAAAATTGAATTTGCAAAATTAGTTTATCCATTTAGGAATCTTCCAGACAGATACTCTACCCTGGGAAAATTATTGATGATTAATTTATCAAGTTTTTCAAAGTCCCAGCCCTAATTCTTCCATCTAATATACACACACGTACTCACCCAATCAATCAGAACTCACAAACACATAAAGACAGAGCACTCAGCCACCAATGAGAAACCCACAAGTAGGAGCTGAAATCTCATTAGGGATATTTATGATGTTTTGTAAAGTTTATGTCCATATTACTTGGGATACTGCATCTTGGTTTTGCTTTTAGAATTAAAAAAACAGTGTCTCCATCATTCATTGTCGTTGCAAGAAACCTTCATGCCATGGTGAGAAAACTAGATTAATGTTCTGTTCTTAAATGTTCTCCGGGGAGAGAAAAATGAGACTTCACAAATTTTAAATTCTAAGTGTTATTGATATAAAATAAGTGTATATAAATTACTATTTGTTCTGTGTAAGTGCAGAAAACTAAACTGCAAACTTTCTGCTCTTATGCCTTGTTCCTCTATTCTTGGGGAGCCCCTAACCGTCTTGGGTAACCTACACTTGATTGATAGATTTTTCACCAGATCTGATCTGTGTCCTTTCTCCTCCTATAACCTCCAGGCTGTGTATACTGCAGAAGCCATTCTTTACAACAAACTTTTACATACAGAAATCAATTCACTTCTCAGATTCTGGACTTATTACAATAGACTTAATTTTATTCATAAATATTAATTTGCATTCAAGTGTTAAATCTTTCTCCCTCCCTTCTTATGCTGCCCCCTTGTGCAGGGCTTGGTTAATCACATATGTCAGTTAACAGTTCACTGATATCATCAGGCTGAGCATCTCTCTGTCTCCTCTGCCAGTCTCAGTCTGATGAGTTATCTATCTTCTTCATTCTCTCTCTCTGTTCCATTCCTCTCACCCAGAGCAGTAAATCCATGTTTGATAAATGTTCTTGAATATGAACATATCTCTGTTAAATAGGTTATTTTTGTGTGTATGATTATTGAATTTGCATAGATATTAGCTGCATTTATTGTTTTCTTCTACTTTTTACTTCTTCCCATATAGCCTTTTACAACACTGTATTTTTAAGCTCTACCCTATTGCTATGTTTCTAGCTTTCTGTCTTCAACTGCTACATGGCATTCCATCACATCCATCCATCACACTTTATTTATCTAACCCTCTCATGGTAGGCATGGAGGGGACCCTAGATTCTCTACCACCACACACACCACCTCTTGCACATCATCCATGGACAAGTCCACGTACAGACCTGCTTTCTACAATACCCTCCCCGAAATGGCATTTGGGGGCCATCAGCACACACAGCTTAACCTTAGATTGCCTTCCAGAATGCTGCAGAGTTTCTATTCCCACCAGCACTACATGGGATCCACATCTCAGTCACCCTTGCCAGCACTTGCTCTTTTTCAGCTTTCTTCATCTTTATAAATTTATAAAGATGCAAGATGATTTATAATATACTGAGGACTTTAGATCCTGCACACCTGTCCAAAAAAATGGACAGACTTGCCCATAAGGGTTTGAATCATGTTCAACCTGTAGCCTGGTCTGATCTCCACTGGATCCGCATCTGTTTCATGCCAATTTAGTTTAATCTGGGTAGATGCCAGGCAAGTCACCTACTACTCTGAGGCTCAATCTCATCATTAGTGAAATGGAATCATATTCAAGATTAAGCAAGTTAATAAATGTAAACCAATTAGCCTAGTTCGTAACTGTGGCCTCTGGCTGGCCAATATTCCGATTGCCTGGCTGAGGGCATTCCCAAGACAAGGAAATTTTATTGCCAAATCCAGGGAAGTCCTGGGAAGACCAGGACAGTCAATCACCTTTGGTGGCAGACATCCAGATGTCCTGTTGAGACCCCCCTTAGGAAAGGTGGCCTATTGAGCGTCCACCTTAGTTTTTGAGCTGAAGTTGCACTCTTCTTGCTTCAGCAAGGAATTGGTAGCCAAGGTTGTGCTTTTTTTCAGCAAAGCAGGGATACCAAGGTCTAGCCATTTTCACCCTACAGGGACTTCTCCAGCCAGAAAGCTGTGCTTCAGAGCCCACTGTCAGTCAGGCAGACAATTTATCAGTGGTGCATCATGGCCTGATGGCTCTCCCTGCCCAAATTTTCTTTCTCTTTTAGGTGTTCCCTTCTGTACTTCCAACTCCATCTCAACATCAGCTTCCAAGGAAACTAGCCTGCAACACTCAGACAGATTGCAGGCTCAGTCAATGTTAGCTAATATTATTTTCTAATCAGTTTGTGGTTTTAAACATGAGAGGATGTAGAATTCATTGATCACCTATTACACATACACACTGCGTGTATACACACACACACATACACACAGTCATACTCTGTCCCTCTCCTAGCCAGCACTGTGCTAGGTCCTGAAACACTGATTGATGGTTGAGATAAAGATGGATACTGTGTTGAGAAGTTTCAAGAAATTCTTTCCAATGGCCTTTTTTTTTTCATTGTTATTTCTGCTGTTGTTGCTGTTTGTTTGTTGCTTTCCCTGAGCAAATCCTGCTGTGGATTTAATATACCCAAGACCCCAAGACTCACAATTTCTTGTCTCTAGTTAGCTCAGGATGAAATTGACCTGATAACATCAAATAAAACACTGGCCCAAAGAGAGAACTGACATAGAGACTGAAGAGTACATAGGATTGCAAAAGCAGAAAACCTGCAAAGGGTAAAGAAATTATTCATGGTTACATCTTTTTATCCACATCTCTTTAATAAATTGCTATTTCCCATGGTAGCATACACCAAGAACAGCTCATAGGCTAAAGGAATATTTGAGGGTTGAAAGGAGGTCGATGGGGCACTGATCACATCAGGTGAGAGTCATCCTGAAAATGACTACAAACCTCCGATTCCAAGACAAAGGTCACATCCTGAGGGGAAAATGCATTCACCTTTCTTCAGTCATAATTTTTGCATTTGCCTTTAGAGAGTGATTTAAAGATCATGCAGTGGACCCTAACTTCTGGGGTCAGAATCCTTTCTGACATTGGCATCCATCTCCTCTCAGATGCTGTCAAGAACTCTTTGTTCATCCTGGAAATCCCTAAACATTAGAGCATATTCCTTGAACCAAAATCTGTCTGCCTGCTATGCCATCCATAGTCCTATACCCATGACTGAAGCAACAATGAATAATCTGATCAGTGCTCACCTGCTTCTGGGCACTGCAGACAGCTGAAGTGAGCAGTGGCTTTCTCTCTTGTCTTATCTGATTTATCTTATCTTTCCTCATTCCCCTAAGGTGTCTCCAGGTGACATCATTCTGGGCCTCTCATCACTCATATCACCTTACGATGTGCACAGATACTAAAACATGGCACACAGATTGAGATGCAATGCTTGTTGTGGATCCATTAATACAACCTATAATTGCATTTTTGTTTTGGCTCCGATTCTGGTTGCATGTTGTTTAAATAGCTGTTTAAATAGCTGTTAACTGCCATTGGGTTGAAGGCCAATGAACACCCCTCAGATATCCCTTTATGTGAACTGAGCTAAAGAGGGCCCTTCTTTCCGGTGTAGTGACTAAGCACATGGGCCAGGATAAACAAATAATAAAATATCCATACTATACTTTCTCTGCAATAAAAATAACAATTTGGATTTCAAAATAATCCTGCTGAGTAAAAGAGGCCAGAAAAAAAGAGTATATACTGTATATTTTCATTTATACAAACTTCTATAAAATTCAAACTAATCTTATAGTGATAGAAAATATTTGTGATTTCCTGGGGAGTTGGGAGGCAGCCATTAGAAAGAGGAATGAGGAAACTTTGGGGGTTGATGGATATGTTTATTATCTTGACTCCAGTGATGGTTTCACAGGTGTATGCATGTGTCAAAATGCATCAAATTTTATGTTTAAAATATGCCCTGCACTGTATGCCAATTATACTTTGATAAAATTGTTTTGGAAAGGCATTAGAGTGCAAGGTAATATATGACTAAAGACTGAAAATAAATGAGACAAACAACAGGTGCAACAGGAGTGTCATGAGGGAAATTAATGTGATGTAGTTAGGGAGGGCTGCTTAGAGGTAGTGGTGCTCGCAGTGGACCTTGAAGGAGGAAGGATGTGGCCAGGCAGAAGAGAGGAGTAAAGGTATTTTAGTTGAAGACGTAGAAGTCTGGAGGGATAAAGATGAGACTGGCCTGTGGATGTTGGGGAAGAGTGTGGAACTGGTTGGAGAAAGTGGTGGGTCTGAATGATATGGGTCCTCAGAATGTCAGGTTAAGAATTCTGTAATTTAGAATAAGAAGAGAAGACCAGACAGAGAACATTTGTGGGCCACATCCTGATGGGAAACCAAGCAGTTTAGGTGTCTTCATGGGAATAGTGCTAAGTCACAGGAGTAAAGCTGAGGGTCATAGTATCTGGAAAATAAAATTCTAAGCAATGTTTTGGCATCTTATGCTACTACAGAATTTAGAGAATACATAATGTGTACCATTCTGAACTATCTGTATTACGTTAAATAAAGAAGAGACACCTGGAAAAGTAGGAATTTTAGAAGTGAATATAAGTTCTTTTCATTAGATACTTCTCTGCACACGGCACATGATGAGCCTGTGATGGTGGTTATAGTGGCTAGTTTTTCGTGAGGAATGCACCTGAAACTGTAACTGACATATTGGACAACATCATGCACCAGCTGTAGTCACCTCTGTGCATGTCCCTTGTTTGTCTCTATTTCCCTGTAGCATAAGTGGAAGACTATGATGAAATGTTTCTTGAACATGAGAGATAGTGCCATAAACTATTGTGAAATCTTCTATAAATATCAGCATCTTTTGTATATGATTTAATGTTTGGCTAAATGTAATTATCCTATATGTATAAGCCAAAGAAAGAAAACACAAAAATTTTATCTTCACAGAAGAAGATTCACATATGCTAGAATTTTCCTGTCATTGAGTAAAAATTGCTTTGGATACAAAATGGTTGAATAATCCTGATTTATATATAGAAAATAGAGGATAGCACAAAGAAAGTTTTGGAAGAAAAGAAACAGTCAGGAAATCTGGAAACTTCTCAGCAAGTTTGAATCAGTATGAGTTCTGCTTACCAAAACCAGGGTTTTACATCTGCAACAAGAACCAACTTTGAATCAAACAGAAATGCTCGTCAAGAGCTTATGAATGAACCGTGCCTTCTCTTTTCCTCAATAGTTAAATGAGACAGTGACTCTTACAACTCTATCATTTATTTTCTTCCCAGAATCTCCCTGATTCTGTCCTACGTAAAAATCCTAAATAATTTCCTACAAACGTCCTCAATGAATTGCTCTGTGGTCTCAAAAACATGCGTTTTGTTGGCATCTGTTGTACACATAAGAACTGAGAAAGAAAAAAGTCTGATAACTGAAATATTATTCAGTCTCTAGAGTTCAAATGACCTCAGAGACCTTGGAAAGACTGAGATTTTAGCTGAATTATAACTACCCAATTAATCTCGCTGAGCCTGTTATCCACTGTTTAATACCTCCACATTCACTTTTTGGATTACAAAAATGAAAGAAAAAAAAAGACTCTTTCTGATAAAAGATATTTTTGCCTGTATCTCAATAAAGGCATTTTGTTGCTGGATTTGAGTTTTACATAGAGCTAAATAGAGTCTATTTATTGCTAAATATTGCTGTTTATTATTGCTTTACATATTGGTAGCACTTTATATTTGTCCAATTGGCCCCAGTTCCATAACACTTTAACAGCTATTTCTAATTTTGGTCCAGTTGGGACGTGAGTGTTTTTCAGCCACTCCATAAGACCATGAAGCTGATTTGAACATAAAATATTTTTCAAGTATTTTGATCAAAAAGGGTGAAAAATCATGTGTTTTTTCTAACCAGCTAAATAGAAACAAAAATTTGTAGACTTTTTGGCAGTTACACTGAACGACCCTGATAACAATGGGTGAAGCTGAATTGCTTTCTTCCAGGAAAGCGCCTGACGCAGTAGCTGGCAAAGAGTAGCTCAGCAAATGTGGGTGCTTTCTAGTTCTTAATTCCAATCACCTCTGATTTTTTTCCAGAGTGGATTGTTTTTCTTTGCCAACCAAGACAGTAATTAAGATATTTGAATTAGACACTGTACAGATCCTCCATGATTTGCAGATTTTTATTTTATTAGATGCTTATCTAAGGGCATTTGCTAATTAGGTCCTAGAAGTATTTAACATTTCCCAAATTTTAACATTTATCTTTACACTGAAAGAGCATATTTCTCTACTATACTTTAAAAATATCTTTGGCATTATTTCTTTTTATTGTTTAAAAAATTGGTATAAGATTGTTGTTTCTTTTTAATTTAACTTCATTGGCCTCAGGGAAAAGGCAGCAGAGAACAGTTATCCAGGGAATAGCTGGAATGTTACTCTAAATGCACTAAATGGCTGTCTGAGGTCTAACATTTCTTATACGACACAAATTACTGAGTAAAATTAAATTTCACAATAAAAATTATCTTTAAAGAAAAGGAACAAAAACACAGATAAAAACTTTAGAAGACTTTATTCAATGAGAAGCCTAAAAGTGCCAGGTCTTAGAGAATCACAATGAATAAAACTGTGTCCCTGTCCCAAGTGGTCCACGGCCTGGTGCATATCAGTTACTTGCTGGATGTGTGCCTGTACCTGCCCCAGCACACAGGGCTCAGGCTTCTGTGGAGCATTTGTTACCTTAGTTCTGAGTTTTATGCACTGCAGTTCATAGATCCACGAAGCTTCTCGAAAAGAATAACAGGACGTTTGGGATATAAAATGAAAGGTATTTAAAGAAGTTTAATTGAATTTAAAAGAAAAACAATTAAGAATGATGTCGGCAACATGGTAGACTAATAAGTCTCATTTCCCCTGTGGAGACACCTGTTTAAAAATAATATACAGGGCTTTCCTGGCGGCGCAGTGGTTAAGAGTCCGCCTGCCGATGAAGGGGACACGGGTTCGTGCCCCAGTCCAGGAAGATCCCACATGCCGTGGAGCAGCTAGGCCCATGAGCCATGGCCGCTGGGGCCTGCGCGTCCAGAGCCTGTGCTCCGCAACAGGAGAGGCCACAACAGTGAGAGGCCCGTGTACCGCAAAAATAAATAAATAAAATAAAAAATAATAATATACAGAACAATTTGCCTTTGAGAGAGCCGTAGAACCAGTTAAGAGGTACTAGCACCCCAGGCGAGGACGGAGCCAAGAAGAGTCACTTCGAGGTGAGTAAGAAAATTCTTTGTATTTGAACTCCATAGTCATTCCTCCTCCCTACCACAGCCTGGTGGAATCTGGACAAAATTCCCAATTCCTGGCTTCTCATTCAGGACGGAAAGAGGATGGGGCATGTGTCCAAAGTTCTGGCTTCCAGAGGGACTGGTCTGTGTCATCTGACTCAGAGCACTAAAGGGAATGGCAGTATACGTTGGGTGCCAGGTTGGGGGCCAGGGAGAACAAGGGCAGCACTTGGCCTGTTACAGAACCAGAGAGACATTATACTTAGTGAAATAAGCCAGTCACAAAAAGAAAAATACTGTATGATTCCACTTGAATGAAGTATCTAAAGTATCCAAACTCATAGAAACAAAAGGTTTAATGTTGATTGCTGGGACCAGGGGAAAGGAAGTGGAGAGTTATTATTCACTGACTATAGAGTTTCAGTTTTGCAAGATGAAAAAGTTCAAGAGATTTATTGACTACAATGTGAATATAGTTAATACTACTGAACTGTATGCTTAAAAAGGGCTAAGATAGTAAATTTTATGTTTTGTATTTTTTACCACAATTAAAAATTATATATATATGGGAAATCATATATATATTTGGGAGAAAAAAGACTACCTAACTGAATTGATAAATAACCCTCTCAACAGTTGTATTTTTAAGTAAAACCATTTGGTTTCTGGTGAAAGCAAAAAAATCTAATGGTAACATTTTTTTTTTTTTTTTTTTTTTGCGGTACGCGGGCCTCTCACTGCCGTGGCCTCTCCCGTTGCAGAGCACAGGCTGCGGCCGCGCAGGCTCAGCGGCCATGGCTCACGGCATGTGGGATCCTCCCAGACCGGGGCACGAACCCGCGTCCCCCGCATCGGCAGGCAGACTCTCAACCACTGCGCCACCAGGGAAGCCCTAATGGTAACATTTTAAGCTCAAGAAAAGTTGTCTGGTGCTCTATTGAAAATAAAATATCTACCCCAAAAGAGATCTTTGACTCAGGTGACAGATTCTTTTACCGTACACTTGATTGTCTAGATTGGAGCAGTTTGATGTAGAGTATTGCGTCTTCTCTCATCAGCAAACTCTCCCAGCTATCAATAAATACTGCTAAGCATCACCAGTACAAGGAGGCTCTTCTCAGCTCTATTTCTCCAAGTCTCAGGAGCATTTAGAACTCTTCTGTCTTTGGTCCTAGATTTGGAGGAAGGGACAAAATTCAAATTCAATCTATTGATTTAGCCCCGTAGTTTTGAGCGTTTCCCAAAGAGCCACTCTCAAGGAAGATTAAGCTGATGCCTGCCTGTGTCACATCACATCACACATACTCACGTAGGCTTGGTTCAAAACTTTAAGAAGTCAGTGACCAGGATCACTGCATCAGGGTGCAGGCAGAGCCCATGTTCTTACCCCATGAACTCCTGGATCCCTGTAGTCCATGAATAGAAAGATCTTGAATCGACCTGTTTACATGAAGAAAAAGGTGGCTAGTTTTAACAAAGTGTCAGATGGGATTATGAATGTCCCTCCGGCAGGGGTTAACTTCTGGAAAACCCAGGCTGTAGCATGTGAACTAACCCATGGGGTTCTCAAAATCATTAATGGGGTGCAGAAAACATGCTGCCTTCCCCAAGGGGAGCCTTTCTGGACTATTCCAGATGCCCTGTTTGAAAAACTAGGCTAAGCTTTCAAATGAGAGTAGACAAAAATAAACAGTGCACAACCTAAATGTTGAGAATTATGTTTTATTTGGCAGACTTTCTGAGGACTTCAAGCCCGGGAGGCAGCCTCTCAGGTAGCTCTGAGGGACTACTCTGAAGAGCTGAGGGAGGAGCCAGGATATACAGGGGTTTTTGCAAGAAAAAACAGGTGGTCAGAACATCAAAATGTTAAAGACATTAAAGAAAACAAGATATCTCAAGTTAATGAATTTAGCACTTTTCTGTATATGGAAGATGCAAGAGTCTGGGCTCATTGAAATCACTCCTTTGATATGCACCTCAGCTCTCTAGGACCAGCATCCTGTTCTTTCCCATCCTGAATCCCCTCAGGGTGCACCATCGTGGGGGGGGGGGCAGCTGTAATGGCTGGATGGCTGCAACATCCTTTATTTACTGATATGGCAGGCAACATTTTTCATCCACATGAGTTATCCCATTTTAAGAGGTAAGTTGGAAAATCATTCCTGACCATCCCCAATATGAAAAATAGGAAGATATTTATGTCAGATAAAAAATCTAAATGTAAAAACCATCATTCTGTTCTTTAATGTATCATTTACACTTTCGACATTGATAAAGAGAAGTTATGATATTTAAGAAATTATAGGTTTGGAGTCTTTAGTGTCATATTTTCTGCTTATTTCATAGGCTTTGGGATAAATGCTTTAAAATTCTTCAGTTCTATTTCTTGTCAAGTATTTTCCTAGTTGAGTGGATTGACGTGTGACTTGTTCCTTGTCAGCTGTGGAAAAGAGACGGTCCTCCTTATTATTGCTGCATCAGATGTAGCTGAGGAAACCCATAGAGAAATGGGAAGACTTATTCACATGGGCCATTGGAGACCCACTGCATCCAATGTGAATCACAAACAGGGCATATTGATATCTTAGTGAGAGTGTACACTTGGGTTCTATTGAGATGCCTGTGTACTTCCTCATATGACTGATATTTGAGGGTCAGTGTTGTACTACGGAATGGACACAAAATGCTGGCTCAGGGCCAAATCCAGTCCAAAGACTTGACCGATTGTAACTGCACTGTGGTGCATTGTATGAATTGGTTCTCAACATTTTTTATTGATCTCTTGCTCATATACCTACCCCCCACCCTCCCAGGCCAGCTTCTTTCACTTCAACCTTCCCAGCTCTGCAGTTTAAGACCTACTGTATTCCCTCATATGCATGTTGATGCACATGAGATGCTTTGGTGATGGCATTTTGCTCCAGAGTTCTAAGTTCCACTCAGCCTGCCCCCAAAGCAGTAGAGGACAGACCGAAACACAAGTCATTATAACATGATGACTATAGTTAACACTGCTGTATGGCATATTTGAAAGTTGCTAAGAACATAGGTCCTAAAAGTTCTCATCACAAGGAAAAATATGTTTTTCTCTCTTTTTTTGGTATCTATAGGAGATGATAGACATTAACTGAATTTATTGTGGTAGTCATTTTGCAATATATGTGAGTCAAATCATTATGCTATACACTTTAAACTTATACAATGCTGTATGTCAATTACATCTTAAAACTGAAAGAAAAAGATAATAAAATGTGAATGTTTAAACAGAGAAAGATAAAGAAAAGAAGGAAGGAAGGATGGAAAGAAGGGAGGGAAGGAGGGAAGAAGAAAGAAAGAAAGAAGAAAGAAAGAAAGAAAGAAAGAGAGAAAGAAAGAAAGAAAGAAAGAAAGAAAGAAAGAAAGAAAGAAAGAAAGAAAGAAAGAAAGAAAGAAAGAAAGAAAGAAAGAAAAAGAGGAAAAGAAAGAAAAAGTCAGATGCCCAATTGTTTGCTATGCATCTCCAGCTGGGGACCACCACTCAAACAAGTCCTATCTTAGTCCAGCACACAACACACTTATTCTTCACCTCCTCTGCTATCTAGTTTTAAATTACCACCCCTTTAACCATCAAGCCAGGAATGAAGGAGTCATCCCAAATCCTTCCCTCTTCCTCACTCAATCACACCTTGTCCTGACTAATTTCCTCAAACATCTCTCCATGTGCTGTTTGCACTAATTGTAGCCAACAGACAGGATTCAATGACTAACGGACGGAACTTGGACTTTAGTCTGAGAAGACTCACAGTACCCACAATGGCCATGCTTACAAATCCAGTTGATTGCAGGAAGAGGATACCCTATGGCAACAGCATTGAAATGAGGGCATCCATCACAGCAAAGGCTTCCTCACAGCAGGGGTCCTGAGTGGCTGGGTACAGGTTCCAGCTGTCCACCAGCTAACATGTCAGAGAACACCTAACACAAGGGAGTCCAAATTGGAGTCTCACCTGGGTTTCTTTTCTCTGCTGACCAGATATGCATATTCTTTCTAAGTCACCAGCCCAAAGACAGAGCCCTCTGGGGGGTCTCACCAAGACTGGGTGCAAATCATCAAGGCTACTATTACAATAAACCCTGCTGACAAACCACTTGGGCCTCTGGTTTTACAGCAGCACCAAGAGTCAGTGTTCCTCCTGTCCTGACCAGGACTTGGGCCTTGCAGGTGCTTTAGTAAGAGCTCTGGCCAAGCCCAGTCCTGGCAGCAACATCTGCTTTCTCTGTCCGATTTGCAGAGTGTGGCTTCTGGCCTTCGTGATCTGCCACCTGGGCCTGCCTGAGCTGCTTCATGGTTCTTCCTCCTGTGGTCTTGCCCCTGCCCAGGAGTTTCTCATTCTTACTGATACCACATATATATTTCTAAGGCAGGTCTGATCTGTACATTCTCCTGCTGAGAACTTTCCATAATGCCCCAGTGTCTACAAAGTGAACACAAATTTCCCAGCAAGGCCTCAAGGCTCTGAGTTTCCCCACAAGGCCACATTCAAGAGTCATCAACCTCTCCCTGCTCTCTAAAAATGCTCTTGGCCTTCACCTCTCTCAACGTACGAACTTGGTTTCCTCCAAGTGGAAGGACTGCAGCCAGACAGCTCTGTGGTCCCCATGCACAAAAGAGCTTGTGTTACCGGTTGAATTGGGCCCTTCTGTTTGCCACTTGCAAAATCAAACTCATAAGCATTGGTAGAAGGGAAAGTTGTTTTTAATCAAAATGCTGGCAATCTGGGGAGATGGTGGACTCAGTGTCCCCCAAAAGCCATCTCCAAAAATTCTGCTTGGCCATGAGAGTTTTTAAAGGAAAAAAGGGAAGTAATCTCAGTTAGTCATTGAGATAGGGTCAGAGCCCTAGCCACCCCCCACTGCATGCAGGCTGTGACTACTTGTGACTTTTCTCTAGATGCCATCTTGTTCACACAGTTTGGTCACACAGATTGTTCCCAAGATTACTGAAGGGAAACCTAGGGAAGAGCTCTGGTCATCTGTTAATTACTTATTCTTCATTCCTACTTCTTTTGATCTCCAGAAAGAACCAACAAGTTGGGCAAGGTATTGTGTGATCAAAAGATGTGAAAGGTGTTCTTGGGCTGGAGATTAGTAGAGCATAGGGCTGCCTCATTAAAAGGTAGTTACAATATAGCTTTGCTAAAGTGACAAGGAAAGGGGCTTCCTGCTGAGGGTGGTTTCCTGAAAAGAGCTGCTTATACTCGCACTTAATGTTCTGCTGTTGCTGTTTTGAAATTCTTACCACTTTTTTAAAAGAGTCTTTCATTTTTGTCATGGATTAAAGCAGAAGTCCTCCTCATAACTTAGCCCCTCATCCCCTGGCAGACCTGAGGTTCACTAGCAGGCCTTTGTGAATTTCCCCCTCTCCCACCCAGAGGCTCATGAAACCTTTCTCCATGTCCAGATATACCATGTACTGTGAGTGTCTTGCCCGTGCTTAGTATATCACTGGCATTCAAAAATGATGTATTAATTGAACAAATGCATAATATTTGCCCTGCCTAGCTGAAGGGAGAGCAAGTGCCTCTAAAAGTGCTTGAAAGATTTTAAAATATTCACTCAGAGATCACCGAACAATTTCTCTCAATGGAATGCTTTGATAAATATAGGAGGAGCTTCAAGATGGCAGAAGAGTAAGATGTGGAGATCACCTTTCTCTGCACAAATACATCAGAAATACATCTACATGTGGAACGACTCCTACAGAACACCTACTGAACCCTGGCAGAAAACCAAAGACCTCTCAAAAGGCAAGAACTCCCCACGCTCCTGGGTAAGGCAAAAGAAAAAAGAAAAAACAGAGACAAAAGAATAGGGACGGGACCTGCACCACTGGGAGGGAGCCGTGAAGGAGGAAAGGTTTCCACACACTAGAAGCCCCTTTGTGGGCAGAGACTGCGGGTGGCGGAGCCACGGAGGAGAGCACAGCAACAGGGGTGCGAAGGGCAAAGTGGAAAGATTCCCGCACAGAGGATCGGTGCCGACCAGCACTCACCAGCCCGAGAGGCTTGTCTACTCACCCGCCGGGGCAGGCGGGGGCTGGGAGCTGAGGCTCGGGATTCGAAGGTCAAATCCCAGGGAGAGAACTGGGGTTGGCTGCATGAACACAGCCTGAAGGGGGCTAGTGCGCCACAGCTAGCCTGGAGGGAGTCTGGGAAAAGGTCTGGAGCTGCCGAAGAGGCAAGAGGCTTTTCATGGCTTCTTTGTTTCCTGGTCCGCGAGGAGAGGGGATTAAGAGCGCTGCTTAAAGGAGCTCCAGAGACAGACGTGAGCCGCGACTATCAGCGCGGACCGCAGAGACGGGCATGAGACGCTAAGGCTGCTGCTGCTCCCACCAAGAAGACTGTGTGTGAGCACAGGTCACTATCCAAACCTCCCCTCCCGGGAGCCTGTGCAGCCCGCCACTGCCACGGTCCCGTGATCCAGGGACAACTTCCCCGGGAGAACGCACGGCACACATCAGGCTGGTGAAACGTCATGCTGGCCTCCGCCGCTACAGGCTCGCCCCACATCCGTACCCCTCCCTCCCCCAGGCCTGAGTGAGCCAGAGCCCCCGAATCAGCAGCTCCTTTAACCCCGTCCTGTCTTAGAGAAGAATAGACGCCCTCAGGCGACCAACATGCAGAGGCGGGGCCAAATCCAAAGCTGAGCCCCTGGGAGCTGTGAGAACAAAGAAGAGAAAGGGAAATCTCTCCCAGCAGCCTCAGAAGCAGCGGATTAAAGCTCCGCAATCAACTTGATGTACCCTGCATCGGTGGAATACCTGAATAGACAACGAATCATCCCAAATTGAGGAAGTGGACTTCGGGAGCAAAGATATATATTTTTTTTCCCTCTTTTCTCTTTTTGTGAGTGTGTATGCTTCTGTGTGTGATTTTGTCTGTATAGCTTTGCTTTTACCATTTGTCCTAGGGTTCTGTCTGTTTTGTGTTTTCTTTTTAATACTTTAAAAAATTTTTTTCTTAGTAATTATTTTTATTTTAATAACTTTATTTTATTTTATCTTCTTCTTTCTTTCTTACAGTTTTTCTCTCTTTTATTCTGAGCCATGTGGATGACAGGCTCTTGGTGGTCCAGCCAGGTGTCAGGGCTGTGCCTCTGAGGTGGGAGAGCCAAGTTCAGGACCCTGGTCCACAAGAAGCCTCCCAGCTCGACGTAATATCAAATGGCGAAAATCTCCCAGAGATCTCCATCTCAATGCCAAGACCCAGTTCCACTCAATGACCAGCAAGCTACAATGCTGGACACCCTATGCCAAACAACTAGCAAGATAGGAACACAGCCCCATCCATTAGCAGAGAGGCTGCCTAAAATCACAATAAGGCCACAGACACCCCAAAACACACCACAAGATGTGGGCCTGCCCACCAGAAAGACAAGATCCAGCCTCATCCACCAGAACACAGGCACCAGGCCCCTCCATCAGGAAGCCTACACAACCCACTGAACCAAACTTAACCACTAGGGACAGACACAAAAAAAAACAGGATCTACGAACCTGCAGCCTGAGAAAACGATACCTGAAACACAGTAAGTTAAGCAAAATGAGAAGACAGATAAACACACAGCAGGTGAAGGAGCAAGGCAAAATCACACCAGACCTAATAAATGAAGAGGAAATAGGCAGTCTCCCTGAAAAAGAATTCAGGATAATTATAGTAAAGATGATCCAAAATCTTGGAAATAGAATGGAGAAAATACAAGAAACGTTTAACAAGGACCTAGAAGAACTAAAGAACAAACAAACGGTGAAGAACACAATAAATGAAATTAAAAATTCTCTAGAAGGGATCAATAGCAGAATAACTGAGACAGAAGAATGGATAAGTGACCTGGAAGATAAAATAGTGGAAATAACTACTGCAGAGGAGAATAAATGAAAAAGAATGAAAAGAATTGAGGACAATCTCAGAGACCTCTGGGACAACACTAAACACACCAACATTCGAATCAAAGGGGTCCCAGAATAAGAAGATAAATAGAAAGGGACTGAGAAAATATTTGAAGAGATTATAGTTGAAAAATTCCCTAATATGGGAAAGGAAATAGTTAATCAAGTCCAGGAAGCACAGAGAGTCCCATACGGGATAAGTCCAAGGAGAAACACGCCAAGACACATATTAATCAAACTATCAAAAATTAAATACAAAGAAAAAATGTTAAAAACATCAAGGGAAAAACAACAAATAACACACAAGGGAATCCCCATAAGGTTAACTGGTGATCTTTCAGCAGAAACTCTGCAAGCCAGAAGTGAGTGGCAGGACATATTTAAAGTGATGAAGGAGAGAAACATACAACCAAGGTTACTCTACCCAGCAAGGATCTCATTCAGATTTGATGGAGAAATTAAAAGCTTTACAGACAAGGGAAAGCTAAGAGAAATGAGCACTGCCAAACCAGCTTTACAACAAATGCTAAAGGAACTTCTCTAGGCAGGAAACACAAGAGAAGGAAAAGACCTACAATAACAAACCCAAAACAATTAAGAAAATGGTAATAGGAACACACATATTGATAACTGCCTTAAATGTAAATGGATTAAATGCTCCAACCAAAAGACATAGAATGGCTGAATGAATACAAAAACAAGACCCGTATACAAGCGACCCACTTCAGACCTAGGGACACATACAGACCGAAAGTGAGGGGATGGAAAAAGATATTCTATGCAAATGGAAATCAAAAGAAAGCTAGACTAGCAATTCTCATATCAGACAAAATAGACTTTAAAACAAAGACTATTACAAGAGAAAAAGAAGCACACTACATAATGATCAATGGATCAATCCAGGAAGAAGATATAACAATCGTAAATATTTATGCACCCAATAGAGGAGCATCTCAATACATAAGGCAAATACTAAGAGCCATAAAAGGGGAAATTGATAGTAACACAATCATAGTAGGGGACTTTAACACCCCACTTTCACCAATGGACAGATCATCCAAAATGCAAATAAATAAGGAAACACAAGCTTTAAAGGATACATTAAACAAGATGGAGTTAATTGATATTTATAGGACATTCCATCTGAAAACAACAGAATACACATTATTCTCAAGTGCTCATGGAACATTCTACAAGATAGATCATATCTTGGGTCACAAATCAAGCCTTGATAAATTTAAGAAAATTGAAATCGTATCAAGTATCTTTTCCGACCACAATGCTATGAGACAAGATATCAATTACAAGAAAAAAACTGTAAAAAATACAAACACATGGAGGCTAAACAATGCACTACTTAATAACAAAGAGATCACTGAAGAAATCAAAGAGGAAATCAAGAAATACCTAGAAACAAATGACAATGAAAACACAACAATCCAAAACCTATGGGATGCTGGAAAAACTGTTCTAAGAGGGAAGTTTATCACTATACAAGCCTACCTTAAGCAAGAAGAAACATCTCAAATAAACAACCGAACCTTACACCTACAGCAATTAGAGAAGAACAAAAAAAACCCAAAGTTAGCAGAAGGAAAGAGATCATAAATATCATATCAGAAATAAATGAAAAATAAAGGAAACGATAGCAAAGATCAATAAAACTAAAAGCTCGTTCTTTGAGAACAGAAACAAAATTGATAAACAATTATTCAGACTCATCAAGAAAAAAAGGGAGAAGACTCAAATCAATAGAATTAGAAATGAAAAAGGAGAAGCAACAACTGATACTGCAGAAATACAAAGGATCATGAGAGATTACTACAAACAATGATATGCCAATAAAATGGACAACCTGGAAGAAATGGACAAATTCTTAGAAATGCTCAACCTTCCGAGACTGAACCAGGAAGAAATAGAAAATATGAACAGACCAATCACAAGCACTGAAATTGAGACTGCGATTAAATATGTTCCAATAAACAAAAGCACAGGACCAGATGGCTTCATAGGTGAATTGTATCAAACATTTAGAGAAGCGCTAACACCTATCCTTCTCAAACTCTTCCAAAATGTAGCAGACGGAGGAACATGCCCAAACTCATTCTACGAGACCACCATCACCCTGATACCAAAATCAGACAAGGATGTCACAAAGAAAGAAAACTACAGGGCAATATCACTGATGAACATACATGCAAATATCCTCAACAAAATACTAGCAAACAGAATCCAACAGCACATTAAATGGATCATACATCATGATTGAGTGGGGTTTATCCCAGGAATGCAAGGAGTCTTCAATATACACAAATCAAGCAATGTGATACACCATGCTAACAAATTGAAGGAGTAAAACCATATGATCATCTCAATAGATGCCGAGAAAGTTATGACAAAATTCAACATCCATTTATGACAGAAAACCCTCCAGGAAGTAGGCATAGAATTAACTTTCCTCAACATAATAAAGAACATATATGACAAACCCACAGCCAACATCATCCTCAATGGTGAAAAACTGAAACCATTTCCACTAAGATTAGGAACAAAACAAGGTTGCCCAATCTCACCACTCTTATTCAACATAGTTTTGGAAGTTTTAGCCACAGCAATCAGAGAAGAGAAAGAAATAAAAGTAATCCAAGTTAGAAGAGAAGAAGTAAAGCTGTCACTGTTTGCAGGTGACATGATACTCTACATAGAGAATCCTAAAGATGCTACCAGAAAACTACTAGAGCTAGTCAATGAATTTGGTAAAGTAGCAGGATACAAAATTAATGCACAGAAATCTCTTGCATTCATACACACTAAAGATGAAAAATCTGAAAGTGAAATCAAGAAAACACTCCCATTTACCATTGCAAAAAAAGAATAAAATATCTAGCAATAAACCTACCTAAGGAGACAAAAAACCTGTATGCAGAAAATTATAAGACACTGATGAGAGAAATTAAAGATGATACAGATAGATGGAGAGATATACCATGTTCTTAGATTGGAAGAATGAACATTGTGAAAATGACTCTACTACCCAAAGCAATCTACATATTCAATGCAATCCCTATCAAACTACCACTGGTACTTTTCACAGAACTAGAACAAAAAATTTCATAATTTGTATGGAAACACAAAAAAACCCGAATAGCCAAAGCCATCTTGAGAAAGAAAAATGGAGCTGGAGGAATCAGGCTCCCTGACTTCAGACCATACTACAAAGCTACAGTAATCAAGACAGTATGGTACTGGCACAAAAACAGAAATATACCTCAATGGAACAGGATTGAAAGCCCAGAGATAAACCCACTCACATATGGTCACCTTATCTTTAATAAAGGAGGCAAGAATATGAGTGGAGAAAAGACAGCCTCTTCAATAAGTGGTGCTGGGAAAACTGGACAGCTACATGTAAAAGAATGAAATTAGAACACTCCCTAACATCATACACAAAAATAAACTCAAAATGGATTAAAGACCTAAATCTAAAGCCAGACACCATCAAACTCTTAGAGGAAAACATAGGCAGAATACTCTATGACATAAATCACAGCAAGATCCTTTTTGACCCACCTCCTAGTGAAATGGAAATAAAAATGAAAATAAACAAATGGTACCTAATGAATCTTACATGCTTTTTCACAGCAAAGGAAACCATAAACAAGACAAAAAGACAACCCTCAGAATGGGAGAAAATATTTGCAAATGAAGAACTAACAAAGGATTAATCTTCAAAATTTACAAGAAGCTCATGCAGTTCAATATGAAAAAACAAACAACCCCATCCAAAAATGGACAGAAGACATAAATAGACATTTCTCCAAAGAAGATATACAGATTGCCAACAAACACATGAAAGAATGGTCAACATCATTAATCATTAGAGAAATGCAAATCAAAACTACAATGAGATATCATCTCACTCCCGTCAGAATGGCCATCATAAAAAAAACTACAAACAATAAATGCTGGAGAGATTGTGGAGAAAAGGGAACGCTCTTGCACTGTTGGTGGGAATGTAAATTGATACAGTCACTATGGAGAACAGTATGGAAGTTCCTTAAAAAACTATAAATAGAACTACCATACGACTCAGCAATCCCACTACTGCGCACATCCCCTGAGAAAACCATAATTCAAAAAGAGTCATGTACCAAAATGTTCATTGCAGCTCTATTTACAATAAGCAGGACATAGAAGCAACCTAAGTGTCCATCAACAGATGAATGGATAAAGAAGATGTGGCACATATATACAATGGAATATTACTCAGCCATAAAAAGAAATGAAATTGAGTTATTTGCAGTGAGGTGGGTGGACCTAAAGTCTGTCATACAGAGTGAAGTAAGTCAGAAAGAGAAAAACAAATACCATATGCTAACACATTTATATGGAATCTTAAAAAAAAAAAAAGAATGGTCATGAAGAACCTAGGGGCAAGACGGGAATAAAGATACAGATCTACTAGAGAATGTACTTGAGAATTCTGGGAGGGGGTAAGGGTAACCTGGGACAAAGTGAGAGAGTGGCATGGACATATATACACTATCAAACATAAAATAGATAGCTAGTGGGAAGCAGCCACATAGCACAGGGAGATCAGCTCGGTGCTTTGTGACCACCTAGAGGGGTGGGATAGGGAGGGTGGGAGGGAGGGAGATGCAAGAGGGAAGAGATATGGGGACATATGTATATGTATAACTGATTCACTTCGTTATAAAGCAGAAACTAACACACCATTGTAAAGCAATTATACTCCAATAAAGATGTTAAAAAATGAAAAAGAAATATAAATATAGAATATAAGCATACATATCAAACAGTTCTTATAGGGCATAGATTTTGAGTAAGACTTAAATAATCTTGGATATCGAAAAATGATTAGGTCCATTACTCAGAGAACTAGGATTTTTTTTTAATCACTACTTATTTGAAACCTTGTTTTCCCTCTTGCTTAATTACAGGTAATTCACACTGATTTCCCCAGGTTTGGATTAAGCCCTCTTTAAACTTATTTATAGCCCAGAAACTTTAAGGCATTTTGGCATCGAAAGTGATTCTGAGTGTGTAGCTTTTTTCAGCTGCTCCCCTGTCCTCATGGTGCCTTCCAAGCCATTTGCTCTGCTTAGGTGAGGGTTAAAATAATGGGAGGGGGTAGCTGGCTTTCCTCAGCCATGGAAGTAGAAGGGATAAGAACTAATGACATGGTGGTGACGTGTCTAGGCAATATGTTTTGTTTGGCTGGATAGCATTAAAAATCATGTGATTTTGCAGAAAAAGTAAGATGCTGAATTTCTTTAAAAGGAAAGACTGCTCTGGCAGCATACCTGGGTCTGGAGAAGTGAAGTCTTAGGATGGACACATTTTGTAGGGCCTCATGGACCCTCCTTGTCTTATGTTTGTTACCTTTGAAAGCCACTCTTTTGTTCCCCAGAAGAGAAATATTTCTCTGTGCCAATGTCTTCAAAAGACAAGAATTACAGAGATGACAGTGCTGTGACCCTAGATTTAAATGCCAAGAATCCTCTGGCAGGTGAAATATGTGCTACGACTAACTCTGAGATGCTGGTTTCCTTGCCAGCTAATACCTAGATCTGTTTGATTAGGGGATTGTTTTAGCACAAATTCTTAAAACAAAACAAAGCACAACAAAATCACCTTTCTCCTTTCTCTCTAAGCTTCCTTAGCAACCCTTAGGATAAGAGAATAAACATCCCATGACATTTTGAAACAGGTATAAAGTAAATAGTTCTCCAGAAATGGTCATTAAATTGGCTAGTAATAGAGGATGTGGTGAACTTCTTTTGTTCCTCAGTTAGTGATTTTTATACAAGAACTATTTTAGAATGCATAATAACCTATCAAAAATACTCTACTGGAATTCTTTTTGTGGGGGGAGAAACCTTAACAAATAATTAACTAAAACATGACATTATAATTAATCCTACCTGCATCTATGGGACATTTTAGGTATGGGATAATGGAGCAGTTTCTTTTCTTTCTTCTTCACATTGAATTCCCAAATCCTTGGGCTTACCTAAAAATACAGAATTTCAGTGAAAAGTAGACTTGGGTCCTCCTTTTAAATTGTTAGACATTAGAAAGGAAGTAGCAGTGTACTAATCAAATGTGAATAACCAAAAAATGGTGATTTCATTGTCAAATGGACTACATATGCTCTGCTGTGGTGTGACATAAAGAAGAGCTCTGAGATTTGAGAGAAGATGGGAATTCTTATCCAGATGTGATCAGCAGTCTGCAGAGTGGACTTGGGAGAGATGCTCATTCTTCTCTGACCCATGTTTTCCATCTAAGAGACAATAGAATAGATTCTGTGAGGTCACTGAGCAAATTAAATGAGACAATAAATGTGAAAGTGCTTTATAAAATGTAAAGTCTTAGAGAAATGGAGGTATACAAGAATACGTGTAGAATAACCTGTCTGTAGAATGGAGTTTCTCAAAACTCATCACACCAGAACTTTGTGCAGATCTTGGTACCCTCATCAGCAATCCTTGCTAAGCCTGTGTGAGTGGGATGACTTTTACATGATGAAAAAGCCTGCCCTCACTGCTCTTACTGACAGTTAAGGGCCGTGAATTTTAAGAACGAATTAGTCTCAATTTGGTCCAGTATGACTGATTTAACTCCTGAATTAATTAAAAGCTTTGAGAGCTGGTACTTAGCCAAGTACAGTGATAAGTGCACAAAAGGTGTTCAAAATACCTGCAATTGATTGATTGCTCATGGTTATAGGACCACATAAAAATGATTCCTTTCAATTGACCTATTGAGGTAGCCTTGTTTCTTTCTTTTCATGATGGAAAGTCAGCCTTCATTTACTATCAGCTGCCTTTGTAGGGAAAGGTCATAAGATGCTGATGAACTTTTGAAAACAAGAAAACTTGTAAAGATGGAGGCCAGATCCCAGATCTCCCGCAAGGATCCAATGCTTTTGTTGGAGAAGAAATTCTGAGATGGATCTTGTTCCTGGTCAGGGTAGACTCTGTCCTGTAGGCCAGAGTAGTTGATGTCTAGATGGACCAATGCTGCAGTTCCCTGCCAGTTGTGCTCACCTGAGATCAGGTATAATGGGCACTCATAAAATACTCCCTCCAAATACTGACATGCCATGCTTAATTCAGTGAGATATTTTTTACCTTCTCCTGGCAATGCTAAGCCTTCTTTAGAATTGGGGGACATTATCTTTGTCCCAGAGAATCCATGGCAGGAGATTGTGGATGATCCCTTTCTTCTTTCCTGAGAATGTTGGGGATTCTGTATCAGCCAAGATGTCATTACTCAATTATTGGCGCCAGAATGAAGAAAAGTACTGATATCTGTGTTAAGTGCCCTCCCCTGTCTTTCAGATTGGTTCAGAAGGAAGAGGCATTTCTCCTAAAAAAAAAATCAGGGAATGGTAGCTCAAAAATCAAGAGTGGCTGCTCTTTATCTGGACTAGCAATTACCCACACCATTGTGGGGTAAGACTATTGTGCTATTAAGACTCTCCCACCAACACGTCAGTGGTTCCTTTGAATTTTGCCCACTGCTGGAAGTCTTAAATGTTCAAATACCATATTCTACCTTAAAAATAGGTTGTTTGCAGGGTGTGTGTAACACTAAGACCTAGGGAAAGGGCTTTGCCACTAGAAGCTGAAATTATTTCCAGCTGTGGGGATAAAAGGAAAATGGAAGAACTTGGTAGGCAGTTTCCATGGAAATAAGAATAGACAGTCACAGATAGAGTAATAAAGTAGATTACACAGACTGACCATCATTTATTTTAATAAACACCAAACTCTTTTGACATATCTTGGAATTTCCTTCAAACGTATAGTTTTTATTATTCCCTATTCATTCATCTTTTGTGACTAGTGATTAAACTGCTAAGATGAAAACACTTTGGCTTGTTTGGGGAACCAGGTAGGAAGAGGGGGGATAAAGAGCCAGAACTTTATTCTGACTTCTGTTTTTCAGAGAAAAGACTCTCAGGACAATGTGGGTAGTGACAGCTGGGAAGAGATGACAGGTCAAAAGGGGGATGCTCAGTAAGTCTTGAAAAGGAAGGATGATGACCAGGGCTGGAGTGTTACCTGACGGCCGTGTTACTTGGGGTGAAAAAATTTGCCCCCTATAGTTTAATGCAAATTCTATAGCCTGTAAAAACAACAGCAATTATAATATTATTTGTTAAGATGGTTGATTGATGTATTGTTTCCATAATCTTATCTGAAGTGATAACTAAAGCATCTTGAAAAACTGCTTTTTTTATTGCCATTTAACAGACATTCTAAATAAAAACAGTGTGCTTTTCTAAGCAAATACAATTTCACAGAATATCGCCCAACCAGGTTGCCATCACAAAGGGTCTCCACGTAGCAATTCCTAAACTGCCAATTTTTTTAAGGATTCAAGAGTTCTCTTTATTTTATTAAAATAAAATGATATTTCAAGGTTTGATGGCTGACACAAATGGTCTCTCCTATTCCTTTCAGCTCTAAATGTCTATGATTCTACTTATTTCATCCTAGAAAATAGCAACCTTAGCATATGAAGCATGGGTGTGCAAACTTGTTTCTTTTCAGTTTTTGTTTTTTTGTTTTAATCTATTTATTTATTTATTTTATTTTTGGCTGTGTTGGGTCTTCGTTTCTGTGCGAGGGCTTTCTCTAGTTGCGGCGAGCAGGGGCCAATCTTCATCGTGGTACACGGGCCTCTCACTGTCGCGTCCTCTCTTGTTGCGGAGCACAGGCTCCAGACACACAGGCTCAGTAGTTGTGGCTCACAGGCCTAGTTGCTCCGCGGCATGTGGGATCTTCCCAGACCAGGGCTCGAACCCATGTCCCCTGCATTGACAGGCAGACTCTCAACCACTGCACCACCAGGGAAGCCCTTTTCAGTTTTTTATAGTAAAATATAGATAGTAAAATTTAACATCTTAATTTTTAAACGTATAATTCAGTGGTGTTAAGTGCATTCACAACATTGTGCAACCACCATCACTATTCACTACCAGAATTTTTTCATTCTCCCAAACAGCTGCTCTGCAATCATTAATCAATAACTCCCTATTTGCCACTCCTCATAACCCCTTTTAACCTCTGTTCTACTTTCTGTCTCTATGAATGTGCCTATTCTAAGTACCTCCTAGAAATAGAATCATATACAATATTTTCCCATTTGTGTCTGGTTTATTTCACATAGCATAATGTTTCCAAGGTTCATGCATGTTGTAACATGTATCAGAATTTCATTTCTTTTTAAGACTGAATAATACTCCATTGTATGTGTATGCCACATTTGCTTATCCATAAATCTGTTGATGAACATTGGTTTGTTTCCACTCTTTGCCTATTGTGGATAATGCTGCTAGAAACTTTGGTATACAGGTGTCTGTTTGAGTCCCCACTTTCAATTTTGGATATATACCCAGAAGTGAAATTGTTGGGTCATATGGTAATTCTATGTTTAACTTTCTGAGGAACTGCCAAACTTTTCCACAGTGGCTGCATCATTTTACATTCCCACTTGCAATGAATTGGGTTCCAATTTCTTCACATTCTCACCAATAATTTTTGGGTTTTTCATTTGCTTGTTTGTTTTGGATAATAGCCATCCTAATGACTGTGAAGTGCTATTTCATTGTGGTTTTGATTTTCATTTTCCTAATGACTAGTGATTTTGAGCATCTTTTCATGTACTTATTGGCCATTTTTTTATCTTCTTTGGAGAAACACCTGTTTAAATACTTCGTCCGTTTTTCAATTGTGTTGTTTTTTGTTGTTGTTGTGGTTACTGAGATGTAGGAGTTCTTTATATATTATGGATATTAACTCCTTATTGGATACATGATTTGCAAGTATTTTCTTCAACTCTGTGTGCTTTTACACTCTTAATAGTGTCCTTTGATATACAAAGGTTTTTAAAATTTTGATGGAGTACAATGTATCTTTTTTTTTCAATCCATTGTCATGGAGATTTCTCCTATGTTGTCTGCCAAGAGTTTCAGAGTTTTATCTCTTACATTTAGATGTGGAAATAAAAAAATATTGCCTGCTATATCAGTAAACAAAGGATGTTGCAACCATTAAGCCATCACATTACAGCTGACCTGATGGTGGCCCTGAGGGAACTTAGGATGGAAACTTAGGATGACCTAGCAGTCAACTGCTGCAGCATGGGGAGACTAAGGAAGAGAAAGCACAGGATGCTGGCCCCAGATAGCTGAGGTGCATATCAAAGGAATGATTTCAGTGAGCCCAGACTCTTACATCTTTCCATTCATAGAAAAGAACTAAATTCCTTAACTTGAGATATCTAGTTTTCATTAATTAACAGTAATCTTTTGATGTTCCAACTACCTGGTCTTTGTTGTAAAAAACTCCTATATACACTGGCTCCCACCCTTGCCTCTTCAGAGCTGTATCTCAGAGTTATCTGAGATGCTGTGTTCTGGGCTTAAGTCCTCAGATTTGTCCACCAAGGAAAACATAACTCTCAACTTCTAGGTTGTGCATATCTTTTTCAGTCAACAGATGTAAATGTAAGATTTCATCAATTTCAGTTAATTTTTCTATATAGTGTAAGCTAGAGGTCCAACTTCAATCTTTTGCATATGAATATCCAATTTTCACAGCACCATTTGTAGAAAAGACTGTTCTTTCCCCATTGAATTCATGTGGAATCTTAGAGGACCCCAAGTCATCAAAACTATCTTGAAAAGGAAGAACAAAGTTGGAAGACATACTTCCTGATTTCAAAACTTAGTACAAAGCTACTGTAATCAAAACAGTGTGGTCCTGACATAAAAGCAGACATATAGACCATTGAAATAGAATAGAAATAAACCCTCACATATAGGGTCAAATGATTTTCAACAAGGATTCCAGTTGTTTTTAAGTCAAGGTTCATTTATATAACCACTGTGATTCTGACAGAGCTTGAAAGTTCCCTGCAGACACCCTTGGGACAGTTGCAGCTCCATCTCTGCCGAAACCTACACCTTCCAAACAGGTGCGCTGCACTCATGCCCTTATAGTAGGCTAGACTCCTCCCTAGTATGAGACAGTGGAAATGGTCAAGGCAAGGCAGGGACACATGGGTACAGGTTTAGATCAGGGGTCAGCAAACTATGGCTCATGGGCTCAAAGTAGCCCACAGCTTATTTTGTAAAGAAAGTGATATTGGAATACAGTCGTACTTACTCACTTATGCATTGTCCATGGCTGTTTTTGTAGGATGGAGTAGAGTCATCCTGACAGACACTGTATGGCCCATAAAACTTAAATTATTCACTATTTATTCTTTATACAAAAGTTTATTGACCTCTGGTCTCTAGGTAGAGTTAGAAAAATGAGAGTTGTTAGGAATATTTTTTCAAATACAAAGAATGTAAATATATTCAGAAAAAGATTGCATTCTTATTATCTTTTGATTTTTCACCTTGATTCTCATGATATTAATATTTGAACATGGCTAAGATTAATCTACACAGACAATATTCTTCTCATTAATATATTGCCAAATGACATTTGATAGTACATTTGAAGTGGAATATAAAACAATCTAATTTTGCTCAGAAATCCACCCTAAATGTTTTTTGCTCAAGTACATTTTATTTTCCTTAAGTTCTCAGATCAAATAGACATCTAAATTGTACCTTCACTATTATGGTTCTGCTTCAAAGAGGATAATAAATAGATTTAAAGAATAAAATTGGAGATTTCATCTGCACAAGGAACTCTTGAACATTACATTTGCAGAATATGTTTATGATTGTTTTAATTTGTCTTTCATTATTCATGGGAGAGTCATACTCCAGGAAGATATAAGTCTGAAATTCAGTTGATCTTAAGAGTCTAGTACTCTCAGACTTCCCTGGTAGCACAGTGGTAAAGAATCCACCTGTGAATACAGGGGACATGGGTTTGATCCCTGGTCCAGGAAGATCCCACATGCCATGGAGCAACTAAGCCTGTGTGCCACAGCTACTGAAGCAACATGCTGCAACTACTGAAGCCTGCATGCCTAGAGCCTGTGCTCCGCAACAAAAGAAGCCACCACAATGAGAAGCCCACACACAGCAACAAAGAGTAGCCCCCACTCACCACAACTAGAGAGAAAGCCTGTGCACAGCAATGAAGACCCAATGCAATTACAAAAAAAAAGGAGTCTGGTGCTCTCTAAGGGGAAGATTTTTAAAAAACAAAAAGCAAAAAGCACAGAAGTGTGTTCCTTTTTTAACCCAGCCATTTTTCCTAAAGGGAAAACTGGTAACATTTCCAGGTGGCCTAAAATTCTGATTAGTAAAGACATCTGGAGAGGAATTCTGTTCAATTAATAATAAGCAGACAGAAGAAAACAGGTATCCCTGCAGCTTCAGCCCAGATCAATGGCTCTTCCTAGAAAATGCTTGGTTGTAATTGGCAGAGATTTTTAAATTCCAACACGTCTCATCCTGGAGCTACAACCTCACTGTGCTTTAGTCCTAGGCCACCCGAAATCCATGCAAGCTGCACACCTCCACATGCCTTCCCTTCCAGACTGCTTTGCACTTCCCAATACAGGTGCTGTGGGCCCTTGAAGCTGCCTACTAGCAGGGAAGGATAATTGTTACCTCTAAACCATCACATTAAGTCATTTCTTATAAATGAAGAAAGAGAACTTAACCTTTTGCAGTTGATACCTTGGATGATAGCATTTCCTGTACAACAAACTTTCCTGGCACCATTGTCAGAAACCATATATGGAGCCGTAAATACCTCAGATCTAAGTCAGTGGGAGTTTCCGGCCTCCTTACCATTAAATACCCCATGGAATTCTTCAGTTTGTTTTTATAGTATACATATTCCTTTTTGTCTTGCATCCTTCACCTAACAATTATTTTGAGCTTTACACGTGTTACATGCATCATTATTAGTTCATTTTTATTGATGTCTAGCATTCCATGGTATGGCTATACCACAATTTGTTTATCCATTCATGTGTTGATGGGCATTTGGTTGTTGCCAGTTTTAGGCCATTACAAATATTGCTGAAACTGTTATTAACATTTGTGTATAAATTTTTGTATGAACTTAAGTTTTCTTTTCACTTGAGCCATCTTAAATATCTAAGAGGAAAGGGAGCCATCATATGGTAGGGAAAAGTATGTTAACTTTTAAAATACTATTTTCCAAAGTGATGATACTGTTTAACATTTCTACCAGCAGCTTCTGAGAGTTTTACTTCCTTCACATCCATGTCAACGCTTGGTCTAGTCAGTCTTTTTAATTTTAGGCATTCTTACAAGTGTAGTGATATGACATTGTGGTTTTAATTTGTATTTATTTAATAACTAATGTTTAACATTTTTTCAGTGTTTATCATTTATATATCTTCTTTAGTAAAATGTCTTCTCAATTTTTTGCATATTTTTAATTCAGTTGTCACTGTTGTTATTTTGAGTTTTGAAAGTTCTTTATATATTCTGGGTATAAGACCTTTCTCAGATATAGAATTTGCAAATATTTTCTCTCAGTCTGTGACTAACAGTGTCTATTGAAGAGCAGAAGTTTTTGATTTTGATGAAGTCCAACTTACTGAATTTTTTGTATGGCTCACACTTTTTGATTCATTTCATATCTAAGAAACTTCTGCCTAACTCAAAGCTGGAAGGACTTCTCTTCTAGGAGAGGGGTAGTTTTAGGTTTTTCATTTTGGTCTATGATCGTTTGAGTTATTTTTTTTAACATGGCTCAAAGTGTAGATCATAGTTTATTTTTATTTTTTTTGTATGTGTTTACCTAATTGTTCCAGCACAATTTGTTGAAGACACAGTCCTATTTCCACTGGATTGTCTTTGCACTTTTGTCAAAAATCAATTGTCTGTATATGTGTGGTTCAATTACTGGACTCTATTCAGTCTATTCAGACTCAATACACTGGTCTATTTGTCATCTCGATGCCAATACCACACTCTCTCATTACTAGAGCTTTGTAATTAATCTTGAAATCGGGAAGTGTTAGCCCTCTAACTTTGTTCCTTTTCAAAATTGTTTCTGTTGTTCTGTGTCCTATGCATTCTCATAAGAATTTTAGAAATGGTTTTTCAACTTTTACAAAATACAGAACAAAATCTCTGGGAGTTTTGATTGGGAGTACATTGACTTTGTAGATCAGTTTGAGGAGAATGACAACTTTACAATACTGAACCGGTCAGCCTATGAACAATCTGTATTTCTCCATTTATTTAGGTTTTCTTCAATTTCTCTCAGCAAAGATGGTTCAGGTTTTCATGTACAGAAATTGTATATGTTGTATAAGATTTATCCCAAAATATTTGATATTTTTTGATGTTACTCAAAATTTCTTTTTAAATTTCAATTTCTGAATGTTAGTTGTTTTTATTTTATTTTATGTTATGTTATTCAGTTAGGGTAATAACATTGATGGTGAATCTTATGGCCATGGTGAGAAAATATTCCCTTTCTTTTTATTCTTAAATTTTTTAAAAAAAAATTTTTGGCCATGCCACACAGCATGTGGGATCTTAGTTCCCCGATCAGGGATCAAACCCACACCTCGCTGCATTGAAAGAGCAGAGTTTTAACCACTGGACTGCCAGGGAAGTCCCTAGTTGCTTTTACACAGAAAGAGGTTGGTGTTCTTTTGTTTGTTTTGTTTTTCTTTTTGTTTTTGGTAGAGGCAAATAGTAAATGTGGACCATGTGTAACTGTTTCATTTTTTTTTGAACTTTTAAAATGTAAAAACAAAAAGTTATGAACATCATGGAAATAGACCTTAAAATTAATAAATCTGATGATTTTATTGAAAACAAAAATTTAAAAGCAATTCTTAGCTCATAGGCTGTACAAAAACAGGTTTTAGGCCAGGTTTGGCATATGGGCTGTGGTTTGCTTACTCTCAAAGTAGAAGTATAATGGATTTTCGTACACTGATCTTGTATCCTGCAAACGTTCTAAACTTGCTTATTCTTGTAGCTTTTTTTTTGGTAGATACTGACATGATTCTATTCTTGACTAAACTTTAGTAGGGTTCCCCCAAGCCCTCTAGGCTTTGATCTTGGCATCTGTCCTTTTCAGGCCTTCAAGCAGCAAGAATCTTGCTAAGCCAGTTTATAGAAAACCCCTCATTGTTGATATATGATCATTCTAGATATCTGACCAAATTCTTTGTCCCCCTTGTGATATCTGATCACCCTGGGCTGCGTGCAGCCAGACTTCTGTCAGATCAGTGTAGCCAGAACCCTCCTTACCCCTGATGTTTCCTCTGAGTAAATTTCTACCCACTGACCCCCATCCTGCAAAAATGCTCACTTGTCCATGCTGTATGCAGAATTAAGTCCAGTTCTATCCTTAAGTCTCTTTTCCTTATTCAATATGCTGAATAAAATATGTTCTCATTGTTTTAACTTCTGTTCAACGATGGTTTTGACAATACCATCAAATTTTCTACATAGAAAATGATGCTGTCTGCAAACAAAGCTTTGTTTTTTATTTCCAAACGGGATAGCCTTTATTTCTTTTTCTTGCCTGATTGCACTATATAGTGTTAAATAGAAATGATGAAAATGAACATCCGTATATTGTTCCTTATCTTGAATCTTGGAGGAAACACATTCATCCTTTTCCACTTAGTATAATACCAATCCTAGGTTTTTCATAGATGCTTTTCTTCAGGTTGAGAAAGCTTCCTTCTATTCCAAGTTTGATAAAAATTTTCATTAGGAATGAATGGTGGGTGTTTTTGCAAATATTTTTCTATTATTTCTTTTTAAGTATATTAATATTAGTGAATTACATTGATTTTCAAATATGCAAACAAACTTTCATTCCAGGTATAAACTCCACTTGGTTGGGGGGTATTGTCATTGTTATATATTGTTGGATTTGATATCCTAAAATTTTGTTTATAATATTTGAATATATATTTATTAGGGATATTGATATATACTTTTGTTTACATTTTTTCTTTTCTCACAATGGTTTTATGCTTCGCTTCAGGGTAATACTGGTTTTATAGAATGATATTGTAAAGATTCTTTCCTTTTTAATTTTCTGAGTTTCTGTGGGTTTAGTATTATGTCTTTCTTAAATATTTGGTAAAATTTACCAGTAAAGTCATCTGGGCCTGGAGTTTTCTCTGTGGGAAGGTTGTAAACTACAATAATGTAGTTAAACTACTACAATGTCTTTTACAGATAACTATTCGGGTTATCTATAATTTCTTCAACAAGTTGATTTTTTGTGTGTGTCTTTCAAGGAATTTGCTCATTTCTTCTATGTTGTCAAATTTATTGACATAGAATTGTTTGTATTATTCCTTTTTATCTTCCTCATATTTGTAGCATCTGTGGTGAAGTTATCTCTCCCATTTCTGATATTGTTAATTTTTGGCTTCCCTCTTGCTTCCTGAGATTTGTCAATATTATTGATCTTTTCAACAAACAAACTCTTAGTTCAAATATTTTCTGTATTGTTTTCTGCCTTGTATTTCATTGCTTTCTGCACTGATTTTTTTCAGTAGTATTCCATTGTACATATATATACCACATCTTCTTTATTTATTCATCTGTTGAAAAAGCAACTTAGGTTGCTTCCACATCTTGGCAATTGTAAATAATGCTGCTATGAACATTAGGGTACATGTATAGTATCTTTTTGAATTACTCTGTTTGTTTTTCTCTGATATACACCCAGAAGTGGAATAGCTGGATCATATGGTAGTTCTGTTTTTAATTTTTTGAGGAACCTAGATTGGAGCAATTTAAACAAGAAAATATCCTACACTCATCAGGAATCTCAGCTGCGTTAGGTTTGTGTTCTTCTTCACTCACCTCATTTTTAAAAAATTTTTACTTTATATTGGAGTATAGATGATTACCAATGTTGTGTTGATTTCAGGTGTACAGCAAAGTGATTCAGTTATATCGATACATACACATGTATCTATTCTTTTTCAAATTCTTTTCCCATTTAGGTTATTACAGAATATTGAGCAGAGTTCCCTGTGTTATACAGTAGGTCCTAGTTGGTTATCTATTTTAAATACAGCAGTGTGTACATGTCAATCCCAAATTCCCAATTTATCCCTCCCCACCACCCTTCCCCACTGGTAACCATAAGTTCATTCTCTATGTCTGTGAGTTTATTTCTGTTTTGTAAATAAGTCCATTTGTATCATTTTTTTTTAGATTCTGCATATAAATGATATCATATGATATTTGTCTTTCTCTGTTTGACTTAATTATCATACTGAGTGCACAGATCTTAATTATTTCCTCTTTTTGGCTTACTTTAGGTTGACTTTTCTCTTTTTTTTTTCTTATTTCTTAAGGTGGAGTCTGAGATCATTGATTGAGACTTTTTTCTCTGAATATAGGTGATTTATGATATATATTTTCCAATAAATACAGTTTTACCAGCATCCTACAAATTCTGATGCTGCATTTTATTTTCCTTCAATGCAGAATGTTTTCTACTTTCCATTTTGGTTTATTTTACAAAATTCCTGTTAGTAGGTATTTTTCAATTATATGTCATTTGGGGTTAATAATTTTAAACATGGTATTTTCTCCAAATGGCATGCTTCCATCTAAGTTTTTCTTCATGTGAAGTCATGAACTGCATTTGTATCCACCTAAAATTACCTCTTGGACTTAGAACTTGCCATTTGCAACACCCTTCCTGTGAAGTCAGAGATGGCTATCGTAGAGGAGTCTTTCATTCTTCCCTGGTGTGATTGATATAACACCCAAGTGTTTTACTGTGTGATGAGAGATGCTACTTGGCAAGCCATTGATTTTATTCAATTTAACACATCTATTACCCTCCAGTTTCAAGATCACTGGACCCAGGGATAACTTGGGAAGGACAAAAGATGTAAGGATTTTTTTTGAAAACTTAAATGTCTTCTAAGCTACAAAACATGTATTACCAAATTTGATAATTATTAGCTTTTAAACCTACAGAATACTGATAGAGAATAGTGGCATATTATGCATTCCTTTTTCATTCCTCATCAAAATTCCATCTTCTAGAATCTCTTTGATACTCAGGATGCCTGAGGACCCTTTATGTTGGGTGGGGAGTTGTTCATTTAATCTTTAACTCAACATAAGAGAGCTTTATTTTCCCAAAGAACAAAGGCTCCTTCTTTTGCTGTGCAGGGTCCGCAAGTCAGCATTCCCACTGCGCTTAAGGTCTGTATTTGGACCCATGGACTTTGCAAAATAGTCCTGCCACCTCTAGTGCTTTAATCTTGAAGTTAGGGCCAGATGGATCCTTCCAATTTTTGCTTTGTGAGGAGGAAACAGGACTTGTAGAGCATAATAGCAACGGGGCTGAGAAGCCAGCCTGAAGGATAGCTCCAGGGAGAGGGGGCCCTTCAGTGCAAGGGAGCTGGCCTTCCTGGTGTGAATTAACACCCAGGCTACCCCAATACTGGTATCAGGGCATCCTTACAGAATCTTGTCCTTGCCAACCTTGTGCCACCAATAAAAGCTCATCAACTCCATAGGGAAGTCTCCTGCTCCCCACCTGTTATGTTGGCCTCTTTGTTCCTTCTTCCCATCCCTACCTTTGTGGGATGCAGGCCCAGGCCATCCTGCTGACCTGCATCCATGGTTTCCATTTCCAGAATCAGCTAGGCAGCAGCTGGATTCCAGATAATGGACTTACCAAACAACAGCTAAACAGCCAGCTCCGGGTCTCCACCTTCAATTGTCACAAAATCCATCTGCAATCTAAAGATTATTATGCCTTTGCTGGCATACTCTCAACAACTGTTTTGTATTCATAGACTTTTATTGTTTATTTTGTTAAGTTTTCAGTGTTGATAAATATTTCACAAGTTAGACAGCAAAGAATTTTATGTCAAGGGCTAGAACTTGTACAGAGAGAATGTACTTTGTCTTAATTTTTGGAATATGTTTATTAACATCACAGTAGGATTGTGATTTGCCAATAGGAAGTGGGTTTTAGTCACAGCATCTTTATTTGCTACCCTTGTATCATTCCCATATAATTTCATCACTGTCTACTACTCAGACCTAGATACCACGTGTATTTTCTTCAATAGTTAAAATACATAAATGTAAACATTTTATGTTTGTGTGAATGTTTTATGTTCATGTAAATACTTTATGTTTATGTAAAAGATTCTGGAGTGCATGCGAAAACCTCCTGTGTCAAGGAGACTCTGGCGATCAGAGAGTAACTGGGCAGAGATGGGATGCAGTATCAGGTCATCTGATACCAATGCTCTTAGCATTCTTTCCAGTTAATTGTGCTGTTCTTATCTTCAGAAGCAGGCAGGAATACTTTGCCATTTTCACTTTTTTTTTCTACAGGAATATTTTATTTGCCATACGATTAGGATGAAAAGGAAGATTTGTTGCCCTCTTCTGCGGTGGCTGTTTCATGTCACATTTTATAGACATATGTTATCACATAGATACAATAACAAGCTTGTTATAATGTTGGCATCAACGGTGATACCAGGAAGATCTGAGAGGCAGTGACACCAAGTGATGGCAGAGACATTTTAGCCAAGCATCCCTGACTATTTTGGAGGGGTTTTCTTGGGAACATGCGATGATTATGCTTCTGGGAGTGTCATCTGGAGAGACAGGTTAGCACCATAGCAAGAGTGGGAGGCAGGTGCCAACTGGGTGAATCCCAAGAGAAGCCCTGCAGTCAGAGACAGCATTAGAATTTACGATTCTTCTGTGGCAAAACAACAGTGCCTGATCTCACAACCCTGCAGCTCTGTCCTTAGAACCCTGCCCACCTATGTGGAACTGCTCTGCTGGCTCTCTGTCAGGCCTCCACTGCAGATGTGTGCCAGGGTCCAGTCCAGGAGGTCCCCCTCCTCCTAAGGTTGCCTGGCCAACCTTCCCATGTCTTAAGATCCCAATCCAATATTACCTTTATTACTGAACTCAGGTTCAGCTGTTCATCACTCAAGAATCCAATACTAAGAGACAAGTATTGGGCAAAAGGAAAGATAGCTTTATTGAGGAAGCTGGCAATCCTGGGGAGAAGGTGGACTCATGCTTGGAGATTACATAGGGAAAAGAGGAAAAGCATGTGCTGGGGAGGGGACAATCTTCTATTTTCAGAGATTATTGTCTTGGTCATGTGATTCCAAGTAGCCATCAAGCCTTGCTTGAAGCTGGAACATTATCTAAGTCATAACTCTCTTGCTAGCTAGTCCTAAAAAGCAAGAAACAAGGAACAAAGACAAATTGTTGAGGATCCTTAGTTACAGTCTCACTGCCTCAGTTACAATCCCCACTGTCAGATTTTCCTCCCATTTCTATAGAAAAGGGATGAAGGTCTCTTTTCTGTAACTTCTTCAAGCTGAGCATGGGTGACAAAAGAGTCTTAGAGTGGAAGGATCTAACATGGTATAAGAAATATTCTTTGGTTCCACTATATGCTGGTTGAGATTCCAGAAGAGGCATCTCATTACTAATTGTTTTTAGTAATTCTTTTGTAAAGAGCTGTCATGCCAATTAAGACCCCCTTGACTAGAAGATAAAACCCCACAATAATTAGTAAAAGAGTTAGTCCCAACTTAAGGATTGCTTCAAGCCTTAACCTAATCCCAGTGGGAATCTAAGAAACCTAGGTTAGTAAACCAATCCCACCCACCTTGAAATAGGGGAGTATGGTAGTCTTACAGTGGAGGACTATTGGACTGAATGTCAATATTATG
The DNA here is from genome assembly GCF_949774975.1 of Lagenorhynchus albirostris. NCBI lineage: Eukaryota > Metazoa > Chordata > Mammalia > Artiodactyla > Delphinidae > Lagenorhynchus > Lagenorhynchus albirostris. Next base: position 96,266,833 of record NC_083101.1, on the reverse strand, counting down.
ACACAGTATGAGTGTGTTTCGTGTTTGGTCATTGCAATCATTGTTGCTTTTGTTGTGGTCATCCATTTACAATGCTTGGTATCAGTTTGTTTATCACTTGTAAAAATAAAACACAGTGTGTGTGTGTGTGTGTGTGTATGTGAAAAAAATAATAAATAAATAAAGTCTGTTGGAGTCAAGTGGCCTGCTGACAAAGAGCAGCAGGTGGGGGCTATGTGCAGAATGGCACAGTCAACCTGAAACTGGTCATGCGGTGGTCTGTTCAGTATCATCTTGACTGTTTTAAGTGAAGTTAATCTTCAACTCAGAGTTTGTTCCCATTCTCATGAGGCCAGTTCTTGGAATTGTGCAAGCCATATATTCAGTACTGCTTGAAATGAAGCAGCTTATATGTCATGGCTACATGGTCATCATGCAGTTAGAATTTTACCTCTGGTAGTGGTTATAGTATCTGCAAAACAACTCAGGGATGTGTATCAGACACTGTTATCAATGTCCTTCAGGGAGGAACTAAAGATTCTGTGACTCTACTGTCATAATCAGTAATTGCTTGAGCCTGCTCTTTTGTGACTTGGGGGAGGCCTGGGAGGCTACAGCTTTTCTACAAACAGGAAACAAGGCCCATGGTGGGGCTTTTGTTCCTGGGAGGGCCCCATGGCAACTTTCTTGACTCACCTTCTCTGTGAGGCCTGTCCTATTGTTCACCTCCTCTCTCGATTCCCCCAACCTCCTTATGTAGCTCTTAACCACCTTACACTGCAACTGATCTGCTTGTGAATCTCTGTCTGCCATCAGGTAGGAACTCCTGAAATGCAGCAGCTGAGCCTCTGCAGTGGCTGCTGTTTGCAACTCAGGGTCAGTGGGCAGACCCTGGGTCAGCAGACACATCCTGGGTCAGCAGACACTGGGAATGGCCATGCTCTATGCTGCTAGTCTGAGGACTCTCGGTCATGTCATGCAGGCAACAGAGAAAGCTATGGCAAGGCTCCCCATGGCTGCTGACAGTGCTGTTGCCAGGCAGTGGGAGTGGGAAGCACAGAGTCCAGAGAACTGAAGCTGCAGATACTGGGAAGGGAGGACCAGGCAGGCAGCAGTGGCCCAGAGGATGACAGCATGCTACCCCAGAGAGAAGACTGTCAGGTTTGGAACATTTTCTTTCTAAACCCAGCTGCACCTCATGTGTATTTTTATCTCTGGGACCTAAATTAGAAAACACTTAATGAGCAATGAAGGCAGGAAAGAGGCACTGATTATGCAGCTCTCTAAAAAAGCAAATGAGTTATTAGGATTGAAAGCATTAGTTAATATTGAAATTATTTTTATTTGATACTAAAAGAAATTCCAGCATGCACTGCTCATAAGACTCCTATTTGTTTTATTTCTTTTGCTGGTTTTGATCACAGGACCTGGAATGGGGAAGAGCAGACTGGGTCCTGCTGGGGAAGGTGAGGGTAAAGTCCAACCCCCGCTTTTGTGACCACTGTTTAACCTAAATTAAAGGAGGCCCCTTTCTGTTGACCTCATTCTAATTAATTAGTAAACAAAAGAAAGCAGTTCAGAATGAATATCCTGTAGGAGTCCAGCTTTCATGTAAACAACCTGTTGTTTGGGGCCGTATTTGCATTTTACGGAGGCTTTCTTGGTGAGATTTCTTGGTGTAAAACTGGGGAAGAGATGGGCTTGAAAGAGCTGGAGCTGTGCCCTGGACCAGCAAGGAGAGAAGAGAGACTGAAACACATGAGGGGATTTAGAATGCTGAGAAGAAAACAGGTGGGACAGTGGGAAGAGGCCAGGTCCCAAGGTTTGGTCAGGGACAAGGATTGATTTAATTTTACAAAAATTTCAGCAAAGTAAAAATAATTCTCTTTCTACACTGTTTTTTTGTTTTTTTGTGTTTTCTTTTGAATTGTAATTGCATTTTAATGAAGCAATTTTACTGCTGCCTTCAGTTTATCAGATGGGATTTTTACAGCTCTCTAATAGATTCTGGCTCTCATGGTCATCTCGGGGAATCACCATGGGCTATGGAATTTACAAATTTGGGGGTGTAGGGGAGCAGAATATGCTACCTCCAAATAGGTCTCTTTTATAAGGATTGTTTGGGCTGATTATTTTTAAGAAACAGCAGACAGGAAAAGCTCTGAAAAACTGAGTAGAAGCTACTCTTTGTAAGGGACATTTACATTTACAAGAGTGTCTCCTCTGTACCACGAAGAGGAGGATGACTGAGTCTCTATAAACTCTCACCAATGGAGAAGAGGAGGACTTAACTCTGTAACAACCTAACTCTGTGTAACAACGTTTACCTTGTTTACTGTGTTTTTCCTGATAACCTTCCGTAATTGTGCCCCTTCACACACAACATCTACTTTTATCTTTATTTAAGGTATTTAAGGTGGTGACTTGGACCATTAAAGAGTTACTCGCTTTTCCTGGATATCTCCCACGTATATAGGAAGTATACATGCTATGAAACTTCTATTTGTTTTCCTCCTGTTAATCTATCTTTTGTTACAAGGGGCTTTCAGCCAAGAACTCACAAGGGTAGAGGGAAAATGATTTCTCCTTCCCTACGGAGACAAAGAAGTAAAGTGAGCATAAAGTGAGGAAACAAAGAAAAGAAAAGCATGTGCCTACAGGAGGCAGTTGTGTGGCTTAAAGACGAACGATTTATCGGAGGGTCAGATGGCATGGGCTGGGAGCTAGCTGAGGCTCTCAGGGTGGCAGGAGAGCATGGCAACTCATCAGAGCAGTTAATCTCCCAACACACCACATGCATCACCTCAGAGCAGCCCTCAAACAACAAGCACTTAAAAATGTAAAACAAGCCACTTATCTGGGGACAGAGAGAAGTACAGTAAACTCCTCACTCTCCATCTCCAGGATGGAACACTCTCACTATCCAGTCCAATGGCGTTGGAAGGGGCTGTGATAATGATTCCCGCTTAGACGGGGATTCGACTTTGGGCTCCTGTCAAGGCTGCAGGAGAAGAAAAGAAAACCCACAGGACCCCAGCCCGGTAGGCGGGCTGTGCCGTCTGCTGTAGCCCACACACCCCTTCATCGCTGTTGAACTCCATCCTCAGAGAGGCTGCTTCTCCTGCCCCAAACACCTCCACAGACATAGGTCTTAAACACCACTCACATAGGGCTCCTCATAAAACCCAGCCAGAGAAGGCAAGGGGGAAGGCAATGCGCCATCACTGGCCCAACTCTTCCACCTAATTAATGAGACTAAATGTGGGAAGGTCTCTGGAACTGATAGTTGCCAGCACACCTGCCTGCTCAGGGCCACAGAATGTGCCAGCACTTACAAGGGTCACAGCACTGAAACAAGGCAGGTGCCTGGGGGAGCTCAGGCCCCCTGGGCCCCAGTCTTCTGTCTGCTGCCAACATAAATGTCCCTGGCTCCCTGACAGAGCTGCACAGCAGACCCTGGGCTGCGGGCTCCCCCGGTCTTCATGGTGGCAATTCTGCTGATGTTGAGAGATCAGGGAGTCATTCCAGTGAGAAAGCAAAGAGCATGATTCTGGGTTGCTCCCCTGAATTGGTATGAGAAGTACATGAATAGGAGCAGAAAGAAACAAAGGACAGGTGGGATGTTCCAGGTAATGGGGACCGTTGACTGGAGGGTTTAAAGCCACCATAGTTATTTACACGGTTCTGAACCTGTCTACAGTAAGTTCCCACCAGTCCGTCTGCCAGGGATTCACTTCAGGGTAACCATTCTTAATACAAAACATAGTCGACGATGGCTAATTTTTCCAAGTCGAGGGCTGGAACTGAGTTAGAAGGATGAGGACATCTGTGTCATTTGCACGGGGTGCCACTGGGCTGCTGATCACCTCTCAGGCTGTAAAATCCCTCTGCCCAGCTAAAAGGTCACTTCAAGCAAAGGCTGTGATGAAAAAAATCCCCTGGGGCTAGTTACAGTTCTGATGGTCATGGATCCTTTTTCATGTGTTCGTGTTTTATTTACTGTCTCAAAATGCATGATGGCCATCTGAAGGTCGATTTTTTTCCTTCTGGAGACTATTTTATGCACCCTGGTTTGGGAGGAAGATTGATTTTGGCTTAGAGGAGAATGATCTGTCCTGTACGAAATACAGCCCTGTGAAGTGGACAACCCAACAGCAAGAGTGACTCCTGCTGGACAAAGATGCATTGCACCTCATTCTCTCGGATCTTCTAGTTTTATTTTATCTTAATAGTAGGTATCACTGAGTCTGACTTAATTTTCTTTTCTTTGAAGAGCTGATGTTCCTTTGAGCATTCATCAGGTACCAGATGCCCTCTGGGCATTTTGCATTCACCAGCCCCCTGATCCTTTGGGCTTCATTATGAGGTGGGCATCACTGTCACCCTAATGTACCTTTTCCAGATCCCAAGGCAGGAGGAGGAAGGAAGGGCTCAGGCCCAGACAAGCAGATGCCAGAGTCGGTACCGCTCTTCCTGCCCTGGACTCCTGGCTGCCTAACTTAATAAAGGATCACACAGGTGGTTCTGTGCCCTGCTGACAGGCTCTGAAGATATGCCAAAACATGACCCTGTGTCCACCTATCAAAAGTGGCCTCTGAAAACTGTGAAGTAAATGAGGTAGATGCAGAGCTCCACGAGCTTCTTGGAAACACAGGATTTGTTTGGGTTTGAACAGTTTGCATTTGAAACTTCCAGCACTTTTCCTTACAGGAACATATAAGAGGTGACAACGAGGTAACTATCCAAAATCCAATTGAGTTTATAACACGGAGGAAATATTGGACTCTGTTAATATGACTGTAGCATAGAGTTACTGTTTTTCCACCCTTTTCCATCAGAGACTGTCTTGGTTTCTAATCAACATTCCAGGTAGTGGGAAGAGAGCTGGATGGAAACTGTGGATCCGTATGGCTCCGGGGTCTGCACATGCCCCCACCTGCCAAGCATCATCATCATCATCTCACAGTGAAGCCTTGCCTTCAGGATCTGGCCTTGGTGGCGTGTGTGTGTGTGTGTGTGTGTGTGTGTGTGGTGGGGGAATATCTCAGGCTGCACTCCGTCATCAAGTCACAGGCAGGAGGAAGGACCATCTGAGAAGATCAGCCCAGGACAGCAGTAGAGGAGATGTTCTGGGTGAGGGTGGAGATTGGGGAGGGGCTGAAGACAGCACCTCTGCTTCCAAGTCCGGTCCTGAAGCATCCCAGCCCACCGCCTTCTCTCCTGGCCCTCTGGGGAGCCTGAGAGCAGATTGGACCCCACACAGGAGCTTCTGCTGGGAACTCCATTGTCCCTCAGGTCCAGGTCCTTCCCGTAGTTCAAGGGATGCCAGCCCTGCTCCCCAACTCCCAGCCGAGGGTGAGGGTGAGGCAACGACACTGTCCCCAGAGTGCAGGTGTGGAACTTCTCAGTGATGGTCAGGTTCTGTTTTCCAGTGAGCCCTCTGGCTTAGGGGCCTGTGACTAGTCCCAGAAAGTGAAAAGATATAATAAAGCTGTTGGCGGGGAGGGGGGAGGAACAGTAGAAATGATCAAGCTAAATTTACATTTGACAACCCTCTCTCCTCCCTCGCAGTCTGACTTTGCTCAAACATCCTTATCTTCCCCTACCTGTCCCCTCCTCTCTCTACCCATCCAAGCCACAAGGTACTGTAACCACCATCCCGTTACTGTCTGTCTGCTCAGTTATGTACTTGAGGCTAGATCTGTGTCTTATTCTCTTGCCCTAGAAGAGATTAATCCATTCAGTATTAAAATGCTGCATTTTTATATTATTTGAGCTTGATATCAAATTGATATTTACAGTTCCTAGTTATTAACGACTGTGAATCTCCTGCCCTAAACTGGCCCATCTACAAGTGCTTTGTGATGGTGGTGTAAATGGAACAGCAGAGCAGGATACAGAGCCCAGTTAGGGACCCCTTACAGCTCGCTGAGATGCCAGGTCCACTGGTCCTGGGCTCCAGACAAGGAATCCAGAGTTTGAGAAGTAGGGGGAGAGAAAGGACCCCTCCACCTGTATCTTCTAGGAGTCCAGGAACTGCCAGAAGTCCTAGCCAAAGTAATGGGCTCAGCAGTGAGTCGTATCTGAGGTCCCAGGTCATGCCTCTGGCCACAGAAGGGTGGTCATTTCTCACTTCAGTCTAGAAGACAGGCAGCTCGAGATGGGGACTTCTTTGGGAAAAAAATCTGCAACTAAAGCACTTTCAAGTGCCCTACAAGTTGTGGCAGTGCTCGGTGCCCCCTGCACTCTTGGCAGCCTCAGGACAGCTGCTCCAAGGGGGTCCATTCATGTCCACCCAGGTATGCAAGGGGGATGAGGCCCTCCCCTCCCACAACTTGCATGTCGGGGGAGGGGAAGCCAGGCATTTTCCTAATTAAGAGGCAGAATAAAATAAAGAGGAAATTAGAAACTAGAAGTGTCCAGTAAACAAATGCTTTTCATTTCAGCGTTTGTGCCAGATTTTGGAAGGTTGACAGAAAAATAATGTGTCTATATTTCAAATATTAAAAAAAAGAAACATAAAATCCTGTTTTTAAAGTTCACAACTAGAAGTAAAACAGATGTTTTAATATAGAGAGTAATAATTCTTAATGGATGAGGTCTTTCTACAAACTTTTTAATACAATAAATTCTTCTTGATCTTTTTTTGGCAGCACTATGCAAAACATGCTCAGACTTTGATAGCCTGTGTGAGGATGTACATTTCAATGTGGATGTTAATATAATCCTTTAGTAAAGATGGAACACCCCCTCAGGGTCAGGTCCTGGGCCAGGCACTGCGCTTATAACTCTGGACAAGACTGGTGTGGTCCACCTCTCCTGGAGCTCACCATCTAGAGACCCAGACACACACAATTCAGGAACTGGAATGTACAAAATAAAACAGCTCCAACAGAGCTAAGTAACAGGAAGAAAATACACTGGGTAATCAGGACAGAAATGGAAGGACTTACCTCAGGGAAAGTGTTCTGGGATGGCCATGGAAGGTGAGAGCCACGTGCAGACTGGGAGGGAGCTGACCAGGCAGAGGGGCGGGGTGTCCCAGAGGTGGGAGGAGCCAGGCATCACCAGGAAAATGAGGAGACCAGACAAGTGCGATGATGAAGGGGAGCATGATGAGTGAGGTCAGAGAGATGGGCAAAGGTGAGGTGGGTCAGGTTAGGCTAGGGGCCCAGTGGGCAGGTGAGAAGACCTGATTTTATTCTAATTGCAATGGAATCAAAGAAGGGTTCTCATGGGGCAGTGAGACAATCTGTTTAACTTTTTAAGGAGACTCTCCCCCAGTATGGGGTTAAGGGACCAGAGAGAGGAGGCATGAGCCCTGTGATCCAGTCATGAAACTGTTGGGAATCTGGACAAGGGAGAACAGAAGCACCATCTAGGGTGGTGATGAGGTGAGAAGAAGTATATTAACACCAAGGTCAAGCTGCAGTGAGGGAAGTTTCAAAGTGGACATCTTTGAGGAGAAAGTCTGGCTTCACTGGAGCAAATATGAGACCTCCACATGGAAACCTCAAGGGTCAGTGTGATTATAGATGAGGCTGAATTTTAGGAGAGCCTTCTTCACCTCACCAAAGCAGAATATATTAGAGATTATTTCATTCTTGATAAAGGCAGGAAAGTATGATGGTCTGGATTTTCCTTCCTGCCTTGCAGCTCTGCAGTGGGGGGCGCTGGCTTTAACGCGGACACCTGGAGCCCTGGCAGGAGCTCTCTGCTCACGTTTGGTGGCCCAGATGGGGTGGGAAGGTGGCTTGACAACACCCTGGCCCAAGCAGCATTTCTGTTACTGTGGGTGATCTCCTTGTTCCCCTTTTCCGTCATGACCCCAGAAGTTTCCTTTCTGTAGAAGGCACTCTGTGATGCTGGGTTTCATGATTTCTTCCCAAATATCATAACCTTGTGTCAGACTTCAGAAGAAAACTGATGATCAGCAGACAAACTAGAAATCGAATGTCATGGAAGAAAGATGGCTCTTTCCTGGCAAATTCGATATAGACCCCATCTACAGCTTTGCACACCTGCGACTGCAGAATCCACTTTCCAAGGACACATGGTAAGATTTTGTTAGAACTGGGATGCCCATCATTTTATTTATATTGAGGGTCTCCTGGGAGGATTCTGCTTCCCTTTCTGCTTTGGTTGTGATTTTCTTTCCAGAGGTGCAAGAAATAAAAGGAACACTTCAGAAATTATGCTCTCAGAATTTGCAAAAAGGTTATTGTTGCCTAAAATTCACCTTCCAATTAACAAAAAAGGAATTTGGGGGTTTGTTAAAAATGTAATCTCAGTAAGAGGCATGAGTTGAGACAGAATGTTTAAACGACAAAGATTTTAATTTTGCAAGACCCTTAACTTCTTGAGAATCTTGTATTTGTACACAAGCAGGTGATTGAGCAGAGAAAAACCTTCCTATTTGGTAATGAAGGCCGGTCTCCTAAGGATCTTTTCTTGCAGTAATTGGTCACCTGCTCCTTCATTACCACATTTCCTCACAAGTAATAAGGCTGAACTTCTTTAGAAATAGTCTGTGACTTTTTAATGCCTCCCAATTATTCCGAGTCTGTGATTTTATAGAGCAGACAGCTGCACAGACAAGGATATTACTCTTTGGATCTCAGCAGGCAGAGGCCTGAAGACACAGCAGGTTCAACATCACAGCATTCGCCATCCCCCATACCTGCTTCTCTCTGCCTCCTAATTTGGCTCTGCAGGCCCCACCACTACACCCATACGCCTACTTTGGATTTCCTGCTCATCCTCAAAGGACTGTGAACTCTTATTGTAAAACTTCTTCCAAACTCAGTACCTCCTGGATTATGGGCTTTACCTCATGTTTGGCAGCCAAGAGAGACCCAGGCACACCTCCATTCACCTTGCTGTGTCCTCTGGGGTGATGCTAGCTGGTTTAAACCTGATATGAAGAAGCTTGTGGGCAGTATGATGCTGTTGGAATCCCTGATGATGACTAATGGGTTCCTGGGAGATTTCATGTCCACCCACCATCCTTCCTTAGACATTCTGCTCTGGTTATATGAGCCAAAGTTAATTGCTCTCTAAACAGTATTTTATCTTGTAGGCAAGAGCTAGGCTAAATGTATATATATATATATATATATATATACACACACATATATATATGTGTGTGTATATATATATGTATGTGTGTGTGTGTATATATATATATATATATATATATATTTATTTATTTATTTAAAACATTCAGAGCGTCTTTAATGAAAAAAATGTAATGCTTTTGAACTTGCCAATGCATGGGGAAAATGTTACACATGATTAGTTAACAAGGGTAGATATCTCTTCCCATCAACAAAATGTGTCTAAACTAAAATTTAAATGATTCAAAACTACATCAAACCCTTAAGTAAATACTTCCCTAATAGTGTTAGTACTTGTAGATTCCTGAAATTTTTTAAATTGCTTACATAATTTTTGTTAAGATGATCAAATTATTGAAATGCATATGCTGGCCTGATTCACATAGCAAGCTGGCACCAGGAAGAGACAGTTCCCCTCAGATGAAAATTACTCCAAAACTACTCACAGACACCAAGAGAAATTATTCCTAAGCAAAGGCAGTAAATAACTACATTTACTTGTTCTCAAGGTCTAACCAGCCTAAGGAAATGAAAGAAGCTGCATGATGCATTGGGAACTGCACATGGTAGTCTACAGCACAGCCTCGGGTGGTGGCGGGTACACTGGGGACAGTTTCTCCGGATACAGTTACTCTGATTGGTTGGGTTGTCCCCATCGCTCAATTTCAGCAAAGAATTGCTTGACGTTTTGCTCTGTTTTTGTATGTAGATTTAGCCAGTGCATGATTTCTTGGAGACATTAGGCGATCTAAATCTCATATTCTTTTCCCTTACTGGGAACAAATCCTCTGATATCTTTGGTTTTAAGTCCAAACCTAGACAGTCATTTATACGGTCCCTTATTACAAAAACCAGAGCCGTGAGACCTTTGCGGCCTAGCTGTTTTTGAACTGCATATAACAGAGTAAGTGTTGTTGTCCAAGGAAAAGAAGTAGTAGGATGTATAGCCAAGCAGACTGCTAAATGAGTTGCAGTTAGAACTGAGCACTTTCCACAGCATTTTTATGTTAGATGGTCAGGGAGGACTCGTCACTCCTCTAACTAAATCCCCCTCCCAGGAAGTCAATGTGAGGGACCCGGTGTTCACAGCTTGCCACTCTGCTTTACAGATCTAATACTTGGCCAGTAATTGGTACTCACATGTCACAAGGATGTTGGGAGATTAATGAGACAATAAACAGGAAACAATTTCAGATCTTTGGAGACAGGCACTTTATAAATTCCCATCCCTGGGAGGAGACCTCTGTTCTCTTTTTGGCAGTTAACCCATTGCTTCCATTATGGCTTTTATGGTCTTAGATAACTTTCATAGGCCATGCCTGGGGACTTGCATCTTGTTTGTGTCCCCAAAAGTGCTAGTGGAATGCCTGGTGTACAAGTGCAGAACCAATTAAGTCAGGGGCACTGGAAATAACCCCCATATGGATAACTTCTTTAGTCTCTTAGTGTTTTCCTTGATGTTGATCCATGTGGAAATAAACTATTGCTCATCCAATCTGGAAATGTTACACATCACTAAAATCTAATCAAGTTTTCAGAAAGTAGCACAAACTTCTGAATTTCAGAAAGACCTGAATTATTTTAACTCTCTCCTAAATAGAATTGCAAGGTAACTAGTGGGAGGCCTTAAGAATTTCCTTAGTGACCCATAGTCATCTCGGCTTTCCCTGATCATGGGTTGCACTATTGGACAATCATCGGGCCTTCTTACCACATTAAGTATAAGTGTTTTGCCAAACTGTTTAGACATCCTCTCATAAAATTAATCAGTTTGGAAAATTGCATAAATACTAATATGCAATATCTATATTTTTACTGGATTGTAAATGATTTTATGGGGCTACTAAGAGAGAAAATATGATAAATGTAGTAATAAATGATAGCATTTTATTTTGGAAGGTTTTTTTAGGAAGGATTCAGTTTTATTTTAATTGTGGAGGGGAAAACGTCTGTGTGTGTAGGAATGGTGTGTCAATGAGCCACCCACTAACTACAAGCTGCCTCTATTTTCCTAGTTTCTGATATCAAAATTGCACTTTAAAACAAACAAGCTACAAAGATATATTGTACAGCAAAGGGAATATAGCCAATATTTTATAATAACTTTAAATGGAGTATATTCTGTAAAAAATTTGATTCACTGTTTTTTACCCCTGAAACTATTATAATGCTGTAAATCAACCATACCTCAATTTAAAAAAATATTTTTTTAATTTTAAAAGCTGCATGAAATGTGTACAATAGCCATCTCTTTAGCTTAATTCTATTATAGCGTTCTATATGGGAAATTAAAAAATCAAAAGGTAAATACAATTCTTAGATAATTAAGAAAAACTGCAAACTCTTCTAAATGTCTTTAAGTTTGTGAGAATTAGCTAGAAGTATTCATTAAGATTAGTTCTTTTCAATTTTAATTTAGCCACATCAGTTGTGCTACTTTGGATGATTATGCTCACTCATGTGGCATTATAGCCTTCAAAAGTCAGAAAGAACTTACACCTCGTTCAGTAACATTAAACTTTTATGTTTGCAGGGCACATCATTGGAATAAAATTCTCCAGGGTGTAGATGAATAAAGCAGGTAACGCAGGGGTGCTCTGGTTGAAGAACAGGTGCAGAGTCCTGGCCTCATCTTGCTTCCCCTCCTCAAAATGGTGATGGGTGGAGATCAAGGAGCAGCGTCGCTATAAAACTCTTAGAGGAAAACACAGGCAGAACACTCTATGATGTAAATCACAACAAGATCCTTTTGACCCACCTCCTAGAGAAATGGAAATTAAAACAAAAATAAACAAATGGGAGCTAATGAAACTTAAAAGCTTTTGCACAAGGAACCCATAAACAAGATGAAAAGACCACCCTCAGAATGGGAGAAAATATTTGTAAATGATGTGACTGACAAAGGATTACAAGCAGCTCATGCAGCTCAATATCAAGAAAAACAAACAACCCAATCCAAAAATGGGCAGAAGACCTAAACAGACATTTCTCCGAAGAAGATACACAGATTGCCGACAAACACGTGAAAGGATGCTCAACATCACTAATCATTAGAGAAATGCAAATCAAAACTACAATGAAGTATCACCTCACACCAGTCAGCATGGCCATCATCAAAAAATCTACAAACAATAAATGCTGGAGAGGGTGTGCAGAAAAGGGAATCCTCTTGCACTGTTGGTGGGAATGTAAATTGATACAGCCACTATGGAGAACAGTATGGAGGTTCCTTAAAAATCTAAAAATAGAACTGCCATATGACCCAGCAATCCCAGTACTGAGCATATACCCTGAGAAAACCATAATTCAAAAAGAGTCATGAACCACAATGTTCATTGCAGCAGTATTTACAATAGCCAGGACATTGAAGCAACCTAGGTGTCCATCAACAGATGAATGGATAAAGCAGATGTGGTACATATATACAATGGAATATTACTCAGCCTTAAAAAGAAATGAAACTGAGTTATTTGTAGAGAGGTGGCTGGACCTAGAGTCTGTCATACAGAGTGAAGTAAGTCAGAAAGAGAAAAACAAATACCATATGCTAACACATATATATGGAATCTAAAAAAATATATATGGTTCTGAAGAACCTAGGGGCAGGACAGGAATAACGATGCAGATGTAGAGAATGAACTTGAAGACACGGAGAGGGGGAAGGGTAAGCTGTGACAAAGCAAGAGAGAGGCAGGGACATATATACACTACCAAATGTAAAATGGATAGCTAGTGGGAAGCAGCCACATAGCACAGGGAGGTCAGCTCGGTGCTTTGTGACCACCTAGAGAGGTGGGATAGGGAGGATGGGAGGGAGACAAAAGAGGGAGGAGATATAGGGACATATGTATATGTATAGCTGATTCACTTTGTTATAAAGCAGAAACTAACACACCATTGTAAAGCAATTATACTTCAATAAAGATGTTAAAAAAAAATACGTGCATCCCTATGTTTATAGCAGCACTATTTACAACAGCCAAGACATGGAAACAACCTAAATCTCCATCGATAGATGAATGGATAAAGAAGATGTGGTACAGATATACAATAGAATATTACTCAGTCATAAAAAAGAATGAAATAATGCCATTTGCAGCTACATGGATGGACCTAGAGATTTTCATCCTAAGCAAAGCAAGTCAGAAAGAAAAAGACAAATACCATAAGATATCACTTATATGTGGAATCTAAACTATGACACAAATGAACTTACCTTTGAAACAGAAACAGACTCACAGACATAGAGAACAGACTTATGTTTGCCAAGGGTGAGGAGGCGGTAGAGGGAAGGATTGGGGGTTTGGGACTAGGGTATGCAAACTATTATATATAGGATGGATAAACAACAAGGTCCTACTGTATAGCACAGGGAACTATATTCAATATCCTGTGATAAACCATAATGGAAATGAATATGAAGAAGAATACCTATATATAACTGAATCACTTTGTGGTATACCAGAAACTAACACAACATTGTAAATCAACTATGTTTCAATTTTAAAAGACATTGAAACCACTCTCCCTGCTCTTGCACCCTGAATGAGTTTTGGCATCTTTATGCAATTTCTGAATGCAATGTCCCGGTAAGCCCATTTGCACACTTGCCATAAAAAAACATTGTGTTTTTTGGCTCAATGAACAAGTCTCAGTGAACAAGGATGAGAAATTGAGTTATTTATTCGATGACTCAGGCCTCTGTACCTTGAGGCAGTGGAAAAAAAGCAATCTAATAGATTAAATGAGACTGCTGTGTGTCTCTCTGTGTCTCTGCTGGGAGCAATGTACATGGGATAATTAAGTCCCTGGAAGAGGAAAACTGGCCATGAAATAAAAAATACAAATTTATCATTTATAGCAAGTGGCCAGGTGTTTTGCTCACCAAAATGTTTTGTGCTAACAAATGTATTTTTCCGGTCTAGACATTTCTAGTCATGAATGTTCACAACCACCTTGGGATTACCCAGCCCTGTGATTATTTTGTGGTGTACATCTATCACTTGACACCATTGCAATATGTATTTTTCCTTGTGAACCCTATGTAGTAGGGGATTTGTGAAATACCATAACACGTTGGAAGGTAAAGGAGTTCCCATCACTGGGGAGGGTGCTGTCAAAAATATATGCTTTGGGAATTTGGTTGATGGATAACAAACATGCAAACCTTGTCACTTCTATCAGAGAAGTATCAAATATATGGGGAAGGGGACAATCCATTTTCTCTCTCTGCCTCTGCCAAAGGCATTAGCATGTACACAATGATATTTGACCAATATTTATTAACTATCAAAAATCGGAGGGCTAAGCTTCTGTCTGTGTGATTATTTAGCAAGGAAGGACAGGATATAGAAACCACCAGTGTGTCTCATACTCATATCTTAGGACAGTTCAGAGAAGATTGCCTGACTCCATCTTGCATTTAGTTTTGACATAGCCATTCTCATTAACAATTTTTCCCTAACTTTCCAGTCTTTACTGTTTAAAAAAATGGTTTACAAAACTAATTAAACACAAATCCTTCTTTAAAAAAAAAGGAGCAGTGTCAGAGGTCCTTAGCGAGCATTACTTTATCACAGGATCTTCACCTCAGCCTCCCTCAAGGATCTGGTCCATTGCACTGCTTTGCTCTGGCCGAGAGCTCATTTTGATTGGCTAATTATTCTTATAAAAAAGAAAAAGGACATTTTTATTGAGTGAAAATATAGCTTCCTGTAGCCACATAGTTAAATAACCAACCTCTTAATGATCTTGCATCCAACAAACTATTGTGTGCTGTGGTTAATTAAAAAGCCTGAACATCAAAGTACCTGTGGTTTGGGCCATGTTTTATCCAAAGCATGGACCACTCCATGCATACAGATAAAATCAGAGATAAGACATCACGCTTTTCATGCATCAGATCTGAACAGCAGTATTGACAGAAAGTCACACCTCACCCGTCTATGCTCTAGGTGCTAACCAGATCACTGCTTATTCCAGATTCAGTAATAAGATGAAGCCAATGCTTGGTTTAACAGGGACAAAGTGGGACACATTGATGGAGTGTTTAAAGTTGTATTAGGATTTACTGCTGTTTATAGGAGTTTTTAATATGGTTATTGTTTTGTTGTTGTTGCTGTTAAATTCTTCAGTCACCCTAAAGTCTCTCTTCCAAGTTAGACCCTCTTCTAGGTCTCTTTTTCTTAGAATAGACCCTGAAGACACATCATACCCCTGGGAACCGAGGTTGCCAGCTGAGATCACTGGCAGCCCTGGAGAGAGCAGGGAGCCATACCCACCATGGGAAAAGCTTCTCTAAAGATCCCTCTCCCCTCCAGGGATAGCACAGAATAGAACAACCTTTCTACAATGATTCTCATGATGGGGTCCTATGCACATATTCGACCAATGTTCCTAAGAGACATCTTATCTCTGCAGAATCCCACTAGCTATGACATCAAGTGATATTGTAGCTGGACACTGGGCTTCACATAAGCACTGAGCACAACACAGAAAGTGGACCCAGCAATGACATTGAATCAAAGCAATGAGAATGAATACCCTTCCTTGTTCTTGATTGTAGGGGAAAGCATTCCCTGTATGAGCTTACAAGAAACTCAATTCCAGAGTCTGTACCTTGGGAACATAATCATGAGCAAGCCTTTAGTCAAATAAATTAGCCCTGCAACAAACTTTGGACCTAGGTTTACCAAATTGTACAAAACCTTTCACTTTATCTATCCACAAGCATGAAAACCAGGCTCTAGGAATTCTAACACAAAACCAGGCTCTAGGAATTCTACAGATCTATGTTTTATGGAGGAAAACACAGACCTGTAGCTTACTTACAATTAGACCCTCTAGCCAGAGCATGTCCAAGCTGTTTGAAAGCAGTAGCCACAGCAGCTAAATTAGTGGAAACCTCAGCTGAATTGTTATTAGGATCTGACTTATACTTACAAATACCTCATGCTGTTGACAGTCTCTAAAGCTTATAACAAGCTCAACATTTTTCAGCAAGTAGCCTAACATGAGATCTTTCTCCTTTCATCTTCTAACCTCCATCGTGAGTGCTGCAACTTTCTCAACCCTGCTAACCCTGCTACCCTTGGCTGATGATGCTACAGATCATCATAACTTTGTAGACGTAGTGTCATGGTTCTTGACCCCTGCCATACTGACTTACAGGACACACCATTAGAAAACCAAGACTTGATACTCTTTGTCGATGAGTCCTATGCTAAGAATGCAGAAGGGAAATATCAAGCAGAATATGCTGTAACAACTCAACAAGAACTATTGGTAAAGGAAAATTTTCCCCAATTTACACCTGCTTAACCAGCAGAATTGCATGTCCTTGCTTGGGCTTGTCAGCTATCCAAAGGAAAATCAGTAAACCTTTATACCCATAGCAAATATGCCTTTAGGGTGGTCCATGGCTTTGACATATTATGGAAACAGACAGAGATCTTCACTTCTAGCAGAACCCCAATCAAAAATGGACCGCAAGTAAAGGAACTGTCTTCTGCCATTCTATTGCCTAACCAAATTGCAATTATTAAAATTGAAGCTCATACTGGAAAAATAGAACCTGGGTATCAGGGAAATGCTGTAGCAGACTTCCATGCTAAATCGGCCAGCACTAAAACTGTTCCAATATGCAACTTGAATGAACTCCGTAAGATAGATTCTAACCAAATTATTCATGATAATTTATATAAAAGACAAAATCTGACTCCTAAGCTGGAACAGCAATGTTGGGACCAACAAGGGTGCAAATTTAATATTAAATGAGGACTCAGTGAGGGCCTGGACAGCTGCCTGGTTTTTCCTGAGTCCTTAAAAGTGCCATTACTAAAAGTTCTACTTTCTGGAACTAATCATGGCCCAGATAAAATGATCCAAATTAAGAAAAGGTATTGGTAGGGAGACTCTAAGTGTATAATTTCACTGGAATCCCAATGCCACTGTAAATTGATCCACAGATCTCTTTTATAAAGTAAAATACTAAATCCACATACCCTTGTTCCTTGCCTCAACTTCACTCCATCCTGGGAAGGAAAAACAAACTCCGCTGAATATATATATACAATATATAAATTGTATATATATGAATATATATACAATATATAAATTGTATATA
The DNA here is from genome assembly GCF_949774975.1 of Lagenorhynchus albirostris. Taxonomy (NCBI): domain Eukaryota; kingdom Metazoa; phylum Chordata; class Mammalia; order Artiodactyla; family Delphinidae; genus Lagenorhynchus; species Lagenorhynchus albirostris. The sequence goes on along the minus strand of NC_083101.1, from coordinate 96,249,613 downwards.
TATGAATATATTTACACTGCAGAACAGCCAGTGTAAATCAGGCCATTTGTAGGCTTGCTATCAGGGCCATATCTTTAGGTGGTCTTCCAATATGTGATAATACAGTATTTGAGTCTTAGTTGAAGGATGCTAACTCCTCTATACCAACCAATGGGTCCATGAACACTAATACTTCTGAGGAAGCCCTATGTACACTTCCTGGCTACCTTTATATTTGGAGGTTTTGACAATGACCCCTACACTTGGGTGACTAATTGTCTGAGAGCGGGAAGATAAAATGACAGTGTGTTCTTTCTGTATTCACTGTTCCATTGTCCCTTCATAATACCTCAGAAACTCAACATTGGTCCACTTCCTTGAACTTATACTGTCAACCAAATAGAAGCTTACCAGCAGATGTTACCCCCTAGATGAGTGTCATTTGATGGTCCCTTTTTCCTTGTCTTGGAGTTAGTACAAACAAATATATGATTAGAAAGTTCTTCTTAACTCTGGCAACCACTGCTGAGTCTACTGCTAAGGTCATAGGTGCACAGCAGGATCCCTTGCTAATGTGTTTTTAGATAATAGAATTGCTTTAGAGTACTTGTTGGCTGAACAAGGAAGAATCTCTGCCATAGAAAATACCTTCTGCTGTATCCTGATCAACACCTCTGGCATTGTAGAAACTCAAATACAAAAAATTAGCAAACAAGCTACTTGGCTAAAACAGGTTGATACTCTATCAGTTTCATTCTTTGATTTATTTGATGCCAACTGGTTTGGTTCATGGAGATTCTGGTGAAGGAGTATACTATAGTCTCTTAGCATTCTCCTGCTGATAGTCATCATTATAGTCTCCCTGGTGTGCTGTGTTCTCTCAAAGACCTTAAATGCATGTTTTCCATCAGCAACACACCAGATGGTCTCACTGTGCTTGGAGAACAGAAACAAGATGAACAAGGGGATAAAAAGCAAAAGTAGTTCTTTCACAGATCTGATGTGATAACCTATGAGTTTCATGATGAGACAGGAACAATTTAAATTTGATGATAACTAAGAGTGGTGTTAATACCAAATTTTTGGTCAGTCTCTCATGTATGAAAAGGGAGGAATTGTTAAGTTAATTTTTTTCAAGTAGGCCATTTGACGGATGTGCCTCTAATGCCGAGGGTGCCTACATCAGCAAACCAAAATATAAGCTTGTAAACACCCCAAGGTTACAAAAGAGAAACCTAAGGATAACCAATCACCAACAGCCAAACAATAATTTCCTTACTTTGTTTCTGCCTTTTCTTTAAAGAATTTTCCCCCAGCTCCTATCAACAGATCATTTTTCATCACTTTTGGTTTAATGCTGCTCAATTCAAGTCAATTTTTACTCAAATAAATTCCTAAAATTTTAACATGCCTCAATTTACATTTTAATACAGCATTCCCAAAAATTTAACAAGGTTTTTTGATGAGCAAAACAGACTAAGAAAAACTGTGAAAAAGAAAGAAGAAGGAAGCTGTCAATGAAGACTGTTTGATTTAAAACCACTGCCAGAAAGAGTAAGTCCATTTTATGTAGAGAAATATGAAAAATGTGTCTGGGTAGATCAACACATGGGCCTCAGGGAAGAGACTTAAAGAACACACTATTTGAAGAGACATTCTTCAAAACATGAAGACTCCTTGGATGGTGTGGGGAAAGGCTAAAAGGAAGGAAGAAGTGTGGCTTGGCGATTGAGTGGAAGAGGGGGAAAACAGCAAAAGGGAAACATTTAGAGTTTTGCAAAACAAAAGAAAACCAAAGAAATTCAAGACACACAATATTTCCCCCACCAAAAATAATAATAATAATCCACTGAAGTATCTGGGCTTGGCTATACTGACAGATAAGGGAGGCTTTAAACTAAGAATCTTGTAAAACATCCCAAAGCCACAGAACTAACTAAAAAAGATTAACCAATCCACAAAATTACTGCAAAGTAATTATAAGACAAAATTCAGCACAAATCAACTGAGGAAAATCCCTCCCTCACAGAAACAATAATGGGCAGAATAACACTGTAAGATAGCACTGCACATGGAAATAAATATATGTAAACAAGCATTGGAGTGCATTAAAAAATAAAACGGATTAGAAATCAAAAACAAAGAACAGAAATGAATGAAAAATGAAGAACCAATGAAAAGAAAGTTGACAAAATTCAGAAAAAGGGAGGGAGCTTCAAGATGGCAGAAGATTAAGACACGGAGATCACCTTCCTCCCCACAAATACATCAGAAATACATCTACTTGTGGAACAACTCCTACAGGACACCTACTGAATGCTGGCAGAAGATCTCAGACCTCCCAAAAGGCAAGAAACTCCCCATGTACCTGGGTAGGGTAAAAGAAAAAAGAAAAAACAGAGACAAAGAATAGGGATGGGACCTGCACCAGTGGGAGGGAGCTGTGAAGGAGGAAAGGTTTCCACACATAGGAAGCCCCTTCACAGGAGGAGACTGCTGGTGGTGGAGGGGGAAGCTTCGGGGCCACGGAGGAGAGCTCAGCAACAGGGGTGCAGAGGGCAAAGGGGAGAGATTCCTGCACAGAGGATCCGTGCTGACCAGCACTCACCAGCCCGAGAAGCTTGTCTGCTCACCTGCCTGGGCAGGTGAGGACTGGGAGCTGAGGCTCGGGCTTTGGTCGGATTCCAGGGAAAGGACTGGAGTTGGCTGCATGAACACAGCCTGAAGGGGGCTAGTGCACCACAGCTGGCCGGGAGGGAGTCCGGGAAAAGGTCTGGAGCTGTTGAAGAGACAAGAGAATTTTTCTTGCCTCTTTGTTTCCTGGTACGCGAGGAGAGGGGATTAAGAGCACCGCTTAAAGGAACTCCAGAGATGGACGCGAGCCGCGGCTATCAGTGTGGAACCCAGAGACGGGCATGAGACGCTAAGGCTGCTGTTGCTGCAGCCACCAAGAAACCTGTGTGCAAGCACAGGTCACTATCCACACCTCCCCTCCCGGGAGCCTGCACAGCCCGCCACCGCCAGGGTCCCACGATCCAGGGACAACTTCCCCGGGAGAACGCATGGTGCGCCTCAGACTGGTGCAACGTCACACAGGCCTCTGCCGCTGCAGGCTCGCCCTGCACGTGTACCCCTCCATGCCCCTGGCCTAAGTGAGCCAGAGCCCTCAAATCAGCTGCTTCTTTAACCCCGTCCTGTCTGAAGAAAGAACAGACATCCTCAGGTGACCTATATGCAGAGGCGGGTCCAAATCCAAAGCCGAACCCCAGGAGCTGTGCGAACAAAGAAGAGAAAAAGAAATTTCTCTCAACAGCCTCAGGAGCAGCGGATTAAATCTCCACAATCAACTTGACGTACCCTGCATCGGTGGAATACCTGAATAGACAATGAATCATCCCAAATTGAGGAGGTGGACTTTGGTAGCAAAGATATATATTTTTCCCCCTTTTTCTCTTTTTGTGAGTGTGTATGTGTATGCTTCTGTGTGTGATTTTGTATGTATAGCTTTGCTTTTACCATTTGTCCTAGGTTTCTGTCTGTCCTTTTTCTTTTTTAATTACTTGAAAAAAATTTTTCTTGATAATTACTTTTTATTTTAATAACTTTATTTTATTTTATCTCCTTCTTACTTTCTTTCTTTTTTTCTCCCTTTTCTTTTGAGCCATGTGGAGGAGAGGCTCTTGGTGCTCCAGCCAGGCATAAGGGCTGTGCCTCTGAGGTGGGAGAGCTAAGTTCAGGACACTGGTTCACAAGAGACCTCCCAGCTCCACATAATATCAAACAGCAAAAATCTCCCAGAGATCTCCATTTCAACACCAAGATCCAACTCCACTCAATGACCAGCAAGCTACAGTGCTGGACACCCTATGCCAAACAACTAGCTAGACAGGAACACAGCTCCATCCATTAGCAGAGAGGTTGCCTAAAATCATAATAAGCCCACACACCCCAAAACACACCACAAGATGTGGGCCTGCCCACCAGAAAGACAAGATCCAGCCTCATCCACCAGAACACAGGCACTAGTCTCCTCCACCAGGAAGCCTACACAACCCACTGAACCAACCTTAGCCACTGGGAACACACACCAGAAACAATGGAAACTATGAACCTGCAGCCTATGAAAAGGAAACCCCAAACACAGTAAGTTAAGCAAAATGAGAAGACAGATAAACACACAGCAGATGAAGGAGCAAGATAAAAACCCACCAGACCTAACAAATGAAGAGGAAATAGTCTACCAGAAAAATAATTCAGGATAATGAAAGTAAAGATGATCCAAAATCTTGGAAATAGAATGGAGAAAATACAAGAAACATTTAACAAGGACCTAGAAGAACTAAACAGCAAACAAACAGAGATGAACAAAACAATAAATGAAAATAAAAATTCTCTAGAAGGGATAAGTAACAGAATAACTGAGGCAGAAGAACGGATAAGTGACCTGGAAGATAAAATAGTGGAAATAACTACTGCAGAGCAGAATAAAGAAAAAAGAATGAAAAGAATTGAGGAGAGTCTCAGAGAACTCTGGGACAACATTAAACTCACCAACATTTGAATCATAGGGGTCCCACATGAAAAAGAGAAAAAGAAAGGGACTGAGAAAATATTTGAAGAGATCATAGTTGAAAACTTCCCTAATATGGGAAAGGAAATAGTTAATCAAGTCCAAGAAAAACTCAGAGTCCCTACAGGATAAATCCAAGGAGAAACATGCCAAGACACATATTAATCAAACTATCAAGAATTAAATACAAAGAACAAATATTAAAAGCAGCAAGGGAAAAACAACAAGTAACACATAAGGGAATCCCCGTGACGTTAACAGCTGAAATTTCAGCAGAAACTCTGCAAGCCAGAAGTGAGTGGCAGGACATGTTTAAAGTGATGAAAGAGAAAAACCTACAACGAAGATTACCCAGCAAGGATCTCATTCAGATTTGACGGAGAAATTAAAACCTTTACAGACAAGCAAAAGCTAAGAGAATTGAGCACCATCAAACCAGCTTTACAACAAATGCTAAAGGAACTTCTCTCAGCAGGAAACACAAGAGAGGGAAAAGACATACAATAATAAACCCAAAACAATTAAGAAAATGGTAATAGGAAGCTACATATCGATAATTCCCTTAAAAGTAAATCGATTAAATTATCCAACCAAAAGACATAGACTGGCTGGATGGATAAAAAAATAAGACCCATATATATGCTGTCTACAAGAGACCCACTTCAGACCTAGGGAGACCTACAGACTGAAAGTGAGGGGATAGAGAAAGATATTACATGCAAATGGAAATCAAAAGAAAGCTAGAGTAGCAATTCTCATATAAGACAAAATAGAGACAAAGGAGGACACTACATAATGATCAAGGGAACAATCCAAGAAGAAGATATAACAATTGTAAATATTTATGCACCCAACATATGAGCACCTCAATATATAAGATAAATACTAACAGCCATAAAAGGGGAAATCGACATTAACACAATCATAGTAGGGGACATTAACACCCCACTTTCACCAATGGACAAATCATCCAAAATGCAAATAAATAAGGAAACACAAGCTTTAAATGATACATTGAACGAGATGGACTTAATTGATATTTATAGGACATTCCATCTGAAAACAACAGAATACACATTATTCTCAAGTGCTCATGGAATATTCTCCAGGATAGATCATATCTTGGGTCATAAATCAACCCTTGGTAAATTTAAGAAAATTGAAATCTTATCAAGTATATTTTCTGACCACAACGTTATGAGACTGCATATCAATTACAGGAAAAAAAAACTGTAAGAAATACAAACAAATGGAAGCTAAACAACACATTACATAATAACCAAGAAATCACTGAAAAAATCAAAGAGGAAATCAAAAAATACATAGAAACAAATGACAATGAAAACACAACAATCCAAAACCTATGGGATGCAGCAAAAGCAGTTCTAAGAGAGAAGTTTATAGCTATACAAGCCTATCTTAAGAAACAAGAAACATCTCAAATAAACAACCTAACCTTACACCTAAAGCAACTAGATAAAGAAGAACAAAAAAAAACCCTAAAGTTAGCAGAAGGAAAGAAATCATAAAGATCAGATCAGAAATAAAAGAAAAAGAAATGAAGGAAACGATAGCAAAGATCAATAAAAGTAAAAGCTGGTTCTTTGAGAAGATAAACACAATGGATAAACCATTAGCCAGACTTATCAAGAAAAAAAGGGAGAAGACTCAAATCAATAGAATTAGAAATGAAAAAGGAGAAGTAACAACTGACACTGTAGAAATACAAAGGATCATGAGAGATTACTACAAGCAACTCTATGCCAATAAAATGGACAACCTGGAAGAAATGGACAAATTCTTAGATGCACAACCTTCCGAGACTGAATCAGGAAGAAATAGAAAATATGAACAGACCAACCACAAGCACTGAAATTGAGACTGCAGTTAAAAATCTTCCAACAAACAAAAGCCCAAGACCAGATGGCTTCACAGGTGAATTCTATGAAACATTTAGAGAAGAGCTAACACCTATCCTTCTCAAACTCTTCCAAAATATAGTAGAGGGAGGAACACTTCCAAACTCATTGTACTAGGACACTATCACTCTGATACTAAAATGAAACAAAGATGTTACAAAGAAAGAAAACTACAGGTCAATATCACTGATGAACATAGATGCAAAAATCCTCAACCGAATACTAGCAAACAGAATCCAACAGCACATTAAAAGGATCATACAGTATGGTCAAGAGGGGTTTATCACAGGTTTGCAAAGATTCTTCAATATTTGAAAATCAATCAATGTGATACACCATATTAACAAATTGAAGGAGAAAAAACATATGATCATCTCAATAGATGCCGAGAAATCTTTTGACAAAATTCAACACCCACTGATGATAAAAACTCTCCAGAAAGTAGGGATAGAGGGAACGTTCCTCAATATAATACAGGCCATATATGACAAGCCCACAGCCAACATCATCCTCAATGGTGAAAAACTGAAAGCATTTCCACTAAGATCAGGAACAAGACAAAGTTGCCCACTCTCACCACTATAATTCAACATAGTTTTGGAAGTTTTAGCAACAGCAATAAGAGAACAAAAAGAAATAAAAGGAATCCAAACTGGAAAAGAAGAAGTAAAGCTGTCACTGTTTGCAGATGACATGATACTATACATAGAGAATCCTAAAGATGCTACCAAAAACTACTAGAGCTAATCAATGAATTTGGTAAAGTAGCAGGATAAAAAATTAATGCACAGAAATCTCTTGCATTCCTATACACTAATGATGAAGAATGTGAAAATGAAATTAAGAAAACACTCCCATTTACCATTGCAAATAAAGAATAAAATATCTAGGAATAAACCTACCTAAGGAGACAAAAGACCTGTATGTAGAAAATCATAAGACACTGATGAAAGAAATTAAAGATACAAATAGATGGAGAGATATGCTATGTTCTTGGATTGGAAGACTCAACATCGTGAAAATGACTCTACTACCCAAAGCAATCTACAGATTCAATGCAATCCCTATCAAACTACCACTGGCATTTTTTAAAGAAGTAGAACAAAAAATTTCAGAATTTGCATGGAAACACAAAAGACCCCAAATAGCCAAAGCAATCTTAAGAAAGAAAAATGGAGCTTGGAAGAATCAGGCTCCCTGACTTCAGACTATACTACAGAGCTACGGTAATCAAGACAGTATGGTACTGGCACAAAAACAGAAATATAGATCAATGAAACAGGATAGAAAGCCCAGAGATAAACCCATGCACATATGGTCACCTTATCTTTAATAAAGGAGGCAAGAATATGCAGTGGAGAAAAGACAGTCTCTTCAATAATTGGTGCTGGGAAAATTGGACAACTACGTGGAAAAGAATGAAATTAGAACACTCCTTAACACCATACACAAAAATAAATTCAAAATGGATTAAAGACCTAAATGTAAGGTCAGACACCATCAAACTCTTAGAGGAAAACATAGGCAGAACACTCTATGACATAAATCACAGCAAGATCCTTTTTGACCCACCTCCTAGAGAAATGGAAATAAAAACAAAAATAAACAATTTGGACCTAATGAAACTTAAAAGCTTTTGCACAACAAAGGAAACCATAAACAATATGAAAAGACAACCCTCAGAATGGGAGAAAATATTTGCAAATGAAGCAACTGAAAAATGATTAATCTCCAAAACGTACAAGCAAGTCATGCAGCTCAATATCAAAAAAACAAACAACCCAATCCAAAAATGGGCAGAAGACCTAAAGAGACATTTCTCCAAAGAAGATGTACAGATTGCCAAAAAACACATGAAAGGATGCTCAAGATCACTAATCATTAGATACATGCAAATCAAAACTACAAGGAGATATCATCTCATACCGGTCAGCATGGTCATCATCAAAAAATCTACAAACAATAAATGCTGGAGAGGGTGTGGAGAAAAGGGAACCCTCTTGCACCGTTGGTGGGAATGTAAACTGATACAGCCACTATAGAGAACAGTATGGAGGTTTCTTAAAAAACTAAAAATAGAACTACCATACAACCCAGCAATCCCAGTACTGAGCAGATACCCTGAGAAAACCATAATTCAAGAAGAGTCATGTACCACAATGTTCATTGCAGCTCTATTTACAATAGCCATAGCATCAAAGCAACCTAAGTGTCCATCAACAGATGAATGGATAAAGAAGATGTGGCATATATATATAATAGGATATTACTCAGGCATAAAAAGGAACGAAACTGAGTTTTTTGTAGTGAGGTGGATGGACCTAGAGACTGTCATACAGAGTGAAGTAAGTCAGAAAGAGAAAAACAAATACCGTATGCTAACACATACATATGGAATCTAGAAAAACTGGTCGGAAGAACCAGGGGCAATATGGGAATAAATATGCAGACCTACTAGAGAATGGACTTGAGGATACGGGGAGGGTGAAGGGTAAGCTGGGACAAAGTGAGAGAGTGGCATGGACATATATACACTACCAAAATTAAAATAGATAGCTAGTGGGAAGCAGACGCATAGCACAGGAAGATCAGCTCGGTACTTTGTGACCACGTAGAGGGGTGGGATAGGGAGGGTGGGGTGGAGGGAGATGCCAGAGGGAAGAGTTATTGGGGACATATGTATATGTATAACTGATTCATTTTGTTATAAAGTGGAAACTGACACACCATTGTAAAGCAATTATACTCTAATAAAGATGTTTAAAAAATCAGAGAAAGAGATAAAGTGAAAGACAAATTTAACTACATTTGGTAGAGGACGAAATAGAAATTACAACAAAATAAATTTATAAAATATTATGACAAATTTAAGGTTAAACATGTCTTAACAATAAATACAAATGGATTTTACCATTAGAAGGAAAAATTATTTTCAATTTGACTTATAAAGAAAGACTCAGTTATATGCTCTGTGAAAGAGACACAACTAAAAGAAATAATTCAAAGAGACTAAAAACAAAATAATGGACAAAATTATACAAAGTAAAAGGAAACTTAAGGGAAGCAGTTAACCCAATATCAGACAATGTAGAATTCAAGCCAAAAAATACTAAATATAATAAAGAAGCCCGCATTTTCATGCTAAGAGCCACAATTTGCAAAATATAATACTAAGGAATATTATGTATCAAATAAAATAGCAAACATTATAAAGCAGAAACTTTAGGAAATAGAAGAAAACATGGATAGAAACAGTAATAAGAGAAGACTTTATTACACTCTCAGTACAAGACAGATCAAGTAAACAAACAATTATGTAGGAAGATAGAAAGCCTAAACAACATCCTCAGTATGGCAAATCTTATGGATATATGTAAAATTCTACACCCGGATAATAAAGCATACTCTTATTTCTCACATGCTCATGAAACATTAAAAAAAAAAAACATATATTAGGTCATGTAGAAAACATCAGCAAATTCTGATCTGCAATAAAACACCTCAATAAAACTAGGAATTACGAACAAAACAGAACACGCAAAAGTCCTTCCACTTGGAAATTAATGTACCTTGTGTTGAACAAACCTTAGGTGAAAGGAAAAATACAAACTGAAATTACAGAATTTTCTAAAAAATAAAATAAAATGAGAACATCACATACCAGAAAGCAATTATCAGGGGAAAATTAATAGCACTAAAACACTTTTAGCATAAAAATTTAAATAATTAAAATAATAAATTCCCAGTTCAAAGAATTAAAGACAATAAAAGAAATCAGATAAAGCATGAGGAAGGAAATAAAAGTAAAAACAAAAATTAATGACATGGAGAATATAGAACAGTAGTCTTAAGAGAGAAGAATTCTGGGTTTTGAACATATTTAAAAGTAGACAAATTACTAGCCAGCTTGAATAAGATAGGGAGAAAACCCAAATATACAAAATAAGAAATGATAAGGACATCACCACTGAAAAACATTTTTAAAAATCACCAGAGAGTACTTTGCAGATCTTTACAAAAATGAATTTGAAAATCTAGTTGAAACGGTTAAGGTCCTTCCTCACATAATATGATTGGCTGAAAAAAAGTTATTCTAGTAACAGAACCCAAGTTCACCTAAGGAAAGCCTTAGCATTCAAGCTATAGACAGATACCAAAGCATTCCTCTGTGTCTGAGGGGTTTTCTTGGAGAAAAGGAAGATCTTGAATATCTGGGGTCATTAAAATGACACAATGTTAATGCTACATGCATTTGGTTTGTTAAACTTCTCATCTATTAGAAGTTTTCCTGAAACCTCCCAAGAAAAAGGAGATACGGCATCGCAGAAGGGCATTGCAGCACCGTGCTGCATTTTTTAAAAGGCTGCTTAATTTTTTATATAGATAGAACTAAACTGAATGCCAATGTTGGGGAGGCTGCCAGGACTCCATGTTCTGTTCTTCAAGTAGTTTTGAATATCAATGAAGGTTTATATATTAAACGGTCTGATGGACTGTTTTATACCTTTGGGCAGGGAGTGGAGCCAGAAAGAGTTTAAATAAATGTATTAATGGATAATGGGAGTGTAAGAGTTTTGACTAATAGTGAAGGAGCCCTTTGTGATTAGCTATCATTGACTTACCTCGGCTTTGAGGGGCACCCAGGATAAGACACCTGAAAATAACGAGGCTGCCATTGCTGGCACCCAATACCAATAGACATCCTAGTAATAAATACTCAGTATTAATAATTTTCTTTATTGAAATGTGACTTGTCAAACTTTGCTAACAAAAAAGAATGATCAGAATTCAAATAGCAACAAGTCATCTCCCAGAATAGCTTGCTTATACCCTCTGTTCACAAATGTCAGTTGAATGAGGTGTCAGAGGATCACATATGAAAAATTGGTATCTGTTGCAGTAGGCACAGTTAACTCTTACAGTTAATTCATAAATAGAACTGGGTTTGGAGAAAAGCCGAGGGACAGATATCAACAATCAGAGAACCTTTTGAAAAAATGGCCTTGGCAGTTCACAAATGGAGCCCCAATCACATTAATGCAGCTTGTAGTGGAGAAATTTGTGTCTGGCTTTATGCTCTCTGGACATAGGCCAAGCCTCTGACACTGTGTGCTAATCTCTCCCCAGAGGAGAAGACCCAACCCCAAAAGCCCAGCCTCAAGAGTCATATTAGCAATAGGATGAAACCGGAACATCACAATAGCTTTCACTTGACGGAGGGACATTATCACAGGGAACATCTGTCTTCTATGAGCTTTGAAGCATATTAAGTAAGCAAGAAGATTAATGAAGAATTTCAAAATTCAAGTCTAAGCCATACAGCTAAGTCAAATCCTTTGGGGGAGAGCTGTCAGTTAAAACAGCATCTTCCTTATTGCAGTCTAATTCAATAGCCTCAATTTCTGCTTCAGTTCTACTTCAGGCTGAACCACCCTAATCTCATCAACCACCTGCAGAGCCTGCCGTGGAAGCTTCCTGTTCCTCTCAGTGGCTCTTGTACTCACTGAAATCATTGCCAGCCTGGACCATGGTAGTCAAGGATTGTTTCCTGGAATAACTCACATGTTGACTTCAAGCCATTTCTAATTGTCACAGTCCTCAATCTTCAGTGGACCCCATTTACCCTCCTCTCTATGGTTCTGGCAAAAAACAATAACAAAAAAATCCAAATGTATAAACAAACTGTAGTAAATTAGGTCCTCTAATTTATAATTGCTAGTATCATTTATCTCCACACTTTTGCTGAGCAAATAAAAGTCAGCCTGTTTCTTTGAATTCTCTATCATGTTTTCCATTTAATTCCAATTCCATTTTCTTCATATCCTTCAACTCATGGTCTCTTTTCCTGGCTCTCAGGAGACTTCCTAAGATGAAGCACAGACCCAAACGAGAGTTACCTCAAGTACCATTCTCCCAATTTCAGAATTGCAATGTTTTCTTTTTTATAGCTCCTTTTCTTGAGGACAATCCCCAATAATGGTTGCTCTTTTCCACAGTTCTCTTCATCCTGTTTCCTCCTGCCAACTCTAAAAATTTGATCCATCCATTTTCCCAAATGACATGCATGTTACATCCCTCTTCCTCTGTTTACTCAACCTTGAAACAAATTGCTTGTACAACACAGATATCCATTACCAGATGATGATATTTTATGTCCACCTCAAGAAAATAGAAGAGCGTTAGGTTATGTTACCTTTAATAAGACTTTTAGACAGAGTTTTAATATTATTATATGAACTTGAAAATTGATAATCCATGTATGATTAATGTAACTCTCAGTTAATCATGAAGATAAAAGAAAATGTCCTTATTCTGGGAAAATATAAATTTACAATAGATATTCAACTTTAATACAAAATATATAGAGTAGTTGTGATTTAGGCTAAGTTGTTTATCATTGAATAATGTATAATGTTCATTCACTTGTCATTTCCAAAATATTGCTTGCTGTCTCAAGAGTACAAGTTACATATTCTGTTTGTTAATATAATAAAACTTTATTTAGTTTTATGTAGTAATGGTCATACAATGACAAACATGAAAAAGTGGATTTTCCAGTAGAATGTATAACTTAAAAAATGTAAACTTAGGGGAATTAATATTATTTAACTTACAAGGCTAATGAATCTTTACTCAAGAAACATATATTTGTGTTTTTAAAAGTTAAACTTAAAAGTTAAATTTCTCATTCTCAACAAAGAATATATACATTGACGTTTTCATTTATGTAATGGTAAACTTTTTTAAACTAGTAAAAATTCATTTCTTAGGCAATTTTCAAATAACCTGATGTGAATTTATTGACTGGAATGCAAACTGCCAAGTGATATTCCCCTTAAAACACTTTTGTTTTTAATTAGCAATTCTGATTTTTCTTTTCACTTTCATTTTCATTTGTGATCCCATTATTATTCAAATTGTCTTAGATAAATAGAGAGGTTTTTTTTTTTTAGTTTTTATTTTTGGCTGCATTGGGTCTTCATTGCTGCGCACGGGCTTTCTCTAGTTGTGGTGAGTGGGGCTACTCTTCATTGTGGTGTGTGGGCTTCTCATTGCAGTGTCTTCTCTTGTGGTGGAGCACATTCTCTAGGAGCACGGGCTTCAGTAGTTGCTGTGCGCGGGCTCAGTAGTTGTGGCACACAGGCTCTAGGGCACACAGGCTTCAGTAGTTGTGGCACGTGGGTTCAGTAGTTGTGGTTCATGGGCTCTAGAGCGCAGGCTCAGTAGTTGCAGTGCATGGGCTTAGTTGCTCTGCGGCATGTAGGATCTTCCTGGACCAGGGCTCGAACCTATGTCCCCTGTATTGGCAGGCAGATTCTTAACCACTGCACTACCAGAGAAGTCCCAAGTGGAAAGTTTTTTATAAAATACTCTTTCTCTACTTTATTATTAAATCCAGGAGAACTACTCCATGTTCTCTTTATTTCAGTGACAATAGGTGTTTGCTGTTGAGATTTTACTGTAGAATAAAAGGTCAATAAAAGAAGTTTTTAAGATTAGGGTTAGGGTTTCCCTGGTGGCGCAATGGTTGAGAATCTGCCTGCTAATGCAGGGGACACAGGTTTGAGCCCTGGTGTGGGAAGATCCCACATGCCGTGAAGCAACTAGGCCCGTGAGCCACAACTACTGAGACTGCGCGTCTGGAGCCTGTGCTCCGCAACAAGAGAGGCTGCGATAGTGAGAGGCCCGCGCACCGCGATGAAGAGTGGCCCCTGCTTGCCACAACTAGAGAAAGCCCTCGCACAGAAACGAAGACCCAACACAGCCAAAAGTAAAATAAAATAAATAAATAAATAAAAGAAATGCGTTTCCATTTAAAAAAAAAAAGATTAGGGTTAGTACTGTCCCTATGTTTTTGGTATAAACTTTTTCCCAAGGATTGTACAATTTTCTACATAGTTGTAACAATACCCAAATCTGAATATGAATTGAGTGGCTTGGAATCCATGAGATTTTTATATATTTTTTAAGTATATAAAATCTAAGGATGAATTTTTGAAAGTGCATTTTCGCTGGTCAAAGAATTCTAATTTTAAATTGACAAATTAAAATGATTCTGTACAGCCTACAGTATTTGTGTTCAGATTCAATTTACAGTGTTCAGGAATACATGTATGGATAACCAGAAAGTACTTACTGTATAGCACAGGGAACTATACTCAATATTTTATAATAACCTATAAGGGAAAAGAATCTGAAACATATAGATGTATATATGTATGTATAACTGAATCACTTTGCTACACACTTGAAAGTAATACAACATTGTAAATCAACTACACTTTGATAAATTTAAAAAAAGAATACATGTATGTGTGTGTGTAATCTGTGTCTGTGGGTACATGTTTTACCACCAGGCCTGCCCCCAAATTTTCTGAGAGATGAAGCATAGAACCAAGACCTAGCTTGGAACAGAGGAGGTGCCTAGTAGAGCCCAGCAACCTGAGCACCCGGGATAGAAAGGACACTGGAAAGATTTCTCATCTGAGGCATAGAGACAAAAGCAACAGTCATTGGTTGGCTGATGGATGCAAGAACCACAATTACCCCAATCACTTGGGTTTGGGACCAAGTGGACCCCTCTGGGTAATTTGGGAAACAAATTTCCATCTTGCTCTTTTAGATAATTTGCAAAATTGTTAAAAGGATGAGGAGTTCCTCCAAAAGAAGGAGGTGGTGGTTTATCAGGAAAGAGCCCAAGAAGGGTGCTCTGGTCATTCAAGGCAGAGTTTACTCATATGACTTTAGTCACCATCTACAAAGTCCACAGAGCATAAAAGCTAAATGAAGGCAGTGTTCAACCCCTGTTAACATGGAGTGTGCAATGGTGATGGATTTCTCTTTCACCAATAGTGAGTGAAACAGCCTCTTCAGATAGTGAGACACCAGTTCAGTGGCTTTGATGGTCTGCTTACTTCCCCTCCCTTGGTCTCATGTCTGGGTCTTGGCTGGGCTCTGACCAAGTGAACTTCCAGTGGCAGGCAGTTGCTGAGCCTTCCCTGACCCATGCCCCAGCTGCTCCCGCTAGTGATGCTGCACTTTCCCTGCTCCTGTCAGAGTCCATCACTCTTTCTACCTGTTTCACACTATTTATGAAGCAGAGGCATGGTGGTTTATTCTCTCCTTCCACATTCATTAATAATAATGAGTCCTTTACATATTTATTAAATCAGACACTTTTTTGAGTTAGAAAGGATTATGAATGGTCCAGATCTAGCACAGATTGGTATCCAGGCAGAAAGGATGCTGAATATTTCATAACCTAAGATTTCTTTCAATAAGAGGAAATAATATTCTTTTTTTTTTTTTTTTTTTTTTGCAGTACGTGGACCTCTCACTGCTGTGGCCTCTCCCGTTGCGGAGCACAGGCTCCAGACGCACAGGCTTAGTGGCCATGGCTCATGGGCCCAGCCGCTCTGCGGCATGTGGGATCCTCCCGGACCAGGGCACGAACTGGTTGTCCCCCTCATCGGCAGGCGGACTCTCAACCACTGCGCCACCAGGGAAGCCCAAAAATAATATTCTTCAAATATATTTATCAATATAAGGAAATAGGTAAATGAAAGATTTCCTCATTTTACTTTCGTGTAGCCATTTTCAAGAGATTTTATTAGTTTTACTGTAAAAATATAATTATACTGTAAAAGTATGATAATTAAAATATTTTATAAAAATATTTTTATAAAAATATAATGGAATACTAAATATAATATTGAGAATATGGACACACTGTAGAGAAGAAGCTACATCTGAAGTGTCTCTTTTCCAATATTTCCCTACACCCAGCCTCACCATGGAGGTAAGTCAGTAACCCAGCCATTTCCCACCCAAATACCCATATATAAACTACCACATCCACTCACACATCAACAGGATTATATTGAACCATCCCTTATCTTTATTTATGTATGTATGTGTGTGTGTATTTAGCTTAAACAATAGAAATTAATTCTCCAACAGCCCCAGAGACTAGAAGTGTGAGATCAAGGTGTGGGCAGGGCTAGTTCCTTCTACGGCTGTGAGGGGAAATTTGTTCCAGGCCTCTCTCCTAGCTCCTGGTGATTTGAAAGCAATTTTTGGTGTCCCTTCGCTTGCTGACACATCAGCCATATCTCTGCCTTCTTGTTCACATGGCCTTCTCCCTCTGTGCATGTTTGTCTCTGTGTTCAAATTCTCCCTTTTTATTAGGACACAAGTCATATTGATTTAGGGCCCCATCCTGCTCCCTTATGACCTCATCTTAACTACGCATGCAAGGTCCTATTTCCAAATGAGGTCACTTTCTGCGGTACCAGGGATTAGGACTTCAACATATCTTTTGTTGGTGGGTGGAGATATAATTCAACATACAATACTTACCATATGTTACTTTTATGGAGAGAATAGAACTTATGAACAATGCATCACTGAGCTGGGCCAACCACTTTACATGTGCCTGTCCTGAGCAACAAGGGGACTGGGCACAGGAGGGCAGGAGGGCAGATTTCTTGCAGATGTAGTAGTGCTCCTTGGAAAACAGTGACGGCACATGTGGTAGTGAAGGAGGGTAAATACTGTCATGTATGGTGATAATGGGGCTTGGGATAAGAAGTCTCTTGAATATGAAATCTCAGGTAAAATCCCAGCCATGACAATTCTTAATAAAGTGAACAAAAAATTTATAATTGAACTTGATCTCTTGAACTTTGCTTGAGGAAGTCATTGGCTGTGATCAACTTTATTTATACGTGTATACGTATATATGTATTATTTATGTGTGTATGTGTGTGTAGAGGTATATGTAGAGATTTAGAAATACCATGGTATGTATATATGTACAACCTTTATTTTTATATATGATTTATTTATGTTTTTGAATGTTCACTGACCTGTAATTGCTGCATTTTTACTCATGATGATATTGAATCCAGTCCATTTTTAACTGGTTGTGGCAGAATTACCTATCTTGCAGTTGAAACATGAAAATGTTTGACTACAGGCATTATTTTCAGTTATTGTCAAGGTTTTGGTTTAAGAAAAATTCATAAGTCAAACTAAGAAAGCCCTGAATTATAGAGAGTTGATGTGTGGTTTTTAACAACAGCCTGATGGAATTAATGTCCCTTTGGACTGGGGGACACAGGGATAGGCTGTGCATGATTAGAGTTTTTCAGGTTGTTTTCAGTACCTCTAAGTCTCCTTTCTGGCTTGCAAGGTATGAATGTTATTCATAAAGTAGCATCTTCTCTCCCAACTATTACAGTAAAGGAAGGCCTTTAAAAATTAGTAAACTTTACTTTTTAGAGTAATTTTAGGTTCACAGCAAAATTAAGCAGAAAGTACAGAGATTTCTCATATACTCCCTGCCCCCACACGTGCATAACCTCCCCTACCATCAGTACCACGCACCAGAGAGGTATCTGTCTTACAGTTGATGAACCTACACTGGCACATCATAATCACCCAAAGTCCATGGTTTACATTAGGGTTTACTTTTGGTGTTGTATATTCTATGAGTTTGGACAAATCCACTATTTTAATGTCAAACAGAATAGTTTCACTGCACTAAAAATTTCCATGCTCTGCCTACTGATCCCTCCCTCTCCCCCTTTTCCATGTTTCCCTATATCCATCCCACTTTGGAGGTAACTCAGCCATTTCCTGTATATTTCCTATTCCATATACAAACTGACACACTCACATATTCATGGGATTATATTGTACATGATGTTCCTTATCTTGCTTCTTATATTTAATAATATATAATAGAAATGTTTCCACATACATATAATTTTT
This sequence comes from Lagenorhynchus albirostris, assembly GCF_949774975.1. Lineage (NCBI taxonomy): Eukaryota > Metazoa > Chordata > Mammalia > Artiodactyla > Delphinidae > Lagenorhynchus > Lagenorhynchus albirostris. The sequence continues at coordinate 96,231,370 of NC_083101.1, read as the reverse complement.
TAAAATGTTAACCTTAAAACAAATCCACTGGACTTTCAGTGAACCTTCCTTTCAATGGCTTCAGAATGCTGCCTGGAAAAGCTCTAGTTGGTGAATTCCTTGGGATTTCTACTGCTCTGTTCCAAGGGCATCCCATAAGCCTGATGCTGGACCCTGTTCACCTTCCTTCTCTTCCTCTGGCACTGTGATGGTAACAATGCAGAGGCCTCGGAGTTGTGGCCTGTGTCTGCAACTCCTCCCTCTCACGGTCCTATGGTGACTTTGAGGATCCTAGTCACTTTTGCTTTCATGTGTTCTTTCCTTCAAAAATAGTATTAAAATTTATATTTCACAACTGCATTGGTATAAAAACTTGCTGGACTATAGTCCAGGAAATAATCATATTTTTCTTCTAATTTTAAAAGAAATTAAAACATTTCATGGGCCCTTAAAATATCGTGTGCCTCAGGCCCTGTGCCTACTATGCTCTAGGGATAAATTGGCACTGCTCACTCACTCTGAGAACACAACCAAGGCTGAAAAACAAAGTCTTTATTTTGAGCAGGCAGAGTGCACAACACAGATAATTACTCAGTGACCCACATTGCTAGACACTTAGGTTCCTCCCAATTTTTTATTGCTATAATGTCATGGAAGGAAAAAATATTATTTTAGTTACTTTTTCCCCATTAAATGAATTTCTTCAGGATTATTTTTTAAATGATATTACTCTTTAGAATAATATGCTGATTTTTAAGAACTTGGCACATTGCCAAAAACACACACCCAAAAATATAAAATTTGTTCTTCCTAGCATTAATATTAATTTTTAATCTTTTAAAATTTAATAGGCAGGATATATATTTCTTCTGTATTAGTTTGTATCTCTTTCATTTCTACTGGCAAACATATGTGTCATTGTTAACCAGTTATATTAATTCTTTTGTGAATTTTTCATTTATATTCTTTTCTTGTTTAATCCATGTCCTGTGTGTCCCCCACTGTTATTTCATCAGCATCTAATTGCCTTCCTGCTACATATAATGTGACTTTCTATAAGGACTATTTTTCTCTTCCATTTCTCTCTTTAATCGTTTATTCTCTTTTTATCTCTTCTGGTCCAAAATCTCTGATTAGGGGGCTTCCCTGGTGGCACAGTGGTTGAGAGTCCGCCTGCCGATGCAGGGGACACGGGTTCGTGCCCCGGTCTGGGAAGATCCCACATGCCGTGGAGCGGCTAGGCCCGTGAGCCATGGCCACTGAGCCTGCGCGTCGGAGACTGTGCTCTGCAATGGGAGAGGCCACAGCAGTGAGAGACCTGCGTACCGCAAAAAAAATAATAATAAAAAAAATAAAGAAAAAATCTCTGATTATAAGGTTTGTATTTTTAAGGTCATAGACTTTCTCTCGGATAATTTAGTCCACATCCGCCTCCTGCATTTTTTCATGTTCTTCTTGTGCTGTGGTATCTTTGCCTCCTCTCCATGATCTCTCATGTCCATGGTAATGAGCCGTCCTGGGAAATGAGGATGAGTGTCATCCTAGAGATGGCAGAGAAGCATGGTAGAAGAAAGTAGGCCCTCAACGCCTAGGCATGCCATGCCAGCCTTGGCCTGGGAAGGCCCAGACTGCAACTGAAACCTTGTTTAAGCTAGTGCTGTTTTGGTCTCTGACACAGAAACTGATCCTATATCCCATCACTGTTACGCTGCCACACTGGGCTGTGTGATCAGTAATCTGTGCTATTGCAAAAGTCTTTTGACTGGTCTTCACATCTTATGCTTACTCTCTTTCAATCTATTCTCCCACAGCATTCACAAACCAACATTTAACAACATCATTGTCATTTCATTACCAAAAAGGTGCTGTCCAATCACCAGACTATCATGACAGACCATTGTCCAGAGACCCCCCCCCGTCACTTCCTGCCCAGCCCAAACCTGACCCCATGAAGATATCAGACTAACCATAAACCCAGGGACACTATACCTGCTGAATTTGTGTGACCTGTAAACTCTGCTGAAATGACCTTCTCTTTCCTCCAGGAGAAAGACATTCTTGGGAGAGCTTGGCTTGTGTCCCTGTGTGTTTGGTAGACTGGTATCTATTTCCCACATGGAAATTTGTGAAGACTGAAGCTTACTGGCTTATCCTGATCTAGCAGAGGAGGTTCATACTATGGTGTCGTGTTCCTGGGAAGAAGAGATTGAGAGGATTATTCCATCTTAGAATGAAGAAGAGGATCTCAACAGTTTATGTTGCCCTACCCAAAGTTAGATGGAAGAAGATGCCATACGGTGCTGAAGGGAGACTGCCTTTCTCTGAGAGAATTTGCACTGACAGATGTAGCCAGAATAGAGCTGAGTATCACCCTAAGGAATCATGGAGACCATCATGGTCTCATCATAGAAGAAACCAAAATCTAGAATCAGTCAGGGGTGGCTCCTGGTAACCAAGAGTTTACTAATTCTCCAAGGAGGTCTTCTCTCCTCTATTCCTCCTATCCAGCTCCCACCCCAGCAATGTTAGCATTGAAAATGGAGGGAGTGAGAGGTTTATCAGAAGTGGACTAACTTACCCTCACACTCCAAAGTGCTTGAGTAGGAGGAGGTATGAGTGAGCATATCATTCAACTGTGTACTAAAGGGACTTGAGCTGACTGCCCTGCCCTGGTCCAAACGAGTAGATATGGTGGAATTTGAATATGAAACTCAAGTTTTCAACTGGGCTGTATTAGACTTTTTGGAACCTGAAAGTGACTTCAGAGTTATGGCTTCTGCTAGGATATCTGTAAGAGATGGAGAAGATGGTTTTGATGAAACACAGGGAAAACAGAGAGATAATAAGATGAGATAAAGCTGGTTTATGGTAACATCCTGATGAATTAAGCCTGCTTCACAAATTGAACTAGTTTTTCATAAGATAAACTCTTATATCTATGTGCCAGTTCAAATCAACTTCTCCCTAAGGGTACATCTCAGGAACAAATACTATTTTATCCAGGATGAGTTACTTCTATCTTTGATTTCAGATAGTAATCTGAAGATCAGTGATGCCCTATAGATAGAGAAGGTCCCATAAAAGAAAGCTACAGAGAAAAAAAAAGATCCTTTATATCAACTGAAAATGATATTCCTTTTGATAGTCCACTGAAGGCTCAGTAAAGAGAGTAGATAAAGAGGGATCAAGATGGTGGAGTAGGAGGACATAGAGCTCACCTCCTCCCACAAACACATCAAAAATAACCTACATGTGGAACAATTCTCACAGAAAATGAACTAGAAACTGGTGGAAGAATTCCTATGTAACCAAAGAAAGGTCTCCATGTAACCAGGTAGGACCAGAAGAAAAGGCATTGGGTCAGGATCTGCACCCCAAGAGAGATCTGTAGAAGGAGAAAGTCCATACAGTGAACCCTTGCCTGGGGGAGTGAGCAGGTTGAGCCACAATCTAGGCATCTCAGTCCTGGGGTCCTGAGCAGAGACAACAAGCTCCTGAGACAGATAGAAGGACTGAGACAGATAGAGGGGCTGGAGAAGCCTAGACTCTACTTGCAAGGAATGCATGCATGCTGGCCTGCTAACAATCAGAGTGGAGAGAGCCTTGCACTGGAGGCTCACTGCACATCCCAATCTGAAGGAGCAAACACCCCATATTTTGAGGATCCTAAATGCTGTTTTCCATAGCAGAACCAATTTACATTCTCATCAACAGTTCACGAAGGTTCCCTTTTCTCCACATCCTTGCCAACGCTTGTGATTTCTTGTCATTTTGATAATAGTCATTCTGACAGGTGTGAGGTGATATCACACTGTGGTTTTGATTTGCATTACCCTAATGATTAGTGATGTTGGGCAATTTTTCATGTGCCTGTTGGCTATCTGCCTGTCTTCTTTGGAAAATGTCTATTCAGGTCCTCTATGCATTCTTTAATTGGATTTTTTTTATGTTGAGTTATATGTGTTCTTTGTATATTTTGGAAATTAACCCCTTATCAGATATATTGTTTGCAAATATCTCCTTCCATTCACGGGGCAGTCTTTTTGTTTTGTTGATAGTTTTCTTTTCTGTTCAAAAGCTTTTTATTTTGATGTAGTGCCACTTGTTTATTTTTTTTCTTTTGTTTCCCTTTTCTAAGGAGACATATCCAAAAAAATATTGCTAAGACTGATGTCAGAAAGTGTACTGCCTATGTTTCTTCTAGAATTTTTATGGTTTCAGGTCTTACATTTCAGTCTTCAATCAATTTTAGTTTATTTTTGTAGAGGGTGTGAGAAAGTAGTCCAGTTTGATTCTTTTGCCTGTAGCTTTCCAGTTTTCCCAGCACCATTTGTTGAAAAAGCTGTCTTTTTTCCCTTGTGTATTCTTGCTTCCTTTGTCATATATAAATTGAACATATAAGTGTGGGTTCATTTCCGGGCTCTCTATTATGTTCTGTCCATCTATGTGTCTGTTTGGAGGCCAGTACCATACTCTTTGATTACTGTAGCCTTGTAATATAAGTTTGAAATCAGACACCATGATATCTCCAGCTTTGTTCTTGTTTCTCAAGATTTTTTGGCTATCTGGGGTCTTTTTTGTTTCTATACAAATTGTAGAATTATTTGTCTAGTTCTTTAAAAAATACTGCTGGTATTTTGATTCAGATTGCATTAAATCTCTAGATTGCCTTGTGTAGTATGGTCTTGTTAATAATAGTAATTCTTCCAATCCATGAACACAATGTATCTTTCCATTTGTTTGGGTTGTCTTCAGTTTCTTTCATTAATGCCTTATAGTTTTGTTAGTATAGATATTTTACTTCCAATGATAGTTGAAGAAAGAAATAATAAATATCAAGGCAGAATCAAATAAAATAGAGACTAAAAAAATAGAAAAGATCAAATGAAACTAAGAGATGGTTCTTTGAAAAGATAAACAAAATTAATAAACCTATAGCTACATTCATCAAGATAAAGAGATTATTCTCAATAAAATTAGAAATAAAAAAGGAGAACTTATAATTGACATCACAGAAATACAAAGAATCATAAAAGATTACTACAAACAAATATATGCAAATAAATAACCTAGAAGAAATGGACTAATTCCTAGAAATGTACAATCTCCCAAGAATTAATTAGGAAGAAATAAAAACTATTAACAGACAAATTACTAGTAATGAATTGAATCAGTACTAAAGAAACTCCTAACAAACAAAACTGCAGGGCCAGATGGCTTTATAGGTGAATTCTACCAAATATTTACAGAAGAGTTAATACTTATCCCTCTTAAACTATCCCAAAATTTACCAAGGAAGAAATGCTTCTGAACTTATTCTATGAGGCCAGCATCACCTTGATACAAAACCAGACAAAGATATCACAAAAAAAAGAAAATCACAGGCCAATATCACTGATGCACATAGATGCAAAAATCCTCAACGAAATATTAGCAAACTGATTTCAACAATACATTAAAAGGATCATACATCATGAACAAGTGGGATTTATTCCAGCGATGGATGGATGGTTCAATATTTGCATATCAATCAAGGTGATACACCATATTAACAAATTGAAGAATAAAAATTATATGATCATCTCAATAGATGCAGAAAAACCTTGTAACAAAAATTCGATACCATTTATGATAAAACTCTCCAGACAGAGGGTACAGAGGGAACATACCTCAACATAATAAAGGCCATATATGACAAGCTGGCAGCTAACATCACACTCAGTGGGGAAAAGATGAAGATCAGGAACAAGACAAAGATGCCCACTCTTGCCACTTTCATTCAACATAGTGTTGGAAGTTCTAGCCAAAGCAATGTGACAAGAAAAAGAAATAAAAGGAATCCAAATTGGGAAGGAAGAAGTAAACCTGTCATTGTTTGCAGATGGTATGTTACTATACATTGAAAATCCTAAGACACCACCAAAAAACTATTAGAACTCATCAGTGAATACAATAAAGTTGCAGGATACAAAATTAATATACAAAAATCTATTGTGTTTCTATACACTAATAACAAACCATCAGAAAAAGAAGTTAAGAAAACAATCTCATTTACAATTGCATCAAGAAGAATAAGATACCTCAGAATAAACCCACACAATTCATCATTATTTTATTCCATCTTCTAGTTTTGTGTTAAGTTTACTCAGTTTACTCTTCTTTTTCTCATTTATCCAGGTGGAAATTTAGGTTACTGATATAAAGTACTTTTTAAATTTTTTAACATAGGTATTTATAATTGTCAATTTCTAAGCACTGCTTTATCTGTCTCCTATGTGTTTGGATATGTTGTGGTTTTGTTTTCATGCATTTCAAAGTATTTCCTAGTTTTTCTCAGGATTTTTAATTTGACCCTTTTTTTATTCAGGAATATCTTGTTTAATTTCCACTTATTTGTGAATTTTCCAAGTTTCCTTTGTTATTAATTTTTAATTTAGTTCCACTGTTGTCAGAAAGCATACTATGTATGATTTCAATCCTTTTAAATTTATTGAAACATTTTTCATGGTCAACCATATAGTCTATCTTGGAAAATGTTTCACATGCAAGTCAGAGGAATGTGTATCCTGCTGTTGTTTAGTGCAGTGTTCTACAGATGTCTGTTATGTCTAATTGGTTTGTAGTGTTGTTCAAATTCTTTATTTCCTTGTTGATCTTCTGTTAAGTTTTTCTATCCATTACTGAAAGTAGGGCATTGATGTCCCTGATTATTATTATTGAGTTATCTATTTCTTCCTTAAATTTTGCCAGGTTTTTCTTTATATTTTTTGAGTTTCTCATTTTAGGTGCATATACACTTAAATTGTTATATATCCCTGAGGGATTGACTTTGTTATTATTATAACATATTCCTCATATTGCTCTATTTACCCACATGTATTATGTCTTTTCTGTTCTTCTGCTCCTCATTTATTAGCTTCTTTTGCATTGGGTTGATATTTTATGCTTTAAAGTATTAATTTTTAAAATAATATTTGACTATATGTTTTTAAGTTAATTTCTTTGTTGTTCTAAGAGTTTCCATACACACTTAACTTATGATAGTCTATTTCAGATTTATACTAAATTAATTCTAGATATATTATTCTTTTATAGCTTTTACTGCTATGCATATTATGTCTATATATGTTATGATCTAGGAACATATTTTTATAATTATTACTTATAATTTTATATAATTTAATGAAGCTGAGAGAAGAAAAGAGAGCAAGTATATATTTCTAGAGTTTGTTATATTAGCCTTCTTATTTACCATTTCTGGTTCTCTTCATTTCTTCCTATGTATGTGAGTTATTATCTAGTATTATTTTCTTACTCCAATGTAGCTTTGTTCTCACCTTCCTCCTTTTTACTGTTATTGTCAAATATATTACAGTTTATGTGTTATAGGCCCAATAATACTAGATAATAATACTAGATAGATAGGTAGATATAAGTTTACATAACCTTTTTGGAAATTCCCTGGTGCTGCGATGGTTAGCATTTGGTGCTTTCACGTCTGGGGGACAGGTTTGATCCCTGGTCAGGGAACAAATATCCCACAAGCTGCGCAGCATGGTCCCCCCCAAAGAAAAATAGATATATTACATAAACTTTTAAAATCAGTTAAGAAAAGAAAGAAAAAGAAATATGCAATAGTATTGCCTTTTATAATTACATACATAATTATCTCTACCAGTGCTCTTTGTGTTTTTTTTCCCCTGTGGATTCAAATTACTGTCTGGTTTCTCCTGCTGTCAGCCTGAAGAATTTCCTTTGGTGTTTTGTATAAAACAGATTGGCTAGTAACAAGTTCCTTTGGTTTTTGTTTATCAGGGAATGACTTTATTTCCCTTTAATTTTTGAAAAATAATTTTATGTGATATAAGATTCTTGGATGAAGGGGTTTTATTTCCTTTTAGTTCCTCAAATACACTATTCCACTGCCTTCTGCTCTCCATTGTTTTTGATAAAAAATTAACTGTTAACCTTATTGCATTTCCCTTGTATGTGATGAGTCATTTTTCTTTTGCTGCTTTCAAGATAGTCCCTTTGTGTCTGGTTTTCAACATATTGAGAATGGTGTATCTGAGTGTAGATCTCAGTCCCCAAAACCCAGAAAACCTACTTAGGAAGACTGCTATTTTGAGCTATGGCAACTATTCCAGGCAGGGCTTTTAGGTCCAGTGACCTGCACCTTTGCCCTCTTGATCTTGTTTTTACTTCAGATATGTTGGGGTATTTTTAGAATCTCCATTAATCCTAATTCTAGGAACTACATCTATCACTCTGAGCAAGTCACTCAACTTTCCTCACCTACAAAAATAAGAACAATTGAAGTTTCTTCAATTTATCTTTAAGTCTTGGTGAAATTAGAGGATTAGTTGCCTGTATATGAAGCAATTTCAATATGCTTTCATATGACTGTGAGTGGGAATTTGAAAATACAAATGTTTAATCTTTCCATATTTTGAACTTTGGAAGAATATGTGTTGTGGAACTGTATATGTGCTGTACAACTGTCATTTTGATCACTGTTGATTCTACAGGTGCTATCCCAAATGGTACAATTAAAGATTCCAACCTGCCTTTAAGAAATCATGTGAGGGGCTTCCCTGGTGGCGCAGTGGTTGAGAGTCTGCCTGCCGATACAGGGGACGCGGGTTCGTGCCCTGGTCTGGGGGGAGATCCCACGTGCCGTGGAGCGGCTGGGCCTGTGAGCCATGGCCACTGAGCCTATGCGTCCGGGGCCTGTGCTCCCAACGGGAGAGGCCACGGCAGTGAGAGGCCCATGTACCGCCAAAAAAAAAAAAAAAAAGAAAGAAATCATGTGAAACCACTTCCAGTTGAGGCAATTTGTATCTGAATTTATAATTCAGAATTTGGTATATGAAAATGTAAGATAATCCTAGGGTTTTTCTCCAATATCTTTTTTTTTTATTTTAACATCTTTATTGGAGTATAATTGCTTTACAATGCTATGTTAGTTTCAGCTTCACAACAGAATGAATCAGTTATATATATACATATGTTCCCATATCTCTTCCCGCTTGCGTCTCCCTCCCTCTCACCCTACCTATCCCACCCCTCCAGGCAGTCACAAAGCACCGAGCTGATCTCCCTGTGCAATGCGGCTGCTTCCCACTAGCTATCTACCTTACGTTTGGTTGTGTATATATGTCCATGCCTCTCTCTCGCTTTGTCACCATTTACCCTTCCCCCTCCCCATAGCCTCAAGTCCATTCTCTAGTAAGTCTGTGTCTTTATTCCTGTTTCACCCCTAGGTTTTTCATGACATTTTTTCCCTTAAATTCCATATATATGTGTTAGCATACGGTATTTGTCTCTCTCTTTCTGACTTACTTCACTCTGTATGACAGACTCTAGGTCTATCCACCTCATTACAAATAGCTCAATTTCGTTTCTTTTTATGGCTGAGTAATATTCCATTGTATATATGTGCCACATCTTCTTTATCCATTCATCCGATGAGGGACACTTAGGTTGTTTCCATCTCTGGGCTATTGTAAGTAGAGCTGCAATGAACATTTTGGTACATGACTCTTTTTGAATTATGGTTTTCTCAGGGTATATGCCCAGTAGTGGGATTGCTGGGTCATATGGTAGTTCTATTTGTAGTTTTTTAAGGAACCTCCATACTGTTCTCCACAGTGGCTGTATCAATTTACATTCCCACCAACAGTGTAAGAGGGTTCCCTTTTCTCCACACCCTCTCTAGCATTTATTGTTTCTAGATTTTTTGATGATGGCCATTCTGACTGGTGTGAGATGATATCTCATTGTAGTTTTGATTTGTATTTCTCTAATGATTAGTGATGTTGAGCATTCTTTCATGTGTTTGTTGGCACTCTGTATATCTTCTTTGGAGAAATGTCTATTTAGGTCTTCTGCCCATTTTTCGATTGGGTTGTTTGTTTTTTTGTTATTAAGCTGCATGAGCTGCTTATAAATTTTGGAGATTAATCCTTTGTCAGTTGCTTCATTTGCAAATATTTTCTCCCATTCTGAGGGTTGTCTTTTGGTCTTCTTTATGGTTTCCTTTGCTGCACAAAAGCTTTTAAGTTTCATTAGGTCCCATTTGTTTCCCTTTGTTTTTATTTCCATTTCTCTAGGAGGTGGGTCAAAAAGGACCTTGCTGTGATTTATGTCATACAGTGTCCTGCCTATATTTTCCTCTAAGAGTTTGATAGTTTCTGGCCTTACATTTAGGTCTTTAATCCATTTTGAGCTTATTTTTGTGTATGGTGTTAGGGAGTGATCTAATCTCATACTTTTACATGTAGCTGTCCAGTTTTCCCAGCACCACTTATTGAATAGGCTGTCCTTTCTCCACTGTACATTCCTGCCTCCTTTGTCAAAGATAAGGTGACCATATGTGTGTGGGTTTATCTCTGGGCTTTCTATCCTGTTCCATTGATCTATATTTCTGTTTTTGTGCCAGTACCATACTGTCTTGATTACTGTAGCTTTGTAGTATAGTCTGAAGTCAGGAAGCCTGATTCCTCCAGCTCCGTTTTTCGTTCTCAAGATTGCTTTGGCTATTCGGGGTCTTTTGTGTTTCCATACAAATTGTGAAATTTTTTGTTCTAGTTCTGTGAAAAATGCCAGTGGTAGTTTGATAGGGATTGCATTGAATCTGTAGATTGCTTTGGGTAGTAGGGTCATTTTCACAATGTTGAGTCTTCCAATCCGAGAACATGGTATATCTCTCCATCTATTGTATCATCTTTAATTTCTTTCATCAGTGTCTTATAATTTTCTGCATACAGGTCTTTTGTCTCCTTAGGTAGGTTTATTCCTAGATATTTTATTCTTTTTGTTGCAATGGTAAATGGGAGTGTTTTCTTGATTTCACTTTCAGATTTTTCATCCTTAGTGTATAGGAATGCCAGAGATTTCTGTGCATTAATTTTGTATCCTGCTACTTTACCAAATTCATTGATTAGCTCTAGTAGTTTTCTGGTAGCATCTTTAGGATTCTCTATGTATAGGATCATGTCATCTGCAAACAGTGACAGCTTTACTTCTTCTTTTCCGATTTGGATTCCTTTTATTTCCTTTTCTTCTCTGATTGCTGTGGCTAAAACTTCCAAAACTATGTTGAATAAGAGTGGTGAGAGTGGGCAACCTTGTCTTGTTCCTGATCTTAGTGGAAATGGTTTCAGTTTTTCACCATTGAGGACGATGTTGGCTATGGGTTTGTCATATATGGCCTTTATTATGTTGAGGAAAGTTCCCTCTATGCCTACTTTCTGCAGGGTTTTTATCATAAATGGGTGTTGAATTTTGTCAAAAGCTTTCTCTGCATCTATTGAGATGATCATATGGTTTTTCTCCTTCAATTTGTTACTATGGTGTATCATATTGATAGATTTGCGTATATTGAAGAATCCTTGCATTCCTGGAATAAACCCCACTTGATCACAGTGTATGATCCGTTTAATGTGCTGTTGGATTCTGTTTGCTAGTATTTTGTTGAAGATTTTTGCATCTATGTTCATCAGTGATATTGGCCTGTAGTTTTCTTTCTTTGTGACATCCTTGTCTGGTTTTGGTATCAGGGTGATGGTGCCCTCGTAGAATGAGTTGGGGAGTGTTCCTCCCTGTGCTATATTTTGGAAGAGTTTGAGAAGGATAGGTGTTAGCTCTTCTCTAAATGTTTGATAGAATTCGCCTGTGAAGCCATCTGGTCCTGGGCTTTTGCTTGTTGGAAGATTTTTAATCACAGTTTCAATTTCAGTGCTTGTGATTGGTCTGTTCATATTTTCTATTTCTTCCTGATTCAGTCTTGGCAGGTTGTGCCTTTCTAAGAATTTGTCCATTTCTTCCAGGTTGTCCATTTTATTGGCATAGAGTTGCTTGTAGTAATCTCTCATGATCTTTTGTATTTCTGCCATGTCAGTTGTTACTTCTCCTTTTTCATTTCTAATTCTATTGATTTGAGTCTTCTCCCTTTTTTTCTTGATGAGTCTGGCTAATGGATAAACAAAATCAATTTTGTTTATCCTTTCAAAGAACCAGCTTTTATTGATCTTTGCTCTCATTTCCTTCATTTCTTTTTCATTTATTTCTGATCTGATTTTTATGATTTCTTTCCTTCTGCTAACTTTGGGATTTTTTTGTTCTTCTTTCTCTAATTGCTTTAGGTGCAAGGTTAGGTTGTTTATTTGAGATGTTTCCTGTTCCTTAAGGTAGGATTGTATTGCTATAAACTTCCCTCTTAGGACTGCTTTTGCTGCATCCCATAGGTTTTGAGTCGTCATGTCTCCATTGTCATTTGTTTCTAGGTATTTTTTGATTTCCTCTTTGATTTCTTCAGTGATCACTTTGTTATTAAGTAGTGTATTGTTTAACCTCCATGTGTTTGTATTTTTTACAGATCTTTTTCTGTAATTGATATCTAGTCTCATAGCGTTGTGGTCCGAAAATATACTTGATACAATTTCAATTTTCTTAAATTTACCAAGGCTTGATTTGTGACCCAAGATATGATCTATCCTGGAGAATGTTCCATGAGCACTTGAGAAAAATGTGTATTCTGTTGTTTTTGGATGGAATGTCCTATAAATATCAATTAACTCCATCTCGTTTAATGTATCATTTAAAGCTTGTGTTTCCTTATTTATTTTCATTTTGGATGATCTGTCCATTGGTGAAAGTGGGGTGTTAAAGTCCCCTACTATGAATGTGCTACTGTCGATTTCCCCTTTTATGGTTGTCAGTATTTGCCTTATGTATTGAGGTGCACCTAAGTTGGGTGCATAAATATTTACAATTGTTATATCTTCCTCTTGGATTGATCCCTTGATCATTATGTAGTGTCCTTCTTTGTCTCTTCTAATAGTTTTTGTTTTAAAGTCTATTTTGTCTGGTATGAGAATTGCTACTCCAGCTTTCTTTTGGTTTCCATTTGCATGAAATATCTTGTTCCATCCCCTTACTTTCAGTCTGTATGTGTCTCTAGGTCTGAAGTGGGTCTCTTGTAGACAGCAAATATATGCATCTTGCTTTTGTATCCATTCAGCCAATCTGTGTCTTTTGGTGGGAGCATTTAGTCCATTTACATTTAAGGTAATTATCGATATGTATGTTCCCATTCCCATTTTCTTAATTGTTTTGGGTTCGTTATTGTAGGTCTTTTCCTTCTTTTGTGTTTCTTGCCTAGAGAAGTTCCTTTAGCAGTTGTTGTAGAGCTGGTTTGGTGGTGCTGAACTCTCTCAGCTTTTGCTTGTCTGTAAAGGTTTTAATTTCTCCATCAAATCTGAATGAGATCCTTGCTGGGTAGAGTAATCTTGGTTGCAGGTTTTTCTCCTTCAACACTTTCAATATGTCCTGCCACTCCCTTCTGGTTTGCAGAGTTTCTGCTGAAAGATCACCTGTTAACCTTATGGGGATTCCCTTGTGTGTTATTTGTTGTTTTTCCCTTGCTGCTTTTAATATGCTTTCTTTGTATTTAATTTTTGACAGTTTGATTAATATGTGTCTTGGTGTATTTCTCCTTGGATTTATCCTGTATGGAATCTCTGTGCTTCCTGGACTTGATTAACTATTTCCTTTCCCATATTAGGGAAGTTTTCAACTATAATCTCTTCAAATATTTTCTCAGTCCCTTTCTTTTTCTCTTCTTCTTCTGGAACCCCTATAATTCAAATGTTGGTGCGATTAATGTTGTCCCAGAGGTCTCTGAGACTGTCCTCAGTTCTTTTCATTCTTTTTTCTTTCTTCTGCTCTGCAGTAGTTATTTCCACTATTTTATCTTCCAGGTCACTTATCCGTTCTTCTGCCTCAGTTATTCTGCTATTGATCCCATCTAGAGTATTTTTCATTTCATTTATTGTGTTGTTCATCATTGTTTGTTTCATCTTTAGTTCTTCTAGGTCCTTGTTAACTGATTCTTGCATTTTGTCTATTCTATTTCCAAGATTTTGGATCATCTTTACTATCATTATTCTGAATTCTTTTTCAGGTAGACTGCCTATTTCCTCTTCATTTGTTAGGTCTGGTGGGTTTTTATCTTGCTCCTTCATCTGCTGTGTGTTTTTCTGTCTTTTCATTTTGCTTATCTTACTGTGTTTGGGGTCTCCTTTTTGCAGGCTGAAGGTTCGTAGTTCCTGTAGTTTTTGGTGTCTGTCCCCAGTGGCTAAGGTTGGTTCAGTGGGTTGTGTAGGCTTCCTGGTGGAGGGTACTAGTGCCTGTGTTCTGGTGGATGAGGCTGGATCTTGTCTTTCTGGTGGGCAGGTGCACGTCTGGTGGTGTGTTTTGGGGTGTCTGTAGACTTATTATGATTTTGGGCAGCCTCTCTGCTAATGGGTGGGGTTGTGTTCCTGTCTTGCTAGTTGTTTGGCATAGGATGTCCAGCACTGTGGCTTGCTGGTCGTTGAGTGAAGCTGGGTGCTGGCATTGAGATGGAGATCTCTGGGAGATTTTTGCTGTTTGATATTATGTGCAGCTGGGAGGCCTCTTGTGGACCAGTGTCCTGAAGTTGGCTCTCCCACCTCAGAGGCACAGCACTGACTCCTGGCTGCAGCACCAAAAGCCTTTCATCCACAGGGCTCCTTAATTTGGGATGATTCGTTGTCTATTCATGTATTCCACAGATGCAGGGTACATCAAGTTGATTGTGGAGCTTTAATCCGCTGCTTCTGAGGCTGCTGGGAGAGATTTCCCTTTCTCTTCTTTGTTCTCACAGCTCCCAGGGGCTCAGCTTTGGATTTGACCCCGCCTGTGCGTGTAGGTCGCCGGAGGGCGTCTGTTCTTTGCTCAGACAGGACGGGGTTAAAGGAGCCGCTGATTCGGAGGCTCTGGCTCACTCAGGCCGGGGCGGGGGGGGGGGGGGAGGGTAGGGAGGGTCACGGAGTGTGGGGCGGGCCTGCGGCGGCAGAGGCCGACGTGACGTTACTAGCCTGAGGTGCACCGTGCGTTCTCCCTGGGGAGTTGTCCCTGGATCCCGGGACCCTGGCAGTGGTGGGCAGCACAGGCTCCCCGAAGCGGGTGTGGATAGTGACCTGTGCTCGCACACAGGCTTCTTGGTGGCGGCAGCAGCGGTCTTAGCGTCCCATGTCTGTCTCTGGGGTCCACACTTTTGGCCGCGGCTCGCACCCGTCTCTGGAGCTCTCTTAAGCAGCGCTCTTAATCCCCTCTCCTCGTGCACCAGGGAACAAAGAGGGAAGAAAAAGTCTCTTGCCTCTTCGGCAGTTCCAGACTTTTCCCTGGACTCCCTCCCGGCTAGCCGCGGTGCACTAACGCCCTGCAAGGCTGTGTTCACGCTGCCAACCTCAGTCCTCTCCCGGCGCTCCGACAGTAGCCGGAGCCTCAGCTCCCAGCCCCGCCCACCCCGGCGGGCGAGCAGACAAGCCTCTCGGCTGGTGAGTGCTGGTCGGCCCGATCCTCTGCGCTGGAATCACTCCGCTTTGCCCTCCGCACCTCTGTTGCTGTGCTCTCCTCTGCGGCCTCAAAGCTCCCCCACTCCGCCACCCGCAATCTCGGCCTCCGAAGCTCCCCCCTCCGCCACCCAAAGTCTCCGCCCACGAAGGGGCTTCCTAGTGTGTGGACACTTTTCCTCCTTCACAGCTCTCTCCCACTGGTGCAGGACCCGTCCCTATCCTTTTGTCTCTGTTTAGTTTTTTCTTTTGCCCTAACCAGGTACGTGGGGGGTTCCTTGCCTTTTGGGAGGTCTGAGGTCTTCTGCCAGCGTTCAGTAGGTGCTCTGTAGGAGTTGTTCCACGCGTAGATGTATTTCTGGTCTACCTGTGGGGAAGAAGGTGATCCCGGGTCTTACTCTTCCGCCATCTTCCCGGAAGTCTCTCTGATATCTTAACTGAAATAATTCTAGCTTGTTTAAAGAGCTAAGTGACATAGTTTTGTGAAAAAATCATTGTTGACATTCCAACAAAGTAATCACTTTCTTTCTTATGGGGAAACAACACATCCTTGATAGCAGCTCCATGATTTAGCCAGTGTCACAGAGTGCCCCATTGCTATCTAACTGAAAGTAGCTTTTTCCCTTAGGACACCTATGTTAGAGTTTATGCATAGGTCACCCAATGAAAATACTCAAAGAAAGTACTGATGGTAATTTTTTTCGAAATTAAAATATTGCAGTCAGCCTATGCAATATTACAACATCGAGTGTAATATAAGTGGTTTTAACTCTAATGAAAAGTTAATTATCCTAGTTAGCAATAAAGTTGGAGACAATTATTTTAAAGTATTATTGGGCTTTAAGAAATTGCAATCATATTGAGGCTATGAATAAAATAACAATAAAGTTTGCAAAATAGCATCATAAAATTCTGGTTACATACATCATTGGATATGGAACCCCTTATTCATGTAAGTGATAATACATGAGGTAACACTATACTTCAAATATTCTATATGAGATGGTACATGAAAATCATGGTGTCTAGTTGAATCAATGTATTTTAAAAAATTACTTTCTATTGCCCCTTCATTCCATCTCAGATAATTTTAGATTTTATGTTAGATTATTAGTGTTTAATTGAATAGATGTTAAATCAATGCTTTGGAATAATGTAAACCTAAATAATTTCACCTGCATATCTATTGATTTTTTTTCCAAAAACCTTTTTTCCAAAAAATTTATTTTTCTAAAAATAAAATTTGGCAACTTCTGTCAATGGTATTTCATCAGATTTTAATAATAATAATAATAATAATAATACCTCAACTATTTGTCAAAAACACACCAAATTCCAGACACATAACCCACAACAGTAACCAGAGCCCATACTTGGAAAGCTTACTGATCCAAGTATTACTCTAAGCATTTTTCCATGTATTCATTTACTTGGTCTTCATGTTATATTACCATCACATAAATAAGAAAACTGAGAGAGGTTAAGCAAATTGTCCAAGGTCACATAGTAGAGCCTACACAGAAACCAAGGCTGACCAGGATCTAACCACAGTGCATTCCTGCCCATCCTGAAGTCACATGGACTTGAGTTTGACTACTTGCTCTGCTCTGAGGTCTATAAACTCAGGCAAGTCACTTAGATGCCCCAAACTTCACTTAGCTTATTTGTAACATGGAGTTAATGATAACAGCAACACCCATCTAGTAATGTTGCTAAGAGAGGGGATGAGATGTTTCAGATACAATATTGATCATATTGTCCAGCATATTGTTAGTGGTCAGCATATCCCTGCTTATCACTATCCTTAGTTACATTTATTATCTTCCCAAAGTTTTCATGTTAATATTTTATTAGTTGTTTTCAGTTTTTCAGACCATACTGTTTTTAATATTCAGAAGTCATACCACTTCTATAGGGAATATCAATTTACTTGATTTTGAAGACATCATTTATAACAAGAACACTACCAAGTTAATAATAGTTGTAAAGGACTAGGGGAGGGAATAAGAAATAATCCCCTAAATATATATATTGATATGCATCTCAATTTAAAGAAAGACATTTATTTATTGACTTGAATTTTTTATGTTTCTCTTTGGTTTTACCCTGTATGGTACCCTCTCTGCTTCCTGGACTTGATTGATTATTTCCTTTCCCATATTAGGGAATTTTTCAACTAAAATCTCTTCAAATATTTTCTCAGACCCTTTCCTTTTCTCTTCTTCTTCTAGGACCCCTATAATTTGAATGTTGGTGCATTTAATGTTGCCCCAGAGGTCTCTGAGACCGTCCTCAATTCTTTTCATTATTTTTTCTTTATTCTGCTCCATGGCAGTTATTCCCACCATTTTATCTTCCAGCTCACTTATCCGTTCTTCTGCCTCAGTTTCTGTTATTGATTCCTTCTAGAGTATTTTTAATTTCAGTAATTGTGTTGTTCATCTCTGATTGTTTGCTCTTTAGTTCTTCTCCAACCTTGTTAAATGTTTCTTATATTTTCTCCATTCTGTTTCTGAGATTTTGGATCATCTTTACTATAATTATTCTGAACTCTTTTTTGGGTAGGTTGCCTGTTTCCTCTTCATTTATTTGGTCTTGTAGGTTTTTACTTGCTCCTTCATCTGTGATATATTTTTGTTGTTGTTTCATGTTTTTTTTTCTTTTTTTTTGTTGGGTGGTGCTGTATTCCTGTCTTACTTGTTGTTTGGCCTGAGACGTCCAGCACTGGAGTTTGAAGGCAGTTCGATAGAGCTGGGTATGAGAGCTGAGATGAGGACCTCTAGGAGGTCTCACTTTGATTGATATTCCCTGGGTCTGAGGTTTTCTGTTGGTGTAGCAGTTTGGACTTTGAGCTCCCACTACAGGAGCTCAGGCCTGATCTCCAGTCTGGGAACAAAGATCCCGCAAGCTTTGTGGCATGATTGAAAAAAAAAAAAAAAAGGAAGGAAGAAAGAAAAAAAGGAGCAGTACAATATCAAAGAATATAAAATAAAATAAATTTAGAAAGATTAAAAAATATATTAGGAAAAATAAAACTATAATTGAAACAACTGCAACAAGGTAAAATAAAACCATAGCAGAAAAAAAAAGCAGGTGTGGGGCAAGAAGCCAAAAAGAGAGATCACTAACAAAGTATAAAGAATAAAGTAAAATTTAAAAACTAAAAGATTTATTAGGAAAACTAAAAATATAAATGAATCAACAACAATGAATCAACAAGGTAAAACAGAACCCCAATTCAAAAGAGGAAAAAGGAAAAGAAAAAAAAAGAAATAAAAGCCTTGGCTGTGGGGCAAAGTTTAGGGGTGGTGGAACTTAGGCAAGGGTGGGGTTTAGGGTGGGGTGGGACCTAGGTATGTGGGGATGTGTGGCTTGAACGTGGGGTGGGGCCTAGACAGATTAATGTTCAAGTGTGGGGTGGGGCCTCTGCTTAGGACGTTTGCAAAAGGGGAGAGGCAGCTCCTCGAAAGGAAGGCCTCTGGAGTGTGGGGTTCCAGAGTTTGGAGGTGAGGCCCTGAGTGAAGGTGGGGTTTAGGCCAGCATTGGAGGGGGTCTCGGAGTGTAGAGGTGGGGCCCTGGGTGAGGGTGTAGGGGCAGGGCTTGGGCTCTGCGCAGCAGGAGGGAGGCTCCAAGGGAAGAAGATTAGGCTCGGGAGCCCAACAGGCTTCCAGGGGCCTAAGTGGACAGGGAAAGCAATGGCTGCGTTCCCTTCCATTCCTTCGTGCCCCACCCCCACCATCTCCTCCAGGATCTCCCCCGTTGCCTCTGGACCCCTAACCCTGGATGGGTCTCCTGGGTGTAGGAACTCCTTCTCTCCCCCAGCTACCCTTCAGGGGTGCCAGTCTTGGAGGTCTGGCCTTTACTTTTACTCCCCCTTCACTCCCTCCCACTCCCTCAGGACCTGCGCTGCTGGAGGGGGCCTAGGTGGGCAGAGGTTCAGGCCCGCGATCTCAGCAGGTTCCTGGGGGCCCAAGTGGGCAGGGGAAACCTGGTCATGCTCCCTTTTGATCCTCTGCCCTCCCGGTGGTTCCCCAGTTTACCCCTTCGAGCATGGGATCCCTTCCCCTCCCACAGCTGCCCCTCAGGGGCGCCAGTCCCATCCCACCTCCACTTCTCACCCCTTCACTCCCCCCATGCCCCACGTCCTATCCGGTTGCTGGGGTTTCCTCCCATCCCCTTAGGTGTCCGTGGTCCTCCACTGGTGCCTGGTAGTTGCCCTAGTTGTACGGGGACACGAATTCCACGTCCTCCTAGTACGCCATCTTGACTCTGCCCCCCCTTTATTTATTTTTTTTGCTAGCTCCAAGTGTTCTTTGGTTTGTAGCAGCATAACCCCAATCTCTGCCTCCATTTTCACATTGCTATCACACCTCTGTGTGTCTTTCTCCTCTTTATATATGGACACCGATCACATAAATCAGATTGGGATAGGAGCCCACCCTACTCCAGTATGACCTCACCTTAACTCAGCTAATTACATCTGCAACAACGCTATTTCCAAATAAGGATACATTCTGAGGTACTGCGGATTAGGACTTCAACACACATTCTGGGGACCCAGTTCAATCCATAAAACCTACTGAATCAGAATCTCCCTCTGGTGAAGTTCACAAAAATACACACACAAACACACACACACATATACATACAATTACACCATTTGAAAAAAGTTTAGGGTTCCATTTTTCCTATTTTCTATCATTTTACATTTTTATTGTGGTAAGTACACTTAACATGATGTCCACCCTCTTAACAAATTTTTAAATGCACAAAACAGTGTTGTTAGGTCTAGGCACTATGTTTTACATTAGGTCTCTAGAACTTACTTATCTTGTATAACTGAAACTTCATACTCATAAAACCAAGAAATTAGCACATTTAAAAGCTGAAAAAAATAATTGACAAATTCAGTACCCTAATTAAACCCCTGCTTTTAATTTTGATTTTTCCATGTGTACAAGTCTAAAGATAGGAAAACTATAATTTATATGCTTTTTACATATTTCTCATTTTTTATGCTTCTAAAAAATCTTTATAGATACCAAATTTATGGCTTTCTAAGTTTATTGCTTTGTGTTTCATGGGTCTTTTTAATTTATATTATCTCATTATTAGATATTTCAGATCTTTGCTTTTTTTTAACCAAATCATTAACACTACAACTAACATTTTCCAAAATATAGTTATTGTTTTTAAATTAATGCTTAAGATATATTCTTAGGAGTAAGGTTTAATAAATAAGTACATTTTTGTAAACTAATGAAGTACTGCTGTATCCTTGAAGTATTGTACCATTTTTTATTGTCAGGAGCAGGACATAAGTCATTTCACCTCTTCCAACTTGGATATAAACTTCCCCAAAGAAATGAAAACATATGTTCACACAAATACTAGTATACAAATGTTTACAGCAGCATTATTCATAATACTCAAAAGTCAAAAGACTCCAAATGACTATCAACTGATGAATGGACAAAGAAAATGTGGCATATCTATAGAATGGAATACATTTTGGCCATAAAAAGGATTAAAGTATTGATACATGCTATAACATGGGTCAACTTTGAAAATATGATGCCAAGTAAAGAAGCCACATAGAAAAGGGCACAACTGTATGATTTATTTCATACAGTTTATTTATTTCATATGAAATAAATTATGAAATATCCAGAATATGCAAATCCAGAGACACAAAGGAGATTAGTAGGGTAAGGATGAAAGGAAGAAGGGGGATTGACTACTAATGGGTATAGGGTTTAATTGGGGGGATGACCAAGAGGCTCTAAAATTAGATTGTGATGAGGTTGAACAACTCTGTAAATATACAAAAAGCCACTGAACACTTTAAATGCAAACGGTATAATAGATGAATTATGTCCCAATAAAGCTGTTAAGAAAAAAGTCTATGCAAAATGCTATGAGAGTACAGACAGTGCCAATTCTGCCAAAGATCCCAAATCAGTAGGAAGTAACTTTATCTGAGCTGAGAAAGGATTCTAATGGGTGCTTGGTCCCCTGTTTAGAAAGAAGATGAGAGTAGGAATGTTTGTAATAAGGAAGAGTAGTGGCATTTATTCCACACTAAGTGCTGAATCTTCTCCTCAAAACAGTCCTTGTGAGGTACTCAAAGGCACTGAAGACTGTAAGCTCTGTGAGGGCAATGACCATGTCCTCCTCACCCCAGGATCCCAGGGCGTTCATCAGTTAATATTTTTTTAACTGAACTGACCTGAGTTCAGTATTGTTTTTCCAATTTTACAGATGGTGCCAAGTACTAAAAAATAATGAAAAATAAAGGAGTAAATTGTTAGATACTAAAGAATCCACTTATAGCTCAATTGAAAAGTATATTTTTAATTCTTTTTTCTTATTATTGATAGAGAAGGCTGAAACTTGGGTTTAGGTTTTATTTTTCAAATTAAAAAAAATCAACTGTCTAGAATCAACTTGTCTAGAAGCATTTGTAAAATAAGATGTGTGTATTGCAAATAGCAAAAGAGTCAGAAATTAGAACCTAGCAGGTGGTGCATGGGTGTTTGTTATATCCAGATTCTCAACAAGAACTCAGAAAAGAGAATCAAGGTTGCCAATTAAAATATAGTTTTCATAATGTCTCAAATCTTTGATTTACGGAATGTGCTAATTCTGCCTGCGTGTCTTGAACAAATTAGTATGATTATGCTTCTTAACCTGCTTGGTTCTCTACCAGGAGAATGCTGGTCTCCCATAAGATGTCATCTCTTCCTACCAAAAAGCTGAAGGTGCTTAAAGTGAAATCCTCTTTTAAGTGCTCAAAAAGACAAAAAAATTAAATTGTATCCCCATCCATCACAGGCTGATCTTCTTTGACTTGGTCAGTTTGTGAGGTCTCACTGGGGGACCAAGAACAGCACCAAGAGAGGCAACTGGTCCTGTTCAGCCTTGGAAGCTGAGAAATAAATTAAACAAGAAATCAGTGTTGGAGTTCCAACTGGGTTTCTAAAGGATGAAAAGTATTTGAATAAGCTGCTCCAATAGCACTGGCTGACCCTAGAGTGCTGCCTTAATTTATTATTAGCAGTTCCTAAATGTTGTCCTTTAATATGAGAAACTCCTTGGAAAAATTCTCTACCACCCCTTATTTGGCTTCAAGGGCTTAATTGTATCCTGAGAGGAATTTAAGAGAAGGGAGAGAAAGCTAGCAGAAAAGGAAGCTTGGATGAGGTGGACATTAGGAAAAGTAAATGATGGACCAATTAAGGAGGTGAATATTTAAAGAAAGTAATTTACAGAGAAATTGTTCTTATTTAAGGTGATAAATTTAATAAATGACAGAAAAATAAGACTGAAGTTGTTCCATAATTTTTGTTTGTTCAGATTGAGTGTTTTTGGTTTTTTTAGGTTTAATATAGAGCTCTTTCTATTAAACCCTGATACGAGTTGTTTCTATAACAAAAAAAATTAATAAAATATTTCTATACATGTGACTGAAAAGTCTTAGAACTCAAGTATTCTATTCATACGTAATGCCAGCTTGAATAAAGGAATGTTACTTTTTCCAGTGAAATTTCCAGTGTGATTGTGGATGACAGCATTTATCTTAAAAACAGTAATAGAGGATTAAGGAGAGGCCACTTGTTTATTTGGTTGTAAAACTGCCAAAATTAAACTAAAAACAAATAACTAGGGTTTTATTTCACAATCAGGGCCTCCCCAAAAATTAAGGCAAAAATTTTTTAAAATTCTATGATTCTGCTGGGGCCCAACATGTGTGGATTCTCATTTTAATTAATACTTTGCAAAAAATAAATTATTACTTAAGGTGTAAGCAACATAAGGAAATAATTAGGTTATTGCAGTATGCATCATCTTCACTTTGTGTCTTGTGCAGTGTGCCAGGATTATGGAATTACTTGATCATTTTTAAATCTTCATTTTCACATTTTTTTACCCTGTAAAAAGTTGCTACAAACAAAATCTCTTTAAAAGTAAACAAAAAAGGGAAGATTTTTATTTGTTTTCCTTGTTGAAGCATTTAGAAATGACAAATGCCTGCATGGATTTTCTTTATGAGTAGTAGGTTTGGTCCATAAAAAAGATAAACTATTTTGTCAGATCACAAGATAGGAGCACATTTCAGTGATGTGTTCACTGAATGGAAATCACATTTTTCTACTGTCCATAAAAAAAACACTTGTCTCTTCGGGAAGGAATTACACCATGAAAATTGTTTTAAATGATTTTTAGTACAACAGCACTTGCATTGATGATTCTTAAAGATTGTATGGATAGAGAAAAAAAAGGACGAAAATATAGATTTTGAGAGCTGTCAAGAAATTAAAATATTTAAAAGGACAAAAGATTCACCAGCCAAGCTGAGCATCATCATGAATTGTGTATTACTGAGACCATTCAACAATCATGATGCCTCTTGTCACCCATGTGCATATTAATTAGCTACTGTTGCAAAATAAATTGCCCCAAAACATACACAGAAGCTTAAAACAACAAATATATAATGGTTCACATAGTTTCTGAGGGTTAAGAATATGGGAGTGGCTTCGCCAGGTGGTTCTAGCTCAGGATCTCTCATGAGGTTGCAGTTGAGATGTTGACCAGGGCTCCAGAATCTGAAAGCTTGATGGAAGCTGAAGAAGTCACTTCCAAAGTCTCCCTCTTACCCATGGGCAGCAGCCTTCTTTTCCTCCCTTCTTCATATGGATGTTTGATATGATAGCTAAGTCCTACTACAAGGCTTGAATGTAATTTTTAATATCTTTGAGTAACTTATCAATAATTGGAATGATATTAAATTGTGATATTTAATGAGTAATCATTGGCTATTTAGGTCATTTCTAAGTAGTTTGACTATTTAGCATAATTTTAGGTTCACACACTTCTGCTTTTTAATTTATTTGCTACAGAGAAGCTATATCTTTGAGACATGTTAACAAATGTATTCATTTTTGCCACTTTGAGAAGTTGTAAAAGGGATAGCTGAGGTTTTACACAGTTGTTATGAATACGGAAAAGTCCTGCAATTCTGTTAAAATGCTGGTATATGATGCAAAGTTCACAATTTTCTACTCTCCAGTTTCTTCTGTGAAATAGAAATTAGTTACTTTGGTTAAAATTGACAGTTAACATAAGCAATTCAGAACTGAAATTGAGAAATTATTAAAATTTATTTATTGACTCATTTAAAAATAGCAACAATGAACACATTTTATGTTAATAATATCTTGGCATTACCATAAAATTAATTCTGACCTCACAGGACTCCTGATATCAGACATAAAGTATCAGTTATTTTTGGAACAGGAAGAACATAATGAAAGACAAAACTTAGAAAGTGAATTTATTTGCCTTGACTTATTTACCATAGTTTGAATAATCATGAAAAGTGTTAACATCTTAGCAAAGTTTGTTGAATTATGATAGACTTGTTTCCCGGGTTTAATGTTTATTGCCTTGCCTACAATATGAATGGTGCACTAGTTTTCTACTGCAGCCATAGCAAATTACCACAAACTTAGGGGCTTAAAGTAATAAACAGCCATTTATTATCTCACAATTCTGCAAATCAGAAGTCCAAGTACAGCGTGGCTTATACAGTTGTTGGCTTAGATTCTTACAGGCCAAAATCAAATGTTGGCAGGGCTTGCATTCCTTTCTAGAAAGCCTGGGAAAGAATCAGCTTTTAGGTTTATTATTGATGGGTTGTTGGCTAAAATCAGGTCCTCATAGTTGTAGAACTGAGTTCTGTTTCCTTCCTGGAAGTCAATAGAGGTTTTTCTCAGTTCCTAGATGCCACCTACATCCTTTAACTCATGAATCCCTCATCTAGCTTCAAAGCCAGGAATGGCCAATCAAGTCTTCCATTTTTTATTCTCTCTGACCTCCACTTTTACCTCTAAAGCCTTCTCTTCTTTCCTCCTCTACTTTTAAGGGCCTGTGGGACTACACTGAGGTTACACAGATAACCCAGGAAAGTCTCCTATTTTAAAATCAGCTGATTAGTAGCATTAACTACATCTGAAAAGTCTCTTTATAACAGTACCTAGATCGGTGTTTGATTGACTCACCAGGGACAGGAACCTTGTGGGAACATCTTTAGAATTCCACCTACTACAAAGGATTATTTTACTTTTCTGTATAAGCTCCCTAGAGAGCAAACATTCTGTGATATACTGAAATAATTTTTTCTGCTTTATATTGTCATTATTATTCCTTTCATTATTTAAGAAAACAAAGGTTCCTCATTTATGAAAGACCTGAGAGGATTTTTTTTAATCATATTACCTTCTGTGTTTATTTATAGATATTTATTGTTACTTTGATTAAATATGTAACCAGTTTTTTTCCCCCTCAGGCACCCATGATCCTGATTAAGTTTCCAAACTACCTTTGACGACATCTTTTTTTTAACTTTCACTTTCATAAAATCAGATCCTAAATATAATAAAAACAAATGAAAATTTTCAGGATATATTTTGCACCTAAAACTCAGAGATTCTCCAGAAGATACCTGATAATTTACAAAGATTTGTTCTTTCACCTTATAAAGAGAGGAGTGCTAAAAGTAATTAGTTTTTTGTTTTGTTTTCCATATGGCATGCAGGATCTTAGTTCCCTGACTAGGTATCAAACCCATGTTCCCTGCAGTGGAAGCTCAGAGTCTTAACCACTGGACCATCAGGGAAGTCCCTAGTTTTTTGTGTTTTTTTTGGACATATTAGCATTGATGAGTTTTGTGGGAAGAGTTGTCAAATCAGTAGAAATGCTCAGTCATATCTAAGTTAAATTTAAGTCAAATGTCCTTTAACATAACCATTTTAGAAAGTATATGCTTCATGAGATGTCCCCAAAAGTTTGACAGTGCCCTCACTTTCCATATGTTTTAACATTAGGAGAAACACTAAAATAGTATGAAGTAGTTATGCTGAGTTTTCCTGTATTTTTGGAGTCCTGGTGGTGCTTTGCCTTATATTAGGCAATGGCAGTGTAGTATTATTAGTCATAATTTAAATTATTATATAAAATGCTTACTTGACCACACTTTTCTTTTTCATTTTGAATCTAGCATGTTCTAGGCCAGTGGTTCTCAGATGGGTATGTACATCAGATTTACCTATGGAATTTTGTAAATATACAGATGTCTAGGACCTACTCCAAATTTACTGCATGTCTTTATTTGATATTCTTGATTTATTCGTGGTATAGTATATATATCTCACAATTATATACTTGTCAAGATTTTTCCCTGACAAAAATTATGTTCATTCATTTTTGTATATGAGATGGATCATTCTATACCTTTTATGAAATTTTGCTTAATTGGTGTACTTATAGACATTTTGTCTAAAACTTTTCTTTCTGACTATATTATGTTTTGTATGCCCCAGAAAAAGCCAAATTTCCTTGTCAGTTGATTATTCTTGTTATGAACTCTTATCAGAACGCTCACATTTGAAAATTACTGGTAATAAATTAATCACAGTCATTTTAGGTCTCTGTCAACTACAGATTCGTAACAATTCATAACAATTTAGTAGAATCTGCTTCTGTAAACTGCAACGAAGCATTTTAAATGATGTAATATTATTCTTACTGACTCTTTCCCCAAAACATGGACACCCCACAATTCAGAAACTTTTATTCAAACTTCTTACTTTGCATGGCAGTAAAATGATTTGCATAAGTTCAATAAGAAGTTGTCCTCCTTTTTAGCAGGATATAATTGGAAAAACTGATTATGCAATCAAGACCTTGCCCAGAATGTCATATTTGAGAATAAATGCTTGCTTAATCAGGTATGACTAGCAACTTTTAAGGAACTAAAGTTGACCTTATAGAACCAATGATTTCAAAGATCTCTTGGGAATGCTGGCTTGGTACTTGACTTACAGGGTCCAGCTTACAAGTGAGTAAGGAAGATCCCCTCTTGACAAGTCAGGACCCTCGGGATATTTGCGTATCCCCCCAAAAGAAAAGTTCACCCAAATTTATAGGTACTACAGGTGAATCTTGATTTGATGGCTTCTATTTTTATGTTTAGCTTCAGGACAGCCAATAATGAAGCAAATATGTAGAAATCATATAGATGTTCTATAGATTAAAACATCTGTTAGAAGATAATTATACCCATAATGATTTTTAACACCAAGCACTTGAATTTCCAGATTACCATAATGTGGTAGAATAGTGACAATAAAAACAAAACCAAAAACAGCAACAAAAGCAAACCCCTTCAAATCTATTCGTTAGTGGAAGGGTGAAGTCCATGATTTAATTGTTTAATTAGTAAACCAGGACTGGGAAATGTCCCAAGTGGGACATATGTGACATAAGTATAATACTAAAAATAATTTTCTATATAGAGTTTTTACTTTGAGAAAGATTTCATCTTCTAGTAAGATTTATGATTGGTGTATTAAATCTTGTCTAAGTGAAATTATTGTGATGACAAAGTGCTGCTATAATTCACTTATGTAGCCATGAAATATAAAGGTCATGAGAATGGACTCTGAGAATGTCCATGAGAACCTCCTTTAAGCTTTGGTTTCATCTTTATAAAAACCAAGATCATATAGGATTCTGTAGAGAATGCTGAGAGAATTAAATGAGCAAAGGAAGGCCAAGGATTTAACATAGAACAGGAAAGGCATTAGACTTTAGCCCCCCACACACCCCCTATCACATCATGGTGGTGGTGGTCCTATACTTTTCCTGAAGTAATTTAAGAAAGTTGCAGGACTACAATATTACTAAAATGGCTGAGAACAGCAAATGATACTCCTACATGTATGAAATCAAAGCCAAGTGTTGGGAAATCCTATTTGGCCCATTCCAGGGTAATCTAAAATCTCAGCAACAACTGTCATATCATTGTGCTATACTACTACTGTCATACCAGTCTGTCAAAAAATTCAGTCTTAGCCTTTCTCCTCCTTCTCCTCCTCCTCCTTCTTCTTCCTCTTTCTTTTTACTGAAGTATAATTGATTTACAATGTGTTAATTTCTACTGTACATTATGGTTTGTAGTGGCTGAGTGGGTAGGTGGGGGCTCTTTTCTCCAGGGCAGCATGAGAATCCAAGAAGCTCATGTGGTACCAGGAAAAGAAGGCCATGTGATCTTCTGTACACCTTGTCCCCACAGAGAGCTGATACTTCCGTGTCCAGATCTTGCATGTTCCCTCAAACTCCATGAGCTTTCTTTCCAAGATGGGGTGAATTATTATTCTAATGGCCCCCAGTAAGCCATACCGCAAGATACACCCCCTTGTTTTAGTCATCTGTCACTGAATAAATGTTGTTGTTTAAAGCCATTAGGTGCTGGGTGGTTTGTTATACAGAAGGAGATAAGTGAAACACAAGAGTGGATGAGGAATCTTTGATAAAGTTTCTCTTAAATTCTGGCTATTCGCCTCATAGATCTTGTCAGCTCCTCCAAGTGTTCCCTGGGATGGAGTATGAAACTCCACTTCTAGGACCTGCAGCTCTGCTTTCAGTCCCCTAGGTATTGCCCTTTTCTTCCTCTACCTCTCTGCTCTGAACTTGAGGCTGGTGTTAAAGTGAAGGCAGTCTTGTGGGGACTGTCTTCTCAAAGTTTACAGTTTTGCAAATTCATCACAATGTTAAACGGACTCAGTTTCTTCTTGGGTTTCAGGTGAGGGTATTTATTGAATTAAATGTGCTAATTAGTATTTTTTCATACTTATCTATTCACTTTCTATTTGAAAGCAGATATCTGTATGAGCAACCTTAACACCCTAGATCCTTGCTACTCAAAGCTCTGCAATACCTCAGGAGCTTATTTGAATTTGCATCTAACAAGATCCCCTGGTGATTCATGGGCACATTCAAATTTGAGAAACATTGCCCTAGACACTTTACATTATAAAACAGGAAGTTTTAAATCCTAACATATTATTTACATATTATATGACATTGAATAAATTCCACTAAGTCGGAATTTGAAATACTTAAATGTAGGCAGTGCTAGTTTGTTACCATGTAAAGCAGTTTTGAGAAATGCAAGCAATTTTCTGGCAATCCCTTTGCAAATTTAAAGATGCAAAATGTGACCTAATGAAACAATGGTGACATTTTCTCTTCTAATGAAGCAGAGTGGTTATGTTTTAATTTGAACCTCTGAGCTACCATCGCTGGCCTTCATCTCCCAACTCTTGGGGTGGCAACATTTTTACAGTTGGTTACTGGTGTGAAAATAAACAAAGACCACTCAAGTTAGACAAAAAACCAGAAGCTATTTATAGGGATAAACCACTATCATTTGTGTTTAGCAAAGATTCGAAGGCATAGAGGGAAGTGGGAAAGTTTTATAAGTGAAAATAAAGCAAAGGCTTCAGGGATGCTAAGTGTAGAAGATGTTGGCTTGGGGAAGCTAAAGGTGGGCAAACCAGAAATGGAGCATCTTATGCTATTGGTTTGGAGACCATTTTTGGCTTTCTTTGATTGCTCTTGAGTTGGAAACAAGAGCACAAAATAAAGAAGTTGGCATTCATTGACCAAGTTCTGACTTCTCTTGGCTGATTGTTGCAGAAGTTATGGGTAGAGTTCTATTGTCATATATGGTCTGTCCATGTCCATTTGTAGGTTCATTCTTTCACTGGGAGGCTAATTATGCTGTTTGTACAGTATACTGTGTTTTCAAATGGAAACTGCACTGAAACAGGAGCAGAGAAATGCTTTTAGAAACAAATGCTGGTTCGTAAGGAAATACATTTGTGAGACAAAAAAAAAAAGAAAAAATCAGATAAATAATAGACCTATCTCAAAATACCACATTAGCCCACTTGGTAACATTATTGACCTAGTTGAAAAGATTTGCTTGCAAATGTTTATCCAAGTAATAAAGACTGACTGCTGTTTGTTTTCAGAAATTGTCCACATTATAGAATTTGCTCTCTTTGCATTAAGGAGATATCTACCAGAGCTCTGGACTGATTCCTCATTATTTTGAATCTTGGAATTGAAATGTGTTGGGGTTGATGTAAGATGGGAAAGCGTATTCCACAAGGGGATATTCTACAAAGGCATATTCAATTTTGCGGAGTGCTGAGAGACAGTTGCCTTCAGATTGAGATACATTGTGCCCCTAAAATGTGTCTGCAGCCCAGACATTCTTGATTGTCTTTCCTTCCAATCCAGTTGAGGCATCCCTTCAGAAAAATCAGATCTGTCTATTCTTACCTCCTTCAAATTAGCCCACTTTGCTTTGGAACCTTTAACTTTTCCCTTTCTACCAGCTCCTCACCATGAGATTTTAAACTTATTTAATTATCACTCTTCTGAAAATAAACAAATACTCTTTTGGCCATATTTTCTTACAAATATCTCTCCTCTGTTCCATGAAAGAATGGTCTCTACTTGTCCCCACTTACTTTCCTTTCACTTACTCTTCACTCCTTTCCAATCTAATTTTTATCCTCATAATCCACAGCCATCTGGCTTATTTTAGTCCTAATATTGCTTTTTCTGCAGAATTGTGACTTAAAACATTTCCATCAGTTTCTTTTTCCTTTTCCTTTCTGATTCACTCTATTTCTCTGCTTCCCCTCCTTTTTTCCTTCATGGTCTGTCTTTAAATGGATACACCTTAATTTAGGGATTTGGATCTTGGTCCTCTTCTCATTGCACGGTTATTCCTGAGAAACCTAATTTGCCCTTGGACTTCACCTATTGAAATGATGTTGACTCCATTAACTACATCTCTAGCTTGGAACTCTCTCCAAATGTGTGCATCTGTATTCCTTTTTTAAATTTACTGAAGTATAGTTGATTTACAATGTGTTAATTTCTACTGTACAAC
Organism: Lagenorhynchus albirostris; assembly: GCF_949774975.1. Lineage (NCBI taxonomy): Eukaryota > Metazoa > Chordata > Mammalia > Artiodactyla > Delphinidae > Lagenorhynchus > Lagenorhynchus albirostris. The sequence continues at coordinate 96,200,197 of NC_083101.1, read as the reverse complement.
AAAGTGATTCTGTTACACATAGATATAGATATATACACACACATTCTTTTTCATATTCTTTTCCATTATGGTTTATCACAGGATATTGAATATACTTCCCTGTACTATACAGTAAGACCTTGTTGTTTAACCTTTCTCTATATAATAGCTTTCATCTGCCAATCCCAAACTCCCAATCTATCTCTCCCCCACAACCTCTCCCCCTTGGCAGCCACCAGTCTGTTCTTTATGTCTGTGAATCTGTTTCTGTTTCATAGGTAAGTTCATTTGTGTCATATTTTAGATTCCACATATAGCTGATATCATATGGTATTTGTCTTTCTCGTTCTGACTTACTTCACTTAGTATGATAATCTCTAAGTCTATCCACATACCTGCAAATGGTGTTATTTCATTCTTTTTTATAGATGAGTACTATCCATCCAAAAGTCGATGGACATTTAGGTTGCTTCCATGTCTTGGCTATTGTAAATAGTGCTGTAATGAACATCCAGGTGCATGTATTTTTTCAAACTTCAGTTTTGCCTGGATACATATCCAGGAGTGAGACTGCAAGATCATATGACAACTCTATTTTTAGTTTTTTGAGGAAGCTCCATACTCTTTTCCATAGTGGCTGCACCAGTTTACATTCCCACCAACAGGGTAGGAGGGTCCCCTTTTCTCCACACCCTCTCCAGCATTTGTTGTTTGTAGACTTTTTAATGATGGCCATTCTGACTGGTGTGAGGGGGTACCTCATTGAAGTTTTGATTTGCATTTCTCTAATGATTAGTGATGTTGAGCATCTTTTCATGTGTCCCAGGCAATTTTTATTCTTGCCAATTAATACTTTCATGTTCAGGTTATACATTAGAAAAACCATTTTAGGTTCTCTTAAATCCATGAAACCAATTCCTGTGATTTCTCCAGAGTTAGAGTCTAGAGGCTACCAATTTCATAGATGCAAATTATTGTGCTGGAGGCTGAACCATGGACAACTGCCCTCCACGTGTGGATTATGTGTAAGTCAGGGTTGTGGAAGGACATATCTGAGGGTAGAAAAAACCCAACAGGTAAAGTGAGTCACAACCATTTACCTTAATACCTTATTTTTTCAATGATTTGTTTCTATTTAAGCACCACCTAATGTTTCTTGTTTATCTAATAATTTTATTTTAAAAATAAATATTCATGATTGTAATTTTGTCTTTTTTGTTGCATAGCTTTAAACCACCTTAATTGTAATATATTGTTATAGTTCATTAATTACTATTTCAATGTTTTATTTTGTGATCATTCTTATTAAATGAAATTAAAATGTATACATTTTTTGAAAATAGGCTATTTTTAGAACAGTTTTAGGTTGCAGAAAATTGAGCAGAAAGTACAGAGAATTCCTATATACCCTCATCCTCACAAGTGCACAGCTTTCCCCACTATCAACAGCCTACCCCTAAGTGGTACATTTGCTACAACCTATGAACCTACATTGACATAGTTGACTATATTTATGTGGCTCTATCTTGGGCTTCCTATTCTGTTTCATCAATTGATTGATCAATCTATCTTTTTTTGTTTAAATCAATATCACGCTGTCTTCATTTCTGTAGCTTTATAGTAAGTCCTTAAATCTGGAGTTGTCAGTTCTCCTACTCTGTTCTCCTCCTTCAATATTGTGTTAGCTATTCTGGGTCTCCAAATAAACTTTAGAATCTGTACATCAATGCATACAAAACAACTTGCTGGAATTTTGACTAGAATTGTGTTGAGTGCATAGATCAAGCTTGGAAGATCTGGTACCTTGACAATATTGAGTTTTCCTATGCATGGAATATCTTTCCATTTACTTAGTCATTTGTTTTCATTCATCAGTGCTTTAAAGTTTCCCCAGTACAGATCTTGTATACATATTTTTTTAGATTCATATCTAAGTATCTCAATTTTGAGGTTCTAATATAAATGTATTGTGTTTTTAATTTCAAATTCTGATTGTTCATTACTGGTTCACAAAATACATGGCTTTCACTTTTTAGCTTTCCTGTCACACAGGCTCAAAACAGAAATATAATAACAGGAGTCACTTATCTCTGGATTTTTTTTTCAGTAAATATCTGCAACTCAACTGAACTGAAACCTAAAACATGAGCAAATGAGCTTAAGTTTCCTCCTTTCCACTTTCCACAAGTCAACGGAAACTTAATGGACAATATCATTATTTCTTAAATGGGTAATGAAGAAATTCAACAGATAAACCTGGAAATTTATCCATTAAAAGTTATTTTTCAAGAATTCTAGAAGAATTAATGTCTTTATTTCATTTGAAAAAATAAAACACTTATTCACACTAAATATAATATCTTGGCAGAGCTCTCACTTCACTGATCTGTGTGGGACTGCATCTGCCTGGGCATTATTCTTCAGTGGGGGAGGGAATGACTACTTTAATCTTTTCTATATGTGTCATTGACAATGGACCCTTAAGGGAATGTATTTCTCAACATTGATAAAAATTATAATATCTGCCAAAAGACTGACATGCTGGTTGGCTTAGAAAGGTTTATTACTGAATTCAAGATAGGCTTGGCAGTTTCTGATACCAAGTCATGTGCTCAGACACTATCATATTTGGAATCTGAGAGGTATATCTTGCAGGAGATGTGGAATTAAAGCTCACTTGTGTGAATTTTAAGCCTTCTTGTATTAAATGCACAGCAGCTTGACAAGGCAGAGTCTTCAGCTGTCTGACAAGAAATCAGATTATTGTGGATGATATACATGTCCCTCACTTGCAGACCTCATGAGCCTCAAGTTTGAGCAAGAAGAGCTTACATATAGCTCTTAGGTTGTTCACAATCAATAGAATGGCTTTTAATTTTAGGCCTAACATAAGCTATTTTTCCTACAAGGCTGGCATTTTTGTGAATTCTTAATATATATTTGGTTCTCCATGTTTACTACCTGTCCACATGAAAAGCAAAAACTGGAATAATAAGGAAATTGTAATACAATGCCACTCTTAGTTTGGGCCTCCTCTTTTCTCTTGAGAGTTTGATAAAATCTAATGAAATACTCAACTCCACGTCCTGTGGAATTCCTCAAAAGTTGTGAAATTTCCCAGATGAGCTAAGATTGCATGGCCTTTCTGGCTGAGAATTTCTGTTTCTTCATTTCATAGATTACTTTATATCCATGATCCATATATATTAACTCATAAATGAAACCAATTTCCTTCCTTAATTTCAATAACCATACAAACACAATTAATAAGTAATTAAGGAAATAATAATGCTGTTATATTAATACAGGACTAAAAAATATGAAAATAGTCAATTGGACATCTTGGAAGTGCAAATTACATTAAAAAAAGATAAACCTCAAGATATGAGGTGAGCAGAAGATTAGTAGAAGTAGCAATTTATAATATAATTTATAATTTTATAATTTATTCTGAAATGAAATTGTATTTATTTGTGCTAGAAGGAGAACTATCCTCTGAACATGATACCATAATATTATGAAATAGAAAAGTAAATGAAAGAGAAGTTAAGAGAGATTGAGAATCCTAATTGAGATAGACCAAATAAAAGTTAATGAGGTTCCAGAAGTGGAGAATAGTGAAGAGAAGGGAATTATTTTATTTCATTTTCCTGATTCAAAAATATTATAATCTATCAATTAATTTTGTAATTACTACATTCCTCTGCCCTTACCCAGTTCATCTTGTTCAGATGAGGCAATCAATTAATCTGTTCTTCCTTCCAATTCTTTCACTTCTCCCCTTGATTGTTCATTATATATATCAATCCTACGTTGTCAGGTCATATAACATTTTTATTATGTCCAGGCTCCAGTTGCCACATCTGTTTTAGTCTCAAAATTAAGATATACAAATTTCATTGTCAATCTTTCTGCCTTATTTTGCTGGCAAGTCTTGATTAGAAGAAATCTATTCTCCAAGTGTCTCCTCAAGTAACAATCAAAGGAAAAGTATCCCCTGAGTTTTTGCATGTTTAAAACTATCAGTTAGTATTTTTGATAAAGGAGGAAAGAATATACAATGGAGAAAAGACAGCCTCTTCAATAAGTGGTGCTGGGAAAACTGGACAGCTACATGGAAAAGGATGAAATTAGAACACTCCCTAACACCATACACTAAAATAAACTCAAAATGGATTAAAGACCTAAATGTAAGGTCAGACACTATAAAACTCTTAGAGGAAAACATAGACAGAACACTCTATGACATAAATCACAGCAAGAAACTTTTTGACCCACCTCCTAGAGAAATGGAAATAAAAACAAAAATAAACAAATGGGACCTAATGAAGCTTAAAAGCTTTTGCACAGCAAAGGAAACCATAAACAAGACAAAAAGACAACCCTCAGAATGGGAGAAAATATTTGCAAATGAAGCAACTGAAAAAGGATTGATCTCCAAAATTTACAAGCAGCTCATGCAGCTCAATATGAAAATAAAACAAACAACCCAATCCAAAAATGGGCAGAAGACCTAAATAGACATTTCTCCAAAGAAGATATACAGATTGCCAACAAACACATGAAAGGTTGCTCAGCATCACAAATCATTAGAGAAATGCAAATGAAAGCTACAATGAGGTATCACCTCACACCAATCAGACTGACCATCATCAAAAAATCTACAAACAATAAATGCTGGAGATGGTGTGGAGAAAAGGAGCCCTCTTGCACTGTTTGTGAGAATGTAAATTGATACAGCCACAATGGAGAACAGTATGGAGGTTCCTTAAAAAACTAAAAGTAGAACTACCATACAACCCAGCGATCCTTCTACTGGACATATGCCCTGAGAAAACCATAATTCAAAAAGAGTCATGTACCACAATGTTCATTGCAGCTCTATTTACAATAGCCATGACATGGAAGCAACCTAAAAGTGTCCATCGACAGATGAATGGATAAGAAGTTGTGGCACATATATACAATGGAATATTTCTCAGCCATATAAAGAAATGAAATTGAGTTATTTGTAGTGAGGTGGATGGACCTAGAGTCTGTCATTCAGAGTGAAGTAAGTCAGAAAGAAAACCAAATACTGTATGCTAACACATATATATGGAATCTAAAAAAAAATAATAATAAATGGTTGTGAAGAACCTAGGGGCAGGACAGGAATAAAGATGCAGACGTAGAGACTGGACTTGAGACATGGGGAGTGGGAAGGGTAAGCTGGGACAAAGTGAGAGAGTGGCATGGACATATATACACTACCAAATGTAAAATAGATAGCTAGTGGGAAGCAGCCGCATAGCACAGGGAGATCAGCTCGGTGCTTTGTGACCACCTAGAGGAGTGAGATAGGGAGGATGGGAGGGAGACACAAGAAGGAGGAGGTATAGATATGAGGATATATGTATACATATAGCTGATTCACTTTGTTATAAAGCAGAAACTAACACACCATTGTAAAGCAATTATACTGCAATAAAGATGTTTAAAAATAAATAAATAAAAATAAAATGCATACCTTTGCTCAAAATTAAATAAATAAAACTATCAACTAGACTGAATGTATAATTCTAGGTTCATACTAAATATGAAAGTTATTAAAAATGTGATATTTTAGTAACAATATATAACATTATATTAAGACACATCAATTCATTCATTCAAAATATATTTTGAGCACCCACTCTATTAGTGTCCCTGTAATAAAAATGGAAAACCTTACAGAGAAGGAAAACACATCAGCCTATTTTCTAGTGAAGACAAAATGTAGTGAAGAAGATATAATTAAATAAACACAATAATAAACAAGCTATTTTATTCTAAAGTAAATGGTCTGAAGGAAAGAAATTCAGTTCTCTGAGAAGATTTTACAGAGGAACTCAAATCTGGAGAGTAGAGGCAGGAAGGGCTTCCCAAAAAAGTGATGCTTTTTAAATTTTTATTTTATATTGGAATATCATTTATTAACAATGTTGTGTTAGTTTCAGGTGTACAGCAAAGTGATTCAGTTATACATATACATGTATCTATTCTTTTTCAAATTATTATGAGAAAATAATTTAGGTTATTACAGAGTATTGAGCCTAGTTCCCTGTGCTATATAGTAGGTCCTTGTTGTTTATCTATTTTAAATATAGCAGTGTGTACAGGTCAATCCTAAACTCCCAATCTATCCCTCCCTCTCACCCTTCCCCCCTGGTAACCATAAATTCGTCGCTAAGTCTGTGAGAAAAATATGGAACGCTTCATGGATTTGCATGTTACCCTTGCCCAGGGGCCATGTTAATTTTCTCTATATGGTTCCAATTTTATTATATGCTGAAGTGACGCCAAAGGAAGTGATGCTTGAGACGGTCAGGAGGAGTGAGCATTAACTGTGGGGTTGATAGAGTCTTCAGGGGAAACACCATCCACAAAGCTTCATGGCGAAGAAGGCATGAACAATTGGGGAAAAGGCTGTGTGGCTGTGGGAGGGAAGGATGGAGGGAAAGCACCGGATGAGTTTGGAGATCCAGGTATGGTCCTGGTCATCCAGGGCCTTAGAGACTGTGGAAAGATGTTGGTGCTTACCCCAAGATCAATGAGAAACAAGTAATGAGGTTTAATAATGTGTGTGTGTGCACACATGGGCATGCACACATAAGAGGCAGATAAAATTATTAGATTTGTGTTATGAAAAGAGAACTCTGGCTTCAGTCTGAAGAAAATAAAAGAGAGTTCAATTGACATGAGGAATCCAGTTAGTAGGATTAGAGATAAAGTAACTACAGTTTACTCTGGAATGGTAGCAGTGGGTGAAACACAATAAATGAACATGAGATCTAAGAAGTGACTGAGAAGAGACTTAATGATTCACATTAAGCACTGAATGTGACAATTTACCTAAATTTCTATACAAGCAGGTAAGAAACTGATAACCACCAAGATATGTACCTAAGTGTTGGATTAATTTAGCAGATGATTTTTTGATACTTTAAGTGGTGCTTAAGGAATTTGAACAATGCAAAACTACATTGGTGTTATCTGGGTCTCTATCAAAGTTTAATATATTCTATCTAGTTTTTCTCTTGTCACAGATGAGCTTTTAAAGACTCCTCTATTGGAAACTGCTCTTTCAGAAGTGAAGTGACAGCTGTTCAGTGAGTCATTTCTAACAGTATGATCTCAGCTGCAAGTATTTAGGTACTCACATGGCTTGAAAAGAGGTGCCTGTGATAACCTGGATTACTGTTGACTGCTACTGTGTACTTTGGCAGCTCACATCTCATCTGTGTACCTGTAGGGCTCTAAGGTCAACTATGGGGAATAAGTCATCAAAGTGGTTTCAGTGAAAAACGTTATTAAAGCTATCAATACAAGAGTTATTTTTATAGCCATTGATTCTATGTTGTCCAATATTTTCCAAGCAGCTATTCAGTTAAAATGGTCAATTTTCAAACACATGAGAGGTGTACAAATATGTTTGCATGGTTGAATCAACGACATTTAGGTAAAAAAAATGAGCCAGTGATTTATTTCTGACACTAGGCAGTTGTCAAACAATATTAATGTCTAAATCAACAGATGAGCACAGAAGAGTTGCAACAAGCCCTGTGACACAGATGGCAGCGTAATGGGGTCCATCTTTCATCAACTTAACCAAACGCCTCCCCTTCCTAATGCCTCTTCCCTTAGGATAGTGGGCTTTGGAATGACATGTGTACAAGTGAATCTCCTACTTAACAGATGCTGAGGGATGAGTGCTGACAGTAAATAGCCAGATGGTTATTAGACAGATCTCTTGCATGACTCAAAGTAGAATGACAACTCTATGCAGAGGTGACAAGACATGGGCAAACTTTTCATGTAAGTTTTAGAAAATTAGAGTAAACCAAGGGCTTATAAATAATATGAAAAAAGGCCCCAAAGTGGCTGAACTTAGGAAATGTTTGACTAATAAATCATCTAGGGAAATCCAAGCCAAAGTTCAATTAGAAGCTGTATGGACAGGAGCTAAAACCCAAGCAAAGGCCTTTGGGGAAGCTTTTGGCAGTCCAGCCACATTAATGAGATAAGGCTTAGGGCTCAGGGCCAGCCAGAGCCTCAGGGAGCACCACAGGCTCTGACTTGAGCCTTACCCCCAGGGCCTCAATCAAGGAAGGGGTGGTAGAGAGCAATCTTGAAGTGGTCAGAGGAGCTTTCTTGCCCAAATTGCAGCCCACCTTCAAAGAGACACTGCTGTTACAGTGTCTGCTTCCATCTGTCATCTAACAGAAAGGGGTGAGCCTATTCTGTAAGGGATGACAAACTTGCATGTGCCCACAGAGTTTTCCTTCCGTGGAATCTGCATGATTTTTTTTAACACCTTTATTGGAGTATAATTACTTTACAATATTATGTTAGTTTCCACCATATAACAAAGTGAATCAGCTATATGTATACATATATCCCCATATCCCCTCCCTCAGGTGCCTCCCTCTCACCTTCCCTATCCCACCCCTCTAGGTGGTCACAAAGCACCGAGGGAGGCACTTTGTGCCTAATCTCCCTGTGCTATGCAGCTGCTTCCCACTAGCTATCTATTTTTTTCTTTTACATTTGGTAGTGTATATATTTCAGTGCTACTCTCTCACACTCTCCCAGCTTACGATTCCCCCCACACTGTGTCCTCAAATCGATTCTCTACGTCTGCGTCTTTATTCCTGTCCTGCTCCTAGGTTCATCAGAACATTTTTCTTAATTTTTTTAGATTCTCTATATATATGTGTGTTAGCATATGGTATTTGTTCTTCTCTTTCTCACTTACTTCACTCTGTATGACAGACTCTAAGTCCATCCACCTCACTACAAATAACTGAATTTCATTTCTTTTTATGGCTGAGTAATATTCCATTGTATATATGTGCCACATCTTTATCCATTCATCTGTTGATGGACACCTAGGTTGCTTAAATGTCCTGGCTATTGTAAATACTGCTGCAATGAACATTGTGGTTCATGACTCTTTTTGAATTATGGTTTTCTCAGGGTATATGTCCACTAGTGGGATTCCTGGGTCATATGGTAGTTCTACTTTTAGTTTTTTAAGGAATCGCCATACTGTTCTCCATTGTGGCTGTATCAATTTACATTCCCACCAACAGTGTAAGAGGGTTCCCTTTTCTCCACACCCTCTCCAGCATTTATTGTTTCTAGATTTTTTGATGATGGCCATTCTGACTGGTGTGAGGTGATACCTCATTGTAGTTTTGATTTGCATTTATCTAATGATTAGTGATCTTGAGGATCCTTTCATGTGTTTGTTGCCAATCTGTATATCTTCTTTGGAGAAATGTCTGTTTAGGTCTTCCGCCCATTTTTGGATTGGGTTGTTCGTTATTTTGATATTGAGCTGCATGAGTTACTTCTATATTTTGGAGATTAATCATTTGTCAGTTGCTTCATTTGCAAATATTTTCTCCCATTCTGAGGGTTGTCTCTTCATCTTGTTTATGGTTTCCTTTGTTGTGCAAAAGCTTTTAAGTTTCATTAGGTCCCATTTGTTTATATTTATTTTTATTTCCATTTCTCTGAGAGGTGGGTCAAAAACGATCTTGCTGTGATTTATGTCATAGAGTGTTCTGCTTATGTTTTTCTCTAGGAGTTTTACAGTGTCTGGCATTACATTTAGGACTTTAATCCATTTTGAGTTTATTTTTGTGTGTGGTGTTTGGGAGTGTTCTAATTTCATTCTTTTCCATGTAGCTGTCCATTTTTCCCAGCACCACTTATTGAAGAGGCTTTGTATATTCTTGCCTCCTTTGTCAAAGAAAAGTTGACCATATGTGCATGGGTTGATCTCTGGGCTTTCTATGCTGTTCCATTGATCTGTATTTCTGTTTTTGTGCCAGTACCAAACTGTCTTGATTACTGTAGCTTTGTAGAATAGTCTGAAGTCAGGGAGTCTGATTCTTTCAGATCAGTTTTTCTTTCTCAAGATTGCTTTGGCTATTTGGGGTCTTTTGTGCTTCCGTGTAAATTGTAAAATTTTTTGCTCTAGTTCTGTGAAAAATGCCATCGGTAGTTTGATAGGGATTGCATTGAATCTGTAGATAGCTTTGGGTCGTATACTCATTTTCACAATGTTTATTCTTCCAATCCAAGAACATGGTATATCTCTCCACCTGTTTGTAGCATCTTTAATTTCTTTCATCAGTGTCTTATAGTTTTCTGCATACAGGTCTTTTATCTCCTTAGGTAGGTTTATTCCTAGGTATTTTATTCTTTTTGTTGCAATGAAAAATGGGCGTGTTTCCTTAATTTCTCTTTCAGATTTTTCATCATTAGTGTATAGGAATGCAAGAGATTCCTGTGCATTAATTTTGTATCCTGCTACTTTACCAAATTTATTGATTAGCTCTAGTAGTTTTCTGGTAGCATCTTCAGGATTCTCTATGTATAGTATCATGTCATATGCAAATAGTGACAGTTTTACTTCTTCTTTCTGATCTGGATTCCTTTTATTCTTTTTCTTCTCTGATTGCTGTGACTAAAACTTCCAAAACTATGTTGAATAATAGTGGTGAGAGTGGACAACCTTGTTTTCTTCCTGATCTTAGAGGAAATGATTTGAGTTTTTCACGATTGAGAGCAATGTTGGCTGTGGGTTTGTCATATATACCCTTTATTATGTTGATGTAGGTTCCCTCTATGCCAACTTTCTGGAGAGTTTTTATCATAAATGGGTGTTGAATTCTGTCAAAAGTTTTTCTGCATCTATTGAGATTATCACATGGTTTTTATCCTTCAGTTTGTTAATATGGTTTATCACATTGATTGATTTGTGTATATTGAAGAATTCTTGCATTCTTGGGATAAACTCCACTTTATGGCGGTATATGATCCTTTTAATGTGTTGTTGGATTCTATTTACTACTATTTTGTTGGGAATTTTTGCATCTGTGTTCACCAGTGATATTGGCCTGTAGTTTTCCTTTTTGGTGACTTCTGGTTTTGGTATCAGGGTGATGGTGGCCTCATAGAATGAGGTTGGGAATGTTCCTCCCTCTGCCATATTTTGGAAAAGTTTGAGAAGGATAAATGTTAGCTTTTCTCTAAATGTTTGATAGAATTCGCCTGTGAAGCCATCTGGTTCTGGTCTTTTGTTTGTTGGACAATTTTTAATCAGAGACTCAATTTCAGTGCTTGTGATTGGTCTGTTCACATTTTCTATTTCTTCTTGGTTCAGTCTTGGAAGTTTATACCTTTCTAAGAATTTGTCCATTTCTTCCAGGTTGTCCACTTTATTGACATATAGCTGCTTGTAGTAATCTCTCATGATCCTTTGTATTTCTGCCATGTCATTTGTTACTTCTCCCTTTTCATTTCTAATACTATTGATTTGAGTCTTCTCCCTTTTTTTCTTGATGACTCTGGCTAATGGTTTATCAATTTTGTTTATCTTCTCAGAGAACCAGCTTTTAGTTTCACTGATCTTTGCTACTCTGTCCTTCATTTCTTTTTCATTTATTTCTGATCTGATCTTTATGTTTTCTTTCCTTCTGCTAACTTTGGGTGTTTTTTGTTTTGTTTTGTTTTGTCGTTCTTCTTTCTCTAATTGCTTTAGGTGTAAAGTTAGGTTGTCTATTTGAGATTTTTCTTCTTTCTTGAGAAGAATTTTATTGCTATAAACTTCCCTCTTAGAACTGCTTTTGCTGCATCCCATAGGCTTTGGATCATTGTGTTTTCATTGTCATTTGTTTCTAGGTATTTTTTTAATTAGTTTTTTATTACTTCAGTGATCTTTGGTTATTTAGTAGCATATTGTTTAACCTCCTAAACAATAGGAGGTTATTTTACAGTTTTTTTCCTGTAATTGATATCTGGTCTCATAGTGTTATTGTCAGAAAAGATACTTGATACAATCTCAATTTTCTTAAATTTACCGAGGGTTGATTTGTGACCCAAGATATGATGTATTCTGGAAAATGTTCCATGAGAACTTGAGAAGAAAGTGTATTCTGTTGTTTATGGATGGAATGTCATATAAATATTGATAAAGTCCATCTGGACTAATGTCTCATTTAAAGCTTGTGTTTCCTTATTTATTTCCATTTTGGATCTTCTGTCCTTTGGTGAAAATGGGGTGTTAAAGTCCCCTAGTATTAGTTTGTTACTGTTGACTACTTTTATGGCTATTAGTATTGGCCTTATGTATTGAGGTGCTACTATGTTGGGTGCATAAATATTTACAATTGTTATATTTTCTTCTTGGATTGATCCCTTGTCATTATGTAGTGTCCTTATTGGTCTCTTGTAATAGTCTTAGTTTTAAAGTCTATTTTATATGATACGAGTATTGCTACTCCAGCTTTATTTTGATTTCCGTGGAATATCTTTTTTTATCCCCTAACTTTCCATCTGTATGTGTCCCTAGGTCTGAAGTGGGTCTCTTGTAGACAGTGTATATATGGGTCTTATTTTTTTATCCATTCAGCAAGCCTGTGTCTTTTTTTTTTTTTAACATCTTTATTGGAGTATAATTGCTTTACAATGGTATGTTAGCTTCAGCTTCACAACAAAATGAATCAGTTATATACATACATATATTCCCATATCTCTTCCCGCTTGCGTCTCCCTCCCTCCCACCCTCCCTATCCCACCCCTCCAAGCGGTCACAAAGCACCGAGCTGATCTCCCTGTGCTATGCGGCTGCTTCCCACTAGCTATCTACCTTACGTTTGGTAGTGTATATATGTCCATGCCTCTTTATCGCTTTGTCACCGTTTACCCTTCCCCCTCCCCATAACCTCAAGTCCATTCTCTAGTAAGTCTGTGTCTTTATTCCTGTTTCACCCCTAGGTTTTTCATGACATTTTTTTTTTAAATTCCATATATATGTGTTAGCATACGGTATTTGTCTCTCTCTTTCTGACTTACTTCACTCTGTATGACAGACTCTAGGTCTATCCACCTCATTACAAATAGCTCAATTTCATCTCTTTTTATGGCTGAGTAATATTCCATTGTATATATGTGCCACATCTTCTTTATCCATTCATCCGATGATGGACACTTAGGTTGTTTCCATCTCCGGGCTATTGTAAATAGAGCTGCAATGAACATTTTGGTACATGACTCTTTTTGAATTATGGTTTTCTCAGGGTATATGCCCAGTAGTGGGATTGCTGGGTCATATGGTAGTTCTATTTGTAGCTTTTTAAGGAACCTCCATACTGTTCTCCACAGTGGCTGTATCAATTTACATTCCCACCAACAGTGTAAGAGGGTTCCCTTTTCTCCACACCCTCTCCAGCATTTATTGTTTCTAGATTTTTTGATGATGGCCATTCTGACTGGTGTGAGATGATATCTCATTGTAGTTTTGATTTGCATTTCTCTCATGATTAGTGATGTTGAGCATTCTTTCATGTGTTTGTTGGCAGTCTGTATATCTTCTTTGGAGAAATGTCTATTTAGGTCTTCTGCCCATTTTTGGATTGGGTTGTTTGTTTTTTTGTTATTAAGCTGCATGAGCTGCTTATAAATTTTGGAGATCAATCCTTTGTCAGTTGCTTCATTTGCAAATATTTTCTCCCATTCTGAGGGTTGTCTTTTGGTCTTCTTTATGGTTTCCTTTGGTGTGCAAAAGCTTTTAAGTTTCATTAGGTCCCATTTGTTTACTCTTGTTTTTATTTCCATTTCTCTAGGAGGTGGGTCAAAAAGGACCTTGCTGTGATTTATGTCATAGAGTGTTCTGCCTATGTTTTCCTCTAAGAGTTTGATAGTTTCTGGCCTTACATTTAGGTCTTTAATCCATTTTGAGCTTATTTTTGTGTATGGTGTTAGGGAGTGATCTAATTTCATACCTTTACATGTAGCTGTCCAGTTTTCCCAGCACCACTTATTGAATAGGCTGTCCTTTCTCCACTGTACATTTCTGCCTCCTTTGTCAAAGATAAGGTGACCATATGTGCGTGGGTTTATCTCTGGGCTTTCTATCCTGTTCCATTGATCTATCTTTCTGTTTTTGTGCCAGTACCATACCGTCTTGATAACTGTAGCTTTGTAGTATAGTCTGAAGTCTGGGAGCCTGATTCCTCCAGTTCCTTCTTTCGTTCTCAAAATTGCTTTGGCTATTCGGGGTCTTTTGTGTTTCCATACAAATTGCAAAATTTTTTGTTCTAGTTCTGTGAAAAATGCCAGTGGTAGTTTGATAGGGATTGCATTGAATCTATAGATTGCTTTGGGTAGTAGAGTCATTTTCACAATGTTGATTCTTCCAATCCAAGAACATGGTATATCTCTCCATCTATTTGTATCATCTTTAATTTCTTTCATCAGTGTCTTATAATTTTCTGCATACAGATCTTTTGTCTCTTTAGGTAGGTTTATTCCTAGATATTTTATTCTTTTTGTTGCAGTGGTAAATGGGAGTGTTTTCTTGATTTCACTTTCAGATTTTTCATCATTAGTATATAGGAATGCCAGAGATTTCTGTGCATTAATTTTGTATCCTGCCACTTTACCAAATTCATTGATTAGCTCTAGTAGTTTTCTGGTAGCATCTTTAGGGTTCTCTATGTATAGGATCATGTCATCTGCAAACAGTGACAGCTTTACTTCTTCTTTTCCAATTTGGATTCCTTTTGTTTCCTTTTCTTCTCTGATTGCTGTGGCTAAAACTTCCAAAACTATGTTGAATAAGAGTGGTGAGAGTGGGCAACCTTGTCTTGTTCCTGATCTTAGTGGAAATGCTTTCAGTTTTTCACCATTGAGGATGATGTTTGCTGTGGGCTTGTCATATATGGCCTTTATTATGTTGAGGAAAGTTCCCTCTATGCCTACTTTCTGCAGGGTTTTTATCATAAATGGGTGTTGAATTTTGTCAAAAGCTTTCTCTGCATCTATTGAGATGATCATATGGTTTTTCTCCTTCAGTTTGTTAATATGGTTTATCACATTGATAGATTTGCGTATATTGAAGAATCCTTGCATTCCTGGAATAAACCCCACTTGATCATGGTGTATGATCCTTTTAATGTGCTGTTGGATTCTGTTTGCTAGTATTTTGTTGAGGATTTTTGCATCTATGTTCATCAGTGATATTGGCCTGTAGTTTTCTTTCTTTGTGACATCCTTGTCTGGTTTTGGTATCAAGGTGATGGTGGCCTCGTAGAAGGAGTTTGGGAGTTTTCCTCCCTCTGCTATATTTTGGAAGAGTTTCAGAAGGATAGGTGTTAGCTCTTCTCTAAATGTTTGATAGAATTTGCCTGTGAAGCCATCTGGTCCTGGGCTTTTGCTTGTTGGAAGATTTTTAATCACAGTTTCAATTTCAGTGCTTGTGATTGGTCTGTTCATATTTTCTATTTCTTCCTGATTCAGTCTTGGCAGGTTGTGCATTTCCAAGAATTTGTCCATTTCTTCCAGATTGTCCATTTTATTGGCATAGAGTTGCTTGTAGTAATCTCTCATGATCTCTTTTATCTCTGCAGTGTCAGTTGTTACCTCTCCTTTTTCATTTCTAATTCTATTGATTTGAGTCTTCTCCCTTTTTTTCTTGATGAGTCTGGCTAGTGGTTTATCTATTTTGTTTATCTTCTCAAAGAACCAGCTTTTAGTTTTATTGATCTTTGCTATTGTTTCCTTCATTTCTTTTTCATTTATTTCTGATCTGATTTTTATGATTTCTTTCCTTCTGCTAGCTTTGGGATTTTTTTGTTCTTCTTTCTCTAATTGCTTTAGGTGCAAGGTTAGGTTGTTTATTCGAGATGTTTCCTGCTTCTTAAGGTGGGCTTGTATTGCTATAAACTTCCCCCTTAGAACTGCTTTTGCTGCATCCCACAGGTTTTGGGTCATTGTGTCTCCATTGTCGTTTGTTTCTAGGTATTTTTTGATTTCCTCTTTGATTTCTTCAGTGGTCACTTCATTATTAAGTAGTGTATTGTTTAGCCTCCATGTGTTTGTATTTTTTACAGATCTTTTCCTGTAATTGATATCTAGTCTCATGGCATTGTGGTCAGAAAAGATACTTGATACAATTTCAATTTTCTTAAATTTACCAAGGCTTGATTTGTGACCCAAGATATGATCTATCCTGGAGAATGTTCCATGAGCACTTGAGAAAAATGTGTATTCTGTTGTTTTTGGATGGAATGTCCTATAAATATCAATTAACTCCATCTCGTTTAATGTATCATTTAAAGCTTGTGTTTCCTTATTTATTTTCATTTTGGATGATCTGTCCATTGGTGAAAGTGGGGTGTTAAAGTCCCCTACTATGAATGTGCTACTGTCGATTTCCCCTTTTATGGTTGTCAGTATTTGCCTTATGTATTGAGGTGCACCTAAGTTGGGTGCATAAATATTTACAATTGTTATATCTTCCTCTTGGATTGATCCCTTGATCATTATGTAGTGTCCTTCTTTGTCTCTTCTAATAGTCTTTGTTTTAAAGTCTATTTTGTCTGGTATGAGAATTGCTACTCCAGCTTTCTTTTGGTTTCCATTTGCATGAAATACCTTTTTCCATCCCCTTACTTTCAGTCTGTATGTGTCTCTAGGTCTGAAGTGGGTCTCTTGTAGACAGCAAATATATGGGTCTTGTTTTTGTATCCATTCAGCCAATCTGTGTCTTTTGGTGGGAGCATTTAGTCCATTTACATTTAAGGTAATTATCGATATGTGTATTCCTATTCCCATTTTCTTAATTGTTTTGGGTTCATTATTGTAGGTCCTTTCCTTCTTTTGTGTTTCTTGCCTAGAGAAGTTCCTTTAGCAGTTGTTGTAGAGCTGGTTTGGTGGTGCTGAACTCTCTCAGCTTTTGCTTGTCTGTAAAGGTTTTAATTTCTCCATCAAATCTGAATGAGATCCTTGCTGGGTAAAGTAATCGTGTTGCAGGTTTTTCTCCTTCAACACTTTCAATATGTCCTGCCACTCCCTTCTGGCTTGCAGAGTTTCTGCTGAAAGATCAGCTGTTAACCTTATGGGAATTCCCTTGTGTGTTATTTGTTGTTTTTCCCTTGCTGCTTTTAATATGTTTTCTTTGTATTTAATTTTTGACAGTTTGATTAATATGTGTCTTGGCGTATTTCTCCTTGGATTTATCCTGTATGGGACTCTCTGTGCTTCCTGGACTTGATTAACTATTTCTTTTCCCATATTAGGGAAGTTTTCAACTATAATCTCTTCAAATATTTTCTCAGTCCCTTTCTTTTTCTCTTCTTCTTCTGGAACCCCTATAATTCGAATGTTAGTGCGTTTAATGTTGTCCCAGAGGTCTCTGAGACTGTCCTCAGTTCTTTTCATTCTTTTTTCTTTTTTCTGCTCTGCAGTAGTTATTTCCACTATTTTATCTTCCAGGTCACTTATCCGTTCTTCTGCCTCAGTTATTCTGCTATTGATCCCATCTAGAGTACTTTTAATTTCATTTATTGTGTTGTTCATCGTTGCTTGTTTCATCTTTAGTTCTTCTAGGTCCTTGTTAACTGATTCTTGCAATTTGTCCATTCTATTGTCCATTCTATCTCCAAGATTTCGGATCAACCTTACTATCATTATTCTGAATTCTTTTTCCGGTAGACTGCCTATTTCCTCTTCATTTGTTAGGTCTGGTGGGTTTTTATCTTGCTCCTTCATCTGCTGTGTGTTTTTCTGTCTTTTCATTTTGCTTATCTTACTGTGTTTGGGGTCTCCTTTTTTGCAGGCTGAAGGTTCGTAGTTCCTGTTGTTTTTTGTGTCTGTCCCCAGTGGCTAAGGTTGGTTCAGTGGGTTGTGTAGGCTTCCTGGTGGAGGGTACTAGTGCCTGTGTTCTGGTGGATGAGGCTGGATCTTGTCTTTCTGGTGGGCAGGTGCACGTCTGGTGGTGTGTTTTGGGGTTTCTGTAGACTTACTATGATTTTGGGCAGCCTCTCTGCTAATGGGTGGGGTTGTGTTCCTGTCTTGCTAGTTGTTTGGCATAGGATGTCCAGCACTGTAGCTTGCTGGTCGTTGAGTGAAGCTGGGTGCTGGCGTTGAGATGGAGATCTCTCGGAGATTTTTGCTGTTTGATATTATGTGCAGCTGGGAGGCCTCTTGTGGACCAGTGTCCTGAAGTTGGCTCTCCCACCTCAGAGGCACAGCACTGACTCCTGGCTGCAGCACCAAAAGCCTTTCATCCACAGGGCTCCTTAATTTGGGATGATTCGTTGTCTATTCAGGTATTCCACAGATGCAGGGTATATCAAGTTGATTGTGGAGCTTTAATCCGCTGCTTCTGAGGCTGCTGGGAGAGATTTCCCTTTCTCTTCTTTGTTCTCACAGTTCCCAGGGGCTCAGCTTTAGATTTGGCCCCGCCTGTGCGTGTAGGTCGCCGGAGGGCGTCTGTTCTTTGCTCAGACAGGACGGGGTTAAAGGAGCCGCTGATTCGGAGGCTCTGGCTCACCCAGGCCCGGGGGTAGGGAGTGTCACGGAGTGCGGGGCGGGCCTGCAGCGGCAGAGGCTGGCGTGACGCTGCAGCCTGAGGGCGCCGTGCGCTCTCCCGGGGGAGCCGTCCCTGGATTCCGGGACCCTGGCAGTGGCGGGCTGCACAGGCTCCCCGGAAGGGCGTGTGGCTAGTGACCTGTGCTCGCACACAGGCCTCCTGGCGGTGGCAGCAGCGGCCTCAGCGTCTCATGTCCGTCCCTGGGCTCCGCAATCTTAGCCGCGGCTCGCGCCCGTCCCTGGAGCCCTCTCAAGCAGCGCTCTTAATCCCCTCTCCTCGTGCACCAGGAAACAAAGAGGGACGTAAAAGTCTCTTGCCTCTTCGGCAGGTCCAGACCCCTCCCCGGACTCTCCCGGCCAAGCCGCGGCGCACCAACGCCCTGCAGGCTGTGTTCACGCTGCCAACCTCAGTCCTCTCCCGGCGCTCCGACAAAAGCCGGAGCCTCAGCTCCCAGTCCCGCCCGCCCCGGCGGGCGAGCAGACAAGCCTCTCGGCTGGTGAGTGCCGGTCGGCCCGATCCTCTGCGCTGGAATCTGTCCGCTTTGCCCTCCGCACCCCTGTTGCTGTGTTCTCCTCCGCGGCTCCCAAGCTCCCCCACTCCGCCTCCCGAAGTCTCCACCCGCGAAGGGGCTTCCTAGTGTGTGGACACTTTTCCTCCTTCACAGCTCTCTCCCGCTTGTGCAGAACCCGTCCCTATCCTTTTGTCTCTGTTTAGTTTTTTCTTTTGCCCTAACCAGGTACGTGGGGGGTTCCTTGCCTTTTGGGAGGTCTGAGGTCTTCTGCCAGCGTTCAGTAGGTGCTCTGTAGGAGTTGTTCCACGCGTAGATGTACTTCTGGTGTATCTGTGGAGAGGAAGGTGATCTCCGCGTCTTACTCTTCCGCCATCTTCCCGGAAGTCCTCAAGCCTGTGTCTTTTGGTTGGAGCATTTAATACGTTTACATTTGGGGTAATTACTGATATGTACATTCCTATTACCATTTTCTTAGTTGTTTTGGGTTTGCTTTTATAGGTCTTTTCCTTCTCTTGTGTTTCCCACTTAGAGAAATGCCTTTAGCATTTGTTGTAAAGCTGGTTTGGTGTTGCTGCATTCTCTTAACTTTTGCTTGTCTGTAAAGCTTTTGATTTCTCCATTGAATCTGAATGAGATCCTTGCTAGGTAGAGTAATCTTGGTTGTAGTTTTTTCCTTTTCATCACTTTAAATATGTCCTGCCACTCCCCTCTGGCTTGCAGAGTTTCTGTTGAAATGTCAGCTGTTAACCTTATGGGAATTTCCTTGTACGTTGCTTTTCCCTTGCTCCTTGTAATAATTTTTCTTTGTATTTAATTTTTGATAGTCTGATTAATATGTGTCTTGGCCTGTTTCCCCTTGGGTTTACCTTGTATGGGACTCTCTGTACTTCTTTGATTTGACTATTTCCTTTCCCATGTTAGGGAAGTTTTTGACTATAATCTCTTAAAATATTTTCTCAGACCTTTTCTTTTTCTCTTCTTCTTCTGGGACCAATATAATTCAATTGTTGGTTCATTTAATGTTGTCCCAGAAGTCTTTGAGACTGTCCTCAATTCTTTTCATTCCTTTTTCTTTATTCTGCTCCCTGGCAGTTATTTCCACTATTCTATCTTCCAGGTCACTTATCCCATTTTCTGTCTCAGTTATTCTGCTTTTGATTCCCTCTAGAGTACTTTTAATTTCATCTATTGTGCTGTTAATCATTGTTTGTTTGCTCTTTAGTTCTTCTAGGTTCTTGTTAAACATTTCTTTTATTTTCTCCATTCTCTTTCCCAGATTTTGGATCATCTTAACTATCATTACTCTGAATTCTTTTTCAGGTAGTCTGCCTATTTCATCTTCCTTTGTTTGGTCTGGTGGGTTTTTACCTTGCTCCTTCATCTGCTGCATATTTCTCTGTCTTCTCATTTTGTTGAATTTACTGTGTTTGGGATCTCCTTTCCTCAGGCTGCAGGTTTGTAGTTATTGTTGCTTTGGTTTCTGTCCCCAGTGGGTGAGGTTGGTTCAGTTGCTTGTGTACGCTTCCTGGTGGGGAACTGGTCCTGTGTTCTATTGAGTGGAGCTGGATCTTGTCCTTCTGGTTGGCAGGTCTGCATCCAGTGATGTGTTTTGGGCTGTCTGTGAACTTAGTACAATTTAGGCAGCCTCTCTGCTAATGGGTGAGGTTGTGTTCCTCTCTGGCTAGTTGTTTGGCATGGGGCATCCAGGACTGGAACGTTCCAGCCATTGGGTGGAGCTGGGTCTTAGTGTTGAGAGAGAGATCTCTGGGAAAACTCTTGCTGACTAATATTATGTGGGGCTGGGTGGTCTCTGGTGGTCCAATGTCTTGAACACAGGTCTCCCACCTTGAAGGCTCAGGCCCAACACCCGGCCGGAACACCTAGACCCTGGCAACTGCACAGCTCAGAAGAAAAGGAAGTAAAAAAAAAAAGAACAGATGGAACCCCAAAACAAATGGTAAGAGCAAAATTAAACAGACAAAATCACACAAAGAAACATACACACACACACTCACAAAAAGAGAAAAAAAAGAAAGAGGAAGAGAACACCCAAAACAATAAACAAATCCACCAATGATAAGAAGCACTAAAAACTAAACTAATATAAACATAACCAAAGACAAATCAGACACAGAGAGAGGGCAGACAGCAGAAGCAAGAAGAAGTACAATCCTGCAGCCTGTAAAACAAAAACCACATTCACAGAAAGAGAGACAAGATGAAAAGGGAGAGGACTATGTACCAGATGAAGGAACAAGATAAAACCCCAGAAAATCAGCTAAATGAAGTAGAGATAGGAAACATTCCAGAAAAAGAATTCAGAATAATGATAGTGAAGATGATCCAGGACCTCGGATAAAGAATGGAGGCAAAGATCGAGAAGATGCAAGAAATGTTTAACAAAGACCTAGAAGAATTAAAGAACAAACAAAAATGAACAATACAATAACTGAAATGAAAACTACACTAGAAGGAAACAATAGCAGAATAACTGAGGCAGAAGAATGGATAAGTGACCTGGAAGACAGAATGGTGGAATTCACAGCTGCAGAACAGAATAAAGAGAAAAGAATGAAAAGAAATGAAGAGAGCCTAAGAGACCTCTGGGACAACATTAAACACAACAACATTCACATTATTGGTGTCTCAGAAGGAGAAGAGAGAGAGAAAGGAGCAGTGAAAATATTTGAAGAGATTAGATTCGAAAACTTCCCTAACATGGGAAAGGAAATAGCCACCCAAGTCCAGGAAGTGCAGAGAGTCCCATACAGGATAAACTCAAGTAGAAACATGCCAAGACACAGAGTAATCAAATTGGCAAAAATTAAAGACAAAGAATAATTATTAAAAGCAGCAAGGTGGGTTCCCTGGTGGCACAGTGGTTGAGAGTCTGCCTGCTGATGCAGGGGACTTGGGTTCGAGCCCCGGTCCAGGAAGATTCCACAGGCCACAGAGCGGCTGGGCCTGTGAGCCATGGCCACTGAGCCTGCGCATCCAGAGCCTGTGCTCTGCAACAGGAGAGGCCACAACAGTGAGAGGCCTGCGTACCGCAAAAGAAAAAAAAAAAAAGAAAAAAGAAAAAAAAGCAGCAAGGGAAAAATGACAAATAACATACAAGGGAACTCCCATAAGGTTCACAGCTGATTTCTCAGCAAAAACTCTACAAACCAGAAGGAAGTGGCATGATATACTTAAAGTGATGAAAGGGTAGAACCTACAACCAAGATTACTCTACCCGGCAAGGATCTCATTCAGATTCAATGGAGAAATCAAAAGCTTTACAGACAAGCAAAAGCTAAGAGAATTCAGCACCACTAAACCAGCTCTACAACAAATGCTAAAGGAACTTCTCTAAGTGGGAAATGCAAGAGAAGAAAAGGACCTACAAAAACAAACCCAAAACAATTAAGAAAATGGTTATAGGAACATACATATCGATAATTATCTTAAATGTGAATGGATTAAATACTCCAAGCCGAAAGGCTTGCTGAATGGATACAAAAACAAGACCCATATATATGCTGTCTACAAGAGAGCCACTTCAGACCTAGGGACACATTCAGACTGAAAGTGAGGGGATGGAAAAAGATATTCCATGCAAATGGAAATCAAAATAAACCTGGAGTAGCAATACTCATATCGGATATAATAGATTTTAAAATAAAGAATCTTACAAGAGATAAGGAAGGACACTACATAATGATCAAGGATCAATCCAAGAAGAAGATATAACAATTATAAATATATATGCACCCAATATAGGAGCACCTCAATACATAAAGCAACTGCTAACAGCTATAAAAGGGGAAATCGACAGTAACACAATAATAGTGGGGGCTTTAACACCTCACTTACGCCAATGGGCAGATCATCCAAAATGAAAATAAATAAGGAAACAGAAGCTTTAAATGACACAATAGACCGGATAGATTTAGTTGATATTTATAGGACATTCCATCCAAAAACAGCAGATTACACTTTCTTCTCAAGTGCTCATGGAACATTCTCGAGGATAGATCACATCTTGGGTCACAAATCAAGCCTCAGTAAATTTAAGAAAATTGAAATTGTATCAAGCATCTTTTCTGACCACAACGCTATGAGACTACAAATGAATTACAGGGAAAAGAATTGAAAAACACAACACAAGGAGGCTAAACAATACGTTACTAAACACCCAAGAGATCACTGAAAAATTCAAAGAGGAAATCAAAAAATACCTAGAGACAAATGACAATGAAAATGCAATGATCCAAAACCTATAGGATGCAGCAAAAGCAGTTCTAAGAAGGAAGTTTATAGCTATACAAGCCTACCTCAAGAAACAAGAAAAATCTCAAATAAACAATCTAACCTTACACCTAAAGGAACTAGAGAAAGAACAAACAGAACCCAAAGTTAGCAGAAGGAAAGAAATCATAAAGACCAGAGCAGAAATAAATGAAATAGAAACAAAGAAAACAATAGCAAAGATCAATAAAACTAAAAGCTGTTTCTTTGAGAAGATAAACAAAATTGATAAGCCATTTTCCAGACACATCAAGAAAAAGAGGGAGAGGACTCAAATCAATAAAATTAGAAATGAAAAAGGAGAAGTTACAACCACAGAAATACACCACAGAAATACAAAGCATACTAAGAGTCTACTACAAGCAACTCTATGCCAATAAAGTGGACAACCTGGAAGAAATGGACAAATTCTTAGAAAAGTATAACCTTCCAAGACTGAACCAGGAAGAAATAGAAAATATGAACAGACCAATCACAAGTAATGAAATTGTAACTGTGATTAAAAATCTTTCAACAAACAAAAGTCCAGAACCAAATGGCTTCACAGGTGAATTCTATCAAACATTTAAAGAAGAGCTAACACCCATCCTTCTCAAGCTCTTCCAAAAAATTGCAGAGGAAGGAACACTCCCAAACTCATTCTATGAGGCCACCGTCACCCTGATCCCAAAACCAGACAAAGATACTACAAGAAAAGAAAATTACAGACCAATAACACTCATGAATATAGATGCAAAAATCCTCAACAAAATACTAGCAAACAGAATCCAACAACACATTAAAAGGATCATACACCACGATCAAGTTGGGTTTATCCCAGGAATGAAAGGATTCTTCAATATATGCAAATCAATCAATGTGATACACCATATTAACAAATTGAACAATAAAAACCATGTGATCATCTCAGCAGATGCAGAAAAGCTTTTGACAAAATTCAGCACCCATTTATGATAAAAACTCTCCAGAAAGTGGGCATAGAGGGAAACTACCTCAACATAAAAAAGGCCATATATGACAAACCCACAGCAAACATCATTCTCAATGGTAAAAAACTGAAAGCATTTACTCTAAGATCAGGAACAAGACAAGGATGTCCACTCTCACTACTATTATTCAACATAGTTTTGGCAGTCCTAGGCACGGCAATCAGAGAAGAAAAAGAAATAAAAGGAATACAAATTGGAAAAAAAGGAGTAAAACTGTCACTGTTTGCAGAAGACCTGATATTATACATAGAGAATCCTAAAGATGCCACATGAAAACTACTAGAGCTAATCAATGAATCTGGTAAAGTTGCAGGATACAAAATTAACGCACAGAAATCTCTTGCATTCCTATACACTAATGATGAAAAATCTGAAAAAGAAGTTAAGGAAACACTCCCATTTACCATTGCAACAAAAAGAATGAAATACCTAAGAATAACCCTACCTAAGGAGAAAAAAGACCTGTATGCAGAAAACTATAAGACACTGATGAAAGAAATTAAAGATGATACCAACAGGTTGAGAGATATACCATGTTCTTGGATTGGAAGAATCAATATTGTGAAAATGAGTATACTTCCCAAAGCAATCTGTAGATTCAATGCAATCCCTGTCAAATTACCAATGGCATTTTTTATGGAACTAGAACAAAAAAATCTTAAAATTTTCATGGAGACACAAACGACCCCAAATAGCCAAAGCAGTCTTGAGGGAAAAAATAAATGGAGTTGGAGGAATCAGACTCCGTGACTTCAGATGATACTATAAAGCTACAGTAATCAAGCCAATATGGTACTGGCACAAAAACAGAAACATAGATCAATGGAACAAGATAGAAAGCCCAGAGATAAACCCATGCACCTATGGTCAACTAATCTATGAGAAAGAAGGCAAGGATATACAATGGTGAAAAGCAGTCTCTTCAAGAAGTGGTGCTGGGAAAACTGGACAGGTACATGTAAAAGAATGAAATTAGAACACTCCCTAACACCATACACAAAAATAATCTCAAAATGGATCAGGGGATAAGCTTTTCAGATCCACCTCCTAGAGTAATGGCAATAAAAACAAAAATAAACAAATGGGACCTAATGAAACTTCAAAGCTTTTGCACAGAAAAGGAAACCATAAACAAGAAGAAAAGACAACCCTCAGAATGGCAGAAAATATTTGCAAACGAATCAACGGACAAAGGATTAATCTCCAAAATATATAAACAGTTCACGCAGCTCAAGAGTAAAAAACCAAACAACCCAATCCAAAAATGGGCAGAAGACCTAAATAGACATTTCTTCAAAGAAGACATACAGATGGCCAAGAAGCACATGAAAAGCTGCTCAACATCACTAATTATTAGAGAAATGCAAATCAAAACTACAATGAGGTATCACCTCACACTGGTCAGAATGGGCATCATCAAAAATCTACAAACAGTAAATGCTGGAGAGGGTGTGGAGAAAAGGAACCCTCTTGCACTGTTGGTGGGAATGTAAATGGATACAGCCACTATGGAGAACAGTATGGATGTTCCTTAAAGAACTAAGAATAGAATTACCATATGTCTCAGCAATCCCACTACTGGGCACATACCCAGAGAAAACCATAATTCAAAAAGATACATGTACCCCAATGTTCATTGCAGCATTATTTACAATAGCCAGGTCATGGAAGCAACATAAATGCCCATCGACAGATGAATGGATAAAGAAGATGTGGTACATATATACAATGAAATATTACTCAGCCATAAAAAGGAATGAAATCGGGTCATTTGTTGAGACGTGGATGGATCTAGAGACTGTCATACAAAGTGAAGTAAGTCAGAAAGAGAAAAACAAATATCGTATATTAACACATATATGGGGAACCTAGAAAAATGGTACAGATGAACCAGTTTGCAGGGCAGAAATTGAGACACAGATGTAGAGAACAAACGTATGGGCACCCATGGGGGAAAGTGGCAGGGTGGTGGTCGTGGTGGTGGTGTGATTAATTGGGCGATTGGGATTGACATGTATGCACTGATGTGTATAACATTGATGACTAATAAGAACCTGCTGTTAAAAAAATAAATAAAATAAAATTCAAAAAAAATCAGACACAGAAAGCAAACCCCAAGTCTACAGTCACTCCTGAAGTCCACTGCCTCATTTTTGGGAACATTCGTTGTCTATTCAGGTATTCCACAGATGCAGGGTTTATCAAGTTAAATGCGGGGATATAATCCACTGCTCCTGCACCTGCGCAGAGAAATTTCCCTTTCTCTTCTTTATTCACACAGCTCCTGGGGTTCAACTTTGATTTTGGCCCTGCCTCTGCATGTAGGCCACCCTCAACCTTGTCTTCCCCACCCAGACAGAAGAAGGTTAAAGTAGCAGCTGATTATGGCTCTCTTGCTCACTCAGGCTTGGGAGAGGGAGGGGGGCGGTATCATAGTTGGAATGTGGGGCCAGCCTGCAGCAGCAGAGGCCAGCATGATGTTGCAAGAGCCTGAGGTGTGCTGTGTGTTCTCCAGGGGAAGTTGTCCCTGGATCGTGGGACACTGGCAGTGACGTGCTGCACAGGTTCCCGGTGGGGTGTGGGTAGTGACCTGCATTTGTACACAGGATTCTTGGTGGCAGTGGTGGCAGTGTTATTGATCCATGCCCACCTCTGGGGTCCAAGATGATAGCTGCAGCTCATGCTTATCTCTGGAGCTTGCTTAGGTGGTGCTCTGCCGTCTGTGGGCACATGGAGCAGGAAGCCCTTCTCCCTGCGCAACCTGAAACTATGGTCTCTTGCCTCTCTGGCAGGTCCAGACTTTTTCCCGGACTCCCTTCTAGCTAGCTGTGGCGCACTAGACCCCTTCAGGCTGTCTTCATTTAGCCAACTTCAGTCCTCTCTCTGGGGTTTGATCTCTGAAGCCTGCGCCTCAGCTCCCAGCCCCCACCTGTCCCAGCGGGTGAGCAAACAAGCGTCTCAGGCTGGTGAGTGCTGGTTGGCACCGATCCTCTGTGCAGGAAGCTCTCCACTTTGCCCTCTGCACCACTGTTGCTGCGCTTTCCTCCGTGGCTCCGAAGCTTTCCACCCTCCCCACCCCATCCCCACTAGTGAAGGGGCTTCCTAGTCTGTGGAAACTTTTCTTCCTTCACAGCTCCCTCCCAGAAGTGCAGGTCCCATGCCTATTCTTTTGTCTCTGTTTTTTCTTTTGCCCTACCCATGTATGTGTGGATTTTCTTGCCTTTTGGGAAATCTGAGGTCTTCTGCCAGCATTCAGTAGGTGTTCTATAGGAGCTGTTCCACATGTAGATGTAATTTTGATGTATTTGTGGGGAGGAAGGTGATCTCCACATCTCACTCCTCCACCATCTTGAAGGTCTCCTGCATTATTGTAATTGTCAATTCAAGTGAGGATTCCTGGGTCTCAGCTCCAGCCTTCTGAATGAGAATCTCCAATGGGAGAGAGCCTGGGAGTCTATTTGATACTTATGCTCACTGTATTGAAAGAATCATAAGATTTATTTGGAATCTAGAAGACAAAGATAACTATTTGAATAAATTTTTTATCTTAAAAAGTTAATCTCAGAGTTACTTATTAAAACAGATTTCTTATTAGTCATTATGAGAAGTTTAACAGATATTCATAGTACACAAAATTCCCAATGCTCAGAAGCTAAATCAAGATATGATGAAGATAAAGATAATAATCAGCATCAGCAACTATATGTTTTCAGGCAAATAAGTTAAAGCAAAGCTTAGGGAAATGAAAGCTAGAGAGAGAGATGCAGAAAGCAAAAGAGAAAACACGACTTTATATGTTTGCGTATGTGAGAGTGATAAATTAACCTGACTGCCATTCAAAGAAAAACAAAAGAGTAAAACATTTTAACTTGACACACTGAAGGAACCATAAATCATTCATTCAAGAATTACCCAAATTAGGAAGTTAGTGACATATAGTTTAAGGAAAACCTCACAGAGTACTAATTTCTTTCTGGTTGAATATTTAGTTATAACTAAATCCAGTTTTTATGCATAATAAATCATCATACTGTACAATACAATGCTTTCTAAGATCATTTTACTTCATAAAATGTTTACAACCTCAAAATTCATCTAGAGAGAGCATATTGGAAAAAAGAACACAGAAGAACAAATATGATAAATGATAAAAACACAACAGGCTTATGTACAGGAAGTTGGACAATTGTGAGATATATAAACACAATTCTATGCCATTGATTAAGCACAAAAAGCTTTAAGTGTTCTTAAAATATTTTAAGATATTTATAACTTTGTATCAGAGAAAGAGAGATAGTGTCACATAGTAATCGTTTTTTACTTTAGAAAAAAATTCTGAACAACATTTTATTCTTAATTATACTATTTATAACCTAATCTTAGTTTCTGGTAAAATGGACTTCACTCGTTTTTTTCCCCCCAATAATAAACCACCATTTATTCAACTAAAATAAACTGGAATGAAAATGCATAATTCTTAAACTTTATAGTATTTTGATAATTAATAGTAGAGATTCTGAATATATAGACATAATCATTTACATCTTCTTTTTAGAACTTTGACTATATTACTTTTGCTTAGTTAGCCTAGGTAAAAGCTTATAGATTTGATTCATCGTTTCAAAGAACCAGTTTTTTGTTTTGTTGATTTTCTCTATTGATTTCCAGTTTTCATTTTCATTGATTTCTACTCTAATTTTCACTATCTTTTCTCCTACTGACTTTAGATTTAATTTATTCTTCTTTTTCTGGTTTCCTAAGGTAGAAACATAGTTATTGATTTTAGATCTTTCTTCCGTTATGATATACACATTCAGTGCTATAAATTTCCATTGAAGCGCTGCTTTTGCTACATCCCACAGATTTTGATGTTTTCATTTTGTTCATAATAGTTTTTAATTTCTCTTGAGATTTCTTATTTAATGCCTGTGTTATTTAAAAGTATGTTGTTTAATTTCCACAAATTTTGGGCTATTCTGGCTATCTTTCTGTTATTGATTTTTAGTTTAAATCCACTGTGGTCTGAGAGCAGTCATTGTATGATTTCTACTTTTTAAAACATGTTAAAGTGTGTTTCATGGCCCAAAATGTGGCCTATCTTGGTCAATGTTACCTATGAGCTTGAGAAGAATGTGTGTTCTGCTGTCATTGAATGAAGTAGTCTATAGATGTCCATTATATCATGTTGCTTGATGGTGTTATTAGTTCAACTATGTCTTTACTGACTTTTTGCTTGCTGAATATGTCCATTTCTAATAGATGAGTGTTAAAGTTTCCATGTGTCATAGTGGATTTATCTATTTCTCCTTGTGGTTCTATCAGATTTTGCTTCATGTATGTTGATGCCATGAAGCACACACACACATTACCCTTATGTAATGACTTTCTAGATCCCTGATGATTTTCTTTGTTCTGAAGCCACTCTGCAATTAATATAGCTACTCCTGCTTTCTTTTGATTAGTGTTAGCATGGTATATCCTTCTTTAACTCTTTGCTTTTAATTTATATGTACCTTTATACTTAAAGTGGGGTTTTTGTAGACATCATATAGTTGGGTGTGGTTTTTTGATGCACTCTGACAGTCTGTGCCTTTTAATTGGTATACTTAGACCATTGGTGTTCAAAGTGACTATGAATATAGTTGGATAAATATCTACCATATTTGTTAGTGTTTTCTATTTGTTGCTCTTGTTCTTTGCTTCTGTTTTTTTTCTTACACTTTTTTTCTGTCTTTTGTGGCTTTACTTGAACATTTAATATGATTCCATTTCTCTCCTTTCTAGGCATATCAATTATACTTTTTTTTTTTTTTACATCTTTATTGGGGTATAATTGCTTTACAATGGTGTGTTAGTTTCTGTTTTATAACAAAGTGAATCAGTCATACATAAACATATGTTCCCATATGTCTTCCCTGTTGCGTCTCCCTCCCTCCCACCCTCCCCATCCCACCCCTCCAGGCTGTCACAAAGCACCGAGCCAATATCCCTGTGCCATGCAGCTGCTTCCCACTAGCTATCTACCTTACTGCGTTTGTTAGTGTGTATATGCCCATGACTCTCTCTCGCCCTGTCACAGCTCACCCTTCCCCCTCCCCATAACCTCAAGTCCGTTCTCTAAGAGGTCTGCATATTTATTCCTGCTTTACCCCTAGGTTTTTCATGACATTTTTTTTTCTTATATTCCATATATATGTGTTAGCATACGGTATTTGTCTCTCTCTTTCTGACTTACTTCACTCTGTATGACAGACTCTAGGTCTATCCACCTCATTACAAATAGCTCAATTTCGTTTCTTTTTATGGCTGAGTAATATTCCATTGTATATATGTGCCACATCTTCTTTATCCATTCATCCGATGACGGGCATTTAGGTTGTTTCCATCTCCAGGCTATTGTAAATAGAGCTGCAATGAACATTTTGGTACATGTCTCTTTTTGAATTATGGTTTTCTCAGGGTATATGCCCAGTAGTGGGATTGCTGGGTCATATGGTAGTTCTATTTGTAGCTTTTTAAGGAACCTCCATACTGTTCTCCACAGTGGCTGTATCAATTTACATTCCCACCAACAGTGTAAGAGGGTTCCCTTTTCTCCACACCCTCTCCAGCATTTATTGTTTCTAGATTTTTTGATGATGGCCATTCTGACTGGTGTGAGATGACATCTCATTGTAGTTTTGATTTGCATTTCTCTAATGATTAGTGATGTTGAGCATTCTTTCATGTGTTTGTTGGCAGTCTGTATATCTTCTTTGGAGAAATGTCTATTTAGGTCTTCTGCCCATTTTTGGATTGGGTTGTTTGTTTTCTTGTTATTGAGCTGCATGAGCTGCTTGTAAATTTTGGAGATTAATCCTTTGTCGGTTGCTTCATTTGCAAATATTTTCTCCCATTCTGAGGGTTGTCTTTTGGTCTTGTTTATGGTTTCCTTTGCTGTGCAAAAGCTTTGAAGTTTCATTAGGTCCCATTTGTTTATTTTTGTTTTTATTCCCATTACTCTAGGAGGTGAGTCAGAAAGGATCTTGCTTTGATTTATGTCATAGAGTGTTCTGCCTATGTTTTCCTCTAAGAGTTTGATAGTTTCTGGCCTTACATTTAGGTCTTTAATCCATTTTGAGCTTATTTTTGTGTATGGTGTTAGGGAGTGATCTAATCTCATACTTTTACATGTACCTGTCCAGTTTTCCCAGCACCACTTATTGAAGAGGCTGTCCTTTCTCCATTGTACATTACTGCCACGTTTATCAAAGATAAGGTGTCCATATGTGCATGGGTTTATCTCTGGGCTTTCTATCCTGTTCCATTGATCTATCTTTCTGTTTTTGTGCCAGTACCATACCGTCTTGATAACTGTAGCTTTGTAGTATAGTCTGAAGTCAGGGAGCCTGATTCCTCCAGTTCCTTCTTTCGTTCTCAAGATTGCTTTGGCTATTCGGGGTCTTTTGTGTTTCCATACAAATTGCAAAATTTTTTGTTCTAGTTCTGTGAAAAATGCCAGTGGTAGTTTGATAGGGATTGCATTGAATCTATAGATTGCTTTGGGTAGTAGAGTCATTTTCACAATGTTGATTCTTCCAATCCAAGAACATGGTATATCTCTCCATCTATTTATATCATCTTTAATTTCTTTCATCAGTGTCTTATAATTTTCTGCATACAGGTCTTTTGTCTCCTTAGGTAGGTTTATTCCTAGATATTTTATTCTTTTTGTTGCAGTGGTAAATGGGAGTGTTTTCTTGATTTCACTTTCATATTTTTCATCATTAGTATATAGGAATGCCAGAGATTTCTGTGCATTAATTTTGTATCCTGCCACTTTACCAAATTCATTGATTAGCTCTAGTAGTTTTCTGGTAGCATCTTTAGGGTTCTCTATGTATAGGATCATGTCATCTGCAAACAGTGACAGCTTTACTTCTTCTTTTCCAATTTGGATTCCTTTTATTTCCTTTTCTTCTCTGATTGCTGTGGCTAAAACTTCCAAAACAATGTTGAATAATAGTGGTGAGAGTGGGCAACCTTGTCTTGTTCCTGATCTTAGTGGAAATGCTTTCAGTTTTTCACCATTGAGGATGATGTTTGCTGTGGGCTTGTCATATATGGCCTTTATTATGTTGAGGAAAGTTCCCTCTATGCCTACTTTCTGCAGGGTTTTTATCATAAATGGATGTTGAATTTTGTCAAAAGCTTTCTCTGCATCTATTGAGATGATCATATGGTTTTTCTCCTTCAATTTGTTAATATGGTTTATCACATTGATAGATTTGCGTATATTGAAGAATCCTTGCATTCCTGGAATAAACCCCACTTGATCATGGTGTATGATCCTTTTAATGTGCTGTTGGATTCTGTTTGCTAGTATTTTGTTGAGGATTTTTGCATCTATGTTCATCAGTGATATTGGCCTGTAGTTTTCTTTCTTTGTGACATCCTTGTCTGGTTTTGGTATCAAGGTGATGGTGGCCTCTTAGAAGGAGTTAGGGAGTGGTCCTCCCTCTGCTATATTTTGGAAGAGTTTGAGAAGGATAGGTGTTAGCTCTTCTCTAAATGTTTGATAGAATTTGCCTGTGAAGCCTCAATTATACTTTTATCTTCTCTTTTTTTTATTAATGAACTTTTATTATTTCAAACATTTTTCATTGGCTCAGTTATATTTGTGCCTCTTATTGTAAAGTTACCGTAGATCTCTTTTGAAATTAAGTAAGTATAAAAAATTAATAAACGTATAAGCAAAATCAGGCTAATACGTCTATTGTACATTTTCTTATGAAAATGAATACTCAGATCTTCAATCCAGAAAGAAATAAGATGGGGGGGGAAAGCTTTAAAATTAAAAACACATTTTAAAAAATACAAATATTAAGAGTGATATTACAACTGTATCTTGCCCTTATTTGATTCATGTCATCCTGGAGACTGAACATCCAGGAGACTTTCTTTGACTGAAGAGAGTCAAAGAAAGAGGGAGCCATGGAGAGGGGTTTCCAAAGACCAGGGGGAAGAGAGTGTCTGAAAGTGTCAGAGTGTTCAAAGACAGCCAGAAAAATCAGGGCTAAAAGTAGGCCTGGTCTGGGCTATGATGAGGCACTTTCAGGGAAGAAGGAGTCCATTCATACATAGGTCTGTACTATGAATTGATGTTTTGTACTAGGAATTTGATGTTATTCCCATAAGGATAAGATCTCTCATGTTGGAAACTTTGCTGGGGTTTCATTCTCTTTGAAGAAGTACAGAGAATGCATCATTTTTATTGTAATTAAGTACACAGGGGAGTTCTGTGGATCCCTGTGTCTACTGGCAAAGAGAGCTTCAAAGCAGTCGTGTGTCCTCATGTGTCCAGCTGTGCTGATCAGCCAGTATGTACCCCAAAGTAATATGCCACATCAAGTTATTTAAATTCCCAGATGAGAGAAAAAAATGGGTAAGAAAAAGGAACTATTGAAAAGAGATACGGTCAGAGGAGGCCAGGCAAATGAGCTTCCTTCCTTTAGATAAAAACTTTCTTAAAAATTTACAATCTGCTTAAAGAATGATTTTTGATCCCTAGTGTGAAGACATGTACCATGATTACTGTTACATGATAACTGTCAGAGATAATATGCACTTATACACTCCATAGCTTTAAGTGATGTAATATATGCTGTAGAACGGAAGGTAGTCAAATATTTGTAAAATATACAGGTGGATGCTCTTTTTCCTGCTATGTCTCAGTGTCACGTTCATGCCTACAGAGGACAAAAACCATACTATTTATACTTTTCCTGAGTCTCCTACATTTGAAATATATTTACAAAATACTAGAATTAATACCAAAGCAAAATTTGTGCAAACATTTCCGATGAATATCAGTATGCACATTTTTGAGAGATTTTGAGACTTAATGGATTTAAATAAGATAAAAAAAACTCTTCTGTTTAGTTAATTATTTAATAAACTATGAAGCTGTCAGAATTCCTTCTTTAAACTGAAACTGTGTAGCAGAAGTGAAAGTTTTGTGAAGTAGAAGTAAAACTCATATTTTACCTGAATTGCAAATTCAAGAGACTACCTTGTCTTAAAGGAACTCAGCTGAATAAAGAATAATGTGAGACACTAAAAACATGGATAAGGTCAGAAGTAGCATATTCTGAATGCAGAACTTAGCAAATAACTGACACATAAGAAATGTGATAAAATTCTATGAGAAATATAGAAATATATTACTTTCACATTTTGCTTTCCTGATAGAGTCCTAGTGAGTAAGGCTTGTATTTTGGATCTTGTGTTTCTACTAGGAATAGGTCTGAGTGCCTCAGTCTATACATCAGGTGGAATAAAGGAGAAAAAGAAATATGAGGGGCTTCGAGTTATATTCAGTGGAATGTAATGTTTACCTCTAATCCCTCGCCACATCTTTCTAGAAGGACAGTAAGTGGATTTTAAGAAAGACATGTACTTGTGAAACTATAGTAAAATAGAGAAGAAAACAACAACACAAGGTAGAAAGCAAACTCAAAGAAACCAATCATAGACAGGCAGAGAGGAAAGCTGAGAACAACTAAATATGCACCGCAGAACTCCCAGAGCCTCAGGAACTGGTGACAACACATGCCTCCAGGAGTGCAGCTTAATTCACCCTGCAGTGATGCCCATTCCAGGGAGTGTTGCTCACAGGTTTGGGTTAACTAAACTCAGAAATGCCACTTCATCACTTTTGCCATTTTTCTCTTTGTACAGCCCACATGGAAGGGGAGGGGATTACATAGGGCAAGAAGACCAGGAGGCAGAATCATGGGAGGCCATCCTGGAAGCTGCCCACCTCTCTTATCAAATTCTTAAGAGAGAGTCAATGTAAGAAAAGACCATCTTTGGTAAGAATTAAGTGAAGTCATCCTTGGAAATGAAAAATGTTAAATGTAGTTTTCAGAACTTTGTCAGAGATGAAGACTGGAGAAAATAATAGAAAAATGCATTCATGCAAAAAATAAAGATGTTACGAAAACCTTGCAGTATAGGTAGCTGTTATTCACCTGACTGATTTCTTCCTCTCAGATCAATGGACTGACTTTCAGACTCTCAGACTCCTGAACAGCTATTTTAAGAATTATAGATAAAAGTTCAAGATTTTACAAATGCTGCCCAGCCTTACATTCACTTGACATGTTGACATCATTTAATTGTTTTCATTGGTCAGTCTCCTATAATAGCAAATATCATTGTACTGAAGTTGATGAGTTGGTTAACAGCCTTGCTTGTTAAGTGTTGGTTAATTATAAAAGCTATAATATTATTATCCACTATTTAAAATAAAAAATCATTATGATCCTAAGCATTAGGTAAAGTTTTACCTAAAGCATTAGGTAAATCCTAAGCATTTAGGTAAAGTCACTGATCGTGACTCTAGAAAAAATGTCATAGCTTTAGGGATAAATATATAATTGAAGAAAATTATTTTATCTTCAACACAGTTGCTTCTGTTTTCATCAAATAGAACTAAATTTGATTTTGATTTATTTACCCTGATCAATTTATTCAGTGAGAATTTTATGCAGTTTTGTTTTAAGGAAACAACTTCTTTTGTGAGAGAAAAAAAAGTAAACTAGATGAAAAGTCAGCTGTATCATACAGTCTTTGTCAATTCTGATCACATCTTAAAGGCCATTATAAAACTCTGAGTACATGTACATTTTTTCAGATAATCTGTACCTTGCCTGTAAGACACTAATGTTAAATATTTTCTGGAGTAAGTGTATTTCTTGCCTATATTTTATGTAATATACCTGCATAATTATTTATTTTAATGTTCCTCATGAAGATGCTTTGGTTAAATAGGTAGATGACAAGATTTAATTTTCTCTCTCTATATATATTTCTATATAATACTTGTAATCAATAGATCTTAATGGGTCTCTTCTCCAGTAAATAATTAATAGTGAAGCCAAATTTTTTTGAAATATGGAAATGTGAATTTGCCTTTTCAAACCAGCACTCAAAAATAATTAGCAAAAAATTTTTGGGGAAAGCGTTGTGTGTGTGTATACACACATGTGTATGTGCATGTGCATGTGCATGTGTTTGGGTAGAGATAGACAGGGAGAGAAGCATAGAGAAATGTACTACTTAATCCTATGGTTTTGTGTTGGGCATCCATGAAGCTACATTAGGGATGAATTCTAGTTATGCTGCTCAGCAGTCTTGAGAGGTACAGTGCTGAACTGAGGGTGGGACAACTGGTGTACACACACACACAAGTTGGATATTCTCATCTGGTCTGGGTCACTGGCTCTCATAACATCTCAACATGTTCTGAAATCAGCTAAGCAAACGGCCAAGCCCACAGCCCTGGAGCCCCTCGACCATGGATGGCTTAGTTTTGCCTCTCATCAGCGAGAGAACTGAAGATTGGCCCTTTCTTCGTTGTGATTCTTCTAGTTTCCTCCTTGGAGAACCCACAAAGCTAGAAGATGGTACTAAGTGAATGATGTGGGCTCCACAGTTATTATTAATGGCCTCATAAAACAAATGATGCTCAGTATTAAAGAGCACCATGGAGCCTGACCATGTCTGTGCTGGTTCTTACTCATCAAAACCCATATATAGGGCTTCCCTGTGGCGCAGTGGTTGAGAATCTGTCTGCTAGAGCCCTGGTCTGGGAGGATCCCATATGCTGCAGAGCAACTAGGCCCGTGAGCCACAACTACTGAGCCTGCGCGTCTGGAGCCTGTGCTTTGCAACAAGAGAGGCCGCGATAGTGAG
The DNA here is from genome assembly GCF_949774975.1 of Lagenorhynchus albirostris. Lineage (NCBI taxonomy): Eukaryota > Metazoa > Chordata > Mammalia > Artiodactyla > Delphinidae > Lagenorhynchus > Lagenorhynchus albirostris. Next base: position 96,163,281 of record NC_083101.1, on the reverse strand, counting down.
AGGCCCGCGCACCGCGATGAAGAGTGGCCCCCGCTTGCCACAACTAGAGAAAGCCCTCGCACAGAAACGAAGATCCAACACAGCAAAAATAAATAAATAAATAAATAAATAAACTCCTACCCCCAACATCTAAAAAAATCCATATATAGATTTAGATGAAATTAGCTAATTTATTAAACATAATGGAGTTAAGAGAGATGAAGTGGGATCATGATTTTATCAGTAATATGAGACATGTATATTTAGAAGAATTTTGAATGGAGCTTGGATTACTGAATGACAAAGGAACGGTTCTTTCCTTCTTATAGTGGGTGAAGTGTTTAGCACTTTTTGCAAAAAAAAGAGAAATTGGTCAAGGAGGATAAGAGTATATTGAAAGAGAAATAGGAGGAGGATGGGAAGCAGTAGACTGGGGGACGGGTGGAGGTGGTCATCAGCACCTGCTTACAGGGCATAGAGACAAAAAGCACAGCTCCTACTGCTCCTGTGCCCACCTGCCCAACTTAAGCACCTTGGGTGGAGGAGGGCTGTGCAATTTAAATAAAGAAAGTGCAGCACTGGTTTATACAATGGCCTTAATGTGCACCACAGGTGATCACAGCATGCACAGGTATGAACCTAATGTAAAGAATACAACACCAGAGGTTTGAAGTCACTGGAACCCGTGGCAATAAGGCCTATTTGTGTAAAAAAAATTTAGCCTAATGCTCTGATAATTGAATTTTCTTTAGCACTTTTTAAAAAATGCACTAATTTTCTAGTTGACTTAGAAATCAAAGAAAAAAATTGCACTCACAGCTTCACAGGTATCGATTGACGAGAAACACAAAACCTAAAAGTTTTGAGTTATGTTTTACTTGGGGACCTTACTGAGGACTATAGCCCAGGAGACAGACTCTCAGATAGCTCTGAGGAAATATTCCCCAGAGTTAAGGAAGGAGCCAGGATATATAGGAGTTCGGGCTGAAAAAAACCAATGTAGTCAAACATCAAAAGATTAAAGCTAATCAGAGAAAAACGGACATCTCAAGTTAATGATTTTAGTGCTTTTCGATGTATGCAAAGATGCGAGAGTCTGGACTCACTGAAATTATTCCTTTGACATGCATCTTAGCTATCTAGGGCCAGTATCTTGTTTTTCTCTAATCTGAATTCCCCTCGGGGGCACTGTCAGAGGGGAGCTGCAGTGGCTGGTGGCTTGATGGTGGGCAACATTCATTCTTGACTGAAATGGCAGGTAACATTTTTTATTCTGCATAGGGGAAGAAGAAAACAGGCAAGTCCAGCCCTCAGGCCCAACCCTTCTCACTGTCTGTTCTGTCTCATGCATCTGCCCACAGCCAGAAGAATATTTAAGATGCAAACACTTCACTCTGCAACAGACAACCTGAGTTGAAACTGCAGTCCTGCGTTGTCTGGGCAAGTAGTGAACAATATCGAATGAGGAGTCATCCCTGCCTGCAAATGGTCACAAGCCAGGGAACAGACAGGGTGAGTAGGTGGAGAAGTTTTATGAGGACTGGGCTGGAGAGGCCTGGTTTCCCTCTCAACCTCAGAATATATGGCTATGATCTTCTCTCTTTGATTTCTTTTTTCTTTTTTTTTTTTTTTTTTAAAGAAGATGTTGGGAGTAGGAGTTTATTAATTAATTAATTTATTTTTGCTGTGTTGGATCTTCATTTCTGTGCCAGGGCTTTCTCTAGTTGTGGCAAGTGGGGGCCACTCTTCATCGCGGTGCATGGGCCTCTCACTATCGCGGCCTCTCTTTTTGCAGAGCACAGGCTCCAGATGCGCAGGCTCAGTAGTTGTGGCTCACAGGCCTAGCTGCTCTGCAGCATGTGGGATCTTTCCGGACCAGGGCTCGAACCCGTGTCCCCTGCATTAGCAGGCAGATTCTCAACCACTGCGCCACCAGGGAAGCCCTCTCTTTGATTTCTAAGATTTCTAATTTAAGAATCTTTTTATAGCCTCTTCTCCACTTTGAAGGTGCTGGAAAGAAAATATACCTAATATCATAGACTCTTATCTACTGATTTGTGGGTAAAAGAAAATACTGTATTTTCTTGATGATAAAGTACAAATTCGTCACTTAGCATTTCAGAAAACAGAATTCACCTTTCAAGTCATACTTACATTTCAAAGTGGTAATGTTTACTTTTTTAAATTTTTACTGAAAACTTATTTATTCTATGCTGTCCCTTCTATTCGATGGTATTTTGGAATCTAGAAAATATGTAGAACTAAGACTCTTCTGGCCTCAAAAGAGTAAATACTTATTGTTGGGGATGACTAGGGAAAATGAGAAAACAATATCCGTGAACTTGATATTAAAAAGGACAATTGAGGGATGAGGATGGAGAAAGAAAGAAACCTAGTGTTTTTAACAAAGGAAACAGGTGGAGGGAGAAATGTGGGGAATGCTGCAAAGCTGCTGCTTTCCCCATTGTGGAAGGCAGATTGTTTCACCGGAGAACTGGCTGATAATGTCAGGACATGCAGTTGCGTGAAGTTACCCCCTAGGTATAAACTCTTTTATGATGATAGGGACAGAGTAAAGGGACAAAGTAGGTGATTAAATAGCTAATCCCACTAGGGGATTGTAAGTAGAAAAAAATATGGGAGACCCCTGAAGTTAATGATTATTCAAGAAAGCAGGTTTGCTTAACCACAAAACCAAGCAGGCTTGCTTAGCAACAAAACCATTCAACAGAAGCACGAGACATGCACGAAACAATAAAACAGTGGTAGCATGAGACTACCTGACATCCTGCCCAGTAAGCTCAGTAAGTTAATGATCCCTAGGACATGCTCTCTGCACAAATAAAGACAATAATTTATGGAAAGGTGACATTTCAAAGTAAAAGACTCTCATTGTACTGAGACCTAAAATAATTTTTCCATAGTGCCATGACAGTCCTAGCTTGACCATGTAGGGAGGAGAACACTCCCCTGCCCAACCTGGAGGATGAGCTGATGATGGAAGCTTGATGTCTACTCAAGAGTGAGGAAGAAAGTGTTCATTTCTCCCTCCCCCCTTTTCCTTTGATTATAAAACTGCAGCCCACTAAGTGCAGCACCCTCTCACCTGCCCACTTGTAAGCCTCACAACCATCCTATTCTAATAAATCACTTCTTATCTTTCACTTTGCCTCTTGCTGAATTCTTTCTGCACTGAGACATAAAGGACCAGAGCTCCTCGGAGCCATCCGAAATGACAGCAAGCGGTTTCAATGATAGATGTTGACGTATTTAAAAGGAGAGTCCTGGGCTTCCCTGGTGGCGCAGTGGTTGAGAGTCCGCCTGCCGATGCAGGGGACACGGGTTCGTGCCCCGGTCCGGGAAGATTCCACATGTCGCGGAGCGGCTAGGCCCGTGAGCCATGGCCGCTGAGCCTGCGCGTCCGGAGCCTGTGCTCTGCAACGGGAGAGGCCACAACAGTGAGAGGCCCGTGTACCGCAAAAAAATAAATAAATAAATAAAAGGAGAGTCCTCAGGGCTTTTGGAAAATAAAGCGATCCAGACAGGAAAGGATCTTGAAAGGTTAAATGCCAGTATCAGGGAAAAGAGATAAATTCATGAAGAGAGGGAGGGAGGGAGGAGGAAACCCCCCATCCCACCCCCGTGTCTAGAGGGAGTGAATGGCCAAGGGATTCCCTGGCTTGTTGGAAAAGGTGAGAGTAGAAGGGCAATGAGGAGATGTTCTGCATGTTATTAAGGATGGTTTCTGTCTAAGACTGAATGTGTGAAAATCACTTTCAGGTGAGAAGGATGCAGTGCTTACAAGCTGTGTCTTCTGAACTGGTTTGTCCACAGTCACATCAGGCTTAGGGAACAGCTCAAAAACCAACAACAAAAAACAAGCAAGGTGAAAGGCACAGGTGTACATATCTCAGCAAGATACATCATTTTACAGCCAGAGCTACCAAAAGTAAGCCATCAAGTGATAAAGACCACCGAGAGGCACTTGCTTTACTATGGAAAGCCCTGCTTGCTGTAATCATTGAAAATTGTGCAGGAAGGAGGCAGTGTGGGAGAAAATTTAGAAACAAAATCCCCTGCCATCCTAGAAAACCTCAGCACAAAAGCAGAAGAAAAAGAAAACAGTTTTATTATTGAATAAGCATTGAAGCACACATCACAGGCAGTCTGCTAACGACATTGGACATTGCGAAAGAAATGAAAGAAAATTTAACCCTTTCGTACAGCTGGGCAGCTAAGATTCATTATGTACATGATCTCAAGATAGATGATAATTCACCCTCACGTTATAGGATGGGACAGTACCATCTGTCACAAGTAGTTCACCCTAAATTCATTTGGTAATTGGGGTGGCCATCTGTGGTAGCTAACTGCCTTTATCCAAGGAGAAATAAACTTCTCACGTCTTTATGACAAGAAATAGTTTTAAAACTTGGAGCCAGGCAGTTAGGCTCTTGCCCTCCTGCTGAGACTGGGAGATAAGGGCATAATCTTCCTTGATAAATACATTTCAAAGAGATGGCTCCTGGAACACTGAGAAAAACTGTCTTGGGGTGTAAAAGTGGGGAGAGGCTTGTTTAAGCTTTAAAAGGATTTACATACATCTCAAAAGGAGAGAGAAAGAATTTACAGTTACAAGTTTTCTAAAGTAAATGCTCTAAAAAAAGGGGGGAGGAAGAAATTACTTTTCTCTTTTTTGCACCAGGAAAAACTAATTTTTTAAAAACAAAATTTGTGTTTGCCCTTATAGCGCCAGAAATCCCATCTGAAGTTGTACTTCAGTTGTAACAGGAGATTTCCAGGCCTAAAAGCCTCCGAGCATGCTTTGTCTGCCCCACAGAGGATGATGTTCATTTTTAAGTTTGCTGCCCGAATTTAAATATCAGAAGATTGCCCGTGAAATCCAGACTTGCTGCATCCCAGAAAACTCAGACTATTTTGTAGCAGTCAGCTGGAGTGAAGATTAAAATATTAAAGTGTCATCCCACTGTTATTTCAAAGAGAATTTATTTGCTGTTAATAAGCTGAATACTATGGTGAAAATCTACACTGCACAGCACCAGGAATGACGACATTTCTAGATACAAATAATAACGATCATTTATTGAGCACTTGTCATGTGCCATGCTGTTTTAATCTCTTCACTCCATTGGGGAAGGAGGAATTCCTGCCCCAAGTTGTGAGGATGCCAAACACAGGACACTGGGCAGGTGCAATTGACAGCAGTTTATTAGCCACACGGGGAGAAGGACACTGCACACGCCATGCATAGCCACACGGGGGATGCCCTTGGGAACAGAGTGAACAACCGGGCTGGGGGAGGCAGGCTTTGTAGTGTCAAGAGGGTGGACTCTCCCCAGTTCCCACAGGAGGATGTCACTTTCTGGTTTGAATAAGCCTGCGAGCTGGCAGGGAGCTGAAGCCTGGTCCTTAGGGCTAAGCAGGTACCGTGCCTGGTCTGTTAGATAAGGAGGGTGGTTTGACTAGTGCACCTTGCCCACAGGAGCAGAGTGTGGAGGGGAACTGTGGTTATGATCTCGGATGACCTTGGCCTGCAGCGGCTTGAAGCAGGGTTTAAGTTCCTGGCCAGAGACTGAGGTCGTGTCATGGCAGTGAGAGCGCCGAATCCTATAGCCACTAGGCCAGTGGTCAGTGACAAGGCCCTGGCCCTTCGGCCTTGCAGAAAAGAATTCCCACAAAGACAGAAAGTAGTGTAACAAGTAAAGTATTTATTAGGAGAAAAAAAGAGTACAGTATGTGTGGATAGACGCAAGGGCGGACTCAAAGAGAGAGTCACAGCCTCATGGCAGTTTAAATCACTTATATGGGGCATTTCTTCCAGGTTACCTTTGGCCAATCATTTTGATTTGCCTGGTTCAGAGTCTGTATTTGGTGTATCTCAGGATCCTCCCAAGTGTGTGTACACATCTCTTAGCCAAGATGGATTCTACCAAAGAGGCCTGTGGGTAGTTAGCATCACGTACAATGGGGTGGCGCCTCCTCGCTTTTTGTATTGGTCCACAGAGAACGAACTCCAACTGTTTACCCCAGGGGCCTATCTATCTCCTGCCTCAGTTAGACCATTCGAAATCCTCTCAGTTTTACATCCAATGCATAATATTAATTTTAGACTTATCCTCACACAGGCATATTAACTATTTTCATGCTCATAACACTTCTATGAAGTAGTCCTGTTCTTATGGCCACTTTACAGATGGGAAAGCTGAGATCCTGAGAAGGGAAGTGATTTAACCACAGTCACACAGCTAGAAGTAACCAGGATGAGTCTGGCTCCAGGGCCAGGACCCTTCTTCCTACCCAGTAATGAAAGAGAAAGAACATTTTTACAGCTTCTTTGGTGTTAAGCTAGTAACAACCTTTGTAAGTGTTATAAATAAAAATAAATAAATAAAAATTAGAAAAAACACCTTGGCCCGTTGAGTTTAAAAGATTTCCAGAATAAGGTGTTTTATTTCCAAAATTGTTTTTGCCTCTTTTGAACAAAGATCCCTACTTGATGAAGCCAAGCGCTGATCTGTGAATGGTTCATGGAATAATTATTCCCTAATCCTGGTAGTTCCCTCAAGTAACTGTCAGGAAAAATTGAGAAAGACTTTGAAATGGGCAAAAAAGATTACTGGGTGTCCTGTCTAGGACATTTTGGGTTATCTCTATCTTTCATTGTCTGATGTATTTTACAGCTCTGCAAGTTGTAGAATTTTTATAGGAAAGTAAGTTTTCTTATCCTTAGAAAAACAAATTGGTCCCTAGAAATGCTATTGAGTATTATCATGTGGATACTGAGCAATTTTGTATGTTTTGAATTCTACAAATGTGTATGTTTTGAATTCTCTTTTTAACTACTTGTAACACTTTACTGGTTCCCTTGTGCTAAATCAAATCTTTGACACACGTTTATTTTGTACTTATATGAGACTCATGATTTATCCCTTTCTTTTTAAAAGAGTATCATTTTTTACACCATTTTAAAGCTTACACTCCATTTACACTTATGCTGCATATAGCCAATATTTTGTAATAACTGTAAAAAAAGTACCTTTTAACACAGCTAACAATATTAAAACATTGCCTTTGTAATTAAAATTGTATGACACAACTCTCTGGTTTGAATTTAAATTAGATTTGTATGAGAAAATATTAACCTGCAGTCTATCAGAAAACTAGTTTCTATTTGGTGTTTTAAAACAAGTTTTAGTTCTTAGAAATAAATATCTAAGAATCAAATTAAGTGAGGCACGTGAGAAGATGAAGTTGGTTCTTAGGAAGTGATAATAACTGTCTTGTCAAACCACATTAGTATAATATCTAAAATCTGAATCATTCATTATTTGGTGTCATCACATAGATTAGTTTAAAGGAAGAAGTTAACTCAGATGTGCTGGCTCCCAGCAAAGTCCTCTCCCTTGCCAACTACAAATTGGCACATGCCATCTACCTCTTCAAGGATTAAATCATGAGCTGCTGCAGCTGCTGACCTTCAACACCCCCTGAAAAGAGTTCAGGATGAAGATCAGGAATAAGGCACTCTGTGCTCTGGGAAAAACTGGCAGAACAGGTCTTCAGATAGTTAGATATTTTCAGGAGAAGATTTTCTGAGCCAATTCTTGCATCTCCTTATATCTATAAAAGCACTAAAATCCATCATGGTGATGTCTGCTCCTCATGACGAGCAGCAACCTTCTGCAAAAATTATGTGCCTGAGTGCATGAACTCCACCAAAATCACATATATACTGAGCTTCCCCTCCTACAACTTTGGAGCAGTTTCTCAGAGTTATCTAAAATATTGTCTCCTGGGCTCTAATCCTCATTTTGCCCCAAATGAAACTTAACTCACAACTCTCACATTGTGCTTTTTTTTTTTTTTTTCAGTCAACACCTGCTAAAATGACTAAATGGATAAAATACCCTTTCTTCCTTTTCATTGCACTGGGGAACCCCAGGGCTCCTGGCTCACAGAGCTGCTATCCCAAGTCTGTTCCCTGGGCAGGGATCTCACTTAGATGGCCACAGTAGAATTGGCTAAAAGGCCCCAGTGGGCAAAGGCAATTCAAATATGGTGTTTTGGTTACTTTTCATTTTAATTTAGCTTCAAACATATAGAGAATTATGAAAGTAGAACAAAGAATGCTCCTTCCCCTTTTTGTTATTGCTGTTCTTTGCTTGTTTTCTGAATTCTGAATTTGTATTTGTCCCTTTCCCCCTGAAATGCTTTATTCTGTAATTCCAAAGAGCATGGACATTCTCTTACACATGTTCAAAATCAGGATATTTAACATGGATACAGTACTATCCTCTAAGTCACAGTCCTTATTTAAATGTTATCATTTGTACCAATAATGCCCTTCATAGCTATTTATCTTCCTGTGATTCCTCAGGATCACAGATTGTCATCACCCTTTTACTTTCCTTTAGTTAAGAATAGCTCTTCAGCCTTTGTTTTTCTTTCTTGATCTTGTCATTAGTAATGATTACAGGCCAGTCATTCTGTAGAATGTCCCTCATTGGGTGATTGTCTGATGTTTCTTCATGATCAGAGTCATGTTATACCTTTGGAAGTAACAACACAGAGTGATGTCGTGTCCTGCTCAGTACTTCCTATCAGGAAACACATGATTCCAGTTTGTTCTGTTATTGTTTTCTTGTTTAGGATCAAATAACTTTTAATTGTTTCATGTACAAAGTGGAAAAAGTTTCAAAATTTCATAATTAATCATGTTCATTATACATCAGAAGTGGTCATTTGACACCAAAAATGGCATTTGGTAAGTCTATAATATGGAAAAGAAGTCAATTCATTGTCATCTTCTGCCACTGAAGAAGGCATGCATTACTTCCAGGCTTCACATGGAAGACAAGTAGACTGGTGCCTTTTCATATTTCACACATGCACATCAGGAATACTTTTTTGGGTAAATTTAGCTATGCCCAACGTATTTACAATAGCAGAGTGAACTTGGACCTATGGCTATGGAGAATAAAAACCACAGAGTAAATGAGATAATTTTTTACTATAATGAAAGACTTTTTTTTTAAATACAAAGCTGGCTTCTCTTTATTTACATCTATCTTCCTTCCCTTCTTTCTTCCTTCCTTCCTGCCTCTTTTCGTTTTTCAGTCTTTTATCCCTTATGGCTACTTTTTCAAAGTAAAACATTCGTTTATTTAAATTGGAGTATAGTTGATTCATCAATAAAATGTTGTGTTAATTTCTGCTATACAGCAAAGTGATTCAGTTATATATATATACATTCTTTTTTATATTATTTTCCATTATGGTTTAACACAGGATATTAAATATAGTTCCCTGTGCTATATATACAGTGGGACCTTGTTGTTTATCTATTCTACAGAGAAGAGTTTGCATCTGCTAACTCCAAACTCCCACTCCCTCTCTCCCCCACTCCCTCCCCCTTGTCAACAATAGGTCTGTTCTCTATGTCTATGAGTCAATACAACTATAAGATAACAATGCTACTTGCTGCATATGTGTGTGTGTATATATATATATATATATATATATATATGGAAATCAATTACAATATGAATGTGTCGATTGTTCTGAATTTATGTTTTCAGAAACACTTCCTAAGTTCTGCTGATCTGCACTGCATTTACTGTGCAAAGACAAATAGTGGTTGTATTAGCTTTGATTTAAGATGATCTATTTCATTGTGACTTGATCTGAGAAGCAATGAGTATTTAGTCGATATGTAAAATGTAAGACACTGATATCACTGCGAAAGTCCAGCAAAGCAGCTTTCCCTATATTTATAAAATATTAATTTAAAATAGTCAAATATATTTTGCTTCCAATAATGTGTAGAATAATAGGATTTGCTTTCCAGTGTACCATTTTGAGCATATTAAAGAACCAGTTAATCATAAAATTTTATGCAAATAATGATTAGGAGCCAACTTGTAGGATATTAGATATGACATACCTGAAAGTGAATATAAATTGCATTCAGCTTTCTGGTGGTATCTGGGAATAAATTTCTGATTTAATTAGATGTATAATCTCTGTTTCAGAATTTATAAGTAGTTAAAATCATGCAATGGGTGCAGATAGTTTTTAGCTAATAGAGTTTTACTCAATTTAGCGTCTAACGTTTTGAAAACAATTTTGAACTAGCCACTCTCAGTCATCTTATTTGAAATTTTTGCAAATAAGTCTCCAAAATATACAATAACTATTTTATTAGAGTTGTAAGTAAAAACATTTCCTTTATATTATAAAGTATAACGCTTTTCTCATTAATTTCATATAAATCATATTCACCAATATTTTAGAAATAATTATTTTGGGAAACATTGTCTTATGAAAGTGAAGAATATGAAGTTCAAAAGTTTTTCTGATGCACACACATTCAGATAATGTTGTACTAAAAAGACTAGAATTGCAGTGAAATTTTAGTTTGCCAACCTAAAGGAGCATAAATACGTATATTTCCATTAAAATCAGCTGTGCCTCCTGATCGCTGTGCTGGTGCAAACACAGTGTAATGTATACTGGGCAAAGTTTATTTTGGCTCTAAAGGTGAAGCTTGAATTTTTCTTTTTCTTGATAGATTGAATTATATACTAGCCTAAAGAATAAAATGACTTTCACAGAGAATGACAAATGTTATATAACTAAGTGAGATTTCAATCATGTAGTGATCCCATCGTCTTGTTTCCTATCCATATTCTAGCCTAAGGAGTTGCCTCAAGTCACTTTTTTTTTTTTACCTCCTGCCATTCCTTTCCCTTGGTCCTCTACCTTCCGGTTCCTGTGGTCACCTGCAATTCACAAGATTTTACGTTGGATGGATGCAACCAACCGCATCTGATGTCTTAATATTTTCTCGGCCTTAGGCAAAAAAGGGGTGCAGGGGGAGGTAAGTATTTAGGTTAGGTGCACTGGTCATCTGGCCTGTCTAGATTTTTTAACAAGCTGGTCATCGGCTAAAACAGTTACAGCAATATCAAGAGAAAGAGATAGTCAATCTTTGGCCTTGATGACATTTTTTTTAATAGTAGGAGGAGCCTAAAAATATTTTCTAGGGAAAAGCTATCTATCTGGGTCACTTTAGGAAGGACCCTGGCAGCAAAGTGGCTGATGAAATGAGCTCACTGAAGTTAGTCATCTGCTCAGACCCTGAAATTCAATTTCCAGGAAGGTTTTTCCCTATATTAAGGCTGTGTGTCACCCATGGGAAACAACCCCTGCATCTTTGTTAGAGAAGCCAGTTCAGGAGGCAGACATGGCTCCCCAAGCAGGCACACACATCATTTGCTCAGTAATCTTTTGGATAGACCCTTACAGACATTTCCAACGGGCCGGGAATGGTATGGGCACCTGGGTATATGGACGCCTCATCATGCCTCATCATCTCCACAGGCCCTCCTTCTCCTGAGGAGACAGGCTGACAGGACTCCTTTCAGCCAAAATTAAACACAGAAAACAATGTTAAGTCCTAGATCCTAAGGTCAGTCTGGAAAGGTCAAACCAATTCACTGTAAATATGTTTCAAATGTTCTTAGTCAAGGAGGGAATGGAGGCTGTGTGTGGTGTGTGTTTGTGTGTATGCTGTGTCTTCTCTGTGTATGCTTGTGTGTGGAGTTTGTGTGTGTGGCGTGTGTAGGGGTAGGGAGGAGAGTGGGACTGAAGATAGAACTAAAGGATGTGCTTAAGTTTGAAAAAGTTAACATTTTTTGAATTTGCATAAAACTAAGCCCAGGTTTTTATTACAAGCTAATTTGTGAACTTTTTGGTAGACTTTATGGAGTAAACATATCATTTCTTCTCTGCCATATTTTCTCAAGTCCAAATATTGCAGCTCCTCTGGAATTACTGCAGGCATTTCTAATTATTCTAAAATTTACTGCCTGCATTCTGCCAGATTCTGGAGACCACGTTAATTAACTCCACCCAGAGAAATCCAACTTAGCCATTTTCAGTGAAAAGTTAAGACAAAGGCCATTGGGCACTTCAGTTACTCCATCAGCATAGTCCCCCACATTGTACAAATCTGACCTAGACCCTGTGTTACCCTTGTAAGCTTGCTTGGTGGTCACACACAGATGGAGGGGATGGTTTGGGTGGTTTTCCCACCAGTGGTCTCAAAGCACCTTCAACTGCGGTAAGGGACCACCCACACCTGAGGGCTGAGGACCCACTGGCACCCCTCCCACGATAGAGATGGACAAACTGCAGATTCCTATTCCTTGGACTCCTTTCTTTTGGTTTCTGTTCTCACCAGTTCCCTCCATTGATATGTTCTGGCTTCAGGGCGCCTGAAGACCATTAATTAGACTATGCTTTTTTTTTTTACAATTTATCAGGATTTAATTTAAAATGTTGTTCTGTATTTTTTCTCTTTCCCTGGGTAATGGGATAGAATTTTGTTTTCTGTTGCTGTGTAGTATCTGAACTGCCCTCCCCTGCTTGTTGACCCTAAAGCTGGGTAAACCCCAGAATTCTAAAGGAAGACCTGAGCTTCTCCTGACCCCTGACCCCTGAGCTCTGTCAGTTGGATACTTTTGAAGCAAGAGGATCACAGACCATTTAGAATTCATGCAGAAGCAGGAGGGATGGGGGTGAAATGTCCAGCAGACAGCAAGGCTGGTGCAGTGCCCCCTGCTTCATCCCCTGCCTAGGCTACTACACGATTAGGTTGTCCGTGGAAGGGGTGACCTTGGCTGTCGTCCTGGCAGCACGGTGTTCCTGATTCCTGCTTTTTTCCTACACCTAAGCCCTAGCCTTCCCATTGACCTTGTGAGTTGTCTAATATCATTCCAATTAATTTCTTGTGTTGCTCTGGAGACATTTTCTGTTGGTCAAATCAAGAACCTTGATTTTCTTCAAAAACAATTTGTTGTTAAGGTGATTTCATCCATTGGGTCAGCCACAGTTGCTTCCTTAATTTTATATTTCGAGTCCTGGACAGGCATTGTGGCAAATGAATCCTGACTGAGTTGAAAATGTCTTGTTCAATGTCACATCACTAACAAGCAGAACCAAGATTAAGACTTGGGTCTACCAACTTCAAATCTCAAATTTTTCTCTGAATTTGCCAGCACAAAAAATGGTTGTTGTGGGAAAAAATGTATTAATATTTATCCTGTTCTCTTTTTACAGTATAGTTATCAATTTCCCATATTTAAATAAAACTAATACATAGAAGTTCAATTTTCCACATTGTCCTTCAGGCTAAACTACATGTGCTTAACCATCTATAGAAAAGACTAAAAATATAATTTAAGGGTATATGGATTATTTTCTAACTAATGTGAATCTAGATGTACATAAGACATATAACCAAGTTCCTTTTGGACAAAAACAAAAACACACATAAAACAAAACAAACAAACAGAAAAAACAGACATAAAGGACTTAATATAGCTTTTATATTATTCTTATTACAACTACTCTAATCAATTTTATTACCCTGAAAATTTGTCTATCTCTAGAAAATTGTTGTCCCTCTTCAAGTTAGTCAGTGACTCTTCTATATAGCCCCATATAACCTAAGATAAATTGAAAAAATTGGATACCCAATATTAGATTCACAATTAAATATAAAGTCAATTGGAAAAATAAGTGGGAGTTGTGGCAGGCAGCCTCCAATATGGCCCCTATCATGCCCACTTGTCAGTGCTCACACCCTTGTGGGATGCCCTCCCCTTGAGTGAGGTGGACTGACTCACTTATAAAACATGGGATACAGTAGAAACCAAGAGATACCACTTCTGATCTTTCCTTATAAGACTGAGGCTTTTATCTTAGGCTTTCTCTCCCTTGGGTTGCCTTGAGGAAGACCAGCTGCCATGTTGTAAGGCAGCGCTGGGAAGGGATCCATGGGAATGAGCTTAGAAGTGAATCTTCTGAGGCTGTCAAGCCACATGCAGGATGAGTAGACACAGATCCTTCAGCCCTGTGTAGCCTGAGATGACCACAGCAGGACCAACAGCTTGACTGAAGCAATTGAGCCCCTGAGCCTGGGAAATTCAGCTAAGCCATGCCCAGATTCCTGACCCCCCGAACTGTGAGATTATCAATGCTTGTTGTTTTAATCCACTAAATTTAGGGGTAATTTATTATGCAGCAATAAAGAACAAATGCAGAAATTAAAACACAATTAGCAGCTCTACCGCAGACTCTCCCTGGACTTGAGAAACATTGTGTCACTTCACCATGGTGGAATCTACCTTTTGAGGATAAGAATCTTTATTGAAGATTAAAATTTTATACACAGGCAAGGACAGAAAATTAAAACAAGTGTATGTGCCTCAGAGAAAATTGAGTCATGCAGACACAGCTATAAAACCGAAGCCATGGGGAAAATATATAGAGGTTCCAAGTCAAAATATAGCTAGAACATATGTGCCTAAGATACACAGCTGAATTTAGCTGTTATTCTGGAAATTAAATAAATAGAACAAAACAAAACAAAATGAATCCTCTGTTGTTCTCTGAGGTTATAGCCATTAGGAGAAAGGATATAAAATACATCATTTTTGAGGCAGCCAAAGAGGCTGTAGAACTGAAGTGGGCACCAAACACTTTCATTGTAAAGGTACAGCTTCTTTTGTTCATGCACCTGCCAACTCAGAAGCACCTGCAAATTTATTAATAATTTTAAGAACTATTATAGATTTTTATCAATTTAAATATCAACCTGTTCTCTTTATCCTCCAGGTTCTTTTTCTCTGTCTCACATGCACGTATTTATTGGCTGTGCAGCCTCTTTTTTTCTCATATAAAGATGCTTCCTGAATCCTGATTTGTCCCTCCCTGCACCCCAGTGGCCATAGAGCAAGTCTGCCTATTTTCCTCCATGTTAGTTTCAGTTGCAGGAAAGGGTCTGCCATTATCACCCCTCATAGGATTGTGAGGACATTTGTGCCCCTCAGGTCACACAAATTCTTAGCATAAATAACTAAGCCCTTTTTTGAAGTTGAAACTGCTTTCCTTTAAACATACTCTTCTCTTGACAACCTGCATACAAGAGTGGTATGGAGTCAAGTCTGCAGGGACCCTTGCAAATTTCTTGGTTGTTCTTAGAGCATGTCTTATGAAAGTCTTATTTTCATATATTTGACAATTTAGGAATAACGCTTCTTAACATTTATTTTTCTCTCTTTAGCTCTGACATACACAGAATTAGTCAATTTCCCAATGCATATATTTATTTATTTATAGAAATAACAACGAGTTTATTCAAAGTCACACTATGACTTTATCACTGGGAAAAGGCAGCTATTAATACATTAGAAAATACACTAAAGAGACAGATACAACTGATTTGGACAATAATACATATATGGATGTTAATTTCATATTCTCTAGAAATTTATTTGAGCAATGTTTTACACTTATCTATATCACAACTTTAATTTAAATGCATCGCTGAGCATGATCTGGGCCTGATCATCCAGGCTCCCACATGAGCCCAGACAAGAAGGAGGTGGCAAGGAAGCAGGGCTTGTTCTGTTTCTTCTTAAACTTGTTACAATGCAAAACAATGTGCCACAAACAGCACTGTGTTTGTCACAGATGAGGCTGTCAGGAAGCTCATAGGCTTGTGGCAGAGGACAGCTTCTCATTGTTTGGCAACTGCAGGCATCTGTGGTAATGAAGCCCTGTACCAGCATTGGCCATCCCCATGGGAGTGAGCCCAGGGTGTGCGCTGGAGAACTAGCCCCTTACCCACAGGCCAGGCTCATCAGGCAGGGTGGGCCTAGCACAAAAGTTGCCCTCCATAGTAACCGCAGTTCTCCTTGATGATTAAGGTGAGACAGCCCAGACAGGCAGAATCCCCAGGAGGCAGGGGAAGGGGTGGACCGCAGGGCCCTCTTCTCATTGTCCCTGCTGAGTGGGAGTCACGTCAGGAAGAGGAGAATCAGGAGCAGATGATCACAGCCCCTGGTCAAGCCACCTGCTCCTCTGTGGTTTCTGAAGTGCAGACACCTCATGCAAGAGTGGATTTAGCCCACATCTTGTTCTGCTTACAGCTTCTGAGGCTGTGTAAATAACTGCCAAATCCAGTGGGAATGTCTTTGGCATGTTCGGAGTCTTTGGTGCATTTTGATTTTGCTTTTTACCTCAATGGCCCTACAATGGTGAAGCTCCCCGCTCTGAGCAAAGTCAAAGTCAAGTCGTGTTTCTGCAGCACTGCTGTGCCCTCATCCTGAGCACACCTGCTCCCAGTCATGCCTTGTAGCCTCATCAGAACATTTCCAAATACTATGCCATAATTTTTTTTGAGTTTTATTTTATTTATTTTGTTATACAACAGATTCTTATTAGTTGCCCATTTTATATACATCAGTGTATACATGTCAATCCCAATCTCCCAGTTCATCCCACCACCACCACCACCACCACCACCGCTTTCCCCCCTTGGTGTCCATACATTTGTTCTCTATATCTGTGTCTCAATTTCTGCCCTGCAAACTGGTTCATCTGTACCATTTTTCTAGGTTCCACATATATGCATTAATATACAATAGTTGTTTTTTGCTTTCTGACTTACTTCACTCTGTATGACAGTCTCTAGATCCATCCATGTCTGTACAAATGACCCAATTTCGTTCTTTTTTATGGCTGAGTAATAGTCCATTGTATATATGTACCACATCTTCTTTATCCATTCATCATAATCTAGAAGAAATCTGTATACCTATCACTTTGATTCTACTGTTAACATTTTATTATCTGTGCTTTATCCTATCTATATATTCATTCTTCTATGTATTCATCACCGCATCTTATTTTTGATGCCTTTTAAGGTAAATTGCAAACATATTTACACTCCCCCCTAAAGACGTCAACATACATATAATCAAGTACACTTCAATATTTGCTTATAATTTGTCTTTTAGTGAAAAATCTACATTTTGCCTTTAATCCCTGCATCTGTGTGCATCCTCTGAGAAGAGATGCCACAATGAGATAAAATGTGTGAGAGATTTCCTGGGGGAATGTCTGTGAAGGAAAAACAGGAAAAGGTGGGGAGAAACACCAAACCCTGGTGCAGGTCTTACACTGGAAATGGGAAGGGGAAAGGAAGGAGAGTTGGATCGCAGGAGTCTCAAAGTGCAGTGCGGTTCTAGAAAATTTTTGGCCAGGCCAATGGGGAGTCCTGAAGCCAAAGCTGCATTGTAGGGGCTCACGTGGGGCAGGAACGGGCATGCATTGGTGCCTTACTGTTGAGTCATGGGCCATGAGCCGCCTGCAGAAGTGCAGTCTTCGTGCCATCATGGTGGTGGACACATGGCGGTAGCTGAGCTGTCAGTCACTCTGCTCCCCACAGCATATGTGAGCAGCTGCCATATCCCTAAACCCCTGACCTAAACACTGACCACGTACATTATAAGACCAAATAAAAAAAGACCTAAAAGCTAAATGAAATGTTCATGCTGAGTATAACAAAATAATAAATATGTTAGGGAAGAGTAAATTAATGTATATGAACTCACTGATTTTTATAGCTTTAATTATCACATTATTCTGGGTGAGAAAGCTCCTTGAGGACAATCATTTTATCTGTACCTCGCTTAGCCCACATAATCCTCATTTCCATAGAAACTTCCATACTCAATACCCAGGTATTATTTTCTTAATCCATTATTTTCCAATTAGAAATGCAGTCTATTAGATATTTATGGCCTCCAATTATATATGTGTACACTCCAATTAGATATCTGTTTCTACCTTTTAAATATACATAGTCTTCCAGTAGACAATCATGCCCTCCAGTTAGAAATGCATTCTTTTCAATTAGCTATATGTGTCCTCTAATTATACATGTTATCACTTCTGTTAGGTTTGTGTGTCCTCCAATATGATATATCTACACTTCAAATAGATGTCTTTCCTCCTATTAGACGTGCATTCCTTATGAAGTCAAATTTAAAACAAAAAGAAATAGGGGTGGGGCACATACAGAAGCTTAAACAACCCTAGTAAAGGGCCAAAGATATCAAAAGCCTTAATATTGCTACCTAGGTTTTTTTCTTTAAGCCCTGTCCACTAAGAAGATGAGAGGGAAAATAATGACAGGGCTCAGATTCTTTCAAGGATAAATGATTGTTGGTACTAGAGTTACATGTTATGGAAAAAGCAAATAGTTTGCTGCTGTCTAAACAAACTCAGTGCCAGAAGGCAAAAAATGATGGGAGGAGGGAGAAAAAACAAATAGTATTAAGTAACACTTGTAGTATTTAGTAGAAATATCTGTACATTTGTGGTTGGTAGACAATTTTTATCCTTATTATCTTCAGGGTCTCATTATGACTTGTATGGGCCCCAGGAACTTTTGCTTTCCTGGGCCCCTTTCTCCACAAAAAATACAAAAAGTTATATTGTGTGGCTGTGTTGATATAAAGGCTAAAATAATCCAGCATGTATTATTTTTATTTTTCTTGAATATCTGTTTATTGTCAATTCTCATAAAAGTTACCTATATCAGTTTCCTAGGTCTTCTGCCACATATTACCACAAAACAGGTAGTTTAAAACAACGGAAATTTATTCTCATATTTTTAGAGACCAGAAGTCCAAAATCAAGGTGCTGGCAAGACCATGCTTTCTCCAAATGCTCTAGGAAAAGATCCATTTTTGCCTCTTCCAGCTTCTGTTTTTCTCTGATTTATGGCAGCATACTATAATCTCTGCCTCGATCTTCATGTGGCCTACTTTCTTGTCTCTATGTGCCATTTTTTTGTCTCTTATAAGGACACTCCCACTGGATTTAGATCCCAACTTAACCCAGTATGACCCCATCTTGATCCTTACCTAAATTACATTAGCAAAGACCCTATTCCCAAATAAGGTCACATTCTGAGGTTCTGGGTGAACATCAGTAATGGGGAGGCCTTATTCAACTCACTACATTACACAAACATATTTTTACCCTTATGATTTTAAATGGTGGTGTTGTCAACAAATTTTATTTTTTGTGACAGTATGCATGGTTTAAAGTCAAACGGAAGCAAAATTTTACATTTTTAATCATAAAGTAACTTGCATTTTTAATATATTACTTGCATCTAATGTAAATGAATGCAGTTCATCTTCTTCATGGTCACATTTTTATCTTTGTACCTGGTGATCTTTGGCTCCACCCATCTGTCCCTCTTTTCAAACACCTTCATCTGACCCAGTTCTGAGACCCCCTCCATCTTGTTCACTTGTCCCCAATGTTCTAGAGCCTTCACATATGCAGATCCCCAAGTGGGATGAGTTCTGGTGCTGAGTAGACAGGATTCCATCGTCTATTTCTGAGCACTCTACGTATGCCACATGCAGGAGTAGGATGTGTGTGCATGGTAGAGGTTTAGTCACATCATTGACTCCCATGAGTTTACTGTGGAGGAATTTTTGAGGTCAGTTATACATATTCAGATTGTGTCATGTACTTAACACTTGCTGTTTCAGACCCAAGTGTAGAATGAAGATGTGTGTTAACACAATTCCTACCATCAAGCACTTTCCTAACTGCCCGATGTGAGTGTGATTGTGTATATTTATGTATTAGACACATCAAGGGTCATTCCAAATATAAATGTGAGGATTATTTGGAGTCTCTCTCTCGTACTTTCTTTCACTCTCTCAACTCTTCAGTACACTGGGGTTCAACCCTCTCACACCAATGGCCAGTGACCAATGCCACAGTCCACTGGAGCCTGAGGCCCTACATGGAGGGCTCCACCTAGATCTGCCTACAGTAACAGGAGCCATTCCTTCGCCTCGTCTCAAAATTTCTGTGTCCCATTTTCTTGGATCATCATAAGTTAATTAACATGCTAATGGCACAAAATAAACTGAATTAATGTCAGTGGGAACTAATAGCTTAAATTTCTAATCCTCTCGGAGAGTATCTGCACTATAACAGCTGTCAGTCACTCCACTTCCAAATGTGTTGTGTAGGGATTTTAGGCAGTATTGCAACCCTAGTACATGAAATAATACCAACTGCAAGCATACAGCAGAACCACCACACAGACTCACAAGATAAAAAGGTTATTGCTCAATGAATGCCAATGTAAAGGATCAGAATAATAATACAGTCTTTTAAAAACCCTCAATGAATACTTATCTCTCAAATATTCACTTGCCTTGATATACCTCATAAATGACTGTAAAGCAACATGTAAGAGGGAAATTGCTTAAAAGATAATTTAAGAAAAATATTAGCAAAGAAGCTCTGTTAACCAGGAAAATGCTAATGTGTTATGTCACTTTATTGGATTTGAAGAATCAGATATTTTCAATAAGCTCCTTATTCTATCACATATAAAACACCTAGAAAAAATGTATCAGAGAAACCTAACAATTATCCATGATTTGTCTTTTTAGGTTTAGAAGCTATCCTGATACAATGTGTACCTTATGTTTGGCTAAAATCAGAATATATAGGACTATTCACTCCCCAGAACGAACACTCATTGACTTAAATCTGCTATAAATAATCACTAGAGTTGACTACAGGTTGAATGTTAAGTGATTCAATGGCAACACATTTGATCTGATTCAAATGAACCATTTAGTTATATGGTGGTAGATCTATTGTTAATAAATACATTCCTGTTGGTGGATACAGCTAGCAAATATAATTCAATTGAGGCATTGTATAGAAATAAACTAATTTACATTGATAAACTTATACTAGAATAATCAAAGTTAAAATGGATGATGGCTTGATTTTACTATATGCTATATAATATATATTTTATACACTATATAATAAATGTACAAACATATACAAAATATACAAATATATATATGTATACATAGTATATATATATATATATATATATATATATATATATATATATATATATATATATACTGCTAACATCATTTTATTCAAAATGATGGCCCCAAATTTGGGAACACTTAGTGTTCTATAATCATTTGTTCAATATTGAATTTATGAATAAATTTCCATTAGATTTACATGTACCTTTCTCCCTTTATTTAATACCAATACTGGAAAACATGGTACAAAAAAATTAAGACGTTTCCTAGAGACTGTAATACAGAATGAAGTAAGTCAGAAAGAGAAAAACAAATATCGTATATTAATGCATATATGTTGAATCTGAAAAAAAATGGTATAGACAATCTTACTTACAAAGGAGGAATAGAGACAGAGACTTAGAGAACAAACATGGATACCAAGGGAGAAAGAGGTGGATGGGATGAATTGGGAAATTGGGATTGACATACATACACTAGTGATACTATGTATAAAATAGATAACTGGGCTTCCCTGGTGGTGCAGTGGTTGAGAGTCCGCCTGCTGATGCAGGGGACACGGGTTCGTGCCCTGGTCCGGGAAGATCCCACATGCCACAGAGCGGCTAGGCCCATGAGCCATGACCGCTGAGCCTACGCGTCTGGAGCCTGTGCTCTGCAATGTGAGAGGCCACAACAGTGAGAGGCCCATGTACCACACACACACACAAAAAAAAAGATAACTAATGAGAGCCTAATGTATAGCACAGGGAACTCTACTCAGTGCTCTGTGGTGACCTAAATGAGAAGGAAATCTAAAAAAGAGAGGATATATGTATATGTATAGCTGATTCACTTTGCTGTACACTACAAACTAACACAATATTGTAAAGCAATTATACTCCAATAAAAGAAAATTAATGACTCCCCCTTGCAAAAGCACCGGAATCACAACTAACTGCTGAACACTCATCTACAGGAAAACACTGGAACTCACCAAAAAAGATACCCCACATCCAAAGACAAAGGAGAAGCCACAATGAGATGGTAGGAGGGGCGCAATCACAATAAAATCAAATCCCATAACTGCTGGGTGGGTGACTCACAAACTGGAGAACATTTATACCACAGAGGTCCACCCACTGGAGTGAAGGTTCTAAGCCCCACATCAGGCTTCCCAACGTGGGGGTCTGGCAACAGGAGGAGGAATTCCTAGAGAATCAGACTTTGAAGGCTAGCAGGATTTCACTGCAAGACTTCAACAGGACTGGGGGAAATTGAGACTCCACTTTTGGAGGGCACACACAAAGTAGTGTGTACACTAGGACCCAGGGGAAGGAGCAGTGACCCTATAGCAGACTGAACCAGACCTACCTGCTAGTGTTAGAGGGTCTCCTGCGGAGACGGGGGTGGCTGTGCTTCACCATGACGACAAGGACACTGGCAACAGAAGTTCTGGGAAGTACTCCTTGGCATGAGCCCTCCCAGAGTCCACCCTTAGCCCTACAAAAGAGGCTCCAGTGTTGGGTCACCTCAGGCCAAACAACCAACAGGGAGGGAACGCAGCCCTACTCATCAGCGAACAAGCGGATTAAAGTTTTACTGAGTTCTGCCCACCAGAGCAACACCCAACTCTACCCACCACCAGTCCCTCCTATCAGGAAACTTGCACAAGCCTCTTAGATAGCCTCATCCACCAGAGAGCAGACAGAAGAAGCAAGAAGAACTACAATCCTGCAACCTATGGAACACAAACCACATTCACAGAAAGATAGACAAGATGAAAAGGCAGAGGGCTATGCACCAGATGAAGGAACAAGATAAAACCCAGAAAAACAACTAAAAACTTCCAGAAAAAGATTTCAGAATAATGATAGTGAAGATAATCCAGGACTTTGGAAAAAAATGGAGGCAAAGATTGAGGAGATGCAAGAAATGTTCAACAATGATCTAGAAGAATTAAAGAAAAAAGACATAAAAGAATTAAAGAACAGAGATGAACAATACAATAACTGAAATGAAAAATATACTAGAAGGAATCAAGAGCAGAATAACTGAGGCAGAAGAACAGATAAGTGACCTGGAAGACAGAATGGTGGAATTCACTGGCAAGGAACAGAATAAAGAAAAAAGAATGAAAAGAAATGAAGACAGCGTAAGAGACATCTGGGACAACATTAAACACAACATTCACATTATAGGGGTCTCAGAAGGAGAAGAGAGAGAGAAAGGACCCAAGAAAATAACTGAAGAGATTATAGTCGAAAACTTCCCTAACATGGGAAAGGAAATAGCCACCTAAGTCCAGGAAGCTCAGAGAGTCCCAGGCAGGATAAACCCAAGGAGAAACATGTCAAGACACATAGTTATCAAATTGACAAAAATTAAAGACAAAGAAAAATTATTGAAAGCAACAAGGAAAAATGACAAATAACATACAAGGCAACTCCCATAAGGTTAACAGCTGATTTCTCAGCAGAAACTTTACAAGCCAGAAGGGAGTTCATGATATACTTAAAGTGATGAAAGGGAAGAACGTACAATCAAGATTACTCTACCCAGCAAGGATCTCATTCAGATTCGATGGAGAAATCAAAAGCATTACAGACAGGCAAAAGCTAAGAGAATTCAGCACCACCAAACCACCTCTACAACAAATGCTAAAGGAACTTCTCTAAGTGGGAAACACAAAAGAAGAAAACGGCCTACAAAAACAAGCCCATAACAATTAAGAAAATGGTAATAGGAACATACATATCTATAATTACCTTAAATGTGAATGGAATAAATGCTTCAACCAAAAGACTCAGGCTCACTGAATGGATACAAAAACAAGACCCATATATATGCTGTCTACAAGAGACCCACTTCAGACCTAGAGGCACATACAGCCTGAAAGTGAGGGGATGGAAAAAGATATTCCATGCAAATGGAAATCAAAAGAAAGCTGGAATAGAAATACTCATATCAGGTAAAATAAACTTTAAAATAAAGAATGTTACAAAAGGCAAGGGAGGACACTACATAATGATCAAGGGATTAATCCAAGAAAAAGATATAACAATTATAAATATATATGCACGCAACATAGGAGCACCTCAATACGTAAGGCAACTGCTAACAGCTATAAAAGAAGAAATCGACAATAACACCATAATAGTGGGGGACTTTAACACCTCACTTATACCAATGGCCAGATCGTCCAAACAGAAAATAAATAAGGAAACACTAGCTTTAAATGACACAATAGACCAGATAGATTTAATTGATATTTATACAACATTCCATCCAAAAACAGCAGATTACACTTTCTTCTCAAGGGTGCATGGAACATTCTCGAGGATAGATCACATGTTGGGTCACAAATCTAGCCTCAGTAAATTTAAGAAAATTGAAATCATATCAAGTATCTTTTCTGACCACAATGCTATGAGATTAGAAATCAATTACAGGGAAAAAAACATAAAAAACACACACACATGTAGACTAAACAATATGTTACTAAATAACCAAGAGATCACTGAAGAAATCAAAAAGGAAATCAAAATATACTTAGAGACAAATGACAACAACAGCATGACGATCCAAAACCTATGGGATGCAGCAAAAGCAGTTCTAAGAGGGAAGTTTATAGCTATACAAGCCTACCTCAAGAAACAAGAAAAATCTCAAATAAACAATCTAACCTTACACCCAAAGGAACTAGTGAAAGAAGAACAAACAAAACCCGAAGTTAGCAGAAGGAAAGAAATCATAAAGATCAGAGCAGAAATAAATGAAATAGAAACAAAGAAAACAATAGCAAAGATCAATAAAACTAAAAACTGGTTCTTTGAGAAGATAAACAAAATTGATAAACCATTTGCCAGACTCATCAAGAAAAAGAGGGAGAGGACTCAAATCAATAAAATTAGAAGTGAAAAAGGAGACGTTACAACAGACACCACAGAAATACAAAGCATCCAAAGAGACTACTACAAGCAACTTTATGCCATAGAATGGACAACCTGGAAGAAACGGACAAATTCTTAGAAAGGTGTAACCTTCCAAGACTGAACCAAGAAGAAATAGAAAATATAAACAGACCAATCACAAGCAATGAAATTGAAACTGTGATTAAAAATCTTCCAACAAACAGGAGTCCAGAACCATATGGTTTCACAGGCGAATTCTATCAAAAATTTAGAGAAGAGCTAACACCTATCCTTCTCAAACTCTTCCAAAATATAGCAGAGGGAGGAACACTCACGAACTCATTCTACGAGGCCACAATCACCTTGATACCAAAACCAGACAAGGATGTCACAAAGAAAGAAAACTACAGGCCAATATCACTGATAAACATAGATGCAAAAATCCTCAGCAGAATACTAGCAAACAGAATCCAACAGCACATAAAAAGGATCATACACCATGATCAAGTGGGGTTTATTCCAGGGATTCAAAGATTCTTCAATATATGCAAATCAATCAATGTGATACACCATATTAACAAATTGAAGAAGAAAAAGCATATGATCATCTCAATAGATGCAGAAAAAGCTTTTGACAAAATTCAATACCCATTTATGATAAAAACTCTCCAGAAAGTGGGCATAGAGCGAACCTACCTCAACATAATAAAGGCCATATACAACAAATCCACAGCAAACATGTTCCTCAATGGTGAGAAACTGAAATCATCCCTATCAGATCAGGAACAATACAAGGACGTCCACTCTCGCCACTATTATTCAACATAGTTTTGGAATTCCTAGCCACAGCAACCAGAGAAGAAAATGAAATGAAAGGAATACAAATTGTAAAAGAAGAAGTAAAACTGTCATTGTTTGCAGATGACATGACTATACATAGAGAATCCTAAAGATGTCACCAGAAGACTACTAGAACTAATCAATGAATTTGGTAAAGTTGCAGGATACAAAATTAATGCACAGACATCTCTTGCATTCCTATACACTAATGATGAAAAATCTGAAAGAGAAATTAAGGAAACACTCGCATTTACCATTGCAAGAAAAAGAATAAAATATCTAGGAATAAATCTACCTAGAGAGACAAAAGACCTGTATGCAGAAAACTATAAGACACTGATGAAAGAAATTAAAGATGATATGAACAGATGGAGAAATATACCATTTTCTTGGATTGGAAGGATCAATACTGTGAAAATGACTATACTACACAAAGCAATCTACAGATTCAATGTAATCTCTATCAAATTACCAATGGCATTTTTTACAGGACTAGAACCAAAAAATCTTAAAATTTGTATGGAGACACAAAAGACCCTGAATAGCCAAAGCAGTCTTGAGGGAAAAAAATGGAGCTGGAGGAATCAGACTCCCTGACTTCAGACTATACTACAAAGCTACAGTAATCAAGGCAATATGGTACTGGCACAAAAACAGTAAGATAGATCAATGGAACAGGATAGAAAGCACAGAGATAAACCCATGCACCTATGGTCAACTAATCTATGACAGAGGAGGCAAGGATATACAATGGATAAAAGGCTGTCTCTTCAAAAAGTGGTGCTGGGAAAACTGGACAGCTACATGTAAAAGAATGAAATTAGAACACTCCCTAACACCATACACAAAAATAAACTCAAAATGGATTAGAGACCTAAATGTAAGACTGGACACTATAAAACTCTTAGAGGAAAACATAAGAAGAACACTCCTTGACATAAATCACAGCAAGATCTTTTTTGATCCACCTCCTAGAGTAATGGAAATAAAAACAAAAATAAACAAATGGGACCTAATGAAACTTAAAAGCTTTTGCACAGCAAAGGAAACCATAAACAAGACCAAAAGACAACCCTCAGAATGGGAGAAAATATTTGCAAATGAAGCAACTGACAAAGGATTAATCTCCAAAATTTATAAGCAGCTCATGCAGCTTAGTAGCAAAAAAACAAACAACCCAATCTAAAAATGGACAGAAGACCTAAATAGACATTTCTCCAAAGAAGACATAGAGATGGCCAAGAAGCACATGAAAAGGTGCTCAACATCATGAATCATTAGAGAAATGCAAATCAAAACTACAATGAGGTATCACCTCATACCAGTTAGAATGGGCATCATCAGAAAATCTACAAACAGGAAATGCTGGAGAGAGTATGGAGCAAAGGGAACCCTCCTGTACTGTTAGTAGGAATGTAAATTGATACAGCCACTATGAAGAACAGTATGGAGGTTCTTCAAAAAACTAAAAACAGAATTACCATATCACCCAGCAATCTCACCACTGGGCATATACCTAGGGAAAACCATAATTCAGAAAGACACATGCACCCCAATGTTCATTGCAGCACTATTTACAATAGCCAGGTCATGGAAGCAACCTAAATGCCCATCAACAGTTGAATAGATAAAGAAGATGTGGTACATATATACAATGGAATATTACTCAGCCATGAAAAGGAACGAAACTGGGTCATTTGTAGAGACATGGATTGATCTAGAGACTATCATACAGAGTGAAGTAAGTCAGAAAGAGAAAAACAAATATCATATATTAACACATATATGTGGAACCTAGAAAAATGGTATAGATGAACTGGTTTTCCGGGCAGAAATTGAGACACAGATGTAGAGAACAAACGTATGGACACCAAGGGGGGAAAGTGGCCGGGGCGTGGGGTGGTGGTGTGATGAATTGGGAGATTGGGATTGATATATTTACATTAATATGTATAAAATGGATAATTAATAAGAACATGCTGCATAAAAAAAATAAAATAAAATTGAAAAATTCAGAAAAAAAAGAAAATTAGGAACTTTCCATATTTTACAGATACAAAAATTTTAAATAAAGTATTGACAAATCTGATTCAGGAGTATATTAAAAGAATAATAATTGTCATTAGATAGTTTTTAGCCCAAGAATGTCAGGATTTTTCTAAATTAGAAAACCTAATAATATTAACAGATTAAAGCAAAAAATATGATATATGAAGTTATATAGGAAAAACATTTATATAATTTATATTAATTCCTAATAGAAAACAATGAGCAACAGCAGTAATGACAATGAAACTGCTTAGCAAGTACTAAGTAGAATGTATATTGATAAAAGGTATGTGTTATATGGCACTATAAGTCTTAAACTTGGACAGAGATAAAATTTCCCAGGATCATTCTCCCTCAGAACTGTATAAGAATTTATAGCATAGACAAATAAATGGAAGATGATAAAAGTTTCAAAAGAAATTGTCAACATTTTTTAACTCCATTATTTGCCTACACGTAAAATCCAAAGAATCAAGACATTAGAATATAATAATTCTCCAAGTTTGTTAGTTGTAAGTTCCATGCACAGATATTAATAGTGTTACTGTAACTAGTCATAGCATTTGAAAACTGTAAAAGAATCTTTTCAAAACAGTTATCACGTATTTGTGGCCAGGATTTAATATAGAAAAATCATAAAGAAAAAAAAACTGAATAAGCAGAGTGAAATAACATGGTATGCAATGGAAAATTCAAGGTTATAAAGACATAAAAATAACTCCATACTAATTGATAAATCTAATATAATTCCAATCAAAATTTCAAGATAATATTTATTTAACAAGGTTGTTAGCAAAACTCAGAAAATTCTGAGATAGAAGAACAAGAAGTTCATATATACATGTATATACACACACACACGTCTCACAAACATATTTATTACAATTAAAAAGAATTAAAAGAATTTGATCTTAGCACAGAGAGTAAAAATATATGCCAATGGAACAAACTACAGAGTCCAGAAGCAGATACATTTCTATATGATAATGAATATATGATACAGGTTACATAGAAAATCAGAGAAAAAAGATGGATGGACTTTATAGTACATGATGCCTGAGCAGCTGGTTTTCTGGTATAAAAAAGGAAAATTGTACCTCAACTTCAAACCATCTTATACAATAAATGCCAGGTGGCCAACATAAATGTTAACTACAAATCTTTAAAGTGATAAAAAAAGAGAATACTCTCTTGGCTTTGGGGTAGAAAAAGATTTTTTTTCTTTAAGCAATAAAAATAAAATCACATATCATAAAGGAAAATAAATTTGACTACATCAACATAAAAACTTCTGTACAACATAAGAAACAGGGATTAAGATAAAAAAACAATTGGTTATAAAATTACATAGACCTATGTTCACAGATACACCAATGAGTACAGGTAAAACTGGTGAAATCTAAAGATGCTCTTTGGATTGCAACAATGCCAATTTCCTGGTTGTGGTATTGTACAAGAATTATGAAGATGTCACCATTCGGGGAAGCTGGGTGAAGGGTACACGGTTACCTCCCCTGTCCTTTTGCTTTTCAACACCTGTGACTCTACAATTATTGCAAAATAAATAACATTTTTAAGAATTGATGAAAAATGATATTTGCAGCATAGGTAAAGGAAAAAATATTGACATCCAAAATAAAGACTTCCTAAACTTCAGTGAGGATTTTTTTTCTTTGAAATAAAGAAAGAGAAAGAGAGGGAGAGAGAAGGGACTGAAAGGGGAGAGGCAGAGCATAAAAGGAAGGAAAGGAAAGGAAAAGAAAAGAAAAAGGGCAAAAGTACCAGCAGTTTAAGAAATAGAAAACTTAAATTAAAAATATATTTAAAGATTCTTAGACCCATTAGTAATTAGAGAAATGCACGTTATAGCAATAATGAGATTGTAATTTTCGTTATCTGCTCTTGCAAAAATGAAAGAATTGGAGAGAATCAAGCATGGATGAAGTGGAGATAAAGGAGCTCTCCCACGATGTTGGTGAGAGAATAAACGGAAACAGCTACTGTGCAGATGATTTGCCTATGGAGTTTACAGGTGACTATGCCCTGATATCCTCTGCTCCAGCAACCAGACATCTTCCATGATCCAGGCAAATGGGCACTGGGGTGTCCTTGGAGGCCACACCACTTGTCTTGGTGCCTGCGTGCTCTCAGTCCTCACAAGGTGATGCTATTCTAGGTGTCCTGGTGTGTTCTTGACGCTGTACACTGACCCCGTGGCAATCCTACTTCCGACTGGGGCAAAATGATATAATATGTATTTGTTTGAAGACAGTTTGCAAAGAGCAGGAAGAATATAAAAGAAACATATTTGTGCCTGTGTGTAGATACCCTGAAGCCATCACTGGCCTCAGGTTTACAAAGCCTCATTCAGAATTTAGCTAGCATGTTGTCTTTCCTCCAGACAGTTACCTAGCTGGAACTGAGTGTAAATCATTTTGTTATATTTTCCATGGCACCAGCCTAGAAAACAAAATCATGCTCACCCCGACTCTGTTACACTTTTGCCAACATTACCTCCTGTGGAATTTTCAGAACATATTACAAATTAGTAATGAAATAACTTGGCATTTGAATCTACTTGGCCTCAGTTTTGGAGACATCATGGGATTGATAGGCACTGTGGCAAACAGGATGGTCTATTTTCCAACCAGAGTGGAACCACTGCTCAGCAGCAGTGCATTGTTTGTCATGAGCAACGTTCATTTATTCTTCAAATAAATATGATGACCATATTTAATAATAAATATAAAATAATAAAAATAAGCCATATTTATTCACCGAATAAATATAGTATTCACTCAGCGAATACCATAAGTCAGTCACTTTCTAGATGTTTGGTAAACACTGATCAAAATAAAACTCTTGCTGCCTTGGAGTGAAAGTTCCACTGAAGGAAGATGGGTGGTGAGCAAACACCCAAAGAAATGTCAGATGTCTAGTGCTATAGGTGCACAGGGGAGGGCCAGGGGGCATGACAGTGGTGGGGTGAGCTTGCTGTTGTTTCATAAGACAGTTGGGAAAATCCTTAATAGTAGGATAACCTTTGAGCAAAGAGGTGAACCGAGTGGGAGACACTCTTCTTAGTATTTATAGATCAACACATACTCAGGAAAGGCAGGCAGTCCCAGTTTTTAGGCTAAGTCTGCAAATATTTAATTGGGCAAAAAATTTAAACCTTGTCCCTGATCAGAATTTAGCATTCATACCACCATTTTCTAATCCCCACCATAGTGGAAAAAAAAAAAAACACCCTGGGACCAGAGGCTGTGAGCCCCGTCCATCAACAATTCAGGGCTCTAAGTTTCCAGGGCTCTTTGATTCTGGGTCTTTAACAAAGTCACCACCCCCTCTGAATCCTGGTCTCTTCATCTCACAAATAAGAGGATTAAATCCTACAGGCATACAATGCTATGATTGTATAACTATTAAGTATGATGAAAAAGGAATAGAAAAGATGATTTTAAAAGGCATAACAGAATGGTTAACATCAAAAAGACCACAAATAACAAGTGTTGGCGAGGATGTGAAGAAAAAAGAATCTTGTGCACTCTTGGTGGGAATGTAGATTGGTGCAGCCACTATGCAAAATAGTATAGAAGTTCCTCAAAAAATTAAAAATAGAACCACCATATGAGTCAGCAATTTCACTTCTGGCTATTTATCTGATGAAAACAAAAACACTGACTCAAAAAAAAATCTGCATCCCCATGTTAATTGCAGCATTATTCACAATAGGCAAGATATGGAAACAACCTAATTGTCTCTTGATGGATTAATGGATAAAGAAATGTGGTATATATACACAATGAGAAATTATTTGGCCATAAAAAAGAATGAAATCTTGCCATTTGCAACAGCATGGATGGACCTTAAATTACGCTAAGTTAAATAAGTCAGACAGAGAAAGACCATTAATACCAGATAAAATACCATATTATCTCACTTATATGTGGAATCTAAAAACAAACGAAACAAAACAACAACAACAAAAACTAACTCACAGATATAGACAGATTGGTGGTAGCCAGAAGCAGGGGATGGGGTGGTGAGAAAAATGGGGGTGGGAGGACAAAAGGTACAAATTTCCAGTTATAAAATAAATATGCCATGGGTATTAATGTACAGCATGATAACTATAGTTTAAAATATTGTAAAAAGAAGGCATAATCTTCTTAGCAGAAGTATTTACTTCATAACTGAACAAAAAAGGGATAAATCTCAAAGCAGTGTCCACATTTCTTCTAGCTCATAGCGTGATACACAAACTCCTTCTCCCACCAAGTGCTGTAAACCCTTTAAAGTGAAAAACAAAGAGAGGAGCTGGCATTAAAAGAACAGACCCGTTAGAAAAAGGAAGGTGCAGGTGAGAACAGAAAGACAGAAACATGGAAATTCCCCATGTTCTTATTCTAAAGATCATGGCCAGTTCTCCCCAAAAGCATCTGTCCTTGGTGCTGCCCAACAGGTGAGTCCATCCCAAAGGCCAGTCCTCACCCATCCTGACAGGATTAGACAGAAGAGCAGGAACCAGCCAATTTCTCTGGATGAGCCTATTGCTGACCATTTTACTATCTGCTCCCACAAGTTTATTCTGAGCCAAAAGATCAAAGACAGCAAATAATCATGTTACCAGGCACAATTTTTTATAATAACAAATAAAATACTTCCCCAGTGAAAAGTTTGATCACACCAAGTAAGATTCAGTGCCTATTTAAAATGACTGACCTTGGACTCTGTGTTTAACCTCGCTCTGCCTCAGGGTCCTCATTTATAAAATAGGAAATAATGATAATAATAGTTTACTTCATAGAATTGTTACATGAGGTAAGCAAATTGAAATACCTTATATATTTAGAACAATACCTGGGATATTTTAAGCAACATATCAGGATTCGTTTTTATATTTGCAATTATATCTGCCCCCGAATTAGAAGGCCCTCGTGTTGGCCTTCTCATTTCTCTTACATGCTTACAGAAATCTAGAGAGTCTATTTGTTCATTGATTCATGCATTTGCATTTATACAGGCTGATGTAAGACATAGTTCCAGGGAACTGAAACCCTCATTCTGATGAAAAAGAAGAAGAACTTATAAGGATGGTTTTATAAAGCACAGGACTGAAGGGTTAGGGAAGGCTGCTCTGAGATTTGACTACTAAGCCCATATCTGAGGGATAAGGAGGCTTTAATCAACACAGAGGAGTGGATGGATGGCAATCGGTAGAGAATTTTAAACAGAAAAGTCAGCAGAGCATAGTCCTTGTAGAGGAAGGGGCAGGGAGTGACTGAAGACTGGAAGGTGGCCCATAAGACTGATACCAACTGAGGGATCTGGAGAGGCACAAAATCGGGCCCCACAGCACAATGAACCTGGTGGCCCATTGGCCACAAACAGCTCGCGGAGGTGCCTCTGAGTTAGGGCATGTATGCATATTCCTAACAGGTAAGAGTTTCGCTAAGCTGGGTGTTGGCTGTAAGATTTGATGAAAGAGAAAATCTGAGAAAGCAAGGGCTTTGCTAAATAGAAAAAAGAAATCGTGTATGTATTCCAAATCCTGCCCATCAGGCACCAGGCAGCAAGCCAGCATTCTCATATCTGTTTGTACAATGCACATGTTATCATTACACTGGTAAATTAAGTGATATGTTTGCCTTATTTCAAATCACTAAGTTTTATATTAGAGTGATATATTCATACCGCTTTGCTCATCAAACCAGAAAATTCATCACGCAAAGTCCATTTTTTCACAGCACATCTAAATCTTTTTCTCTAGGCAACAAGCCTGGTCCATGTTAATGCAATTCCTTTAGACATCAGTGCCAAGCTAGAAAATCAGAGCATGCCTTCCGGGGACACCAAGCACATGATGGTAATGGCTTTCTAAGATTACTTGTTTTTCACAAAATTGAAAAACTTGGTACAAAAATGTGTGTTATAGGACACTAGAAATCTTTATATAGGGCTTTCCTGGTGGTGCAGTGGTTGAGAGTCAGCCTGCCGATGCAGGGGATACGGGTTCGTGCCCCGGTCTGGGAAGATCCCACATGTCGCGGAGCGACTGCGCCCGTGAGCCATGGCCGCTGAGCCTGCGCGTCCGGAGCCTGTGCTCCGCAACGGGAGAGGCCACAACAGTGAGAGGCCCGCATACTGCAAAAAAAAAAAAGAAAAGAAAATTAAAAAAAAAAAAATCTTTATATAAAATTGAGCACAATAGTAACCTATTTATCCAGTATGAAAGCCCAGGTTCTTTTCTTAAACAACTCTTGAATAAAAAGAAAATGAGGGCTTAAATTTAATATCAGATCCTAATATTAAATGTATTATAAGTGTTGACACAGAGAATTGACTCTATTCTACAACTGTCTCCAGGTACAGGAATATAAATTCAAGGCAATATGCATTGGTAAGTTGGCATTTGGTGTTTCTGAATTTTCCATACTTTCATTTTTCTTGAACTAATTTTCCAATATATCATATTATTCTTTTAATTAAAATATATAACCTAGATTAGAAATAATCGCTTATGAGTTATGATTTTATCTTCAGAATAAGTCAACCCAGAACCCAATAGAAAAAATGCTTTTATCCAAAACAGTTCTCTATTTTTGCTTATTCACTAAAAAAATTAATTAGGTATTAATTCTCATGGAGCTATCATTAGAGAGTGAGAAACATATCTAAAACATTAGTACAAAAAAAAAATCCTAAACATTAGTAAGCAGTCATCTTCCCCAGCATATTTCTTTTGTCAGTGTGAATGAGATAGAGTCCTAGGCAGGAAAGCAAGGAGAATGTTTTGTGTAAATTTAAATGCTGATATATTTTTAAAAGGTACAAATGTCTTCAGAAACACATGAAAAATTGAAGGGCAGGGTGACAAAAGACATGTAAATTTCATTATATGCCTTATATTTATATCAAGGGGTTGATAGAAATATATTTAGAGTTTGGGTTTTTGATGATTTGGATTTTGAGAGATTAAGAAGGAACACAAAGGAATAAAGAAATGTTCTTTTTTTTCTGTGATCCTCATGAAGTTTCTTAATATGGAATCATTGAAATGTCTGTTTCATTAGATAGATAGTTTCTATTAGATAGATAATAGAGAAAGAGAAGGAGAGAGAGAATGATGTTAGATAGGTAGATAAATAGATACATACATACATAGATACATAGACGATGGACACATAGAGATTCCCTTTGGATATACATAGTCATCTCCTTTGGAGGTACAAAAGGAAAATCCCTGGGCCAATGCCACCTTGAACCAAGATCAACATCCTGTTGGCCTTTGTCATTCTCCTACCAATAGAGTGACCAACACAAGGCAATGCAAAAGGGGCAAGGGGGTCATCTCTGGTGTCCCTGAGAAGCTGTTCACAGCAAAGCCTCTTATTACCATGACTCACAGATGGAAGAAGCTTACACTGACCCTCCAAGTTTTCTTACTGGTGTGTTGCTATATTTTTGTCTTCTTTCGGGTGAACTAATTCCCCTTTTTCTCAACCAGTGGTTCCCCCCACACACACACTTAAAGGGAATGCAGCAGGGACAGGTGTCCTCCATATCCCTGGATCCTCCTTGGACCCCACAGTCCAGAGGTCCAGTGGGTGGGGAGGTGGCCCCAGTCCTAGTCCACAAGCATCTTCTCCAGTGATGCAAGCAGTCATGGACCACAGCATCGCCTTTCTCCAGGCTCACCATGACCCGGCCTTCAGGAAGCCAGTGTCCCCTTGCAACCAATACCATCAACTGCTCAGGTCATGACATTGTCGACCTTTCTGGTAGAGGAGGCAATCTCCCCCGGGCCTGGGAACCGATCATCTGAGCTTCTGTACTGGTCAGGGGCCAACAGGTGCCTCTGAGCCACCTTAACAAAACATTTTCTTTCTCCTAACTCATCCCTACTCTTGTGCTTATTTAGATGTGAATTTACTTTTGAAGAGTATATTGTTTTGTGCATGTTTTTGGAAAAGCACTGTGCTATACATAAACCTCATTAAAAAAATATTTTTAGGTTGTGTTTTTGGATTAATTCGCATCTTATTTCGTACTCTTGGTTATTCCTTCAGTGGTGCTCATTGGTGCCAAGCCAGAGTGCATGGTGCCCACCTGGGCTTCCCTTCTGGCCAGTTCAATGGCTGTGACTATTCACTTAACTTCTCTGTACCTCTTGTGTCTTTCCCTATATGGGAAGATTTGTAATATATTGTCTTCCATGAGCTAATACATATATGAATGTATTATATATATCATAATACATATAGGTATTATAATATTATATATGTGAAGATACACACATATATATATATACTAATAATATACATATTATAAATACATGTATTAGAACAGTGCCCAGTATATATTAAGCATTGTGTACTTACTAGCTATTATCATTTCTTCTTTATTCTCTACAGACCCTATTTTGCTTATTTATTCTACTATTGAAAAATCCTAAGTTGGCCCAAGTCTTCCCTACAAAAGAAAATAGTGTGTTGAAAAACTTTGCCAGGTCTTCTGTGGGCCCTGGGCCATAACAGCTGCACCTCTATGCTTAGTTGTGAGATTTTTGGGTAGTGGGGTTAATAAATACTCATATATCCTGACCAGGTGTAACAACTTCCTGTCCAGGGAGGCTGGACCAGTTAGCAATTTCACGAGTCATGTGTGACTGTCCTTATTGCCCCACATTCTTACTGATATTTAACATGATTTGACATTACACTTTTATTTCCATTAGGATGGGGATAATTATTTGTAAGTTAGATCATTTTTATATGCTTATTTTTCTCTTGAGTGTCCCCATCTATAATATGCCTATTTGTATATCTTCCTAATTTTTCTATTGGATTTTATGGCTGATTTGTAGGAATTCTTTGTATTAACCACTTACTAGTTTTAGTTATTGAGCAAGTCATCCCGACCTGACACCTTTGAGTTTATCATGCCTTTCACTAAATAGGAGCTAATATTGTCAAATCTAATTATATTTTTTATTCTGGTTTGTGCTTTGGGGTCTTGATTAGTGAATCTTTCCCCACACAATATCACAAAGTTATTTTACCATATTTTTCTTTACTTTTTGTTCAGTTTTATGTTTACATTAAAGGTTGTAATTAATTTAAAATTTATATTTGTACATGGCTTGAGATTGAAATCTATTGAAAGATTCTACCAACTAGTAACATTGTTTCTCTCTAAAACATTTTCTTTTAAAATTTTTTCTAGGGAATTCCCTGGCGGTCCAGTGTTTAAGACTCCATGCTCTCACTGCCAAGGGTCTGGGTTCAATCCCTGGTCAGGGAACTAAAATCCCACAAGCTGCACAGTACGGCCAAAAAATAAAGAAAAAAAATATTTTTCTAAGGAGTTAATTTTGCACATATGGAAATTTAATCCTATTATTATTTCTTTACTTTACTAAAAACTGAAAATTCTTCAATTGCTAACAGTATTAGTTATGATAAAATCCATACCACCTACCTTGAACTTCAAGGTCCGCATGATATAACTTGTGAGTCACTCTCTGGTCTTGTCTTCTACCATGTTTCTTATTGACATGATATTCAAGTCTGATATCTGGTAAATATTTAATACACACCTCATTTAAAGATAAATAAAGGTGATGCTAAGCTTTTCCTGCAGATTCAATCTTTTTTTTTTTTTTTTTTTTGCTGTACGCGGGCCTCTCACTGTTGTGGCCTCTCCCGTTGCGGAGCACAGGCTCCAGACGCGCAGGTCCAGCGGCTATGGCTCAGGGGCCCAGCCGCTCCGCGGCATGTGGGATCTTCCCGGACCGGGGCACAAACCCATGTCCCCTGCATCGGCAGGCAGACTCTCAACCACTGCGCCACCAGGGAAGCCCTCAATCATTTTTTATCTCATGGACGTGTCAGTTGAAAATAAAAAGTGTGTCCTGATGTCCATGTAATAGTGTTGGACTTATTTTGGTTTAGCTCAAAATGTACATCTGGTTTGACACTTTAATCTTGGTGCCTCCAGTGCACAATCATGTTAAGGAACAGAGATCCCAGGAAAGTGTACCTCTTGCATAATAAGGATCATGATCATCTAGGTCAGACACCATCTCTCCAGGACAGGCATACTTTCACACTTTTAATCTAACCTTGCCCTGTCTGTTCCAAGTGACCTAGTGGCTTAAGCCTTTGTATACATCAACTAACATTGCTTGATGGCATCTGCCTCTGCAATCACCCCACCACCTCTCCTTGCTCCCTTCCCTAAGGTTTTCATGATGATAATGTGACTTTGGGTACCACTGCCTACGCGGAGAGAAAATACTGATAAGAGAATATTAATATACTGTCTACCTGATGGTTTGCTTTTTTGATGTAAATTATGAAATTGGTATTATGGTCGCTACCCTGCTGTTTTTAGTTCCATTCACATTCAACTGTGAAAATTAATAAATTCTGGGTATAATGAAAAAAATAAATGTCCTCACCAATAAACCAGTGTGCCTGGTGAGGAGTGCCCTCCATACCACCCACAGGATCCTTCCTCAAAGAAGCACATTTCTCTCTCCTTGATATTTCTGCTTTAACTTTTCTCTTGGTCACTTTCTGGAATGATCCTTCCTTGCAGTCCTGACACCCTCCTCTGCCTGAACTTATGTTTCCTGGGCTTAAACCCAATGGTTTTCCTTCAAGATCAGAAACATTTGAATGAACATTCAAAGCACGTATAGTTTAAATTTTATAGTTATAGTTTAACTATAAACTATAACTATAGTTTAAATTTTATGTGATGCATTGTCTTGGTTACTTCAGGATGTAATTGTTTGAGTAGTTCAAAAGGGGTTTCTGTTGGTGACACACATCAACATGTCATAGGAGTGACTAAAATGTCTACATGATGAATAGGAGGAAATTCAAATAGATGAAAATGGATAACATAATGTTTACATCTCAAGAGAAAGTTATAGTAAGTATGCATATCAAAAAATGATCTCTTTGAAAATATTCAAGGCTCACCAGATACATAAAACTTTCCAAGTTTTGTAGGTGATAGAGTTGAACATTCCTAGATTTGCAAGTTTAGAAACCAAGGTTTGTGATGCCAATTTTTAACAATTATCATCTTTTCACTGTATGAGTATGTGAATTTCACCCAAATAGGTCTAGAGTCTCTGTTTTCTTGGGATGGGAAGAACATCAAGAATGTGACAAGAGAAAGAGAAGAGAAACATTGGGAAACATCCAGCTCTTACTCTATGGAACACAGAGGAAGAGTCCAGAGAGAATTCCCTGGTTCCTCCTTCCCAGGCAACAGGAAGCTCAGCTCAGCAATAGAGTCTTATAGGCCCTTCATCAAATGAGCACTGTCCCAACTTCACTAAGTTCTTTTCACTTTAGTTTTAGTTAGCCAGTTTTCATTTTTCCTTCCTAACAGTATTTTACAGAACACTTGATTTGTCACTGCCTCCTTGATCCTGATTCTGGAGACTTTGGAATAGAAAGAGAGATAGAGAACGGAAATATATTCATAAGATTACTGAATAAGATGAAAGGTTAAGACTACCTTTTTATTAATATATTCTTATTCATCAGAATGCATTCATATAATATTCTTTCTATTGAAGAACATACTCAAGGATACATATACATATATGTAAAAGAATATGTTCTTTAAGAATATATTCCTAGTGTATACATTATTTGTGATAGACTTATAATAAGCATTCAGCAGTGACAAGAATATATTCATAGGAAAACTCTATCAAGAAGAAATGATCTATTTCACCAGCACATTCATATGGACAGACTTTTCTTATGTCCCACCAGCTTGCCTCTCTCTTTTTTAGCTTCCAGCTACAACCACAGCAAGCTGGTGCCAATAAATTAGACATTCTTTAACATGTTCATATGAAGAAAATATGAAAATGAGTGAAAAGAAACACATTCTGCAAATGAATCATTCAACAGATTGAACATTCAGTGGACTGGCTTTGTCTTTTAGCCCAGGTATGAGCATGTGAGACCTGCTACTGCAGGACCTGCCATGGCAGGGAGAGATAACCCCAGAGCAGAAACTGGGGACAGTTGGCCAGATGGCGAAATGGCAAAGTCTCAGTGGTCTGAACTCAGCAAGAGGGAAAGGCAAGCTAAGTCAGTAGGGAACTATGGTTGGCACCATCCAGACATATTCCCAAACCCAAGAACAAGCAACAAAATATGGTGAAACCCTGGATGCTGGAAGCTACCAGGGCACCCAGTGACTAGGATATGTCCCAGGGGACATCCCAGGACATAGTGACACTGGAGGCCCCTCCTCATGTCCACAACCCCAGTAACATATGGAAGATTCATATTCCTGCTTTAAATACACACATGAGTGTGGGGGGAAGGGAAACTGCCTTGAGTCTGAACATTACCTCACTGCCTAGAGCACTTTGTAATCAGAGCAGACCAGAGATGGATTGGATTGGCCATTTAGTTACTAACTTTGATTGGACTGTCCAAAGTTACTAACTTTGGGTTTTCTGCTTACCTAATGCATGGAAGCTAAGATGACAAATCAATATTAGACAAATAAAGCAATATGAGCTCTTTTAGTGACCCCATTACACAAGCTCATCTGTATAATTTTCTGATGCCACTAAGATGCCACATATTCCTCTAAACATTAGAAAAGAGTCTTAAAGTAGAGCCTGAATTACTGTTTTCCATGGAGGATCATTGTTAAACTTTATAATAGCCCTGTTTCCTTCCAAGTCCAGGCTATGAACGTTTAAATCAATTTAAGATGATTTAGTTATATTAAATGGTTTCCATTCATATTATCTGCTGAGCTGGAAGTAGATAAGTCTTTTCTATCCCACAGGTAGTCATAAAAAAGCAGAAGCATTTGTTAAAAATTATTGACCTTGATATTTTCTTTTTTGTTTGTTTACTTTGCCAGGATGCTTCCTGGAATTTGAAAAGAAAGTTTTAAAGAAGTGTTATTTATCTTTATGGTAATATAATTAAACTGTGAAGATGTTTTGAAAAAACATATAAAAACATACAAAAATAATTAAGTACATATCATGTACTCCCATGCTGCACTTTCCTACAACTATCAACATGTCAGCTCTTTGAGGAAATGTGCACATTATCACGCAATTGTTAAGCAATTTGTGGTTCAAACTAAGATCAATGCTTTATTGAAAAATATAATGGTACATCAACATTATCATTTTCACTACAAATTGGTTCCATGCTTGTAAAGTATGGTTGATATGACAGCAATAAAAGTGATCAGTAATATATGGTGACAAGACTGATTCTGTGTGTATCTGTCCCTTGTCAAATCAACCAATAGTAACTCTTCACTACTTTTTTGCACCACCTATTCTTTTCTGTTCAAGGGTATAACCAACCACGTCCTACTTAAATCTGAATTCCTAAGTATATTCACTTTAACTTACACTGAGTTAGGTTTGTTTGAAATTTATTCTTATGTATGTTCACGTTCTATAATTGCCATGTTATTTTTAAAAAATATAAATTATCAGACTTGTTATGCAGCATGAAATAGTCTACATAGAAAATATCTTAACCCCAGGAATATTTACTTTTACGTCATCCATCAAAATGGTTACTAATAAGTTTCTGATCAAAAATCTAAAACTATCATCTTCCTCATTATTCCATAATTTAGAATATGCATCAATATTTATACTAGCTGCATAAAGCAATGTATAGTCACACACACTTAACATCTGTTTAAAACAAGTGATTTCAATTGAAAATAAAAATTCATCTAGGTATATGGGTGGCACTAATAAAAGAACAAAATTTATTTTCCTTGCCTTGAATTTCTAAAAAAATATATTAAAAGCTTAAAGCATATCCTGAAGTTTAACTGGAATTTCTTCAGATGAAATAACTGTGCTACAAACAGAAAGTGTATAATGCTGTTCAGATCTCAAAAGGCATCTGTGTGTAGATTTTCTCTCGGCCATTTCAGTATTTATACACCACATATGCTGCATAGATGTGAAATGAATGCTCCTTATCTTCTTGCCTGAAACACTTAAACACGTCTGTCAGGTTCTTCACAAGTATATTTTTACTCATTGATTGATGAATATAGCCATTTTCATTTACCTGTAACTGTCAAGACTCACAACCAGTGTTTATATCAAGAGAATGCACCAACTTAGAAAGTAATTCCATCTAAAAAGAAGTACTTTATCTCCGCATTTATGAAATTCCCTTTGTTACAGGATTATTTTTTTTAAAAGGTAAAATTATTTTTCTCGTAGGAATACAAAGTGAACATGTGGTAGAGATTTTATTTAGCTCATTAATTAATAAGGGAGCCAGCAAGATGTAATAAGCAATTTGAAAAAGAATCCAAAGAGCGGACAATGTAAAGAATATTAAGAATGCTAAAAGGAATTTGCTTAATAGATGTAAAACTGGCTGAGGAAAATCAATTGCATTTCCACTGGACAATTCATTCGTGTGTCTATGAACAAGAATCATTTGCATTGCTATAAGTTATCTACAACCCACAGAATATGCATAATAGCTCAAAAGAATGAAAGAAGACAGAAACTCCAATGGAGGTGCCGTCAGGGCAGCCAATTCAAAGCCATTTACAATTTTCCTGACACCTTGCTCTTGTAACTATTAATCATCATGTAAGTGTAAATAAATTACATTGTTTCGCTGCTTAAAGAGGTGATTCAATTCCTAAGAAAAATATCACTCAAATAAATGTGTCTTTTAAACAGCCCTGTCAGAAATTCAAATATAAATTTCTTTTAAAGAAATGTACATTCATTCATACAGCTCAATAGCAAAAATTCTCAAACAGTCTTATTAAAATATGGGCAGACGACCTGAATAGAAAATTTTCCAGGGCTTTCCTGGTGGCGCAGTGGTTGAGAGTCCGCCTGCCGATGCAGGGGACATGGGTTCATGCCCCGATCCGGGAGGGTCCCACATGCCGCGGAGTGGCTGGGCCCGTGAGCCATGGCCGCTGAGCCTGCACGTCCGGAGCCTGTGCTCCGCGAAGGGAGAGGCCACAGCAGTGAGAGGCCTGCGTACCGCAAATTAAAAAAAAAAAAAAGAAAATTTTCCAAAGGAGACATATAAGTGGTCAATGGGTACATGAAAAGAGCTCAACATCATGGGTCATCAAGGAAACGCAAATCAAAACCACAGTGAGATGTAACCTCACACCTGTTAGAATGGCTGTTATCAAAAAAAGGAGATAATAGTATTGGTGAGGATGTGGAGAAAAGAGAACGCTTGTGCACTGTTGGTGGGAATGTCAATAGGTACCAGCAACTATGGAAAATAGTTTGGAGGTTTCTCAAAGATTAAAAATAGAACTACCATTTGATCTAGCAATTCTACTTCTGGGTACTTGTTCAAAAAGAAAAAAAATAAAACACTAACTCAAAAAGATATTGGCACCCCTGTGTTAATTGCAGTTTTATTCACAATAGCTAAGATATGGAAGTAACCTAAGTGTTCATCAATGGATGAATGGACAAAGGAAATATCTTATAAATCTATTAAATGGAACATTATTCAGCCATAAAAAAAATGAAATCTTGCTATGTGTGACAGCATGAATAGACCTTGAATGCATTATGCTAAGTGAAGTAAGTCCACATTATGCTAAATGAAGTAAGAAAAAGTCAAATACTGTATGCTCTCACTTATATTTGGAATCTAAAAAAAAAAAGAAAGAGAGAGAAAGAGCTCAAAGGTACAGAGGACAGATTGGCAGTTGCCACAGGTTTTCTGATTTCAGCAGCTTTTTGTCCATCAATGCCACAAAAGAACTTTCCTCCGTGTAGCATCGCACAATGGATGGAAAGTGCATAGGCTCGAAATATATTGGGGTTACATTAGAGTAACAAAGAGGGGTAGAAGAAAAAACTCTCACGTACTTATTTTCTAAAGTCCATTTGTTATCAAGATCATAGACATTGGAGATCATCTAAAGCTTCATGTCATCATCAATGATTTGGCAGACTAACTTCCAACAGACCTGGTCTGGATATCTTGGGAAATCTGTCTCATCAGATGGCATCTGCTTCAATTCTGAGAAATCTTTACTTTCAGGTCACCAGGTGATGTACAGTCAGAGATTGGTGCTTTCTTTGGTTGTGTCATGTGAATCCAAGAGTCTGTTCCCTGGAGTATGGCAGCAAAAGGGTTGGTTAGCAGTACCTGATAGGGGCCTTTCCAGCAAGAGGTTGAAGAGAGTCCTTCTGGAGGTCTCTTTTTCAACGGACAAAATCACCAGGTACAAGGTATGATGCTTAAGTACTTCATCTTCCGAAAGCACACTGTGAAAAGATTGTTCTACCAAAGCATGGTTATTTTTAGTAGAAGCAATTAGGCCTTTACAATACTGGAATATCTCTTCTTTTATCAACTATGGGTCAAAAGAAGCAGGAGCCAAGTGCCTCAAGTGCCCTGTGACTATGTCAAAGGGTAAGAGTTTATGAGTTCCAAAATGGGTGGATCAGGTAGATCTGAGATTTAGAAGGTCCAACAGCATTGCTTTTGGCCAAGGTATTTAGAGGGCCTTCACAAATTTTGCCAGTTGAGTCTTAATGATGCCACTAGTGTGTTCAACTAAACCAGAGGATTGAGGATGGTAAGCATGGTGAAAGTGTTGTAAAACCAGCCACACAGCAGACTTGTTGAAGCAACTGGCCAGTGAAATGAGTTCCTTGATTACTATGATGTTTGAGAGGAGTTGCCCAGACAGGGATAATCTTTTCCAAAAGGACTTTGGCCACAGAAGATGCAGTGGCCTG
Source organism: Lagenorhynchus albirostris (assembly GCF_949774975.1). Classification (NCBI taxonomy): domain Eukaryota; kingdom Metazoa; phylum Chordata; class Mammalia; order Artiodactyla; family Delphinidae; genus Lagenorhynchus; species Lagenorhynchus albirostris. Next base: position 96,118,960 of record NC_083101.1, on the reverse strand, counting down.
TCTGCAATGGAAGGTTTCAACTTAGTGTGAAAACTTACAGACATGGATATGTATATCCATGAGAGAGAAGAAATTGTATGAAATCCATTTGCCAGATTCCTAGTGGCCTAATGGTCTATTAGGCAGTTTAACATATCTGGGAGCAGTATGAACAGGTTTCCCTGGGTTGCATTTCAGACCAATGGGACAACTGAGATAGGCACTTGTTAATGTTTCCCCACCAATATTGATTCATGAATGCCATCGTTTTGTCAGTAGACCAATGGTTTAATGTATGTACAGTGGTGAGGAATGGTAATATTAAATTCTCTGGTAGGACTAGCTTGTTATTTGGTCAGAACCAGAGCTTTCTTTTTTTATCAAACAATTGTTGAATTTCCAATATTGCTTTTCCTTTTCTGAGGCCAACTAAGCTTTTATAGCCAGTTTTTTTAAGTTATCATTTGGGGAAATATCCCTTTGGACCATGACAGAGCTTTGGCTGCTGTCAGTTCCTTTAAGGGCAGAAATCCTTGCAGAAATGTCAGCAAGGTGATTTTCCTTAGCTTCCAGAGAGCCAAGTTTAGAATGCTCCAGAATCTTAATAGTAGCTAAAATGTAGGTAAAATGTAGGTAAAAATATTACATCCAATAATTCCTGAACATAAGGGCCATTTTAAATTTAATTTCCGCTGTAAATAAGGAAGCCACGTTGCTTCCACAACATTCCAAAATCATGAGCTACTCCAAAAGCATATATACCAAACTATCAGTATAAATATTGGCAGTTTTGCCCTTGGCTAAAGTGCAGGCCCATAGAAGTGTATAATTCAGCCTGTTGGACTGAAGGAGTAGTAGGTAAATATGCTGCCTCAACAACCTTAAAAGAAGTTGCAGTAGCATACCCAGCTCATTTGCCATTGTCACATCTTAAATAAGAACCACCAGTGAACTACGAGAAGTCAGCATTACTGAAAAGAATTTCCTGCAGATCGTGATGAGTCAGGTGGTGATCCATCAGGATTATGCAGTGGTGCATGATGGAGGGAAGAAGATTAGTAGTGTTATGGTTATTGCAACATAAAAGAGTTATGAGGAACAGTTAACAAAAGGAATTCATAGGAGGTGAAGTACCTGATGGAGAAATGTTGAGTGTGATAAGAATTCAGGAAGGCTTCTGCCTGAGGTACAAACGTGGTTGAAAGGGATCCCACAATGATTTTCTCAGTGGCCTTGACCAAAAGGGCAGTGACAGTAATGACTCTAAGGCAAGGGGTATCCCCATGTACAAGTCCAGTTGCTGGCTATAATATCCTAGGGGTTGATGGTGGTCCCCATGTTTTTGGGTGAGTATCCCAAGGACATTTCCTTCTTTTTCATACACGCAAAGGAAAAGGAAATGTGATAATTGGAATGCCCAAGGGCACATGGGTTCATCAAACTCTCCTTTGAGGCCTTAAAGTCAATGTCATCTGATTTTTCCAGATAAAATTGGGCCAGGGTTGTTATTCTTTAGTAAAATATACAGAGATTTGGCCATAAGAGAGAATTTGGAATCCAATTTCAGCAATCATCACCTAGCCTGAGAAAACGGCATGTTTGGGTTTTAGGAAACTTAGGACAGAGTGAAGCCTATCTGGATCTAGGTGTAGCCTTTGTTCTGATATCAGATGCCCTAAATATCAAAACTGGATTTGGGCAAACTGTAATTTTTCCTTGGTGACCTTATGTCCCTTTAAGGCTAAACATTTTTAGCAAGTGGATACTGTCTTCCTGTGAGGAGACTTGAGAAGGAGAGCAAAGAAGCAGATCATCCTATGTTGCAACAAAGTAGAATCTCTAGGGAACTTTGTATCATCCAGATCAGCCTTCAGGGCTTGTGATAAATAAGGACTTTCAGTAAAACCCTGAGGTGTTAATGTCCAGGTAAATTGTTTTTCTTCCCGAATGAAGGCCAAAAGGTATTGGCTAGCTTCATCAACTGGAATACTAAAGAATAAAATGCCTAAATCAGTTACTGTAAAGAACTGGCTTCCAAGAGGGAATAGATGTTAGTAGCATATGAAAGTTAGGAGCAGCAGGGTGTCATGGGACAACAATGTTGTTTATTGTTCAGAGGTCCTGGACAAACCTCTACCCTTGGCACTTAGGTTTTCTCACCAGTAAAATGGAAGGGTCACAGGGACTAGTACAAAGTAAAATGGGACCTTAAGCCTTGTAATCTTCTATTATTAGCTTTCTCCCTTGAAGGACTTCTTTACTTACAGGGTATTGATTAACTCTAGGAAGAAATTTTTGAGGGGTCTATTTAAATTTGGATGGGAGGTGCACTGTGGATTTTGCCAAGCTCAGTTGGAGATTTTCGTTCTAAGGAAAATGGTAGCTGATTCAATAGGGACAAATTATCATTGTTTCCAGAATCAGCTCTAGTACCATCAGAGACAGAAAAAATAAAAGATGTCAAAGGGTCATTTAAGTCACCTGGTTGGTTACTTAGATGACTACTATCAATTTCTAGAATTATTTACCCCCTTTGGGAGAAAGAAATTTTGGCATGATACTTCTCTGAGAAGTGTCAGCCTAATATATAAGTACGGGCAGAGGAACAAAGGAGAAAAGGGTGTGTATCTCTCAAAGGGCCTAAACAAAAGGTAATAGGTTCAGAGACAGGAACCTCTTGAGGTTCATTAGAGATCCCCAACATTTGAACTGTTTTAGTACTCTGAGTCAGGGGCTGTTTTATAGTAGTGGGGTTGAGCGCCAAGACTGTGGCTCCAATGTCAATTAGAACTGGAAGAGATTCATCCGAATCTGGAGAAATATTTATCCAAACTGATTAAGAGGAAGGATTGGAAGAGACTCTAGCTCCTTGGAGCCCCTCCATTGAGAATTGGGAGTACGCTGGAAAGGCTTGTTAGAGGGCCAAAGGCACATAAAGCACTTAAATTTGTGACAATCTCTTTACCAATGTCCTTTGCAACAATAACAGAAACTGGGAGGGTTTTGATTTGTTTAGGAGCCTTCATTTGCTAGAATTGAAGATTAAGAATCTTAGCATTTTTTGTTGTTTTTTGTTGTTTTTTGTTTGTTTTTTGTTGTTGTTTGTTTGTTTTTAGGTGACTCAACTAGACTGTGAGAACTGATTTGCCAGATTAACTAAATCTGGAGTGGATATGGTTCCCCATTCCACCATGGTCCTTTTTACTGGAAGGGGGAGGCCCAAGTTCAGCCCATTAGTAAACATAGAGTTACAAGCTACCTGGCTGGAATCAACGTCTGAAGGAAGACCAGAATTTTCTTTAAAAACAATCTGAAGTCAATTATAATGGTCATGAACAGGTTCATCAGATTTTTGTGTGTGAGCCTGAATTTTGTTCTAGTTATCGGGCTTTGGAAAAACCCTGGGAATTTCCTGATGAAATTGCCTGGCACTGCCCAAGCCTGATCATGTAACCAGGCTGGTCTCCCAATTGTAAATAATTCTAGAGACCTTTCAGAATTTTCCCAGTGATCAGTTTCACTGAATGCTGCGCCTGACCTTCACTGACAAGCATATGAACCAGCTGATATGAGTCAGAGAAACCAGGTTAATAAGTGTGAATGACTATATTAAATTCCTCAGCAAGTCTGTGAGGATCTTCGGTTACTTTCGGAAAATCTTTGACTATGGCTCACAGTTCAGCTTTACTCCAGGAAATATAAGAAATGAAGGGTTTATCCTCTGGGTCCTCAGAAGGCTTTATAGTAAAGGGAGAGGTTCGGGCTTCCCTGGTGGTGCAGTGGTTGAGAGTCCGCCTGCCGAGGCAGGGCACACGGGTTCGTGCCCCGGTCCGGGAAGATCCCACATGCCGCGGAGCGGCTGGGCCCGTGAGCCATGGCCGCTAGGCCTGTGCGTCCGGAGCCTGTGCTCTGCAACGGGAGAGGCCACAACGATGAGAGGCCCAAGTACCGCAAAAAAAAAAAAAAAAAAAAAAAAAAAAGGGAGAGGTTCTGATAAGTTCAGAGGAAAAGGGAGTGGGGAGAGTTTCAGAGAAAAAGGGAAGTTTGATAAAAGAATTAGTATGAGCAAACTGAGTGTATAGATGAGGTGGCAGCAGCAGAGAAGGAAAGGAGGAAGATGGTGCTGGAGGTGAGCCTGAGACAAAGAAACCAAGGAAGGGGAGCTTGACACTTCAGAAGCCATTTTATCTTTCTTTAATTGTTTGTTTGCCTCAGGTAACCTTAAAATCTTATTTTGTAGAGAGGCAATTTTAGGCTCAATAACATTTGGAAACCTTTTTTGAAGGCATTGAAATGGGCATTCCATTCAGTTTTGGAAATTTGAGAGCTATGGTTATTCAATTTATTTATTTTTTTAAAGTAAGTTTAGGGATTTCAAAAGTTCCTCATAATGGCCATTGATATTCTAAATTGCCTTTGGTCAGGTCAATCCATTTAGTAAGAAATGAACATGAAGAAGGACAATGGTTTTCAAACACAAAAACTGGTCATGGTCCCTGAAGGGGGGCGGGCACCCTCAAAATATTTATATAACTAGAATCCAACTTCTCAGACGTCTTTCTTTACAGTAAGAGAATAATTTTTAAATAGCCTAAACATCTCAAATAGGCCAAATAGACTTTAGGCCTAAAACCAGTCAGTTTTCAGGGAACAGTCTGATCCCAGAGGAGCCAGGCTGAAACTGCTCAGCACAGTTCTAATAAAACAGCCCCTATTCCAAAGGGAATTTGGCCTAAGGCTGAAAGGGCACAGTTCAGTGAAATAGCCCCTGTTCCCAAAGGAATGGGTTGAAGACAAGCCAGCTCCCAGAGGAAGAGCCCCTGTTCCAAAAGGAATGCGCCAAAGGCTAGCAACGTCCAATTGGAACAATCTGATTTCAAAATCAGGTCAAAGTGCCAAATGAGTACTCACATATAGAACAAGGCCTTAACCAGAGAGGAAAAAACCTTAAAATACATCCCGAATAAAACCTGAAAAGCTTCAAGATGCAATGAGGGCCAAAGCTTGGATCCGGGAGGAAGATTTACCTCCAAACCCCAGGGTTGGCAAGAAAAGCAGTGACCAACAAAGGGCTGAATGTGGGTACTGCACCTGTTTGCTCACCAGCCTTGGAGCATTTGGGGGTCTCCTCTGGATTCCTGTATGGGCCACGAAAATGTTGACCTATAGATGTCCAGTTATTTTTCCAGAAAAAAATTAGGTTTACTCGGGATCAACAAAGAATTGCAATTTAGGATTAGTAACCATAGCGAGACATGTGAAAGTCCCCCAGCAAAAATGAAGAGGAGAACTCTTTTATAGAGGGGAAAAGGAAGTTGGGAGGGCCATAGTAAACAGAGGGCATTGGAGGAATTGAGAGTTGAAACTACGGTTGCTTTTCATTGGCTGAGTTATGACAGTCTCTCATTGGCTGAGCTCTTGCAGGGCAAAAAGAGGAAGTATTCCTTCTTCCTCTTGGGCTCTGTTATCCTTGTAGGGTGTGAGAGCTCCCCTTTCTTGTCTCCAACTCTATTTTAATTGAGGTTTCTGTTTATTAACTTTTTACAACATTTTACCTGGAAGTTTTGATTTTTCCCACTCTCAAGAGTCTCCATTCTTCTGTCTGACTTTGAGTCTCTGCCAAACACAAGTGTTGGTGGCTGACCTCCTTGCTCTAGCAAGCACTGAATAAATAGCCTTTGGTTGTTCTCATTGGGATGATGAATCTTAGAGGAGTTTAGGACCTGTGTGTGTGTCCGTTTCTCTTTACCAGATGGCTTGCTCCTTTGCTGTCTGGGGACATGTCTAATTTACCTTGGCATTAATGCTCAGCACATGCCAAGGCAGTGATAAATTTTGCTGAGTGATGGAATACACACATGACTAAGAATCCGGAACTTTGCATTCTTAAGTCTTTTGATTCCTAAGAGTAAAGAAACAATTGTCATTGGCCTGTTGTACCTAACTGAGGTAAAGCAGGTAAAAGGAAGAAGGAAGTAGAGAAGTAAAACATTTGTTCTGGGGATGGATATGAAGCCAAATCCAGCCTCTGTACCCCGACACTGAATTAATTCTCGGGGACAGAGTTTTGGGTGAAGTAAAAAAGAATAGCTTTATTGCTTTGCCAGGCAAAGGGGGCTGCAGCAGATTACTGCCCTCAAAACTGTGTGTCCCAACCTGCAGTGGGTAGTGAGGAGTTTTATAGTAATGGCTCAAAGAGGGCGTGATCAGCTTGTGGACATTCTTCTGACTGGTTGGTGGGGAGGTAAATGGGAATGAGCATCATCAACCTTCTGGTTCCAACCCGTCTGGGGTCTACATGCTTGTGAGCAGCAAACTGTTAATCTATCCCACCTGGTGCCGGTTTCAGTGTCTGCAAAACAGCCCAAAGATATTGTTATGTATATCCCTAGGGTGAACCAGGACCCTGCCCTAAGGCTGCACTATTGTTTCTCTTGACTGTTCCTGCTGGTCTTCCCCTCCCTTCCCTACTTAGTAATTGTTTGAATCTGCTCCTTGGAGCTAAGGGAAGGTCATGGAGGCTGAATGAAGCCTATTTCCTGTAATCAAGAAATGGGGGACATAGAAAGGCTTTTGTGCCCAGGAGCCCTACAGGGTCCTGCTCAGTATCAGAATGGCTAGGAGGGGGCAATTAATGTGACTGTGACTTTTGCTAGTTGGACTATGGATGTAGCAGGTCCAGGTTTTATAAAGCCATTTGGGGTTCTCTGTGAAGCAGGCAATAGAGATTTGTATACACGCCTTGGAACAGGCTGGCACACGTGGGAGCCTCAAGCTTAAGCTTCCTTAGGCTCCAGGTGAATCTGTCTCTGGATCTGTTGATGGCAAAGATGAGTTGTAAAACTGTAGCATGTCCCTCACAGCCGACAGCTTCAGTGTTAGGAACTGTTAACTTTTCACTTGAGTTAAACTTAGTTTTTTTTTTTTTTTTGCGGTACGTGGGCCTCTCACTGCTGTGGCCTCTCCCGTTGTGGAGCACAGGCTCCGGACGCGCAGCCTCAGTGGCCATGGCTCACGGGCCTAGCCGCTCCGCGGCATGTGGGATCTTCCTGGACCGGGGCACGAACCCGTGTCCCCTACATCGGCAGGCGGACTCTCAACCACTGCGCCACCAGGGAAGCTCTTAAACTTAGTTTAACTCAACTGAGGCATATTAAAAATTTTAAGACTTTATTTCAGCAAAAATCAATTTGAATACAGCAGCATTCGGTCTAGCAGATAGAAAGGAGCTCCTAGGAGCTGTACAAAATGAAAGACTTTTCTAGACGGAAGGAAGTGGAAACAAGGAAGTTATAATAGGCAAAAAAAAAAAAAAATCAGGTTTGTTATAGTAAGGTGTAAGGGGATGGCAAAGGGTTATCAGGCAGATTACCCCTAGTGCTGACTAGGCAGTTCCTGACTGACTGGTTTAAGATTCCATTTCTGGGAGAGTTGAAACTGTAATTAAGTCTTGGTTTGGTGAGATGGGGCTTAGCACAAACAACTCCATTTTGAGTCTTGTGTTTTTAACAGAACACTGAGCAGCAATCCAGGATCCTGCTTGAAAAAAATCTCTTAGGGGACAAGAGGAGCAGCCATACCATGAGCAGATGGCATTAAACAATTTGTTGAGCTCACTGGACTCCATTTCCAATGCTATATTTAAAGTCCCAGAGCTCTTTTTATTTTTCATTTTTATTTTTTTATAATCTGGACTGCTCATTATACTTTACAAAATGTCTTGCCAGGCAACATTCAAAACTGTCCTTGTGTTATCTCAAATACAGAATATTATCCTGTGGCCTGGAGAGGAATATTAGAATAGAAAAAGGCACTGGGAAATTAAATTAAGCTGCTGTAAATCCCAATTCCTAACTTGTAATTTTTCTAGCCACTCTTTTCATTGCTTCTTCACTGTTTATAATGACAATTCCAGAGCTCAGCTGCAATGTTGTCACTGCTTTGGGAGAGTTTTGATTTTTTTCTTTGCATCAACTGGGTTGTTTAATTACATAAAGCTCACAAACACAATTCTTATGATAAAGACACATGCACATGAAGCAAGGACATACAAGAAAGATTTTTAAATACCTTGTTTTGCTTAGGGTTTTACCTCTATCCATAATTGCTCAAGGAATAGTTATGAAAAATACAGTCTAGGGATCTTGTAAAAATTAAGTTTACCTGTTTCTGCACTAAACTTCTTAGCTGCAAAGTCTGAGATAAGGTTTCCTTTATTTCATATTTTTTGCATTAGGCTTTTCACACGAAATTTTTTCACAATGACATGTAAAAAAATAAATAAATAAATTAGAACTGCTATGCTTATAATGAAGAGAAATTCCCCAAGCTCATAAAGTTCTACTCTCAGTTCTTCTAGCCAGATGTACCCATTATGGTAAAAATGTGTGCTTCATTGGAAAATTAGGTGCTGTTTAGAGCACATTCTTCCAGGTTATGTGACTAATTCTGTGCTTGCTCTGATCCTTTTATAGCCTCTCAACTATTTAACATTTGGGAAAGGTTTTAATAGCAATGTTAAATAATTTTCATCTATAGACATGCAAATAAACTTTTTAAGGTGGCCATTCAATTGACCGACCCGCTGTGGTGAAGGGGAACAAAATATACCACCCAAAACATGCCTCTTTGGCATAAGGTTTATCTTGAACTGATGTGATTTTTTTAAAACAGCAGACACAGGAAAAGCTCTGAAAACTGGTAAAAGTTGCGCTTTTGTAAGAATCATTTACATTTACAAGGGAAATCTCCATTTGTAAGGGAAGAGGAGGATAACTAATCTCTAGAAACTCTTATCAGTGGAGAAGTCTAGGACTTAAATCTGCATAACAACCATGCCCTCATTTACTGTGCCTTGCCTGATAACCTCCCATAACTGGCCTCCCCTGCCCTCCAACATCTTTCTTTTTTCTTTAGCTGAAGATGGTATTTTAGGAGGTAACTTGGGCCATTTGGGGGACTTACTGTTTTTCTGAGTATGAAAGGAGGTATAGAGGAGGTATACAAGTAATTAAACTTCTGTTTGTTTTTCTCCTGTTAATCTGTCTTTTTTTTTTTTTTTTTTTTGTCTGTGGGGAGTTTAGTTAAGAACCTAGAAGGGTAGAGGGAAAATTATTTTTCTCCCCTAAAGTGGAAAAAGGCAGTTTTGCCTCCAGTAAAAAATGTATTTCAATATTCCTGATGTATGAATATGTCTATTTTGGGATTCCCCTTTGAACCAGTTGTAACATTTTCCTACTTTACTCATTAATACTAAGTTAAATAAAATATTTAACACATATTTATGCTATATCTTCACTAGATATATGATTTTATCTTTTCACCTTGTTTTGAAAATCGTCTTTAAATCCATTTTATAACATATATAGCTTAGGTCTTCTACTGATTACAAATGCAGCTTAAAATAATTTGGTTCTTTTACTATTTCTTAATTTTTTTTTTCTTTACATAATTTTGAAACTCCTCTCTTAAAATTTGAGACTTATTTTCTCTTTAGTTATTACTCAGAGTTAGCCAAACTCAAGGGTAAGGGCACAATCTTCCCGTCTGCCAAGTCTGTCTGTTGCCCTTCCAGGGCCCAAGAGTGGGCTTGTCTAACACTCGAAAATGAATTGTCTGAGGAGACACACATGCTGACAAAGCAAGAGACTTTATTGGGAAGGGGGACCCGGGTGGAGAGCAGCAGGGTAAGGGAACCCAGGAGAACTGCTCTGCCACATGGCTTGCAGTCTCGGATTTTATGGTAATGGGGTTAGATTCTGGGTTGTCTCTGGCCAATTCTGATTCAGGGTCTTTCCTGGTGGTGCATCGCTCAGCCAAGATGGATTCCAGTGAGGAGGATTCTGGCAGGTTGGTAAGACACATGGACTAGAGTCTCTGCTCTCCTTTTGACCTTTCCCGAATTCTTCTGGCTGGTGGTAGCTTGTTAGTTCCACATTCCTTACCAGGACATCCTGTTGTAAGATAACTCATGCAAGTGGTTACTATCTTGCCTGGCCAGGGTGGGCGGTTTTGGTCAGTGGTTCCCCTAACATATCCAAGGCTTTAGACACCCTCACTTCAGAGCAAGCCCAGGACCACCCTCACTTTGTTACCAAATGCAAGTTCATGCGCCTGATGCACAGTGAGGCCGAACAAATGGAAATGTCAGAGTTTGGAGCAGAGAAAGTTTATTGCAGGACCAAGCAAGGAGAACAGGTGGCTCATGCTCAAAAACACTAAACTCTTCAATGGTTTTCAGGGAGAAATTTTTATAGGTGAAATTTGGGGTGAGAACTGCAAGTCAACTGTGTGACTTTCTTCTGATTGGTTGGTGGTGAGTTAAGAGGCTGGTGCTCTAGGATCTTTTGCTAAGCCTGAAATTGCCATTCTCCACCTGCTCAGTTTCAACTTCAGACCAGCTTGTTACAAATTTGGGGGTCCCCATGATCACCTTCTGGTTTCATAACTCACTAGCATGATTCACAAAACTTAGAAAAACTCTATACTTAAGAATAAAGTTTTAATCGTAGCAAAAAATACAAATTAAAATCAGCCAAGGGAAGAGCTATGCATAAGGCAGCAATCTGAGAGGTGTCCAAATGCAGAACTTTCTAGAATGCCATGACTCCATAACTCCCATGAAGTCATGGATGACAACACTCCCTCACAGCCACAATGGTGACAATATACACAGACTATCACCAACCAGGGAAGTTCTCCCAATCTTTGAGTCGAGTTTCTGTTGAGGCTTCATTACGTAGGCGTAATTGATTTATTCATTGCCCATCTTGTTGAACTAAATCTTCACCCCCTTTCTCCTCCCTGGAGGTCATGCTTTATCACAGTGCCCAAGGGACCCACCCTAAATCACCTTGTTAGGAAAAATCATCCAGTGTAGCTCCAGGAGGCCACCATGAATAACAAAAATGCTCCCATCACTGAGTGAATTATTAGAGTAGAAGTTAGTTGGGAACAAAGGCCATACCTCTCTTTGAGAAAAGCCATATTCCTTATTACATATTTATACTGTTTATTATTATAACTTTAAGTAATAAACATATCTGTTTTTCTCATCTCTAGACCTCTGAAATCCCAGAAGGTGAGATGAGAAAGAACACAAGTGCCCTTATAATCCCTTCCTCCTCTTTCGCCCCCCCCCACATTTCAAATTCTTTCAGCTATATCTTAGACTTTACTTAGTCAAAGTCTTTAAAATCTATTTTATTATATAAGCATTGGGTAATTATTTTTTTCTGATACAAACCAAGTTATTAGTATTACAACTGCATGTAAACATTCTCTGCTATAGAGCCTCATCAAATACTCCTATGTTAATCTAAGGTCATGACTCCTGGCTACTCAGAGAAAAATGGTTCTAGCACCAAGGTAAATTAGATTTTCTCATTTTCTACTACTTACTCAAAATTACACTTCATTTTAATTTGCATCACATTTGCAACACTATTTTCTTTTTCAGATTTTTTTTTCTCTAGAGTTTCTAATTATTATTCTTTTTCTCTTTTTGACAAAGATTACTATGACTTCAACACATCATCAACATTATTCTGCCTCTCAATCCCATTTTTTATTATATATCATCCACTTAATTTTTAAAGATGCTTTTTCCAGGGAGGGCCCATCTAATCTTCATGTATCTTTGTTGTTTTGAAATTTTATGAGGATGTTGAGATTTCAAAACAATAATAAGATGTGGGAATTTTTTCATTCATTCATCTGAGAGGAGATAGGGAAGGGTAAGGTGTTATTTGTAGTTAGTCATTTCTCAGTATGCAAAAAGAGTGGGAATTCCTCAACTATAACTGGTATCTAGAGTACCAGTCTTAGATAGGTTCAACACTGTCACCTCTGTTGACTGAAATAAAAACACACAACATGAGAGCTGTGAGTTTCAGTTTTACTTGGGAACTTACTGAAGACTACAGCCTGGGGGACAGCCTCTCATATAGCTCTGAGGAACTGCTCCAAAGAGGTAGAGGGAGAAATCAGCATATATGTGATTCTGGAGAAGGAGTATGTGCAATCAAGCACACGTCTCTGTAGAAGGATGCTGCTAGTCACAAGGCACAGGTATCTTAGTTAATGATTTTAGTGTTTTCCTAAGTATGGGAAGGTGCAAGAAATTGGGTTCATAACATTTTCTCCTGAAAATATCTAACTATCTGAAGACTTGTTCTGCCAGTTTTCCCAGAACAGTGTGCCTCATTCCTGATCTTCACCCTGAACTCCTTTTAGGGTGTGTTGAAGGTCAGCGACTGCGGTAATGACTCAATCCTTGTTGAGCTGGATGGTGAGTATCAATCCTTAGTTGGTACCTCTTAAATCGATATCAAAATTTCCAGATTCGGCCTTTTATTGTTTTTGTTGACAGTGAGGGAACCTGGGCAATTGACTCAACTTTATCCTCCAGCTCAACTAGTAAATTCATGTTTAAAAATATTTTCCAAGTGCAATTTTTTTTTTTTTTTCAGTACACGGGCCTCTCACCATTGTGGCCTCTCCCGCTGCAGAGCACAGGCTCCAGACACGCAGGCTCAGCGGCCATGGCTCACGGGCCCAGCCACTCTGCGGCATGAGGGATCCTCCCGGACCGGGGCATGAACCCATGTCCTCTGCATCAGCAGGCGGACTCTCAACAACTGCGCAACCAGGGAAGCCCCTCCAAGTGCAGTTTTAATTTCTAACTATTTTCATTTTCTTAATATCTTGTTTGGGACAGTATTTTATATATGCAATATTTCTTTGAATCACTTTGAAAATACTAATTCGAATTTTAAATAACACACTTCTTTCTGTTTCCTGAATTATTGATCTTTCCTTAGGGAATTAGTTTTTTATTTGCCCTACCTTTGTATTTCTCTTTCATCTTTTCTGCATATATCTAGTAATCTCTGGTTGTACAATTATTTATTTATTTATTTATTTTTAAAATATTTTGTTGCAGTGTTTTTCTTTTTTATAAATTTATTTATTTTATTTTTGGCTGCATTGGGTCTTCATTGCTGCATGCGGGCTCTCTCAAGTTGCGGTAAGTGGGGACTACTCTTCGTTGTGGTGTGCGGGCTTCTCATTGCCGTGGCTTCTCTTGTTGCAGAGCACAGGCTCTAGGTGCACAGTCTTCAGTAGTTGTTGCTCTAGAGCTCTCAGGCTCTAGAGCACAGGCTCAGTTGTTGTGGCACACGGGCTTAGTTGCTCTGCGACATGTGGGATATTCCAAGGCCAGGGCTCGAACCTATGTCCCCTGCATTGGCAGGCGGATTCTTAATCACTGCACCACCAGGGAAGCCCTATTTATTTTAAATCAAGGATTAGAAAGCAAATTGAGAAGAGAAGAATTGAAATTACATTTGCCCAGCACATCATAAGATTGATATGCAGAAGAAGGCTGATGCAGATAATGGGGAGACATGGTCCCCAAGTCCCCCACGAGAGTTGTCACTGAGTAATTATAAGTGGGGTGGCACAGGTTTCCTTTGCTGTGCTGAAGGGAGAATTTTCCCCAAGAATCCTTTCTCAAGTTATAAGTCTTCCTGGAAACCCTGTTGATAGAGGCTGGACATAGCAATAATAAGGCTTGCCTTAACTTCTCTAACTGAGGTACCAACTCTTTGGAAATACTACACCTGAAAACCAAGACTATTTACCCAGCCCATCTTACTGTCTACATTAATGTGCCTTCACTATTCCACTGTCTTCATCAACGTAGTTCCAAGAAACCCTTGACCAGGATGATAAAAGTTGCAATGAATTTTATGTTGAATTCTAAGAACTTCCTGAATGACTCACTGATCCACTACAGCCATCCCGCAAATTCTGGATGGATATATCCCACTAGGTCACATCCATCACCATGTTGCTCTTTATGCTGCAGAAACTCAACTGCTGAGCCCCAATTACACGATCACCACTATAAAAGGTAAACTCCTCTTTGAATACGTTTTCACAGAAATATGTTCATGGCAGAATGAGAAGACATACATAGGTGTTCATTCTACCATTTTCCACCAGATTATTCAGTGATGGGCCCAGAGTTTGTGAATTTGCCATAAGTTAAATTTTACTTGGATTTTAAAGAGATAAACTTATGTTTAAAGATACCAGCTAGTATTTTTCTAAACATAAATTTCCAAGTTTACAATTTCCAAAAAGCCTAGATATTAAAAAGTGAGCTCACAACTTTTATGCAGTTCCATTTCATTGATTCATCCTGGAGGCTCTTGGACTTATAGGTCCCTTCTCTACTTTTTTGCACCTTGCCCTCTGCTTGAGAATAACCAGTGTGGATGACAGCAATGAGTTTCTGTGCCCTCTGGCCAGTGGGGAGCTCTGTCAGGAGAATAAAGAGAGGAGGAGAGAGGTCTAGGTATCATTTTCCTAGTTCTCTCTCTGTGTTGTTGTCTCAGGCTGTGTCCCAAGATAGAAGGTCACTGTTGTTTTCAAGTCACCTGTTCTATGCACTCTTCCTCTTTCCAGATTCTGATAATCTCTCCCCATGGGCCTTCTGACTAGGGGTCATGGCAGCTTTACTGCTTCCAGCCTTGGGTCCCTGTACTGTCCTCTGTGGCTTCCCTGAAGCCTGCCTACACTTTGTAATTAGATTTTTTGTAAATAAACACTCCTTGAAGAATCTTCCCTGGTGTGTGTCATCTGTTTCCTGTTGCCCACCTGACTAATACAGGAGCTTAGTTTGAAATAAAAAATATTGTTTACCTGCACTACAAGAAAGTCATGCCATTGGGACTAGCTGAGTAATGTTTATAATTTATTTATTAAATAATTATGATGTTTTTACTCTACATAGCATTAAATAATATCTATATTTTATGTTTATTCAACTTTGGTGTATGTATCAATGCTAGACTAATGCACTTATTATTACATGATAAAATGATGATTCCCTAAGTATCTTAATTTTTTTTTTTTTTTTTTTGCGGTACACGGGCCTCTCACTGCTGTGGCCTCTCCTGTTGCGGAGCATAGGCTTCGGACGCGCAGGCTCAGCAGCCATGGCTCATGGGCCCAGCCGCTCCGCGGCACGTGGAATCTTCCCGGACCGGGGCTCGAACCCATATCCCCTGCATCGGCAGGCGGACTCTCAACAATTGCGCCACCAGGGAAGCCCAGTATCTTAATATTGATACAAGGTCTAATCACTTGTACTATGCCTGCTGAATCACAGAATGAATTGTTGTCTTTTTGTGATTTTATTCACCTCACTGTCATAAAATTTCCATATTTAGGATCTGGGATTCTGAACTGCCTAACAAAGTTAAGATCAAAGCTAATTCTTAAGATGTTCCTTACCATCATATGATGCTCTACAGGGATCAGATCTCTGCTGACCACACCAAATTGAACGACAAACCTCAGTTCACATCCCAGGACACTCTGTCCAGCCCTTACTTTACCCTGCTTAATTTTTCCTCAAAGCATTTATAGCTATCTGACATGTTATACATTTGTTTATTTAAATTTATATTATTCCCCTTACTGCAATATAAGCCTCATAAGATGAGAGGTTTTGTTTTGTTCCTAGCTCTATCCACAATGCTCACTACAGTTCTTATTGATTACTGCTTCGAAAGTACCTGTTCAATAAACAAATAATCGATGTGGCTTTGGAGCTTAGGAATGAGATCTGGAGAGATACATAGATAAATAGATAGATAGACAGACAGACAGACAGATAGATAATTTTATTGTTATCAGCAAAGAAATGGTGATTGAAAGTTCAGCTATAAATCTGGTGACTCAAAGTATCTGTGAAGGCTGAAGATAGAAAACAGGGGAGAAAGAAGGCTGTAGGGGGTCCTGAAAAAGGGAGACCAGAAAAGAAGAGGAAATCTAGAGAGAGTGCTGTCAAAGAAAATGATGTCATGAAATGAAAATTTTGAGAAGGATGAAATTGACATCTAATTATTAAATGCAGCAGAAACACCACGTAAAGTCAAAGAAACATCCATTGGATGTGGCACTGCCACAGTGAATGTTGACTTAGCACAGTTCCAGGATTCTTATGCACTATCTCAAATTCCCCTCCCTTACCACTGCATAGGGTAAGAGTTGTTGTGTGAATGGGGAAGGGCTGATCTAGATCTACCTCCTGTTCCATGTGTGGGCAAACAAGAAGGCCTTCCAAGTCTGTGCACAGGTGAACAGGCAATAAGCTGGGTCACTCTGAATTCTTCCCATGCCATGGCTGGTGGTTTTGAGTACCAGTGGGGCCTGGAGGCAGGAGAATGAGTGAGTCAGAGGAAAAGCACATGTGAAGAGCAGACCCACAGCCACTGCCAAAGAGATAGCAAGAAATAAATGTTTATTGTTGTAAGCCCTGAGGTTTGTGAGTGGTTTATTGTGACAGCAAAGCTGATTAGTGCACCTTAATATGCCATATTCTCTTACTTTATAACTATTCAAAAGCAGAAAAGAAAGCACTTAGCCAAGTAAAAGCCAGTTTAATAGGGTTCATTGCTAAGGTCCTAATGATCAGCAGGAACACTGATATGATCCCTTATCAATTATTATTGAATATTCTATGATCTATATATTATAGTCCATAATAGGATTTATGGAAGATCCAGCACTCTGCAGAGGTATGATTTTAAATTATTGAAAATATAGACTTCCACTCAATTACAATAAGACTGAATGGTTAACAGTAAAATCAGCAAAGGGCAGGCTTGCTCTTCACCCCTCATTCTTCCTTCAAACTCACTCTGCAAGTTCCTATCAAAATGAACTTAGCCAACTATCTCATGCCAGCTCCAAGTAGCTGAATTTTACTGGATAAAATTAGAAAAGCTGAGTGACATCACTGTAATTAATTCACAACCATCTTAAATGAGCACTCAGAAGTGCCCAGAAATCCTACTACGTTGCTGTAGTAAGCTCTGTCTCCTATTAATACAGAATAAACTTTGATATTTTGTCTAATTTTTTCAACTATCCCAACCTAAAGTCATTTTTACCTACATGAGCTGTCCTTGTTTCACACTTCACTGAGAAAAGACTTTGTCATATTTTCAGTAGCACAATAACACATCTATGTGTACCCTTACCTTCCTTTCTCTTTTTCCAACTTTTATAAAAAGAAACATTTCATCTCAGATCAAAGGACAGTCCTAACATGTCCCACCTTGGAGTGCAGGACCCTCATCTCTCCTGCCTTTTCAGGGAATATGTCCCATTGAATGCTTCAGTGACAGAGGGGTGAACATCTCCTATGTGCCATGCACATTCTAGGACCACGAAGCAAAAGTGAGCCAGACACTTGAGGCCAAAGAAGAAAGATGTGAGTCTTGGACTGGAGTAACTCAGTAGATAGCAGTGGTGTTGACTGGTATAGAAAATATTGAGGACGTCAAGACAGGGGAAAGAGGAAGCCAAGAGTTCCATTTGGATGCTTTTAAATTTTAAGTTATCTTTTTGACATACAAATGAACATACTTGTCTGGAGAAGTTCAAACTGAATTTATTGAGAGGCAGTGGAATTACCCACAGAGAGAGTATAGCTACATGAGAAGATTCACGAGTGGAACTGAGGGCTTCTGACACTCAGCAGTTACATGAAGGGGACTCAGCAAAGAAAACTTAGAAGGAGCAGCAAGACTCTAATATGAAAACCAGAATCTGGTGAGCAAGTTATTCTGGACTTGCTGAAGCCAGATGATATGAGTATTATCACTTAGAGTTTAGCATCTCTGTCGGCCTAACCCAGATTTCAGATGACTGGTAATAATATTATTCAAGTGTTTCAAGATTTTTCCTAAAATCTCATCAATCCAGATTGCATCCAACAGGCATACTATAAATAATTTATAAGAATTGCTAATATTTGAGAGCTTAGTTAGAAATTACAGTCCTTTGCAACCCATATTCCAGGAGTATAGAAAGTATTTAAGATGTTGGAATACAAATCATTCATTAAAAAGTAAAGTAAGCCAAACTGTAATTAACACAACCAATTGAATGCATTCCATAACTCATGACGCAGTCCAATAGCTAACCAGGGCAGTTATGCTGTTTAGAAATGTATATGTTGTCTTTACTTCTAAATCTGAGTTTATTGTTTAGATACTGCTTTCCCTGACCCAAATAATGCAAATTTTATAGTGTCCTGTAAGTAGAGAATAGCACTAAATAGAAACTATAAATAATCTGCTTATTAATTAATAAATACCCAAAAATTTTGAAGCCTGACTAATAGGGACGTACTTTAAATTTTATTATATCTACATAGAGAATGAGTATATCAACAATGAAAAATGTATTTTATTTATTGCATCAAAGAAGATATCGCAGAAGGAGAGGAAAGGCCAAAATGACATAGTAGGAAGACTGTGAGCTTATCTCCTCCCATAGACACATCAAAATTACTACTATTTACAGAGAAACTATCAATGAGAACAACCTGAAGACTAGCAGAAAGAAATGATATAAAGAAGAAACTACAATGAAATGGGTAAACACTCAAGCTAAACAGAAAAAAGAATTTTTAAAAACATTATGACCAGCTAAGAGACCTCTGAGACAACACTGAGTATACTAATAGTCACATTATAGGGGTCCCAGAAGGAGAAAAGACAGAGAAAGGGGCAGAGAATATTTTTGAAGACGTATTAGCTGAAAACATCACTAACTAAATCAACATCTGGGTCCAGTAAGCACAGAGAATCTGAAACATGATCAACCTAAAGAGGACCACACCAAGACACATTTTAATTAAAATGTCAAAAATTAAAGACAAAGAGAGACTATTAAAAGCAGTAATGGAACACAACATTGTAAATCAACTATACTTCAATAAAAATATTTTTAAAATTTGAAAAAAAAAAGCAGTATGGGAAAAGCAACTGGCTACACACAAGGGAACTCCCATAAGACTATCAGCTGACTTTTTAGCAAAAACTCTGCAGGCCAGAAGGGAGCAGCACAATATATTTAAAGTGATGAAAGGAAAAAACCTACAACTAAGAATACTCTATCTGGCAAGGCTATCATTCAGATTTGAGGGAGAGATCAAGAGTTTTACCAGCAAGCAAAAACTAAAAAGCAACATGAAACCAGGTTTACAAGAAATGTTAAAGGGACTTCTCTAAATGGAAAAGGCCACAACTAGAAATATGCAAGTTACAAAGGAAAAATCTAATTGATAAAGGCAATTATACAGTAAAGGTAGTAGATTAGCCACTTATAAAGCTAAAAAGACAAAAGTAGTAAAATCATCTATATTCACAATAAATATTTCAGGGATGCACAAAACAAAAAGATGCAAAATATGAGGTCAAATACATTAAATGTTGGGAGGGAGGGGTAGTAAAAATGCAGGGCTGTTAAAATGAATTCCAACTTAAGAGATCAGTAGCTTAAAATAATCACATGTGTACATATGTAGATTGCTATATATAAACCTCTTGGTAATGACACACTAAAAATCTATAATAGATGCATACACAAAAATGAGAAAGGAATCAAACATAATACTAAGGATAGTCATCAAATCACAAGAGAGGAGAGCAAAAGAAGAAGGAAAAACAAAAAAGACTACAAAACAATCCCAAAATAGTTATTAAAATGGCAGTAAGTACATACCTATCAATAATTACTTTAAATGTAGATAGACTACATGCTCCAGTCAAAAGATATTGTGGCTGAATGGCTACAAAAACAAGACCCATATATATGCTGCCTACAAGAGACTAAATTCAGCCCTAAAGACACACACACAGACTGAAAGTGAAAGGATGGAAAAAGGTATTCTACAGAAAAGGAAAAAGAAAGCCAGGGTAGCAATACTTATATCAGACAAAATGACTTTAAAACAAAGATTATAACAAGACACAAAGAAGGACATTACATAAAGATAAAAGGATCAATTTTTATTGGAGTATAATTGCTTTGAAGCAAAAAAGAAGATACAACAATTGAAAAAATATATATACCCAACATAAGAGCACCTAAATACATAAAGCAAATAAATAACATACAAAAAGGTAGAAACTGACAGTAACACAATAATAATAAGGACTTTAACACTCCGCTTACATCAATGGATAGATTGACCAGACAGAAAATCAATAAGGAAGCACTGGCCTCAAATGATGCATTAGACTAAAAGGACTTAATAGATAGAAGTAGAACTTCCATAGAAAAGCAGCAGAATCTACACATTCTTTTCAAGTACACATGGAACATTCTCCAGGATAGGTCACATGCTAGGTCACAAAACAAGTCTCAGTAAATTTAAGAAGACTGAAATCGTATCAAACATGTTTTCGGGCCACAATGCTATGAGTCTAGAAATCAATTACGAGAAAAAAAAAAGCTGTTAAAAAAACCACAAACACGTGGAGGTTAAACAATATGCTGCTAAACAACCCCTGGGTCACTGAAGAAATAAAAGAAAAAAGTAACAAATACCTGGAGAAAGATGAAAACAAAAACAGGACAATCCACAACCTATGGGACACAGCAAAAGGACCTGTAAGAAGAAAGTTTATAGTGATACCAGCCCACCTCAGGAAATGAGAAAAATCTCAAATAAACAGCCTAACCTTACTCATGAAGGAACTAGAAAGGGAAGAAACAAAACCCAAAATTAGTAGAAGGAAAGAAATAATAAATATCAGAGCATAATAGACTAAAAAAATAGAAGATAATGCAACTAAGATCTGAAAAGATAAACAATATTGATAAACCTTTATCCTGACTCATCAAAAAAAAAAAAAGCATAAACCCTAATAAGTAAAATCGGTGGGAGAAGCAGCTCTAAAGCTGGTAAAGCTTTTTGTTGTCTTACCTCAAGCCAATCCATGCCCCAAGTTCCTTGATGGAACAGGGCCACTGGCTTTGGTCTGCCCATTATCAGCTCTGCCTGCGTGTCTCTGGGTTTGAGTGTTGCTGGCTTACACAGTTTTCAGGTGTTCTCACCTGCCCTTCCAATCAGATGGGTCCAGGAGACGCTCTCCACAGCAAGTGGGGCTGTATCTCAGTTCCCTTCCCTGTGCAGGATGGAAAAAGGCTACTCCGGGCCTCTCCCATTTTGGGGAGCCAAGAGCTACCCTCAGCCTTGACTATGAATTAATCTCCCTTCTGGTTATAGCCACGGAACCCTCCATGCCTAGTACTGGCTTTATTCTGGGATTGATCAACACTGCCTACCCACTTCTTGGTTTTTGCATTGCTGGTTACACAGCTTCCAGAGGCTTTCACCAGCCCTCTGGCCAGATGGGGTCAGGAGACACTCTCCCTGGTGGATGGGGCTATGACTCAGCTCCTTGCTGGGTTATGGGCAAACCAGCCTCCAGGGCTGGCAAAATTCTTCCTTTGAGGACCTGAAGCAGGCAGTTCTGCACCCCAATGGGTTCTCTGGTCAGAGTCTGCTACCAAGTTGGCTCTGCAGATTAGCAAAGCCACTTGTTGGGATTATTACTTAGGCACTGCAGGTATGGACTCAGTCTGCCAAGATCCATGTGCTGGTTGTTGTAAGCCCCTACCCCCTTTCTCTGATCATAGTCAGACTCCCAGTGGTTGAGCTCTGCAAATCCCCTACAATCCCCATGGGGGTGAGACCACAGTAGGGACTCCCACAAAGCAACCCACAATGCTGGGTGTGCTGGTTGACGCCCCTGGACTCTTTTCCCACTAGAGGAACAATAGGCTCAGGGTAGACCTCTCTGTGTGATGCTGCCCCGTCCTGTGAGAGAGTCAATGCAGTCAGTGTTCCTCTTAACTTTCTAACACAGTCGGTCTTGGTCTCTGTGGTACAGAGGGTGCTTCAGCCTCATTCCCATGTTCTAGGATTCTCTCAGTTATATCTTGTTCAAGAATAGTTGTTAGTTGCTCTTCTTGCAAGGGGAAGTGAAGTCAGGAACAACCTATATGTCCATCTTGGTGACGTCACTCCTGGCAGTTATTAAAGGTAATTTCCAGAAAGGAGAAAATCATGACTCTCATAAACATATAAAATAAACATGCATTAAAGATTTTGTTTAAATACCATATGCTAACGTGCATGTATGGAATCTAAAAAAACGGTACTGATGGACCTAGTGGCAGGGCAGGAATAAAGATGCAGATATAGAGAATGGATTTGAAGACACAGCAGGGGAAGGGGAAGCTGGAGCGAAGTGAGAGAGTAGCATTGACATATATACACTACCAAATGTAAAATGGATGGCTAGTGGGAAGCTGCTGCATAGCACAGGGAGATCATCTCGATGCTTTGTGATGACCTAGAGGGGTGGGATAGGGAGGGTGGGAGGGAGGCTAGAGGGAGGGGATATGGGGATATATGTATACATATAGCTGATTCACTTTGTTGTACAGCAGAAACTAACACAACATTGTAAAGCAATTATACTCCAATAAAAATATTTTTTTAAAAGATTTTGTTTAACTTATTAATTAAATGAAAGAACCAAGCAGAATGCACAAATGGAGGCAAAAGTTTTTTCATAAGGGGGCTGTCCCTCCAGACATTTCATTTGCATGTCTATAGGCAAGAATTATTCTGCATTGGTGACAGTCACCTACAACTTGAAGACTTGTACAATAGCTCCTATAGAGTCAGCATCAGGTTACCCAGAAAGTTGTCCTATGCAGACAATGCACACTTTTCCACCGAGGCACACACTTTCCCACCGAGGCACACACTTTCCCTACACAGCCCACATCTCAGAAATGCTCATGAGTGAACCTAATTAGGATGCCATGTGGAATCTGCTGTCCTCTGTACTGCCTCTCCTCCTGTATCCCTTGGCTGAGGTATCAGCAGGTGGCCAGTGCAGCAGTGAACAGGTGTGATATTGAGTGGGTCTTGTCTGCCTGCCCGCCAGGCTTTAAAGATGACAGGCTGGTGCCTGCAGGGTATGAAGTCTTCCACAGAGACCCTCCAAAATCTGTGAGAAGCTCCTGGGGTCCCTTCAGATGACAGATGTTTGAACAATTCCAGATGACACATCAGAAGGGCTTCTGCTTATAGTTTTAGTCACTGTTATGGAAGGAAATTCTAATTCCTTTAGATATCAGTCTCTTGAAGGAAGGCACCATGCAGTTTCTCCCAGCATAACATCCTCATGGTAAATAAAGAAAACTACAGACTGGACCTCAGTGTGCAGAGAGTATTAGTAGCAATGTACCAGTACGTATGCCTAGCACAGCTATAAAATGCAGATGATGATGTATGAAACATTCACATGCATGCAGACCACATGATGGCCTTACAATGAGTTCTTTCATTCCCCAGGGTTTTATCACAGATGTCTAGGTCATGTGTTCAGAAGACATATTATAGGATTTTTTTAAAAAAATCAGAATAATTAACACATATGTTCTGGGGGTGAAGGGGGGGCACTAGTGTTAAAATTGTGCTTAGTCTCTTCAGTACTGAGTTGCTAATCATTCTGCATATGTTAAAACCAAGAAGTAGAGGAGATGCATGAGAGCATGCCTTTGTCTGGATACCTACAGTTTTTTTGGAAGAAAATAAAATTATATGTTCGACTGATGACTAGGAAAGTATCAGAAAGCCTTCCAACAGAAAAGTTTTATTCTAAATAAGCAGCGCTTTATGACCAGGAAATTGATCACACAAAACCTATGTTTAAATGATTTTAACCTCATTATGTAAGTAAGCCCAAGTCAATAATAATATTGAGGTCTAGAAATGTAAAGTGACCATTCATTTCCTTTGTGACCATTCAGGGTTACAGCACATGGACACAATTCAGTTTGCAAGAAAAAATGGTTATTATGAACCATATTTTACAGACCACATTTAAAATGTAAATTCCCTACCAGTAATTGTGAGACACTGAGTTGGGGGGAAGGGAGACAAAGCAGCTTTCACCTGTTTATGAGAAAAGAAGAATGAATTGTCAATTTGGAAAACGAAGAGCAGGAAATATTTTTATACTGTGGATGGTCCGCTTTGCATTACCAAGCACCTGCCCTGCTCTGCCTCTCCTTCTCTGGCTTGGACAACCAATTATCTATCAGAAAAGATGCAGGTAAACCTCAGCTCCAGAAGGCGGACCTCTTCCTCTCTTTCACAGGGGCATGAACTTTCGAAATCATCAACAGCATAAAGATTCTGAAGCATCTTTGCAGAACAGATGACAGTAAGAAAAAATGCCAGGTATTTTGAAAAAGTGGATGAACAAAGATGGAAATAATCATTGGAGGGTCTCAGACTTCTTGATCTGCTTTCTGGTTCTCTTCCCGCATTTCTGTCCATACCGCTGTGCTACATTTACCATCATTTCAAGTGGTTTCCATGTCTCTTTAGTGACATTATTGTCACGTGGGTTCTCAGTAGCTTGGTGAGCAAAAGAATCCCTCCAAATCATGCTCTGGAGTCCCCACATTGGACACCCCAGGAATCTTCCAACTTCCTGGAATCTTTACAGGCAATGACCTGGACTAATATGTTTATGAATGCACGCAATTATTATTTTTTAAAACCATACTTCCTGTGATGCCTTGAATTCAAGCTATGCCTCACTGTATTTTGTCTGCATACTTCTCTCAGCCAGAAAGTGTCGATTCATTCTACTTCCTACAATGAATTATAATTGCCTCTTTCTGTTTCTATGTATAGTTCTTTACGAATTGAACTTCCACTAAATATAAATTATTAAGATATATGCTCGAGGGTATAAAATAATGAGTTGTATTGCAGGCCCTACTCACCCACCTCTAAAAATATTCTTGAAGAGTACATGCATCGTTGATAGAGTAAACCAGGAGTAACTCTAATATATAATTTGTGCTAGATCAGATGTCAGCTGATATTAAATAACAGGTGATGTTAAATGCCAAAAGTATAACAAAATTAAACCTAACAGAGGAAATGTATTTTTCCTATGAATTAGGAAAATGTCACTTTTTTCAGTGTTAGTAGCAAAGCACTTTTGTCATGATCACAAACTGTCAGAAACCAGGAGAAACAGAGCAGCTTGTGGGAACACTGCTGGAGGACCACTGACCTAATCCAACCACAAAGCACACTGGAATGCATGTTTCCTAAATGGCAGAGTGAGGACTTTGGCAAACTGCTCTCGCATGAAAAAACAGAAAATGCCAGTGAGACATTTAAATTTAACTATTTTTGAGCTCTGAAAATTAACCAAGCCACAGAACAAACTGAAAACCACCTGTCCAAAAGAAACTACTAAACCTTGGTATGATAATGGTATTTGGAGTGTTTTAATTCCCATCCTCCCCCCAACCCACCCCCAGCTCAGTGGCATGATAGTCATTGACAGTCTCACAGCCAATGGAGAGGATTGACCTATTTCGGAACTTCATTTAAAACATCCCCAATGGCACAGTCAAAATTTTCTCTAAATGTCCAGCTTTATGGAAAATCTCTAGCTCCAGGCTTTTGTGACTATTTGATTAAACTCAGAGCTCAGATCAAAAGGGAGAGGGAAGCAAGGAAGGATATGCCCTATCCCCAGTGTATTTCTGAAACCATAACAATCTTTTGGGGACATTGTAGCTGTTTAAGTCTACTATTTCAGTTGAGGCAAACAAGAGCTTAGCCGGCATTTTTAAAGGAATTTCTGGAAAAGAAGATAACAAGAACTGTTAAAATCTTCATATATTCCTGCGTATCTAAAAAGCTGGGTACAGGTGCAATAATTTGTGCATGACCAATAAAGACCTGGGAAAGGAGAAGAAACCAGTCACTCAACCTTGAGGCCCTGCACAAGCAGGAAGTGAAAGCTAAGGCTGCCTTATAAACTGCTTGAAGTTTGAAGGCAAGCCTTCTCACATAGATTCCCTTGTCAAAGAGTGGAAGACATACAAATGAGGAGTTTGAGGAAATCTTGTAGATCTTTGGCTGACCAATAAATTATACTAAACAGCAGTGGCCCCTAGGAATATTGGCCTAAAAATAAAAACAAAAAGTTTAAAAAAAGTGAGAAGGGAACTCAGTGGCCACACACTCCAGGGAATATAGAATCTGTATTAGTCCAGAAAAGTACCTAGATAAATAAGCATCAGTGAGAGAAACAACAATAACAACAGAAACCTTGCAATAGTAAGAAATTCAGGGAAGAGTAAAGAATTTGATACCATACTTGTTACAATATAGTATCTGTAAGGTTCAGTTTTCAACAAAAGATTATGAGACATGCAAAGAAACTGGAAAACAATCAACCACAGAAAATCTCCTGATATGACCTAGTTGTTGGAATTAGTAGACAAAAAATTCTATCAGCTATTATAAATACATGCAAAGAATGTAAACCAAGCAAACCACATCTAAAGAATTGAAGGAAAGTATGATAACAGTGTCTCACCAAATTGAGAAATCAATAAGGACATAGAAATTATAAATAAGAACTAATAGAAGTTCTCACTACAATTAAAAACTCACTAGAAAAATTTAATAATGGATTTGAACTGGAAGAAGAAAGAATAATCAAATTTGAAGATAAGTTAAGTGAGATTATCCAATCTAAGGAGCTGAAAGAAGAAAAAATGAATAAAAAGAAACAGAGCCTCAGAGAGATGTGGGATACTGTTAAGTATACCAACATATGCATAATAAGAATTCCAGCAAGAGAAAAGAAAGAAAAAGGTACAGAAAAAAATGTATTGAAGAAATATTGGCTAAAAAGTCATCAAATTTTGTTAAAACAATCAAAATCTACACATCCAAGAAGCTTAACAAACTCCAAGTAGAATAACCTCAAAAAGATTTACACATCTACATAGAATAGTCAAATTTATTTGCTCATAATTGCTTATTGAAGCTTTTTTATGATAGCTGACTTAATGTCTTTGTCAGATAATTCTAACATGTCTGCCACCTTGGTCTTGGGATCTATCGATTGTTTTTTCTCATTCTGTTTGGGATCTTCCTTCATTCTTGATATGATGGATGATTTTCTACTGAAACTGAATATTTGGTGTATAAATACACTAACTCATAAATATAATGAGAATGTGCATCTTCTTTAAACCTCCTATTTTAGCTAGCTTATTTTCACACTGGTCATATAGAGTAAGTGGGGAATACCAGCTTAGTTCTGGCAGGTGGGGTAGAAGTGCTTCCACTCAGCCTCCATTGATTTCCCATGAAGGGTTCTTTTTACTCCTAGGCAGGGGTGGGGTTCTGACTCCACACTAGGGTCTCTAGGATACCTCCCTGGCTGAGACAGGTAGAAGTATCTTGTGACTTCTCTCTCTATGGCCTCCAATAGCACTGCTGGGAGTGGGGAGTGGTCTTGTTTCCACAGGCAGGTAGGGAAAGTCCTGACTATCCACCAGACCTCTTTTTCCATCACCCCTGTGGGGGCACCATACTACTACTGGGTAGGGGTGAAAATCCAGCCTCCCATGTGCTTTCCATGATACCAACAGGTGGGGATGAATGCCGGGACTGCTTAATGAACCTTCTCTGACACTACACTGGTGGGGAGCATGGATTGGGGTAATTCATTATAGCTTTGTGAGGGTAGATGTCTAGGATCCCCATGTGATATTTGGTAGCATGTTTGAGGATGGGACTACAGATTTTTCTGTGATGTTATCTGGAGTAGAGCAGTTCTTGTCTAAAAGTTTTCTGTCTTGTAGGCTGCCCTTCCTGTGTCCTTTGGCTAGAGGGAGTAGGCTTTCATTAGGATGTGTGTGTTTTAATTGTTGTAAAAAAGAGCACAACATAAAATTTCCTGTCATAACCATTTTTAAGTGTAGCATTCAAATTGAGTAGTATTAAGTATACTCACCTTGCTGTGAAACGGATCTCCAGAACTTTTATATCTTATAAAACTGAAACTCTATACCCATCAAAAAACTCCCTTTTTCCCCCTTTCCCCAGCCCATGGTAATCACCATTATAATTTGTTTCTATGAATTTAAAAAATTTTGACACTTCATATACACAGAAGCATAGAGCAGTCATCTTTTTGTGATTGGTTTATATCACTTAGCATAATGTCTTCAAGATTCATCCATGTTGTAACACATGACAAAATTTTTCAATGATACTGAGTTTTTGAAAAGATCAACAAGGTTTTTGTTTGTTTGTTTGTTTTTGTGGTACGCGGGCCTCTCACTGTTGTGGCCTCTCCCGTTGCGGAGCACAGGCTCCGGACGCGCAGGCTCAGCCGCCATGGCTCACAGGCTTAGCCGCTCCGTGGCATGTGGGATCTTCCCGGACCGGGGCACGAACCCGTGTCCCCTGCATCAGCAGGCGGACTCTCAACCACTGTGCCACCAGGGAAGCCCGAAAAGATCAACACGTTTTTAGCTACATTATGTAAGAAAAAAATAGAGAAGACTCAAATAAATACAATCAGAAGTGAAAAAGGGAACATTACAACAAATGCCACAGAAATAAAAAGAAATGTAAGAGAATACTATGAAAAGTTGTATGCTAGCAAATTGGATAACCAAGAAGAAATGGAAAAATTCCTAGAAACTCACAATTTATCAAGACTGAATCGTGAAGAACTAGAAATTCTACACAGATCAATAACTAGTAAGGAGATTAAATCAGTAATCAAAGACCTCTTAACAAAGAAAAGCTAAGGACCAGATGGCTTCACTGGAGAATTCCACCAAACAATTAAAGAATAATTACCACTAATCCTCTTGGAACTCTTTCAAAAAAATTGAACAGGAGGGAACACTTCCAAGCTCAATCCATGAGGCCAGTATTACCATGATACCAAGGCCAGATAAAGAAACTACAAGAAAAGAACATTACAGACCAATAGCCCTGATGAATTTTGATGCAAAAACCCTCAACAAAATACTAGCAACCTGAATTCAACAGTATGTTCAAAGGATATTCACCTTGACCAAGGAAGGTTTATTCCTGTAATACGAGGATGATTCAATATATGAAAATCAATCAGTATAATATACCACATTGTCAGAATGAAGGACCAAAACCATATGATCATCTCAGTTGTTGCAGAAAAAGCACTGACAAGATTCAACATTCCTTCCTTGGGTATAGCCTTCAACAAGCCATCATCTAAACCTGTCTTTTATATTATCTTTGTCTGGCTTTGCTATCACAAATGTGCTTTTTTATCCTGAAATATTTTGTGTTACATTGGAGGAATTGTTCCTTGAATAAGTGAAGAACTTGAGTCCACCAGGACTTAGACTTTTTGTGAAAAGATTTTTGACTGCTGATGTCTAGGATCCTCTTCCTGCCTGGGACACTTTATCTAAGAGGAAAGGGCCACACAGCTCCAAACACTCTGTAACACCCCACTGCTCAAGTGGGAAGGAAGAATCAGATACAAAGGATAGCTTTTGTATAAATGCCTCATGTGACTCTGCTCCCTGAACCCTTTAATCCCTTTAAAAAAGGGTTGCTGGATAGTTGGAGCTGCCAGTGGCCAGCTGTCTGCCCCTAAATACAAAGGGCTCAATCCAGAATACGAAGGTAATTTTCTCCCAGCCACGCTCCTTTGGCTCTTTACTAGTCTTCTAAAGCAGAGTCTCTCTTTTTTAACCGTGCCCTTACCCTCTTCTCTAACAATGTAAGAACCTAGAACAAATTAAGTTGAACGGTATGTAATTACCATGTTATTAAGTTTATCTGAATATTAATAGATTCACCATCTTATTGACGTATTCATTCTTTTTAAAAGTTCTACAAGAACATTATTATTATTGTTATTATTATTTTGTATATTCAGTTCTTATTCTGATTTATTCACATATTTAACTCTGTGCACCTCATTTCTTCTTTCGTCTCAGACCCTATAGTTCCTAGGAATGCTTTCTTTGTGCTTGTTTTACATCTTTTGGTGACATCCAGTATGGTAACCATTAGCCGCATGTGGTTAGTTAAATTTAAAGTAATTAACATTAAACAAAATTAAAAGTTAGTTCCTAAGTCAGAGTGTTATCGAATGAATCGGGTCCTGCTGCTCACCGCTTACAAAACTCATAAACAGTAGAAAGGAAAGTTGTCTTTAATCAGAATGCCGGCAATCTGGGGAGATGGTGGACCCTGTCTCCAAAAAACCACCTCTGGGGTCTTCCCTGGTGGCACAGTGGTTGAGAGTCCGCCTGCCGATGCAGGGGACGTGGGTTCGTGCCCCGGTCCGGGAAGATCCCACATGCCGCGGAGCGGCTGGGCCCGTGAGCCATGGCCACTGAGCCTGCGCGTCCGAGGCTGTGCTCCGCAAGGGGAGAAGCCACAACAGTGAGAGGCCCACGCACCGCGAAAAAAAAACCCAAACAAACAAAAAAAACACCTCCGAAGAGTCTGCTCAGCCATGAAAGTTTTAAAGGAGAGAAGTGAAGTAATCTCAGTTAATTACTGAGATAGAGGGTCAGAGCCCTCACCATCCCCCACTGCATGCAGGCTCGTGGACTTCTTGTTATCTTCCTCTAGATGTTACCTTGTTCACACAGTTTGGTCACACAGTTTGTTTCTGAGATTACCGAAGGGGACGCTAGGGAAGAGATGTGGTCATCCGTTAATTACATATTCTTCATTCCTACTTCTTTTGATCTACAGAAAGAATCAACAAGATAGGCAAGGTATTGTGTGATTAAAAGGTTTGAAAGGAGTGCTCCTGCGGGAGAAAAGTAGAGCATGGGGGTGACTGGTTAAAAGTTAGTTACAATATAGCTTTGCTAAAGTGGCAAGGAAAGGGGCTTCCTGCAGAGGGCGGTTTCCTGTGAAGAACTGCTTACAAGAGTAGCCGTATTTCACATGCTCAGTGTGGCTGGTAACTACTTTTCTATCCTCATAGAAATTTCTACTGAGCAGCACAATTAATTAAAATTTCATTCATGAGGCTCTTAATGGGACAGACTTGCTCATTTTTTGTTTATCCAAAATATCTTGACTTTGCCCTCCTTTTTCAAAATCTTCTGAATATACAGTTCTAGGTTGAATGCCTGCATTTGCATACAAGAGAAAGTTTGGTACTTTAGTAATCATGCAGCTTAAAAATCTGATCCTGGTGTGCAGGCCCCAAATGTGGGGGGCAAACAGGGCCTGGCCCTCAGGTGTCCTTGCTCCTGTAACTGTGAGTTTCTCCTGATGTGGAGGACCAGATTACTCTCTCTCTCTCTTTTTTTTTTTTTTAATTGGGGTAGAGCTGCGTTACAATGTTGTGTTAGTTTCTGTTGTACAATGAAGTGAATCAGCTGTATGTATACATATATCCCCTCCCTCTTGGACCTCCCTCCCACCCTCCCCCCACCTCATCCATCTAGGTCACCACAGAGCACTGAGCTGAGCTCCCTGTTCTATACAGCAGGTTCCCACTAGCTATCCGTTTTATACATGGCAGCGCACATACGCCAATCCCAATCTCCCAATTCATCCCACCCCCTCACCGTGTCCACAGGTTCATTCCCTACATCTGTGTCTTTATTCCTGTCCTGCAAATAGGTTCATCTGTATCATTTTTCTAGATTCCACATACATGCATTAATATATATTTATTTTTCTCTTTCTGACTTACTTCACTCTGTATTACAAGACTCTAGGACCATCCACGTCTCTACAAATGACCCAATTTTGTTCCTTTTTATTGCTGAGTAATAGTCCATTGTAATACTTCTATTACTTCTCTATGCTCATAGGTATAATGGTCCAAATATTTCCAGCATGGAGATAAAATTGCAATTAACTTGTTTCTTTTTTTAATGAATGTGTATTTTTTAAAATTAATTAATTAATTTTTGGCTGCATTGGGTCTTCATTGTTGTGTGTGGGCTTTCTCTAGTTTCGGCGAGCAGGGGCTACTCTTTGTTGCAGTGCATGGGCTTCTCATTGTGGTGGCTTCCCTTTGTTGCAGAGCATGGGCTCTAGGTGCGTGGGCTTTAGTAGCTGTGGCATGCGGGCTCAGTTGTTGTGGCTCGTGGGCTCTAGAGTGCAGTCTCAGTAGTTGTGCCACACAGGCTTAGTGGCTCCATGACATGTGGGATCTTCCCGGACCAGGGATTGAAGCCATGTCCCCTGCACTGGTGGATTCTTAACCACTGCACCACCAGGGAAGTCCCACTAGTTACTTTCAGTGGATGCAGTTTCCCCATGGGGCTTAAAATATTTGAATCCACAGCTCATATTGAAAAAATAGCCAAATCTATTTAAATTCCATTTCAGCTTACTTGATATATATGACATCTCCAAAGTACCAATTGACTCAACCAAAGCAGTAAATTATAATAGCGTATACTATGGGCGAGGGGCTGTGCTAAGCCCTTCATATGGGTTGGTTAATTTAACTTTTTGTTAGAAAAGTCTATGTGCATCATTAACCTTAAACTGGGAATATCACTTTGAATTGATTACCTTAAAATATTATTTCCACCCTTGTCTCTAAAGTGGCTTAGCAATCCTACCTTTCAGCAGTATGCATGGGAAACATTCTCATATTGTTTCTATTTCAGTTTCTAATACTTTACTAAATGAAAAGATAACTCCTTGAGGGTAGTTAATTTCATGTCTCAGGACAGAGTAAAGCAAGATGTTATGGATCATCATGTTGTGAACAGAAAGCAAGGATCCTTTAAAAAAAAAAAAAGAGTCCGGAAGAATTCTGGAAGAATGATGGAGTCAGGTGACTCCATTTGACTCAATTTGATGAGACAAGAGAGAATACCAATTATCATATTATTATAGATCTTCGAACAAGTTGAGACTGTAAAGATCCATTTAATGAAAGCTTGATATAATGGAGATAAAATATAGTTGTTATTAAAAATTATTGTAGAAATAATTCTAATTAGATTACCAATCAGTGAATTTTCTGCTTAATTTAGTTTATCTCTGTATTTAAGGAATTGTTATAGGCTTATGTATAGAAGTAGGAGAGGCTGAATAAATGAAATTATGATGAGTTTTTTTACAAAAGTAATTTATTACCCCCAAACAGAGGTTCTGAAAATCACATAAAATAACCAAATAGCTATCTGGTCAAACAGCATGGCAAAATAATGAATTCACAGTCTATTCATAAGACACTGGAAGACACAGCCAGTACATGTCCTGGCCGAAAATCTTTGGCTGGCAGCTGAAACCTTGCACCCTGGCTGGTCTGAGAGATGTATTTTTATTCTAGGTGAAGCAAATTGTTAAATCTCCTAGAAGGTATGAGCATAAGTATTGCTATAACCTCAGCAAAGTAGAAACATTGAAAACAACACAAATGAATATAAACCACCTTGTCAATGGCTTTGTAATAGGTTGGGCATAAGTGTTACAAAAATTTTTGTCATCACATTCATAATTTGAGTGTTCTTTTTTCTGATTTTAAAGTTAATTTAAAAATTTAGGAGAAACTGACATATTAAACATTCTAAGTAATAAAATGTTTAAGGTAATTTAATGATGGTTTTAGTCAGCCTGATTTTATTTATACAGCTAATTTTTTAAAGTAATTTTATTTATAAATTAAAGTAATTTTATTTATAAAGCTAATATTTATAAGCTAATTTGTATATTGTGGAAGTATATAAAATGTTCAGAAAAATTCTATTTGATAGATTCATATGTGCTTAAAATTTTGAGCAGTAAAGAAAACGGGTATTTCTCTATACACATTAAACATTCTAGGAAATATTCAAAGAATAAATCTGGCACCAGTAGGTAGAAAGTCTTGCGTGTGTGTGTGTGTGTCAGTGTGAAGAAAATGGGAGCAAGTCAACTGTTAGAAGTGTCAGGACCTGCAT
Organism: Lagenorhynchus albirostris; assembly: GCF_949774975.1. Classification (NCBI taxonomy): domain Eukaryota; kingdom Metazoa; phylum Chordata; class Mammalia; order Artiodactyla; family Delphinidae; genus Lagenorhynchus; species Lagenorhynchus albirostris. The sequence continues at coordinate 96,085,309 of NC_083101.1, read as the reverse complement.
TGCACTGTGTCTATCAGGAATTAATTATCTGTGTGACACTCAGCTAAGCAATGAAAGCCCTTGTGCTGCAGGTGTCTGATCTGTAAAGAGGGGATAATTATAAACATTTTACCTCATTGGTTGCTTTTAAGAACTAAAGTCAAAGATTAGTTATGCAAAGTGCTACATTCGGTTATAGATGTTCTATGTTAAGAAATTTCTTAAATGTTAGGTAGTTTATAAAATTTCATTTTTCAAATCTAAAGGGCAAGTTTAGACCTGAGAGCATTTGTAGTTACAAAGTCAGTGATAAACTCTGAATCCAGCATCTCATCCTTTTGTAATAGAGAAGAACAAGTCGGACTCCATATTATATCTTCCTTTTACTTTAACCTATGTGCTCTGTTGCCTGTGCTTGGTCATGTTGGCTCTGCACATTTTGTAAAAGAATGTTGCCTATAGCCTGAAATATACAGGATAGCCTGTATTCTCAAGGCTTTGACCTTTAAAAGTATAACACTTCTCCATTTATATAGAGATAAAAAGTTGCAGAAGAGAGGATAACATTTGTCTTGTTAGCTGTTTATAGGAACATCATGACCTGACCCGCATGGACAGAGGCAGGAACAAAGGATTCCAACACCAAGAAGTTTGCAACAACTAACCATGCCCCTCCCGCACCTTGTCTTCAGAAATGCTTTGCTGAAACCCTTCAGGGAGTTGTGGGTTTTTGGGCACCAGCCACCCATCTCCTTGCATGACCCTGCAATAAACAGTTATCTACTCCAAAACTTCAGTTTGTTTGGCCTCACTGTGCATCGGGCACACAAACTTGCATTTGGTAACACTTTTAACACAAACAATAATACAGTAAAGTGAATATACATCATTTTTCAGTCATAATCAAAGGATGGCAAATGTACTGCATTACTAGTAATTCTGAAACAGAGGTTTCATAGGAAGTAGCAGCTTATTTTCCCAGCAATGTGATCTACGTATGATAAATTCAGTCACACATCTTAGGCACACACACCTATCTTCCTAAAACACCACCCATGCTTGTACTAAACTTACAGCACATATTAGTGGCTGATGGTCTGATGAAACTTTCAGCAGTAGCTAGCAGGAGCTGCACCTGTGAGAACTTGTACAGCAAAACGAGGCTCAGGGAACCGAACTTAACTACTAATAAATGGTTGTTACCCTGGACGAAGCAACTTAGACTTGCTTAGAAGGCCTGTGAAGGGAGAGGAAAGGATTGGATGGCAGGATATTTAATGCTCCTGCCAATAGACAATCTCTATGATTCTGCGAATATGAATTGTTTTTTGTTTTAGGTAAAAATATGATTTTTTTTCTGAACTTAAATTTGCTAAACCATTGTTTATGAATACTTTCATCCTTTCAAAAAGTGATAATAGTCATATGTAGGTTTAGGTAGTCCATAGATCTATCATTAAAAATATTTTTATTCAGCTGAAGTAGTAAGTTATTTTCAATGTGCACAAAATCTATTAATATCCCCCAACCTATAAATGTGCCCATGGGCACCTGTGAGGCTGTGGGTATACATAAACACCAAATCCATTTCCTCCACCACTTTGTGTGCAGACCATTTTATGTCTATCACTTTCTTTTTCATTCTTTCTTCCATGTTGCCACTCACCATAGACACACTTTAAAAGGGAAAGTGACAGCCGGGATCTATTGAAGGTACGGAGGGACTCAAATATTTTTGTACATGGATTGCAAAACAGTAGATTAAGTAACCCAATACACATGCTTTTATTTAACATATGTCCATTTCATCTCCTTTGTTTAAAGAATGGCTTGATAATCCAACTGCATAGTCAGACTTAATACTAGATGGAAAGTGCTTCAATCATATTTGTCTTCTTTCGAGGCAAAGACCATGAGAATCATATTTTATTTTTAAAAATCCATTGAAAGCTATTATCTATCAAATGTTCTACATGAAAGAAATTGAAAAAAAATCCAGAAGTAGTGTTTATTTAGACAAACAGAATATAAATTCCCCAATATGTTTTTCTACATTACTAAATAATACCGGGGAGGTAGTGGGGGGAAGGGTTCACTTCATAAGGAAGTAAACAGAAATTCCTAAATTCTAGTCCCAATAATGAGTGTTAATTATATGCTATTTTCCTTTTTTTATTTGAAAATAAAACTTGAGGAATTATTATTATTTTTGAACTTTTATTTCATAGAAGGATGTTATTTGCAACTGGAATCTGTATATATATAATTAGTGCTCTAGAAACCCAACTGTCTGGGGAAAATCATGTTTAACTAGTTATGAGTATTAGTAAACATTCAACAAATAACTTAGTGATTGTTAAATTATTGTTCTCTGGCAAAGGTTTAAATATCTATATTGATAGGTATTTTAACTTGTAGTAGTAGTCGGTAAATATCCATTACTTTGTGTTTCACTTTTTGTATGATAATTTAAATACCACCATAAATAATATTAACAGATCACGGCATTCCCTATATATACAGTAGAGATAAAGTAATATACACACCACTACAGAATGTATACATTTGCACATTTTTTAATATTTTAAGGGAGAAACAATATAATTTCATAGTTCAAATTTCATTCAATTTTTCTTAAAATATTTTCCTAATTTAATTCAAAAATGTTATTTTATTAACAAATAAGCAGGAAAAATTTACAAATCAGTCAGGGACAGTGGATGAGGCATCACTGAAGTTTGGTAAAAATATTTTAAAGTTTTCCCTTTAGAAAAGAGAGCATGGTGCAGTGGATTTCACTATCTATAAATTTGTAAAATTTCAGGTACCAAAGTGATGCATTCTTTTGGAACATAAGGTGATCACTTGTTAAAGTTGCAGTGATTTAATGATGTTTACACTCAGCTATGCATCTAATGGAGCCTGTAATTTTTGTGTTGAATCCTTCCCCAAACTGCACATTCCTTTGGGAAAACAACTACATATATGTAGTTTTTCATTTACCAAGGTAGGTCCTTTACATATTGCTAGAGTGACATCCTAAACTTTTTTCATCCTTTATTTAAAGAAACTTGAATATAGATACAATATTATGGTAGATGGACTTTAAAGGGGTCCCCATGATCTCAGCCTGCTGGTTCAGGTCCTTATATAATCCCTCCCCTTGAGTATGGGTGAGACCTGTGACTTGCTTTTAACCAACAGAATATGGCACATGGTATGCGATGTCATTCCCATGATCACATTACATTATACAAGACTTCCTCTTGCTAGAAGACTTGCTCTAGAGTCCCTCTCTCTCCTCTGCGAGCTTTGAAGAAGCAAGCTTCCATCAATCCTCCAGCAGTAAGGAATGGAATGCTATCAGTAATCATGGGAGCGAGGAGGCAAATCCCTCCGTAGCTGAGTTTCCAAGTGAAAACACAGCCCTGGCAGACACTAGATTGCAGCCTTGCAGAAGTCTCAGTGAACCCATGCCCAGATCCTGACCCACAGAAACTGTGAGATAATAAATGTGTGTAGTGTTAAGTCAGTAAATTTGTGGTAGTTTGTTACACTGTGTAGAAAATTAATACAAAACCATAAGAAAAATTTTTTGAGAAAAGACAATATAAAGGATCTCTTTTCCCATTCTTTAGAAAGAACACAGAAAAGTAGGCATACACTCAAATGTAATAGCAAGGCAAAATGCATATAAATCCAGATAGTCTTATTGTGGTCAGAGTAAGTACCTGGCAGGCACATGGCAGGTGGGATATAGAGAAGGCAGTGCATTTTTATTATAACTGGCTTTTCAGCACAAATGGTGACTCCATGCAATTATCTAATGACCACTGCCACAAAAGTAGTTATTGGATCAATCCCCAGAGTTAATATGAATTTTTTGCTCTCGTAGTATTCAAATATACCCTACTTAAAATGAACTAGTTGATTTTGGGTGCTCTATTGGAAACGTATCTCAAGATTCTAGAATCTTGACTAGAATGACAAATTTAGTTCAAATCATATAACCTGTATCTTCCCTTAACATAAGCATCCTTCCTCTGATATTCCAAGTAGTAACAAGGTGAGAGGATAACTCAGGGAATGTTTTGCCTAGATCGGCTCAAAATTTAGAAAGGAAAATGAAAATATTTGGTTCAAATATGACTTCTTCCCTAATAAATGACCAGACCATCACAGGAAATCAAAGGGTTGCTGACATAACCTTCAGAAACAAAAATCACAGGACTACAAAGAAAAGTGAAGCGACTTAATCACCTCATATCTAAAGGAAATAAATTTAGGATTATATTTCATTCAGATGTGGATGGAGGATACATTTCCAATGTTAAACATGGAGTTTATATATGGGCACAAGTTTAGTTAGAAAATATACATTTTTTTGTGAGCTCATTAGGTGATCGTTATTACAATTTACAAAGAGTATAATGACAAATTACAAAGAAAGATAAGCAAATTATCACAGATTGAAATCCTTTACACATTTTTCTACCTATGAATTCTCTGTTCTGTATCTGAACTTACTAGCAGAATTTCATAGCTGACATTCAACACGCATTTCGTCACTAAAATGTATCAAAACTGATTTAAAAGAGACAAATAGTAAAAACAATCAGCCAAAAAAATGTTTTTCAGGTTTCTAATGCAGTTTTGGCCACTGGGCTCTGGTTCACAGGAATATGGGAATGCAGCTGAAGGCCATCCGAGAAGCACTTCCCGGTTTATAAATATCAGCAGGTGATTGATAAAGGAAGCATAATGGAGGTTTCCACGAGACACAAAACATTAGAGTCCAACTTTGACTTTCATAAACTTCCATGTTGAATTTTTAAGAGTAGGGCCACAGCTCAAATTCTTATTCTCACTTAAAACCCAAAATAATTATGCAAAATACATTTCAATTTTAGAGATCAAGTCAGAACAGTCAGAAACTGCCGGACAGTAATTAATGAGCACACCTAAGTCACTGTTACATAAGTAGATCAAGAAGTAGCACTGAGCAGAGCCTCCAGGGACCATGCGTGAGCAAGTTGATGGCGCTGCACACCCACCGTCTGTCCCAGGAGGCCAAGGGGGGGGCTTCATCCACTGTGAGCCTCTGGCTTAGCAAGACAGTCACATCATCATAGTAATAAGTAAACGACCACTGCTGATCAGAAGAAATACTCTTTCTGGCTTTCACTGACTGTACTTTGCATGTTGAGCTCACTTTTCAGAGCAGTCTCAGCATTGTCTCCAGTTTTTGGAATATTCGACTCATTTTTTTCATATAGCCATCTCTGTTGATAAATGCGTACAGCAATGGCAGTGATGCAGAGCAAGATAAATATCACAACTGCTATCACACCTACAGAGAAAGGAAAACACAAAGTCAAAGTATAAACTGTAAATGTCAGCCTAACTAGAATCTACCCTAGCATCATTTATCATCAGAAAATTTGAAACCAAGTGGTGTTATAACATTAAGTGTACTTCTAAGTCCATGCAAACTTTAGACACAGAGGTTTTATGCCTTAATTTCCTAAAGACATATCATGATTGGATTTCAGTGAATGTTTTCACTCTAAAATGCAGAAACACAATGAGGTCTCTTAGGTTATGCCTACACTTCATGCTAATTGAGCAAGCAGGTTTTTATTATTTTAAAAGTGTAGAGTGTGTAGCCCCACCACAGAGTGATTAAATGCTTATGTGTATTTTAATGAAAATTCAATTAAATTTTAATACTGATATACTGTTGAACTACAGTAATGTGGTGTGTATCCCATCTATCTCTATGAGACCAACAGAATCTTAAGTGATTGCTGCCTCTGGGGGGGTCCACACCTTTGTGTGATCCCCCGTGACCTGCTTCTAACCAAAACAATATGACAAAGGTGATGGGCTGTACCTGATTATTTGTAAATGATTACATGATTATGTTATATAAGCTTGTAGCATCTGTCTTGCTAGAGTCTCTTTCTTCCTGCTGGCTATGAGGTGGCAAGAGCCATGCTGGGAAACCCCACATGACAAGGAACTGCAGATGGCTTCCAAGTGCTAAGGAAAGACTCTGTCCAGGAGCCAGCAAAAATTCAGAAGCTCTCAGTCTTACCTCTGCAAGACACTGAATGTAGCCAACAACCATGCAACTGAGGAAGTGGCTCCTTCCTCAGTGGAACCTTTAGATGAGACCCCAGCCCAAGACCCCTGATGAGGCACCTTGATTTCAGCATTGTGAGACCCTAAGCAGAGGACCTAGCTGAGATGTGCCCAAACTCCTGACTCACAGAAACTGAAGGATAATACATGTGGATTGTGTTAAGCTGCTACATAGGTGGTAATCTGTCATGCAGCAACAGATAACTAATATACCATTTTATAAAAAATTGTAGACATATTAATAACATTCAGTTATCTGTAATTAAAAGGAAAACATTTCTCTTGTTGGAAATGTATTGAAGACATTAGGTTTGCCAGCAGTTCTCAACCTTGGCTGCATAGCAGACAATAACTCAGAATCTTTTGGTGGGAGGCCTAGGTATCAGCATTATTTTAAAAGCTCTTCAGATTATTTTAATGCACCATCAGGGTTGAGACTGTCAAGCTAAGCCATAGGAATGTTTACTCAAGCTATATCACATTAGTGAAGAAGGAATCCATTCTGAAACAAATAGATAAAAAGAAGCATTCACTAGTTAATATAGTTTTAAGATGACTGACACAGGCATTAAGCATGAATTAATGTCTCCATTTAACAAATGTAAGCAAACATATGTTACTGCTTAGTTGTATAAATCAAAATTTGTATTGCAAAATGAGGGTTCTTCATTATACTCTGGGACAGACATAAGCAAGTGTAATGGAGCCCAACAAACTCAAAGCTTGGTTGGGTATAACTGGTCACAGAGATTCCTGGGCACATGCTATCAGGAACCCAGACCCCTTCTTACCTGAGAGGAGGTAGCATATTTATTATTTTGTGAATATTCTTAAGTATTCATAAGTAGAATATTCATTACTTTCAATATATTTTGCATCTCACTTGGGAACAAACAACACAGTTACTTTAGTTATTTTTATGTCTAGCTACAGGACCTTGCTTTAAGAGCTATATCATATCCAATTTTAGTGTCAGGGACCAGTAATTCTCAATAACATTGATCAAGCCTCTTGATTATATGATGACTCTCACTATTACACTGACCCACCTACACATCCAGGGTTTTCTGTATGTGATTGATCACGTCTAACTCTAGCTTGTTTTTGTTTCATGAGGTTTGGTGGGATCCTAGAAAAACTTCTATCTCTACCCCCTAACTGATGAGATTGAGAAAATTTGAATAATGCATCTGATGCCTTCCATAATCTTCTTATCAGCAACTCCAGTGTAAGGGTGTTTTTGACAAACGCTCATGTCTGCCTGTGTCTCTGTCTATCTACACATCTGTCTCTTTCTCTATGCATCCACCTGCCCATCTACAATATGGATCCCTTGGCAAGAAACCCTCTGTGATCTCTGGCTTACCAAGTTTGAATATTGCTTAGGTTGATTCTCCTCTCCTATAACACTCCCTTTGTTTACAAGAGGAGAAAATAATGATGCAAAATGCAGAACATGGAGAAATCCACCTATTGGGATAATCCTTTAAACAGATCAAATATTTCACATGTGGGTGCAGTCTGTGATCAATTAGAAAAAAGTCTGATAATTCTTTTTGGAAGTTCCAAATACACTGGAAGTCTGTATACTCAGTGACTGACAAAGCACCCAGCAACCGGCCACCACACAGATGGAAGGCAGGTTCAAGTGAATTGTAGGGCCTAGTAAACTGAACCATTCTGTCCCTAAGACCTTCTGTGCTCTCATTCTCCATCCCATGTATCAGGAACCAAGTAGGATTTCTCAGGGGAATGATATTCAGCAAGAGCAATAAAACTCTAAGGACCACATATTTGTTCTATCATCAATTTGACTATTATCTCTGGTCTTGCTAATAAAAGGGAACAAACTATGATAATTTGTGAAATTTTGAACTTGGATTCCTACTTTGTAAATGTTAATCACATTTAAGTTGATTTATTTTCACTTAGCTTTGGCATTATAGTGAAGTCTTCTCATTAAAAATAAATTAGAATGATTTAGGATTAAGGTTTAATTTAAATTTTAAAACAAAAGTTATTCCTTTTAGATATGCATTCTAAATAACATTTATGGTTTTTATTTGTTCTTGGAGTTATAAAATGGAGGTCATATTCCTCACTCATTACAAAAATAAAAGGAGTTGAGACAGAAATGGAAATGTTAAAATTCTTACATAGATATGGTCAGCACTTTAAAATGTCTGAATACTTTCCTAATCGTCTGGAGAAAACTGGTGTCTGGATGGATACAGACGAAATGAACAGATCCAATCTGAGCAGGTGTGTAGCCGGCCTGAACAGTGGGCGCCCAGTCCTATCACCCAGCTCTAGCAGTAATTACCTCACTTTGAGGTAGCAAGGAATGGAGAGCAGTTTACTTCTACTCACCAAGCAGAGTTTGCAAATTACTCACATTCCAATAATCTAATTAAACAAATTAAAACGTTCCTTGAATGATAAGGAGGGAGAATTGAATATTAATTTTTTTGAGTCAGACCTGGATAAATTTTGCTTCAAAGGATATATTAGAAGATATTTAAGATGTGATTACTTTTACTTCTTCAAATATATATATATATGCATATAGATGAATGGATTTATTTGATGGATATCGCTTTCTATCTATCTATCTATCTCTCCATCCTAAGATAAGCTTGATGCCAGACACAATTTTATATCTTTATGTTCAGGAAAATGACAATTTGCATAGTTTAGGTGCTTCTCCCAGTATGTTTTATTTTTAATCTTATTTTTAAATGTTTTGGGCTAAGGGACTGAGAGGTCCATGGCTATTTTAAATCAAAGAAGTAAAAGTAAATGCATCTTAAATATGTATATCTCCTGAGAGATACTAATGGCTATATTCAAATGAAAATCCTCTTATTATTCTGTAGTTTGGCAACCATCCTTTAAAAAGTGTTTCAGTGGAGCCATCGATTCCTTCTCCTAAGTATCTCCAAAGGGGCTGAATTCGGTACAATCACGTCAAGAACATGAGCAATTGTATGTGGCCTGCCACTGCCAGTGATCTCACAATCAGCACGGATTCTCACGGATATGTTTTGGACTTTGCTAACAGTGACAACAACGCCAAGGACGAGGTCATTCGCGGCCTCGTTACCTCCAATGACCGCGGAGTCACTTCTGTTCGCATTAACTAAGGGCTCTCCCTCATCTGTTGATCCAGAACGACCTACAGTAGAAAAAGAATGACAGAGAGTGGAAAGGAGAACTTTTGAGAAATCCACAACATTTGAAAGAAGAGCAGACAACGCAGAGACAGAAATGAATTTGAAACGAAGAACCGAGAATGGAAAGACTAGGGAATGGGGAAGGTGTACGAAAAGAGGACTTTTGGAAACCTCTGGGATGAAGACTGGGTGGAAGACCGCGGTCAAAGGGCCACGCACCTGCGCCGCCTGAGAGCGGTCGGGTCGCCTCCGGCGCAGGAGCTCCGGGCCCCGCCCCCTCCGCGCAGCGGGACGCGGCGGCCACGTGTCCGCGGACAGTGACCCGGGCGGGCCCGCCCGGGCGCAGCGCCGCCTTCAGCGGGACGGCGGGACCGAAGCGCACTGCCGAGAGGCAGCCGGTGAAGCCTAGCGCGCCAGCCCGCTGCGTGTCGCGGTCCGCGCCGGGAGGTCCTGCGGGCAAAGAAGTGGGACACACCGTTAGGGCTCAGGAGCGACTGGCGGGGACGCAGGAATAGCCTGAGTCTACGCAGCAGTGATGAACTGAACTTCCCTCCGAGCCCTTCGTGTTTAGGAAAGAGCCAGAGTCGGTACCTGCCGCCTTGGTTGATGCCCTGCGGGTGCTCACTCCCCGTGTGAGTCAAGCGAAGCTTCTTTGGATGCAGTCACGGGGCACTGACGAATGAAATCCTCCGCCAATGCATTTTTCAAAATATTTTTAACAGCACTTGTGGCCAGTAATTTAGGTCTCCTGGGTTGGGGGACAGCAGCGTTCTGGGAATCCCTTCTTGCAGTTTCCTCACAATTAACACTTTATTCTGGCTGACTGTTCTGAGCCCCACAGAGAGGGCCTCTCCGAAACTGCAAGTGCTGCCCTGGGAACTCCGCACCACACTTCCTTTCCCCTCTTCACAAAGGTGGTCTCTGTCCCGGGTCCATAAATCAAGGCTTTTGCCCCCATCAACCCCCTCCTGATCCCCTCCCTCATCCCCAACTGACAGAAGTTGGTTATTAAGACCGAAGAAGAGCAGCGACGGACACAGGAGAGAACATCAATTCGTTCACTTCAGTTATGATTACATCCCGCAGTGCGCTTGCTCAGTGGGCACGAAATCTGACCAAAGGCCCTTAGCTGTAGACTTCAAGTTTAAATGTATCAGTCTGGGAAGCGTCCATGTCCCCCACAGAGGAAACCACATAAGTATGAGGCAACTTTGGCATGTGCTGTCAAACTCCCTCTCACTTCACCTTGTGTAGAAAGGCGCGTTGCCTCTTCTTTTTCAAACAATCATCAACAGCTACCAAGAATTTACCAAATGATTCCCATAGGCTGGGCATTGTGCTAAGCGATTTATAGACTCGTGAATAGTGGCATTTGAACTCTGAAGCCAAGGGTGTGTAACCACACTTCCAGCTAGCCTCCAGCTAGCCTGGTGCATCAGTTACAGAAGGTCACTCTCCTTGGATCATCCCTCTCTCATGCAACATGTGGAAAGCCTGTAGTGGGCAGTGTGTTTTATTCTTGCCTCCCCCTGCACTTAGCTTAATGTCTGTTACATAGGATGCATGCAATATATATGTTATAATCAAAGAATAAATTTAGTCCCATTACCACCCTTCTGTGGACAGTTTGGGTACTGAAATTTTTAAAAATGTGTCACTCTCAAGGTGTGACCTGAGAAATTCAGAGGACTGACCTTGTGATAAAAGATTACTTGCATTGGCTCCGGATAAAAACGTACGTCCATAGTTGGCTGCCATCTTATGCCACTGAGTTTTACTGAATGTCGTGGTAACAAAACACAGCCTCATTGTCGCTAAAGTTAAACAACATACCCTGAAGCTTCTATTTGAAGGATAGCAGAATATGCCACCCCCAAATATGCCATTTTGGCATAAGGATTATTTTCTTGAAAAACAGCAGATACAAGGACACTGACATCCGCTTTCTGTTCCTGAAAGCAGGAGATAAAACTCTTATGGGAAAGCTGCCCTTTTTGTACCAGGAGGAAAAATACATTTTTATGACCAGAGATGAGGAGACCAGCCCAGAGAAATCTGTACATACAAACCTTGTTAAAATAACCCCTATCTTCCTTTCATCTCCTCGTACATTTTAGTTGCTTTTTCACAATCACCACTCTCTGTTCAACCTCATATATAAACACTTGGACCTATCTGCTTTTTGGGTCTTCATTTTCCTGTAGGGACTCCCATGTACATTTAAAAATCTGTATGCTTTTCCCCTGTTAATCTGTCTTATGTCAATTTAATTCTCAGGTCCAGCCATAGACCCTAAGAGAGGAGAGGTCAAGTGTTGCCTCCCATACAAACTCATGGGGTGGATTTCCTGAATCTTATTACAGGTCTCACCGTTTTTCCTATTAAACTTCATCTCACTATTTCAGTCTATAATTCCTGAAAACCAAATATTCTGTATCCTTATTTCTTCTGGCTTGGAAAAGAGCTGTACCTTCAAGAAAAATGGCCTAACTTTGAGATTTTCAGCAAATGTATTGGAAGTTACTTGGGCTTACAAAATTCTGTTCATGATTTTAAAGTTGCAAAAGTAAATGTTTGCTATGGAAAAGACCTCTAAAAACAACTAAAATTGGGGGCATGCATTTGCATTGTTATAATCATAATAGACATCTGTCTGACACATATAGCTACCTTGGCCAAGTTGATTATACGAGACATCAAAGATCTTTATGCATGTGGAATTTCAGGTAGCTCCTTAAGTACACTGAAGTAAAATGAGCTAGGCAGAACCCAACTAAAGGATTATCAATAAAAAGGGTAGTTTAAAGATGACTTTACTTTTTAAATTTTGCATTCAGATATTATCTATTTCTTAAAGAAAGGCACCCTTGCTTATGTATACTTGAGAGAATGTCAAGAAGAAATAAAATGCGAGACACTGCAATAGTAACACAGGACTTTTGCAAGGCTAACATCTGAAAAAAAAAATTACAGGTAAAATAAAAGTTTTAGTTGTTGGACAAATACTAGCTTTCCTGTTCCTGGTCAAAGTCTGACCTGAGCACTACTAGGCAAGGGTAACAGAAGGAATCTCAGGCAGACATTTATCATAATGAATTAGGCCAATTTTGTGGAATTTATTTTTTAAAGATAACCTAACTTCATGTCTTTAGATAGTGTTGTTACTAAGGAAAGAAACATCAGTAGCATATCATATTGCATTATATTTTCCTGTATTTCAAGACTGTACTTAATATTTATACATATATGTGGATTTGTGAGTGTGTATGGTTGGATTTATATGTACCTGGAGAGCCTATCATTAATCATGTAGCTGTAACTATGTTATGCATGTACATGTGGGTATAAATATACATTGAAAGGTTTGGTGCTCAGTTTCCTGTCAATTTTCCATCCTGAGGTCATGGTTTTGATTCATTTTTTGATTGGAGTAATTCTCTAGTATTTTCTTAAGATGGGAAACTTGATTAGTATTTAATCTCAATCTTTCCTTGTCATCCAAAATATCTTTTTTTAACCTGGTCAGATAAATTATATATTAGATGTATGAGTTGCAACCATTCTTCTTAGCAGTATATCATTCTCTCATTTTTATTCTATTGCTGCAAATGAGAAGTTGGATGCTGATGTCAATATCATTATTTTCCATTGTAGTAACTTCTGTCTAGAAAGTCTGGAAGATTTTTCTCTATGGTTTTGTAATTCACGGATTTTCCCAGAATTTCCTCAGATGTGTGTCTTTTCTCATCAGAATCAGTGAGTCCTTTCAATCTGCAACTCAGGTTTTCCTTTAGCTCAGAGAAATTTTTTTAATACATAAGTATTATCTTTGCTTCTAATTCTCTTTCTGGATCTCTATTTATTCATATTAGGTTTTCTAGATCTAACTTCCAAATGTTTTATTTTTCCCTCCTAATTTCTACATCTTAATCTTTTTGCTCTGTGGCTTGAGACATTTCATCTACATGATACTCCATGCCACTATTTAAGGATAACCAGTGATGATTCTCTCCTTTAGATCACCCAGTGAAATTTTGAAAAATCATATTTATTTTAATTACTAGAGTTGGTGCTTGTGTCTGTGTGTGTGACTTTATTAAAATCTCTTTGAGTGCCAAGTTTCATCCTAGTTGTCTTCCATCTTCTTCAATAGCTCTATTTTTTTTTTGCGGTACGCGGGCCTCTCACTGTTGTGGCCTCTCCCATTGCGGAGCACAGGCTCCAGACGCGCAGGCTCAGCGGCCATGGCTCACAGGCCCAGCCGCTCCGCGGCATGTGGGATCTTCCCAGACCAGGGCACGAACCCATGTCGCCTGCATCGGCAGGCGGACTCTCAACCACTGCGCCACCAGGGAAGCCCCAATAGCTCTATTTTGATGCAGGAAATTTTATTTGTTGTTTTTTCTTCTTTCTCTACCCCTACTCTTGCTTTTAGATTCCCTTAGTGGTGGCATCATTATTTACTTATTTATTTATTGGGACTGCTTATTGGGACTCCATGGTTAAGGATGTTATACGATACACAGGTCCTGACACTGTGGACAGTGCAGCTTCTCTGCCCTATAGTCAGCAGCAGACCTGCATTCAGACTATCTGACTTCTTATAAAGCATAGGAAGAGGTCTCTCACCCTCACCCTCACCACGGTAGGAAGGATGTGGCCCGATAATCCATCCCTTTCTCAGCTCCAGGAGGAGCAGAGAGGATGGGGACCATAATGTGGAGCAATGTTGACCTTCCCTTTGGAAGCCTTGAGTTCCCTGCAAGACAAACTTTCCCCAGGATCCACGGTCTTCACATACCACCCTAAGACTTTGCTGTGTACTACTCCTCCAGTCCAGAGGGCAAACTCCTACCCCAGCTCTCTCATTCACACTTTCCTGCCTCCTCTTGCCTGCTGGGCTGGCCCTATAGTTCCTAGGTTCAGGGGCACAAGCAAGTTGAACCGGGAGTAGAGGCAAGTCTTATGGTCCAAGTGGCGTTTCCCAGAAACAGGTCCACACAAAGTCAGCATCCAAATTAAAAGAACTGTACTTTTTTGTTATTGAGCTGCATGAGCTGCTTGTAAATTTTGGAAACTAATCCTTTGTCAGTTGCTTCATTTGCAAATATTTTCTCCCATTCTGAGGGTTGTCTCTTGGTCTTGTTTATGGTTTCCTTTGCTGTGCAAAAGCTTTGAAGTTTCATTAGGTCCCATTTGTTTATTTTTGTTTTTATTTCCATTTCTCGAGGAGGTGGGTCAAAAAGGATCTTGCTGTGATTTATGTCATAGAGTGTTCTGCCTATGTTTTCCTCTAAGAGTTTGATAGTTTCTGACCTTACATTTAGGTCTTTAATCCCTTTTGAGCTTTTTTTTTTTTTTTTTTTTTTTGCGGTACGCGGGCCTCTCACTGTTGTGGCCTCTCCCGCTGTGGAGCGCAGGCTCAGCGGCCATGGCTCACGGGCCCAGCCGCTCCGTGGCATGTGGGATCCTCCCGGACCGGGGCACGAACCCGCGTCCCCTGCATCGGCAGGCGGACTCTCAACCACTTGCGCCACCAGGGAAGCCCCATTTTGAGCTTATTTTTGTGTATGGTGTTAGGGAGTGATCTAATCTCATACTTTTACATGTACCTGTCCAGTTTTCCCAGCACCACTTATTAAAGAGGCTGTCCTTTCTCCACTGTACATTCCTGCCTCCTTTATCAAAGATAAGGTGACCATATGTGCATAAAGACACAGACCTACTGGAGAACGGACTTGAGGATATGGGGAGGGGGAAGGGTGAGCTGTGACAAAGCGAGAGAGAGGCATGGACATATATACACTACCAAACGTAAGGTAGATAGCTAGTGGGAAGCAGCCGCATAGCACAGGGATATCAGCTCCGTGCTTTGTGACCGCCTGGAGGGGTGGGATAGGGAGGGTGGGAGGGAGGGAGACGCAAGAGGGGAGAGATATGGGAACATATGTATATGTATAACTGATTCACTTTGTTATAAAGCAGAAACTAACACACCACTATAAAGCAATTATACCCCAATAAAGATGTTAAAAAAAAAAATAGAACTGTGCTTAGAAAGACAATGAGTGCAAATCTATCTTCCCTGTTAGCTGACTCCTGAAATTCCATCATTAAGTTCCTTCCTTTTGGCTCAAAAATTTTCTTCCCTTTAAAGTGTAAAGAGAAAAAAAAGATGGGGGAACCTTAGGAGAATACTTAGTGCATTATTAGAAATTTACACATCAGGATGAAAATGTCTGATAAACCTCTAGTTTGAGAACACAGGCATCAACAGAAAGTAAGGGGAAATCAGGTGCAGTTTCATGCTAGGAAAGAAGGGGAGGGGAAAGTGGTTTGAGCGTGGATGTGAAGAAAAGTCATGTTTAGGAAAAAGTGAGCTAAGGGCTGAGGATAAAGTTCACTTCTACTGTAATTTTGAGTAGAACCCCTTAAATCACTTTGGATAAAAACAGATTTAATACATTTTTTCTCTTAAAAAATGTCTATGGTACGAAATCTTGAGAGCACGATCACATTTCCAACAATCTAGGACATAAATATTCTCAACTGTCTCAGGTATTGGGTAGTGTTGCCTTTAAAATATATTGCCAAGGCCATGCATTCTAACACACGAGATGATTTCTTGTTTTGTGAGGAACAAGCATGTTAACAAAAGGTTCACAAGGAAAAGGAAGGAACAAAGAATTAAAATGTGTGTGGAGAGCTTTCTGCTACCCACAATGAGCAGTGTTTCTGAAAGGCACTGGCAGTAAACAGTGGAATAGCGAAAGGAGCATTTCCGAGATTCCCTGAGGCTCTCATCTACAAACAAAAATCAGGAAACAGGGTGAATTGTCCATGGAATTGCAGGAAGCAATGAAGAGCATCAGAAAGGGTAAATATGTAGATAATTGAAGTGAATATCGACTGTTTGAAACAACAGCAATAATAATGTCTTGTGGAAAAAAATAATACGTAAAAGTAAAATACATGACAACAATGGCAAAAGGGGTGGAAGAGGAAGTAAAATGGAAAAAAAATAAGGTTTTTACATAGTTTGGGAAGTGTACAAAGTAGTATATAATAAATCAAGGATGAATAATTAATCTTAAGAGTAACATAAAAAAATACAAAGAGGTACAACTATAAAGCTAATACAGGAGATTAACAGTCCCAAACTGGAAGCAATCCAGCTGCCCATCAACATAAGAATAAACAAACTGTGGTATAGTCATGCAATAAAAGACTACCCAGCAACGAGAGCAAGTGAACTACAATTACATGCAACAACATGGATGAATGTTAAAAACATTTTAGTGAATGAAATTGGCTAGACTGAATATAAGTATCAACCTGCTATTTATTTTGGAGTTGATGAAACCAGAGTGAACTTCCTTTATGCTAGCTAAATAAATTACATAATTAGAAAATCATGCTAGACAGACTTTTTCAGTCTTGTCTTTCGAACAGCTCAGGGTTGGAGGGACCTGATTTTCAGAGTCAGAAAGAAGTGAATTATTCCCTCTCCCCGGCACCCCACCCCACCACACCAAACTATTCCTGGCACTTGCAACCAATACCTGGGAAGAAATCAGGGGTGATTTGGGACCCTAAGCACTTTAACAAGCACTCCTAGCAGGTATTTACTGGAAGAATATTCTTTAGTAAATTATATCAACTCTTCCTATAATGACATTTCAATAGTCTCTGCCACTCTTTCACATGACAAGGAAATAATGTCAGAATCTACATGTGTGCTGCTTTTAGCTCATCAGCTCTTTTTAAAATTGTGACTAGGCTTGTCCAGCCTTCTCTTGATGTGCCCTCACTCCATCTCAGAGGTCCTTAATCCTGGGCCTTTCCAGTTCTCCCCCTCTATTTCCCATCAAACCCTGTTCTTCAATAAACTCATTCACACAAGAGAATAAATGTCCAATTATGACTCAGTGTTCTAACTCTCCCAGGTACATGTGCAGAAAAGGCATTAGCAAAAGAAATAAATCTCTAATGGATTTTTTCCTTATTTTTGAGATTCATTTCAGATGCCATAAAATTCACCCTTTTAAAGTGTACAATTCAGTGGGATTTTTACAGGGTTGTAATACTTTCCCAGTAATTGCAGGATCTATCACCCCAAAAGAAACCCTGTACACATTAGTGGTCACTTCCCACTCTAACCTCCCTCCCAGCCCCTGGAAAACCTAAACTACTTTCTGTTTCTATGAATTTGCCTATTCTGGACATTTCATATAAAAGAAATCATACATTGTGTGGTCTTTTGTGTTTATCTTCTTTCATTTAGCATAATGTTTTCAAGGTTCATCCACGTGGTCCCATGTATGAGTACTTCATTACTTTTTACGGCTAATATTCCATTGTACATCACTTTTGTTTATCTAATCCTTAGTTGATAGACACTGGGGTTGTTCCCAATTTTTGGTTATTATTAATAATACTGCTCTGAAAATTTGTGTACACCTTTTGTGTATGGATATATATTTTCAATTCTCTTGGGTATATACCTAGGAGTGGAATTTCTGGGTCACCCGGTAACTATGTTTAACATTTTAAGGAACTGCCAAACAGTTTTTCCACAGCAGCTGCACAATTTTACATTCTCACCAGCAATGGACAAGAGTTCCAGTTTCTCCATGTCCTCTATGACACTTGTTACTGTCTGTCTTTTTGATCATAGCCATCCTATTGGTTGTGAGATGGTATCTTGTGGTTTTGATTTGCATTTCCCTGGTGACAAATGATTGTGAACATCTTTTCATGTTCCTATTCGTATATCTTCTTTGAAGAAATGTCTAGTCAGATCCTTTGGCCATTTTTAAATTGGGTTATGTCTTTTTACTGTTTAGTTATAAGAATTCTTTATGTATTCTGTTTAACAGATACAGGACTGGCAAATATTTTTTCTCATTTTTGTGGGTTGTCTTTTCACTTTCTTGAGAGTGTCCTTTGAATTACAAAAGTTTTTAATTTTGATGAGATCCAATTTATTTTTCTTTGCTGCTTGTGCTTTTGAGAATCCATGATCTAACCCAAGGCTTTTAAGAAAACTTCTCTAAAAAAAACATTGCCTAATCCAAGGTATATGGTGTTAGGCAGGGGTCAAACCTGATTTTTTAAACTTGTGGATATCCAATTGGGCCAGCACCATTTGTTGAAGAGATTATGTTTTCTCCATTGAATGGTCCTGGCGCCAATGTTAAAAGTCAACTGACCATGAATATATAGTTTTACTTCTTGACTCTCAATCTAGCCCACTGACCAATATGTCTATCTTATGCCAATACCACACAGTCTTTACTACTGTAACTTTGTACTAATTTTTGAAATCATGAAGGGTGAGACCTCAAACTTTATTCTTCTTTTCAAGATTGTCTTGCATTTCCATATGAATTTTGGGTTCAACTTGTCAATTTTTGCAAAAAGAAGGCCATTTGGATGTTGATAGAAATTGTGTTGAATCTGTAGATAAACTTGGGGATCACTGCCATCTTAGCAATGTTGAGTCTTTCAATCCATGAACACAGATACCTTTCCATTTATGTAAGTCTTACATAATTCCTTCCAACAATGTTTTGTTGTTTTCGGTGTACATGTTTTGCACTTCTTTTGTTACAGTTATTCCAAAACATTTGATTATTTTTGATACTATTGTAAATAGAATATTTATTCTATTATTTCATTCTTCATTTTATTCTTGTATTGTTCATTGCTAGTATATAGAAATATAGTAAATTTTTGTGTTGGTCTTGTATCTTTTCCAAAACTGTTTATTAACTCTAATAGCTTTTTTCATGGATTCCCTACTAGATCATATCCTTGACCAACAGAGATAATTGTACTTCTTCCTGTTTTATCTGGATACTTTTTACTCTTTTCCTTGCCTAACAGCCCTCCTTCAAACCTTCACTACAGTCTTGAACAATAGTGGTAAGAGTGGACATTCTCATCTCATTACTGATCTTAGGGGAAGACTTCCATTATTTCACCATTAAGTGTGATAATAGCTGTAGGGTTTTTGCAGATGCCCTTTCCATGTGAGGAAGTTCCTTTCATTCCTAGTTTGTTCAGTGTTTTCATTATGAAAGCATGCTGAATTTTTTCAAATGCTTTTTCTGTGTCTATTGAGGTGATCATGTGTTTTTTGTCCTTTAGTCTATTAATATGGTACATTACATTGATTTTTATCTGTTGAGCCAACCTTAAATTCTTGGGATAAATCTTACTTGGTCATGGCATATAATAATTTTTATACGTTACTGCATTAGATTTGCTAATATTTTGTTGAGGATTTTTTCATTTACATTCATATTCCTGAAATTTTATAAACTCTTTGTGTTTTTCTATGTGAATTTCTTCTAAATGAGATAAACTCTTAGGCAGAGCATAGGAAAGACTAATATATGTCATATAAGTCAATGGAGTTTTTAATATCTAAACTCTAGTCTCTCTATTCAAATCTCAGTAGGTAATTTCCATGAATGATTTATGGAGCTCCTTTTCAACATACAATTCTTCAGTGGATTTTCTTTACCCCACAGATAACTGGCCTACTAAGGTTTACTCACATGACTATATTGATGTGAATTGTACTCTCCCCCAGGAAGAGATAGGAAGACATATCTTTAGTCTGCACACTTCAAAAGCAGATTTTTGTTTTGCTTTGATATTTGGGGTTTGTTATTCTTGTTGTTTTTTTTAAATGCACAAAAAATGAAATGAATAGAATACCAAATATACAAAAGTCTTTAGAGAAACAAAATTTAGCAAAAATGCTAGGGCCCCTTACTTGGTATTTTAAAGCTCTCATACTTTGGGAGTATAAATCCTATCAGAGTTAAAACTACACAGAACACTAGAAATCTAAAGATTTACATTAAAGTAGGATTATACTAAAACTATTTTATAGTAATTGGGAAAACTTAACCTGATTGGTCATCACTAATAAGATCATTGAAGAATGGAAAGAACAAGAGCATGTTAATTAGAAGATGATGTGGAACCATTCTTCCATAGCACACTAAGGTAAATAATAATAATGACTAGTTATAATAATGACTAAATAATGACTAAATAATAATATAATAATGACTAAATAATAATATAATAATGACTAAATAATGACTAAATAATAATAATGACTAATGATTAGTTAATCATTAGAACACTGTTTTATTGTTTGTATCTCGTATTATACCACAAGTGCTTTGAGGGCAGGTACGGTAGTATATTTTGCTATGAGGCATTCGAAATGTCCAATGAAATATAAGTGCATATTAGGGACCACCAAACATTTCTGAATGAATGGATAAGTCAGTGAGTCAAAATAGCTAACAAGAAATAAGTACTGGATAACTTGTCATAGTTTGGGACTATTTTATTTGGGAAATTAGTAGCTCCTTATTAGCCAATCTGTTGGTCTACTTTACTATAAGTTAGTGAAAGGCAGTTCTGCTTATACTCGCCAAATCTGAACACAAAACTGTAGTCCTCTTGTACTCAGTAACTGATTTGAGAGTGGCAGCAGAACAGAAGCCATCCTAAGATAAAGTTATCTAAAACATGAAACGTTTAATTAGCCTTTGATCAAGATATATACCTCTAGGTACAGATGAAATGGATATTTACAGTTTTATTAGATTCAATTGCTTCAGGCTATAAACTTCATTGCTGAGTTTCAACTTTAATTTCTGTGGCCTGAGAGAGATGTTTTTGAATATATCACCCTTGAATAAAAACATTAACACCTTCAGTTCCATGCTACTGTCCTCTATATATTAACTTATAGGAAAATAAAAATTTATATAACAAAATTTATTATTCTACTTTTTTATTAAAACAATCCCCTCATATAATGCAGTTCAATGATTAAGTCGATTTTTGTAATCTATTGCCTATATCTTTATAGATCATACATTTGAAGCTGAATTGTCCTTAAAAATATTCCTCTGTCAATTTCACACTTACTGATAGCAACTTTCTATTCATACTTTGGGTCACAGACATTTCTGAATATGCCTCATCTCTCCTATCAGATGCTGGAGTCACTGAGGGCATGAAGTTGTGTGTGGTCTGTGTTTGTTTTGTTTATTGACCATATCTGTCCTCCAGGCTGGGAAAGAGTAAGCACGGACTTCTATCTGGTAGTGGAGGAGGGATCAGATCTGGGGGCAGACAGAACCATCATTCTACACACAGCTTGCACCCACTCGACAAAAATTCAGCTCTGCGGCTTGTACACCCCTTGGGTGATCAATTACTCACTGCTCAGACCAAGGATCCGTCGGGCCAGAGAGTAGAGCTCAATATCAGATAAAAAAGGGAGCAAATTCTTCTCCATTTGGATATTAAAAACAATTATAACTGTTGGGCTGACAGCCAAAGATAGGGTTCTATCTCACTGTTCTCTAAAGCTCAACGTGGTCTTTGAACTTTTAGGAATTTCATAATCTCTATTTAAACATATACTGTTATTCTCATGGACAAAAGTTGAAGGAGCAGTATTCCTTTGAATTGTTTTTTCAATTTGTTTTTGTTTTTTGGGGGTTTACTTGTTTTTCCAATTCTTTTAAAATTATGCCACTATTTTAAATAGAATAAAAAAATCTACTAATATCATGAAAACAGGGATGTCAGAAATGCCTGAGAAACATCAAAACCACACATTGGAGACTGGAATACTCACCTCTACAATGGGTTGTGATAGGTATAAACATCTCCCAGCACTCAGTGGGAAACAAATGTTCTCATTTTTATTTCTGTGGTAACTGCACCATTACTATCTCACATGTGGGGAGTGCGACTAGAACAATGAACCACAGGAAAGGACCTTCAGCACAAGCTACCACTCTGTCAATATATCATCAAGGCCAGATTCTTCATCTACCTTTAAGGCATGATTACAATGCAGGACCACCACCGCTTCAGCCTGAAGTTGTTATTCACTATACCAGGCTAAAACTATATTCTTACCAGTGAAGGAGCACTGGATTAATCTGCCTTTTTAACAGTTGGGCTGTTTTAACAGTTAGGCTGCAGCGTCTAAATGTTACACTTTTTGCGGTACGCGGGCCTCTCACTGTTGTGGCCTCTCCCGTTGTGGAGCACAGACTCCGGGTGCAGGCCCAGCGGCCATGGCTCACGGGCCCAGCCGCTCCGCGGCATGTGGGATCCTCCCGGACTGGGGCACGAACCGGTATCCCCTGCATCGGCAGGCGGACTCTCAACTACTGTGCCACCAGGGAAACCCTACACTTTTGTTATTACCATTTACAAGAGCACCCTTGGAGAGCACTAGCATTCATAACATTTCCTCTGTCTGAAAAAGAAGAAGTCATCATTTCATTGCCTATCATCTGTTTGAAAGACGTGATCGCTTTAATAGTTACTATGATTCTCGACATATTTTGAACATCCATTCATGTGCCTTTTCTAACATTCTCAAGTTGGTGATGTAACATATATCTGTGGGGTAGAAGAAATGACCAAAAGAATCAATGTATAAATGGCTGAACACCTAATAAGTTTCCATCGATTACTTAGGACGAAATATAGCCATATGAGTATCAAGTACCAGAGGAGGAATAATAAACATGCCACAAGAGGATTTCCCCTAGATATCATTTAAATAGCAATAAAACATACAGTTTATATATAATCAAAAATAAAAGAAATAACGTTCAATATCTGTTTTTATTGCAATGTAATTCTTGGTGACGAGGGGAGAAAAAAGGCATCAAGCGTTTGATGTCTAAATAGTAAAGTATGCTTTTACTTTGGCATTTTTATGGAGCATAACTGGCAGCCATAAAGGATGTCTGTAGGATATTTAGGCTGTGATTTTCCTAGAGTAGCTGGGAGCAATGAACACATTTCACCTCAGCTCACAGGCAAGGCAGGGCCCAGACCACAGCCCAAAGCTTGTTTGCTAAGAGAAAATAAGCAGCCTTTTCTCTTCCTTCTTAAACATAAATCTAGATTTATCATTAAAATGATTTCTGCATTTGACCCCTCATTACTACAGAATTTGTGAACTTATATCTGCTTTGATTTTGTCTTTCCTGAATCGTTAGAAAAATGCAAAGTTACATTATGCTTGATTGCCAAGTGAGAGGGTAAGTGTGGAGGCATTTTTCAAGGAACGCCCTTGTTCAACTCGCAAGCAGCACTTACTTGTGATTATATGCACACTCAGACAAGAGTACAAGCTTCTACCTTGACTGTCACTCACTGGGAAATCATGCATATATCAAGGAGCTTCTTTCAGCATGATGAATGCTTCCCGTGTTTGCAAACTAACACTTCCAATCCCAGTCACTGGGCGGTGGGGGGAGGGGGCTCTCTTTCTTCCACTTACCTAAAATTGTCCCCAACGTGAGGGATTTGACAGCATTGAATTCTGTCCCTGAAGACAGGATGACTTGTCTCCTTGCATTCTGGTTAACCTATTAAATGTTCCACATGATATAAACATCAAAATGTCAAGCAATTTTGATGATAAGAGGATGGGAATCAAAGGAAGACCAAGAAAAATGATAAAAAAAAATAAGCCATATGTTCCTGCTATCACAAAGGTTAAAGGAGAAAAGTGTATTATAAACAATTCTTGTAACACCTCAAATTCAACTCCACCTCATTGCCTATCCCATTCCCCTACATTTGTCTTTATGATTTAAGTATCTATAATTGGTACAATCCACAAAGAAATGCAAGAGCTACTTTGAACCTCAAAGTTTTTACTTATTTAGAGGAAATTTGTAACATGAGCAGAAGAATGTATTATTCATACAGATTCAATATAAAAGATTATTCTTCAAAATCCAGTGACAATGTGTGACTTAAAGACTCCAATGTTTTTCAAAATGTATTCCCACTTTAAGCAAGATCTTGCTTTTTCCCTTGTGTTTAAATTTCTGTAGCATTTGTTCTTTTGTAACCCAGTGGGAATAGGTTCCCACTGAAATATCTCCAGTAGTCACTATGATAAACTATGCAATATTTCCCAACCAAATAAAGTAAAACCAATGAGGACAGCTTTGTATTTTAAGTGGTCAAATATTAATAATAATTTTGACAGTCTCTTGCTAAACAAACAGACATTGCAAAACAAAACACATTGACCTAGCAAGACTTATGGAAGAAGAGTGCCAGATGTGCATTTCTTTTACTAGGATTTATTATCAAATTTTTGCTTTAGGTCATATATTCTGAGCATCACAATTTTGATTACTGTTGCTGTTGTTGAATTTAAACCTTACCTCGACAAAGACCACTGCTGCTTCTCTGTTAATCTTCACCTGGTGAAGCTGTCCGTCAGCCAGGTTTTTAAAACCAAAGTTAAAAACATCAGGTTCTCGGTGTCTGTTTAGCTTATACCTGATTTGCAAACTTCCTAAAGAAGAGAAAAATGACATTTTTAACTGAAATATAATTTTATAAAAACCGCCAATGCAGGTTCTAAGGCACATTTAAAAAACATATATAACTTGAATCTATGGAGCATTTACTTGAGTGCACAACAGTCACCTTTCCTGGACTAGTAATCATTTATGTGATGTTCTGGGGCCAAATTCAGAATTCAATTACACAGTCTTAAAAGTCAAGACAAATGGTCTTTTTCCAAGTTCTTCCATTTTCCTTAACCAGAGGAAAAAGTCTAAGTTAAGCATATGAAAATGCCAAGCTAGGCTTGAAGTTAATTATTCATGTGGTGTTCATATTATTAAATGGTAAAACCTCAAGCAACGTTATATTAACATTCCGTTTCTATAAGCATAACTTCTTTTAATGTGACTTATGTTAATGCATTTTAATGTATCACTGACATTCACACACACACATATATATATATATTTTTTTTTTTTTTTGCACAACCAGAAATGTTTTCTAAGGTTTCTGCCATAATCAAGAAGCAGCAAAAAGAGAGAAGTGAGTGATTTGCTACAATATCCAAATCTTCCAATCCACACACTGCTCTCCTTCATAGATGCACCCTCTACCTGGTAACTCTGGTACCACCTGTAATATATCTTATCAGTCAGTGATCATAGAAATCTTTTCCAGAAGTTAAGTTTCTCCCCTTTATTCTCCATGAGAAAAGGTTAAAGCTTGATTTTGCTCTCTAACTTGGAACGTCTTGGTTCTGTTCTCTTACTGGTGACCATGGGTTAGGTAACTGTCTTCCCACTTTTCTTTGTATGTAGATAGGGCATAACTGACTTCACAAACACTGATGGGTAAAGAGCAATCATATTTATCTGATGCTCATGGAAATTGGCTTTCTATATGGTTTAATGCAGTTTACTTCCCTTCCAAGAAGGAGGAAATATTTTCCATGCATAAAATATCTTCTTTCAAAATGAACTGTGACACTAATTTATTCACATGCAGAAGGAAAGACTCCCTACCAATAACAAGAAGCACAGTTGAACATCAGATACATGAAATGATCAGATATTTATAGAAGAAAGCCATCTTAATTTAATCACTGAAATGGTAAGGCTAGTGAGAAACATTTGGGGTTATAATGAAAACAAACCAACCCTAATAACATGGGTGTCACAGGGATGCACTTGTGTTTTCTTGTTTGTAGTTTAGCATTGAAAGGGCCCCCTCCATATGGTCCTGATTTCTCCTAAGTCAGTCTTCTTGTTCGTATGGTAAAGATACTCACCATTCGGGGCGAGGATAACTGAAAGGTATTCCTCATAGAAGGAGCTCACATAGAGTAGTAAGCTGGGCATCCCTGTGGTCCGGAAGCTCAGTGTGGCCATTTCTCCTGTCAATGTCAGATCCTCATGAAATAAAGCCACAAAGGAGCTGGAGTTCTTACTGAAGGTGTCATTGTAATGTTGAAAGTCGTAAATCACTGAGGAGCCAGCTCCAAAATAGGCAGAAATTTCTGGAATGACATGCCTTTTTGGTTATATTAGCAATATGTAAGTGCACGTGTCTTGTTTTATGGATATTTCTGTATATTTAAAGAATATCTCTAATCCTTAAATATCTCAAAAGAGAAAATAATGATGGTATGCTTTGCTGCTTTTTAATTTAAAAATTTAAGATGAAAAACAATAAAGTATAAATAAAAAGATAATCTCTCCATATTCCCATAACCCAAAACTGAGTAACAATATTTTATTATTACCTCCAAAAGGCTTCATCTTAGGATTACAGAAAATTAAATGTCCAGTGTAAACATACAGTTAAAAGGTTATTGCTCTCCTCAAAGTGTTGCACTGATGACCCTCTGAGAAATCCAGAGCGGGTGACATCAGATCTAACAGAAGCAGTCAACGGCCTTCAAAAGAATAGAATCATACCTCCTGCCAAGTGAAATGGAGGCATTTGGGACAGAAACAATTCTACTTCAGCTAATTACAGAGAACTGCCTGATCTTTTCTTTACAGTGTCAAATGCCAGAAACGTCTTCATAGAGTTCAAATGTTCCATCCTTTCCCTGTAAGCTGCTCCTCGGTCACACTCACCATTCTCGCAGAATGGCCCATCATACGCAGAGAAGGTGCAGTCACATTCGATCCCTCTGCGTTTTTCTCTACACCTCCCTCCATTGCGACACAGGTGTCCATAGCTGCTACAGTGTCCTGGACACCCTGGCTCCACTCCTGGCGTCATTGTGGCTCTTTCTTCCAGATCCAGGGCCAGCCCATTCAACCTTAGAGACCGAATGCATCCCAGGAAGCCTCTCTGTCTGCTTGCTGTTCCACCTACAAGGGAAACACTGCAAATGCAAACACGTTCCTGGGTGTCTTCTTCAGGATTTCATCTTCACTTTGAACTGAGGCCAAGGTTTTATGAACAAATATAATTCTGAAAACGTAGGCTGTGGTCAAAAGTTAAGAATCATCAAATGGCACTGAACAGACCATTAATGAAAATATTTTTTAAGTTGAACTTGGTAAATATTTGTTCTAAAAATACTTCTTCAAGTTATATTTAGAAAGACATTTTTTTACATCGTTCCTTTCTTTTTTTTTTTGCGGTACGCAGGCCTCTCACTGTTGTGGCCTCTCCCATTGCGGAGCACAGACTCCGGATGCGCAGGCTCCGGACGCGTAGGCTCAGCGGCCGCTCCGCGGCATGTGGGATCTTCCCGGACCGGGGCACGAACCCATGTTCCCTGCATCGGCAGGCGGACTCTCAACCACTGTGCCACCAGGGAAGCCCCTACATTGTTCCTTTCTTAAAGAACAAAATAAACACCATCGATCCTTTTTAAAGTTTAAATTTACAAACAATGACATGCATAATAAAGGTTACATAGTTGAAAAATCTTTGCGATGTAATATATATTATAAATTTGTAATATATAAATTTGTGTATGTATTTAATATAATATATATTACAAATTTGTATATATATTTATATAGCATATCTATTACACATATATAAAATACTAATTCTTACTTAGAAGAGCTCTCACTAATAAAGCTGTGAAAAGGAACTGAGGCAAGAACAAAGAAAAAGAAGGCAGAAGGGGTAAAACCAAAATTTAGCACCTCAGACCTTTCATACTCCATCCTGGCGGCTCTGAGGTCAGGTGGTATAACATTAACCAAATAATATATATCCCCCTATATTTCTATCATTTCTCATGTGAGCATAATAAATATGGGAGCACAGGAGTCACTTGGAGTGTTTGCTAAAAACAGATTTTGGATTTATTCCAAAAGATTCTGATTCAGTGGGCCTGGGGAAGGTACCCCAAATCTGAATTTTCAACTAACTCCTCAGGCTTTAGAAACATTACCATAGTGGAAACACTAGTTCTAGGTAGATTTCCATCCAAACTTTGTTCCTAGAAATTCCGCTAATTAATCCTCAAGACTATAAATCAGAAAATAGAATTATTTAACTTGATTTGCAGTTTGATAATTTAAAATGAAGCCTCAACTCAGTAAGAACTAACTGTGCTTGAAGCTGTTTTATGGTGCCATGGGCTGTATACATACACACACATACACACACACTTAAATTCACTGAATAGCATTAGTTCCTGGACACAGCAGGAGGTATCACCTGGCAAAGCAGACTGTGTGCTAATTTGTGATTTATATCAATTTTTCATTGGACTGTGTCCTTATTTACTTTAAAATATGTGAGAAAAGACCAAGTGAGAGCTATTTCGTTAATCTGCTTAGTTTCCAAATTAGAATAGAGTTATCTAAAAAGCAATGTAGCAAAAGTTGTTTCTCCCTTTGGGAAAAACAAACAATAATAAAGAATAAGCATGTAAGTTAGAGGGAAGACTCCCACTACCCAGAGCTTTAATCTTTAAAGAATGGACAGCAGAATAATGAGCCAGCTCTGGGTCTAAACAAGGCATTTGCAACAAGAGAGCAGCAGAGGGGGTGCAGGACCGAGAGGAACCGGGTGCTGGGCTGGGGAAAGTCCTGCTGTGCCCAGTCACACGAGGCTGCCTCAGCCTCCCTGGGCTCCTATGGCCTGTTTCTGAGGGGACTGGAGGATTTTGTCCCAATTACGGGGCTGGTTCTCTAACTATACTGAGAAGTGAAGTGAGAGAAATGGATAAAAATTGCTATTTGTTTTATAAATAGTATGGATAAGAAGTAATTGAAACAGACATAAATCGTCTATGATATTGCGTGCAAGCTTGGGAATCAGTCCAACATGAGTTTGGATTTTCCTTCCAGTTGGGTTTCTATGGTTAAGTCCCTTGATGTCTCTGAGCCTCCATGATCTCATCTGCAAATTGGGTACAATAATCTACAGCAGAGATATTTATATTAAATGAGCTCTTGGTACATAGTGTCTGTGTGGCTGAACCACACTGACTCCCTTTTGTCAGCTCCATCTTAGGCCCGCAGTCCCACCCCCCCCTCTTTCTGGGGGACTGAGCTTTAGCTTACTCACACGGAATGCATCCCAGCCAGATAAGTTCCTTATCAACCTTTACCCTTGCCTTCATCTAATATGAAAACTGGAAGAGTGCCTTTTGCTGATGCAGGTGGTCATGAGACCCCCTTGGGGAGGAAAAAATCCCGATTCCTGACCATGGGTGCTTCTCACTTGGTAGTCAGATTCTATTTTTAGTTTTGGCTCCTTTAAATCCCCCAGGAGCCTTTTCCGTGGCACGAAGTGAAGCTGTGAACGTCTCTGGCTCATCGTCCCCTGGATGTAAGTTACCCACAATCAACTTCATAATTGCCCTTTACGGAGTTGCCTGCTTCGATTTTCAGTCCCAAAGTTCCTTCTCAGTTCAGAGGATTTTATTCACTATCTCTGCCTCCCACCAGGGCCGATAGTAGTCACTGTGGCAATTACTATTATCACTACTGCTGTAGCTGTGAGTATCTCTCGGTCCACCTCTGCATTCACAGCACAGCTCAGTTACAAGCCGCTAGCAGCACTCACCCACGAAGAGCTGGCTGTTGAGCTGCAAGCGGGCGTGCCCATCAGCTGGGGCAGTTTGGGTCTCCCTAGGGAGCTGATCCACTTGAAGGGATGCTTCTTTAACGTTCCGTTCTGCCCTCACATGGTGCCACCTATTGTCGTTAAAGGGAGTGGGGGACTGCACCGTGACCTCACAAGGCCCATTCCCCACATCAAAGGAAAAGGTCACTTCTGCAGGGGCTGGAAATAAAGATAGGAGAGCTGGTCAAGTTCATTCACAGGGGAGAAAATTTGGTCTTGAGTAGACATGAAAAAAGCACCATGACATGCTCCTTATGAAAGAAGACCATGATATTGATGCAGACAAATGTCAGTCTGAGCTGGTAAAAAAAAAAAAAAGCAAAAGCAAAAGCAAAAAGCAAAGCTGACTTTAACATACTTCTTCTTAGAGTTTACTATTCATCTTGCTAAGCCCTAAGCAATAGAGATATTTACCTATAAAAATACAACTAACATTTTATCTGACTTCATAGGTATAAGTGAGTTTATTTAAAGGTGGTTTAAATCTTAATATAGTTTTAAAAGCACTATGTGAAATTCACAAAGTAAGAAATTAAGCTTTGTCTACATACATAAACAGTATGACTAGTCAATTAAATCACATAATTTTGTGATTTAGTCAGCAGTTATTTGACCAGTTTGGTTTAATATCCTGATTGCACATAGAATTAAGACAACAAGGAATTGTATAGACTGTTGTATGTTTCGTGAATCACTGCTTTACTTTCTATTAAAAATAATTATTTAAAATCATAGAATTTTAGCATTTAATCAAGAAATACAACCGACAAAGGAAGCATGGCAATACATCAGAAATTACGTTACTAACGAGGTTATTGTTAATAACTGAGTACCCCATGGCTTTGCCCAGGGTGGGCAACTCACCTCGCAGCTCTAGCCTGATGAAGTCTGTGATCCCCAGGTTCTCTACAAACACCCCCGAAAAAGCTGTGGTCTTAAAAAAGAAAGACACATCAGCGCTAAGCTCTCCTCGGAATGTAGGGAAATGAAGGTATGAAGTCTCAGTATTGAAGGAAGCTGAATTCCAAAATGAATCTGTTTACAAGAAGAAAAAAAAGTGAAAATAACAATGAAACAAAACAAACAACAATGACTTTTTATATTTCTAGGATTTTTACCATTCATTGCATTATTTATCTTTAAAAGCCTTCATTTTGTGGTTCTTCTGAACATGTAGCCATGACATGAATGTCCAAATAGTGATTCTTTTGAGGATTAAGAACCTGGACATGGTTGCAACTGAGTGGAGGGACAATCACTTTGGAAATGACCCGTGTTTTTTTAAAAACAATATTATTTTTTGAATTATCATCAAGTAAAATTGACTTTTTAGGGACATACAGTTATATAACTTTTAATACATTTGTGGATTTGCATAGCCATCATTAAAATCAGAATAAAAGACAGTTCCATCACCCCAAAAACCTCCCTCTTGCTATTTCCTTATAGTCACAACCTCCAACCACCCTTAAGCCCTGGCAATCATGAACTAGTCTCTGTCCCTATAGTTTTGCCTTTTCCAAATAGCATATAAATAGAGTCATGCAGCATGCAACCCTCTGAGATTGACTTCTTTCACTCAACATAAAGCCTTTGAGATTCATTCGAGCTGTTGCATGTCAATATCTATTCCTTTCTACTGCTCTGTAATATTCCATCCTATGGATCTGCCACAGTTTATTTGTCCACATTCAAGAACACTAGGGGACTTTCCAGATTTGGTCAATTACACATAGAACTTCTATAAACATTCGTGTAAAGGTTTTTGTGTGGACATATGTTTCCATTTTTGTAGGGTAAATTCCCAGGGGTATAATCACTGGGTCATATGGTAAGTATGTTTAACTTTATAAGATACTGCCAAACAGTTTTCCAGAGTGACTGTACCATTTTTAATTCCCATTAACAATGTATAAGAGACACAGTTGTTTCATATCTTCACCAGCATTTGGTATTGTGAGTATATATTTCTTTTATTTTAGCAATCCAAATTGGCGTGTAGTAGTATCTCGTTGTGGTTTTAATTTGCCTTCCCTAATAGGTAATGATGTTGAACATCTTTTCATGTGCTTATTTGCCATTCTTATATCCTCTTTGGTGAAGTGTGTTTTTAACTTGGGGAGAACTGACATCTTTCCTATATTGAGTCTTCCAATCCATGAACACAGTACATCTCTCCCTTTAGTTAGATTCTTTGATTCCTTTCTTCAGTGTTTAGTCACTTTTTGATGAGTTACAGATCTTATACATGTTTTTGTTAAATGTATACCTAAGTATTATATTCTTTCTAGCTATTGGAAATGACTTTGTCTTGTAAATTTTGGTTTCCATTTATACATTGCTAGCATATATGACTGATTTGTCTCCTGTTGACCTTGTATCCTGTGATCTTGTTGAGCTCACTTAATAAGACCTAGTAGGGTTTTTGTTTTTGTTTTTGCCGGGGTGGGGGGACGTTCCTTGAGATTTTCTACGTAGGCAATCGTATGTATATATGTGTGAATAGAGTTTTCTTTCTTGCTTTCCAGGCTGTATGCACTTATTTTCTTTCTTACATTATTGCCGTGGCTAGGACTTCCCATATGATCAAAGTTGTTGAATAGATGTGGTGAGATTGGATATCCTTATCTTGTTCCCATCCTTAGGGGGAAAGCATTCAGTTTTTCACCAATTATTATGATGCTCGCTGTTTTGTACAGATACTGTCCTATTAAGTTTAAGAATTTTCCTTTTATACCTAGTTTGCTAAGAATTTTATTATAAATGCTATTATGATGTAAATTATCATGTTGAATTTGTTATCATAATAATTCAAATTATAATGTTCATATTAATTGATATAGAAAAAGACCTGGAGTGATTTTTCTTCCTTAGACTGTTAACGTGGTAGATCAAACTGATCATCTTCCAAATACTGAATCAGTCTTGCATCATGGGATAAACTGCAGTTGGTGGTGGTGCATTTTTAAAAATATTCCTGGATTATTTGTTAATGTTTTGTTGAGGATTTTCGCATCTGTGTTGGTAATAACATTATCAGTAGTTATCATTTTTTTGCACTTCTTCGTCTAGTTTGGATATCAAAGCAATGCTCTCCTTAAAATGTTGGAACGAATTTCCTCTTTTATTTTCTGAAAGAGGTTGTGCAGATATGGTATTATTTCTTTGGTAGAATCATCAGTGAAACAATCTTGGTCTGGATTTCTTTTTCAGAAGGTTTTTAACTACAAATTCAATTCCATTAATACTATTAGGTCTATCCCAGTTGTCTGGTTTATCTTAAGAAAGTTTTGGCTGTTAGCGGTTTTTAAGGAATTGGTCCACTTCATCTATGTTGTAGAATTAATACGTGTAGAGTTGTTTGTAGTATAGTTTTATTATACTGTTGATGTCTGTGGGGTCTGTAGTGTTATCCCAACTCTCATTTCTCATAGTGATAATTTTTATCTTCTCTTTTCTTTGGATAGTTTTCTTCGAGGTTTATCAATTTTATTAATATTTTAAAAGAATCTTTCTTTGTTTTTATATACTCTGATTTTAATTTACTTGATTTCTATTCTTTATTATTTCCTTCTTTCTGCTTGCTTTAGGTTTATTTTTCTCTTCTATTTCTAGTTTGGTTTTTTTTTTGGGTGAAGTCTTACATTATTGAATTGAGATCTTTTTTCTTTCATAATATAAGCATTTATTGCTCTCAATATCCCTCTAAGCACTGCTATAACTGCATACTACCAATTTTGATACACTGTACTTTAATTTTCATTCAGTTCAATATATTTTATCATATCTATTGAGACCTTTCCTTGACTCAGGTATTATTTGACAGTTTGGTGTTTAATTTCTAAGTGTTTTGAGACTTTCTCACTAACTTTTTTATTTATTTCTAATTTAATTCAATTATGTCAAATCTTGCATTTTGTAAGATTTAAATTGTTTTTTTTTTTTAACATCTTTATTGGAGTATAATTGCTTTACAATGGTATGTTAGTTTCAGCTTCACAACAAAATGAATCAGTTATATATATACATATATTCCCATATCTCTTCCCGCTTGCGTCTCCCTCCCTCCCACCCTGCCTATCCCACCCCTCCAGGCGGTCACAAAGCACCGAGCTGATCTCTCTGTGCTATGCGGCTGCTTCCCACTAGCTAACTACCTTACTTTTGGTAGTGTATATATGTCCATGCCTCTTTATCGCTTTGTCACCGTTTACCCTTCCCCCTCCCCATAGCCTCAAGTCCATTCTCTAGTAAGTCTGTGTCTTTATTCCTGTTTAATATTGGTTAAAGTTTGTTTTATGACACTAAATATGCTGTATCTGGGTTAAAGATTCATGTGCATTTGCAAAGAATGTGTATTCTACTGTTGGTAGAGTATTCTATAAATGTCAATTAGATTCATTTGTTTTCTGGTGACATTCAGGTCTTCTATATCCTTGCTGATTTTCCCTCTATTAGTTCCATAAGCTAATGAGAGAGCAGTATTGGACTTTTTAATGATAATTATGAATTTCTCTATTTCGCCTTTCCACCCTGTCAGTTTTTGCTTTATGTATTTTGAAGCTCAGTTATTAGCATACACATTTAAGATTCTTCAGTCTTCTTGGTCCTTTTTTATATGTATTAATTTTCTTTGCTTGCAAGCAAAAATTTTAGTAAAAACTCCAGATTTCTTTAAATTCATGTTTGTGTAGTATATCTTTCTCCATCATATTCTTTTATTATGTCATTATATTTGAATTGAATTTCTTATAGACAGCCTATAGTTGAGTCACAACAATCTGTCTTTTAATTGGTTTACTTAGACCACTTACATTAAATACAAATGTTGATATGTTAGTTCTATCATTTTATTATTTTTTCCTATTTGTTCTATTTTTTTGTTCTTCTGTTTTCCTTTTTCTGTCTCCTTTTGGGTTATTTAAACATTTTTCAGTATTCTATTTGTATAGCAGTTTCTTAATTGGTTCCTTTAAGGATTACAATATATATACTTACCTTTCTTAGTATGCTTAGAATCTATGTTTTAATCACTTCAAGTGATTTGTAAAAACTTTGACAACAATTTTGTCCTTTTACCTACTCCTGTTTATGTTGTTGTTGCCATGTGTATTATATCCACACAAAATTAAAACCCTGTGACCCTGTGAAATAATGTATTTTTTGCTTTCAACCCTCAGATATATTTAAAATAACTCAATAGGAGAATAATCTATAAATTTACCCAGTTATTTACTATTTCTAATGTTGATTTTTTTATTCCCAAAGTTCAAAATTTCCTTCTGATATCATTTCCTTTCTATCTAAAAAAACTTCCTTTAGAAATTCTTTTAAAGGATGGCTTCAGGCGATGAACGCTTTCAGCTTTCTTTCATTTGAAATTTTAAAAAATTTTACCTTCATTCCTGAAGTATATTTTTGCTTAACATAGAATTCTGGACTGACAATTCTTTACTTTCAGCACTTGAGAAATGTTTTGCCACTTCCTTCTGACCTCTATATTTCTGATGAGAAACTTACTGTCATTTGAATTGGTGTTTCACTATAGGCAATGCATCATTATTCTCTCTAGCTGATTTCAAAAAGTTTCTCATTGTCTTTAGTTTTCACATCAGTTTGTTTATGATATGTCTAGATGTGAATTTCTTTGAGTTTATACTGTTTCAGGTTCATTCAACTTCTCAAGTCTCTCTTTTGCCAAACTTAAAGTTTTCAGCCATTAGTTTTTCAAATATTTTTCAGCACCAGCACTCTTTCCTCTCTTCTTCTGGAAATTCAATTACATGAATGTTATATCTTTTATTATTAACCCACAGGTCCCTGAGGCCCTGTTCATTTTTTTTCAAACTTTTTTCTTTCTCTTGTTCAGATTGAATACTTTCTATTTATCTATCCTCAGTGTCATTGACTGTTTCATCTCAAATCTGCTATTTAACCCATCCAGTGCATCTTTCATTTCCATTACCGTACTTCTTATTTCTAAAGTTTCCATTTAGCTCTCCTCTATATATCCTATTTCTTTGCTGAAACTTTTTCTTTTTCTATTTGTTTCAAAAGCATGTATTATTACTTGTTAGAGTTTTTGTGTAATAGCTGTTTTAGTGTCTTTATCAGATAATTCTAAACTCTGTGTCATTGGTATCTGTTGATTACCTTTGCTTATGCAAACTTGGATTTTTCTGGTTCTTTGTATGCGAAGTAATTTTGGACTATTTCCTAGATCTTTAAAATATTATGTTAACAAATTCTGGGCTTTGCTTAAATTCAAAGTGCATGTTGATATTTTTCTTATTTTGCAGGCAGCTGTCCTGGTTAGGATCTGGCCACACATTCCAACCTGTCCTCCATGCATGGTCCATGGTTCCTATGGCTGTCCAGTTTTCAAAGCTTTTGCAGTACTATTCAACTCTGCCTCACTTCTGCACCACTCAGTGGCCAGTCTGAGTCCTGGATGGTAGCCTCTTCAGTTCTCAACTTTGGTCTATAATTAGGAGCAGATCCAGGCATGTGTAGCTCTGAGGTGAACCCAGGACTTCATAGACAACTTGTGGCATCACTCTCTTGAACTCTTCCCTCTCTGTGCTCTTCCAGATACTTTCCAATTCCCTGCAGCTCCCTTTTCAATCATACAACCAGAAAACTAGGGCTCTATTCAGCCTGATTTATTGTGCTTTCCTATTCACTCCTGCACCTGTACATATGTCCATTGCCTAGTGATGGGTAAACAGAGAAAGAAAACAAAAGTAACATGAGTCTGCCACTGTCGTAGAGTCAGGGCTCCCCTGTCCAGAGCAGAAGATGCCTTTCCTTGGAGTTCTGGCTCTTGTGTGTTTCTGAGGCAGCTTCTACCACTATTGCCATGGGGCTCCCTGGGAACTGGAACCTCAGAAAACAGAGAGAAGGGGAGAAATGAGACTACCGTGCTCTCTCACAGTTAGGAGCTCCCTGTCCCCTCCTCCAACTAGGACTAGAGGACTTCTCCTGGGACTCTCTCCATCTGGGACCCAGCAGCTGAGAGATACTGGAGGAAAAAATAAATGGTGAATTTTGCTTTCTCTTCCCCGCTGCTATTTGCTTTCCAGAGTCCTGAGATAACTGCTTCATGCATTCTGTCCAGGTTTTATGGGTGAGTTCAGTGAGAGAGATGGGGTGGGTTGTATTTGCTTCACCTTATCCAGAAAGAGAACTGTGGTTTGCATATTTATATTATGAGTGAGAAAAATAACTATACTATCATCGAGTCAAGGCACGTTCATAGGCTTTCTACATTTTGACTATCTGCATCTCAGTATTTTTATTATCTGAAATAGGACCCTCTTTTTTTTCCAATAGCAAGGTTCAGAAATGCCAGGGTTCCCTCACATGGCAACACCTCCTATGGGGCCCCAGGGAGGGTTGTGGTTCCACAGGCCCCACTGTGGTACTGCCTGGCTCAGAGGGCAACATGGCTACTGTGGCCTTGGTGGACATTGTACTTTGGCCTCTCCTCTGAGATGAGTGCCAGAAGAGAGTTTGGGGCAGAGGACTGACGTGACCTGATTTTATTCCCTCTGGCTCTTGTGTGGAGTATCAGCTAAGTGGGCAGAGACAGTAGCGGGTAGGCCAGTTATGGGGCCACAGCAACAATCCAGGTACAGGTGGTAATGGAGATAAATTCTGGATCCATTTTTGCAGTTAGAACCAATAAGATTTGCTGATGGATTAGATGTGGGTTATGATAGAAAAGAGAAGTTATGAGTGACTGTAATGTTTTCAGTCTAAGAAGCAACAGGAAGAATGGAGTTGCTATGCATTGATTTGAGGAAGGTTGGTGTGGAAATGCTTTCTTTTTCTTTTCTCATTTTTTTGACAAGTTGGGTTTGAAATGCCAATTGGAATGAAGAAGTACGGAATAGCCAGCTGGATGCAGGAGCTGGGAGTTCAGGAAGACTAGGTATAGGTATAGGCGTGGAGGTCACTGATGCCCATGCCGTATTTAAAGCCATGAGATGATGGGAGAAGATCACCAGTTGAGAGCAGAGAGGAGAGAGGGCAGAGCATAGAGCCCTGGGGAACCCCAACGTTATCCTGCTGGCGAAGTGAAGGAAGGTTGGGGAGAGGAGGGTAGGAAAATTTTGTGGTATGCTGGCCACCACGTAAAGAAAGTGAATTAAAGAAGTTTGAATCATGGGAGGAATCCAAAGTTGCTGACGGGTCAACTCAGATGATATCAGGGAATAAGAATTGGATTTAGAAATGTTGAGTTCTCATTGGTGACAGGAAAAAGCAGTTTCTGGGGAGCAATGGACGAGATGGAGGAGAAGGACTGATATTCAAGAGAGAGTAGAAGTTTGAAAATTAAAGATAGAACTCATATATTTTATTTCAGTTATTTTGGGGGCATGAAGGATACACAAGATGCAGTTGGAGGGGTAAGTGGAGTTAGGAGCATCGAGACTTCCTGTGTAAAAATTCAGAATTGTCAGAAGGCATTAATGACTAGATACACTTGATGGGTTCTGTCCTCTCATTTTCTCCTTATCTTACCAATTTCAGGCATTCAGCAAAGTGCCTTATACTTAGTAGGTACATATTAGATGTTTGCTGAACAAGTGATATATTTCAGATGATTCCATGAATCTTTGCAGCACAGTCTCATGTAAATGTCATATAAAAGATACCTCTACATAATCCAGAGGTAATATGTTTTTTCTCAATTACATTAACAATATACACTTATTTTATAAAGTTAATACATTCCTAATGAAGTACAGATTATCAGTACAGACAGTGTTTTTATGAACCCAGGCAGTTCGATTTCTCTTAAAAGATTGAAATGTATTAGGATGAAGACAGTTCCTCTTGCCACTACTTACTGTCCCCCGAGCAGAGCAGAGGCCCCAGTGTATAAGCCACTTCAGAATATGGTCGCCCTGTGTCTCTCATCACAACCTGAGTGACCGGCAAGTGCTTCTTATGGGAAAGGACTACTGTGTTGCTGGTCCTAGAAAACAAATACAACCACCTTAACAT
Source organism: Lagenorhynchus albirostris (assembly GCF_949774975.1). NCBI lineage: Eukaryota > Metazoa > Chordata > Mammalia > Artiodactyla > Delphinidae > Lagenorhynchus > Lagenorhynchus albirostris. The sequence goes on along the minus strand of NC_083101.1, from coordinate 96,046,550 downwards.
TATTCTGAATAATGTACAGAAGAGTAATAGTCTTTGATTGCAGTTCAAGGGGTATTAAGCTAAATTTGTAAGTACATAACAATAGGGAAATCAAACATCTCATCTGAACACTTACAAACATACTAATATATTGAATGAGGTCTTCTGAGGACCAGAGACCTTTGTTCATCTACGTGACCATAGAGAAGAAAGCAGGCAGGTCCAAAATTATGGTCACGGATACAGGCATGAGATTACATTTCAGTGCAATTAGCAGCTCATTGTTCTTTCCAATTCAGCCACTGTGTAATACTTAAATGCAGAATTTACAGAAGCAACAGCAATCTTCCTTCATTAAAAAAAAAAAAAGACAAAAAACAAAACCACCTGACTGACAAGACTTAGGTTTTCAATACTTGGACTTTTTTTTTTTTTTTACTAAAGTTTCAGAAATTCCTACTGTGGTTATGAGGCATTTCCTTATTTGTTGAAGCCATAAATTTAAAAACAAAATCAAAACAAAATACTGATTCAAAACCATGATGAAGATATGATACAATATATTCTTAAAATTAATAAATGGGCTAATGCATGGGAAAGTGCTTTGCCAAAGATTGTCACCATCCATTCATTCGACAAACACTTATTATGCTTCTATTTGCCAGGCCCTGTGTGTTGGGGATGTAAACATAAAACCCACCATCAATGCCCCCCAGTGGATGTTATAAATAATAACAATACCAATAATATCATCATGTAAGTGACTATTTGGGGATATATTAATATCTATGGTTTAATACAATAGGATTGGAACAGGAGCCAGAGGACCTGGCTGGTAAGTTGGTTGTACAACCACCGTCCTCTCTGGACAAAGTAGGAAGGTTTTTCTATACCTTGTAAGCTGTTCATATTTTTCATTGTATACTTCAATTACATACGTACTTCTGATTTATGAACAAATACTAGTTTGTCTAATTTATTGTTCTGTGTAGAACCTAGTAAGTTTTAATTCCAAATAATTACAAAGCCACCACTCACTCTTGTATATATAAGTTGAAACATTTGAAACTGCCACTTTTGCAGGTCAAAAAATCAGCTGTTTCACATGGTTCAACCTGACAGCTTTCCTGCAAAAAAAGTCTTCCTAACTTAATAGTTAATCATTCCAATTCTGCTAGGCATCAAAATATTCTTTTAAGTTAGAAAATGTAAAATTATTAAGATTTTTATTTTGTTTAAAAATTTGAACAAAGTGACTGGCAGTGCATATGGTAAGATATGAAAAATATGAAATAAAACCCTAAAATTTAAGAAACAATTTTTAAAAATCAGATTGCGTCAAAAAATCAGACTGAATTAAACAACATGGCTTTATCTAGTGAAGCCCCTGCAACTCCTGCTGTTAGAAGTACACAGGCTTCATCCCAAGCACATAACACCTGACTTTGTTGGGAACGGTATTCACAAGCTAGAAGATGTCACTGGATTATGCGGGAGGGGGTCAGTCTGGAAACTTATTTTGTTATAAACACAGGGAGAGCACACCAAATCAATTCCTGGTATTTAATATCAGTAAACATTACAAATAGTATTTTAATTCCCGTGATTGCTATTTTGGTAGAACATCTTAGAGGAAAAATGTAAGTGCATAAGTTCTTCATTGAGGATCTTTGAATTTTAAGGCACTTTTTTTTTTTTTTTTTTTTGTGGTACGCAGGCCTCTCACTGTTGTGGCTTCTCCCGTTGCGGAGCACAGGCTCCGGACGCGCAGGCTCAGCGGCCATGGCTCATAGGCCCAGCCGCTCCGCTGCATATGGGATCTTCCCGGACCGGGGCACGAACCCACATCCCCTGCATCGGCAGGCGGACTCTCAACCACTGGGCCACCAGGGAAGCCCTTAAGGAACCTTTTAAAAGCTACACTTTCTATATAGCAAAAAGCTACATTTTAATTCTGTTTTTAACATTGACAATGCATTCACAGCCCTGAAAAAAACTTAAAAAAAATCATAATACATGTAGTGTGCATTAAGGCAGATAGCATCATAAAGTCTTTTTGTCCTTTTGTTGTTTGCAAAGTACCTTCCTGAATCTGAGAAAATTTTAAACTCTTCTTATTTAAAAATTCTTTATTTGTACAGGTTATTCCCACTGTCCATGCTTTATGTAAGATATTATATGCCATGTTCACCAGACTCATTCAAAACTGCCTAATTTTTAGTTACATCTGTTTTCTTCTTGCTTCTCAATTGTTTCCAAAATTTGTAAAGATTGCATGAATATCTAGGTATGAAAATTTCTCACAAACAGTTTTAAACATTCAGTAAGAGAACTTCCAAATCCACCTTTTTTTGGTTTTAGTTTCTAATGCTCTAGAAATTCTTCTGAGTTTTTTTGTTTGTTTGTTTGTTTTTCAGTAGACTTTTTTTTGAGGTATAATGGAGCTTTGACTACTTTGAGTTGTTGGGAAAGCTGCAGGGGAGAAATACTGGGTCAACTTTAAGTTTTATGATTGCTAGGGAGAAAGAGAGACTGGCGACAACATAATTTTCATCACCCAGAATTACACATTTTGAAAGCTCCCAGGCTCTTTTTTGGGGTTAGCTGTTCTACTGGCTCATCCCTTCGGCAAACTCACACTGTATTAATTACTGCGGCATCATAAGACTTATTCATGTCTGGTAGGGCTGGTCTCCCCACATTGTTTCCATTTTCAGAATCGTCTTACCTATTCATGTACCATTCTTTTCCAAATAAATTTTAGAACCTGTTTGTCACTACCCCCAAAAATAAACAAATGTTTAGCATTTGTTTGGAATTAAATGGAATCAAGAAAATTATTTGGAGGAGAGATGCTTAGTTTTCCTATTCATGGCAGTGGTGTGATGTCTCCATTTATTTAGGTCTTCTTGTATTTTCATAATAAAGTTTTATGATGTCTTTTTTACAAAAGTCTTGCATATTTTTGTTATCTTTATTCCAAGGTACTATACCCTTTTGTTCCTTCTGCTAGTAGTTTTTATATTTTCTTATAGTAACACATTTTTGATAAGAATCCTGTTATTCTAAGGTTCAGTAAGTAGCCTTACCAAACTCTCATTAATTTCAATAATATTTCTGTATATTCTCTTAGGTTTTCTTTGTTGAAAACGATATTTTCTATGAGTAATGTATCTTTATTTCCTTGTTTGCAGTCTTTCCAATTGTGGTTTTGAATTGCCTCATGTATATTTTTTAATCTTTCTATTATTCATTTCTCACCTAATTGCATTGTAATCAGAGAAACTGTTCATAGGATAACAACTACTGTAAAATTTTTTGAGTTTTGCTTTATGGAATATTGAGAAAATCAGTTTGCAAAAATGCACTACATGTGCTTGAGAAAATTATGTATTCTACAATTTTATGTTCCCAACAAATCAAGTTGTTAATTTCATTTGAAAATATTCTATCTTATTAATTTTTGTTCATTTGATTACCAATTACAAACAGATGTACATTTAAACCTCTTCTTACCATGGTCGATTTGTAAATTTCTTCTTTCAGTTTTGTCAATTTTTTTCTGTATACATTCTGAGTCATTTCTATTAGAAACATACAAATTTATTAGCATTGTTGTTTTTTTATAGTGAAATTAAGCAATATCTTATAGTAATAGTGATCTTTGTCCACATTAAACCTTAAAATTTTACTTACTTTTTCGTATATTTGCCTGGTAATTTTTTTTTGGCATTTTGTTTTCAATATGCTTAGGTTTACAAAGAAGATATATTTGTTTTTAATTCAATATGACGTCTGGATTTAAATGGTTATTTTTGTCATATTTATTGTGCATGATTACTCACCAGCTTTTATCTTGTACTTATTGCTTTCTCTTTTTTTAAAGTCTCACTTTCTATCTTCTTTTGTATTAACTAAGTTTTTAAAATCCCATTTTTTCTTTCTTCCCTCTACTGATTTGAATATTACATGCTTTGTTTCTATTATTTAGAGGTTACACAAATTTTAAGACATAAACTTTAAGCAATTTAATTCTAATAAATATTTACAAAACAAGTTTTAAATTTCAATGATATTTTTATTTCTAAACATTCTTTTAGTTCTTTTGTAAACCACAATCATCTCTGTTAATAGGATCTGACTGTTTTCTCGTGTTTCAAATTCATACATACAGTTCACATGTTATCAGTGTCTAGTATTTTCTTTTAGTTTTTAACCTCTGAGTTTACAATTTTTTTTCCTCAATATTTCCTCCTGCCTCTGAGACCTTCCTTATAAGATCACTTTCTTTCATTCTGAAAACCATTCTTAAAAATTCCGCTTGTGGAGTCTGCTAGTGGTAAATTTCTTCAGTGTCTGTTTGTCTGGATTTTAATTTTATTCCACTTTTTAAAATATCAGCTGGGTAAACACTGGGAGTTTGACAGTTATTTCACTTCCGACCTGTGAGGGGTGTGTCCCGCCCTCTGTGGGCTGGGTCCTGGGCTGTTCAGGGGGGTTCTGCTGGCTGGCTGTCTTTCCTTTAAGAGTCTTGCTTTCATCTCTGCTCCTTTCAACATTCTCTTTGGTGTTCTTTGATTTCACCATGGTGTGTCTAGATATGGATCTGCTTTTATTTATCCTGCTTGGTATTCTAATGTTTTCTCAAATCTGGACATTTTTCTGCTATTTGAATATTTCCTCTTCTTCATTATCTCAAATCTTCTCTTCTGAAACTTTAATCAGACACATTGTCAATCTTCTCCACATGACTCCTCCATGTCACCGCTTTTCTCGATCCCATTTTGCTTCTCTCTGTTCTGTGTCATTTATTTACACATATTTTCCATTTCACCAATTTTCTGATCACTTGTGTCTAATATCTGATCCAACAAATCTTAAATTGGGTAAATATTATCATTGGCTAATATTCTTTTGCAAATCACAATCATCTTTGTTAATAGGATCTGGTCACTTTCTCATGTTTCAATTCCAGTTTTGATTTTTCAAGCAGCTCACATATTTATTTTATCTATGTTTTGAATGTATCCATGATCTGAGACTTTTAGGCATCTCATCTACACTTTGTGGTTTCTTCTGCCTCCCACATCTGTCCTCTGGTGTTGTATAACCCTGGATTGTGAGCTTATTTTTGGTGGCATTTTATCTGTGGGAATCCTGTGAGGTCTGTGTGAAGGGGGAGGGCAGGCCTCCAGTGAGAATCTCATGTAATCCTATGATGAGCCAGTGGTGCTGCCAACCTGTGGCTATGTTAACTTAATTTGAGGACCATCCAAGTCATATAAATTTGGGCTCCAAATCTGTGTGAGGGCAAGTCTGTAGACATGAGTTTTCAGGGAGCTATTTTTTTCTACCCAGAGTGCCTACTGGATGATTTGTCCTTGTCTACCTTTTCTTTGGGTTTGCAGCCTTCTGAGACCTCCAGTTTAATGGAGAGTTTTATATTCTGTATATCCTCTTTCATGGACTCAAGGCCTTGTCTGGTTTCCCCTGTGTGGCCATTTAAGAAAATGAAACTGGCAATTAGGAAGGTCAGCAAACAGCCCTGGGTCAGCCAAGGGGTGGTCATCTTATTAACTGGATTAACTTAACTTTAAGAAGTCAGATATTTCACTTTCAGTGAATGGGAAACATTAATTCCTATTTTGTCTTACTAGAAAAATAAAATGGACATGATTAGTTACTCACAAGTAAACAAAAATAGCTACCTAATATTTTAGGCTTCAGATTAATGATATCATACACATCAAAGCTTATACTTTTAACTTGCTAGGGAATACTTTAATTTTTTCTCTTTATTATACTGTTGTGTCCAATGTCTGCCTAAGGTACATCGTTTAAGCAATAAAAAAATTACAGGTTGCACAGGGAAATTATATGGAAATCACCATTCGTTCCGGTCAGCATCACAGTTGCAGTAATATTGAGAATCAATGCAGTTCCCCTCTAATCCACAAGTACATTTTTGAGCATCAGGCAGAGAACCTCCCCAGTAAGTGTGCGTTTCATTGGTTCTTCCAACCCACCAGCTCACTGGGGTTCCATCTGAAAGACAAGTATGAGAAAGGTGACACCTACTTTGCCCCCCACTACCTGCCTCCCCAATATAGTTCGTTTACTTCACTCTATTTAAAACATAGAGAGACTACTTTAGAAGTGAGCATATTTTAACTGTGCAATAGGATCATTTTTAAGAGGACTTCCAACTGTTTAAAAATATATATTTTAATGTCAAAACTTACGTTTTCACCAAATTTTTTTCTTTTATCAGAAAATGAGCATGTAGTCCCTAACTCATTCAGGCACGATATTTACAAACTTTTCTTGAGGACTCCACTTACATAATTTCTTTGGAAATAACTTTCAAGAAAGAATTGTCATCAAAATAAAAACCACAGTAATTTATACACTGAATCTAAAATCTGTTTCAGATCCTAAAATGCCATTAAAATGTTTAATGTTATTATAAGAAATATGGATTTCTTTCACTTTATTTATTAGCTAAAAACACTGGCATGTGTTTAAGACATGTACTTCCTAGCATGTCCTAAAAGTTTCTTGGAGACGTGCTTCTTCTTATACTGAATGGGTTGCTCTGTATTTGGAAACTAAAGAAATGGCACTGATAAGCCTTCTTCATGCCTGAGGTGTCTTCGGCTTGAGCAAGTCCGAGACAACTACACCAAGTTCTTCAGCTCATTCCCCTCCTCAGTGCAACGTATAATTAAGTGACAGGGCCAGAGGCTGCCTCAGCTCTGCAGGACTGCTCATTTACACTAAAGATGCTGCTGAGGCCCCAGTGTGGGATTACAGTACACCTGGGGGAGGATGATCAGAAAAGATGGCGCACACGGGAGGGTGGAGGGGAAACAGTCCCTAGTAAACAGAGAATCAGGGCAGGAGGGGAAACGGAAGTGACATCAATTCTGCAAAGGTGCCTGTCCATTTTCATGTGCTCTTTCAAACTCTTAAATTGTCCCCATCAGGCCCCCACTAAGAATCTGAAATAACTTTCTCCCTAACTTACAATTGCCACTGCTCATTATGGCTCCCTGTTCAATGAGACTTCTGCTTCTGCTGACAACCTCTCAGCTGGTAAACACATGGACTGCATTCATTACCACGCACTGCAGGCCCAGTGGGTGACACGTGTGCCAAGAAATCAATATCAACCATCTTTTTTTTTAATGTGTTGGAAACATCTTTAGGGGGTGGAAGATCTTTTTAGTGTATTATTTAATAGGTACTTAATAGACATTTTTCAAAATTCCATCTTAAAAATGTAATTATTCAACATCCTCTTTCATCGACTTGAAGAGCAAAGAAATCATTATATGCCAATGTGTTACTGTGTGTTTACATTTTTCTCTCTAAAGTGAAAATCATTAAGTGTTTTTTAAAGGTACAAAATGCATGTGGCTCCATTCAAGATTCCTTTGAGTAACTTAGAGAATTTGCATAAGAAATAATTAGGAATAATATGAAGAAGAATTAGAGGCTGAAATGAAAAGGAATGGGAGAGGTAGCAATGACCAGGGTGCACGGCTCTACTTCCTCAATTATTTTAGCCCATAGTTCACTGTCCTTCTCTCCAGCCACAGCTACAATCCTCAATGACCTTAAGCATTCATAGTATGGCAACCAAATGGTTTCCTAGAGTCAACACTTACTGTCATACAACTTCCTCTTTAGCCACCTGTAATCATATCCCCTGAAACTATATGTAACACAGAGACCTTAAAGATGCTGAAGGAAAAATGTTTCAGAACCCTAGCAAGATCCTAGGCCCTCTGCTCCTCCCTGGCCCTCTTGGAAAACAAAACTTACACAAGAGCTGCTGCACTGAGGCCCCAGACTTGCTATATCTCCTCTCAAGATTACCACCTCCTCAGTCTCCTGATAACTTCTGAGAATTTGAACAGTGGAAAATTCTTGAGAGAGAACTGAATTTTGACTGACATTCCCCAATCTACCCTATAAAATTCCTAAGCTACTTGTTCCCCACATTGCAGTCCCCTTGTACTGTTTTCACATTGCAACCTTCTAATGAGGGACCCAGGCTTTGTTGTGTTCACTCCTTCCACACAAGAGTAGCATCAAAGCTCTGCACACCCATTTGTGTCTATTGATAATACCGAGCAAATTAGTGCAACAATTTTAAGGTGTATTGGGCTACACTATTTGCCTGCCTCAACTCAACCTTAATTAAACACTTCTGGAAATATATAGGTCTGTAGTGAATTTGTTTAAATTAAGTTTGTACTAACAATCCTCCAGTAGCAGCATATAAGAAATGCAAATAACTTGGCATGTATGGTTAATGAAGGCCCTTATTTTGTTTTTTTAGCAGGTGTTTATTAAGTTTATAAGTCTTTCCATCTTTCCCCCCAGCCCCAATTAAATACTTGTTTAAATATTTGTTTTTGTTGCTGCTGTTGCTGTTTTATATATTTATTAACATATCGAAGGGCTAACAATTGAGCAACCACATGCAAATCAATAGGCAGACACTGGCCCTCCAGGCAGGAATTCTTTGCTGATCTGGGTCGTGTCCAGGTTCTGGAATAGACCATCTGCTAATTTGTATGCGTTTGCTCCATGACTCACTGGGTGGTTTTGTTTTATGACTTTGTTAGTGGTTGGTTCCAACACTACTCTGTCTTTGCCTCGTTTTCCCTGGTTAGACAACCCATAACAATAATTTACTCTCCTGGAGGCAGCTTTCTCATTCTTCTGGGAACATACAATTTTAGCTCAGTGATCTATTTGGCATCAATCAACTAACAGTAAGTACTAACTAGCACTAACTGTAAATTCAATAAACTGGAGAGATGCAAATAAGTAGCCTTTACTTCATGCCATTTATAGATGTGGTGCAATTAAGTTCTGGCAAGGTTAGTGTCTTAGCTCTGAAGACTCAAAAAAGATAAAATGATTTCCTGAGTCCCATAGCTGCTGAGTGACAGGGACTTGTCTAAGTCCTAAGAGCTTGAACTCAGAGAACCTGCCTACTGCCCTCTGCTCATTCCACTCCCCAGATGCCTAATCAGAGAAGGGGCAGGCCAGCCTCCAGAAAGCCAAGCAGTTTCACGAAGGCAGTGAGGTTGCACATTCCAACAGAATGGGATTTTTCAAAGGAAAAAAATATAAAATTAAACATAAGAATTTTCAAAAGAAGAAAAGATATGAGAAATAAACTAGTAGCACTTACGTTGTGTGAAAGAGACGGGGATACCAACGTTGTTCCCCAATTAACAATTAGCCAAGACACTAATTGCATTGTCTATGAAAAAGAATCTCATGGAATAATCACCTCCAGATCACTAAGCCATGTTGTTGTTAGCAATCCTTCCCAAGATAAGACAGAATTAAGATGTCCCTGCCCTTCATGGCAGATGAGCACTGAGCATTCCAGGGGCTTCCTTAGGAGGCTTTTACTGCTCAGTTGCCCAGTTGAGTCTAGGGAGAAACTTCAGATCATTCCTGGCTTTGAGCAAAGACCTTGGTCTTTGCTCCAAAGAAGAGTATCCCTGTCACTTCAGATGTGATCCGGGCACTATGGGCACAGATTCTCATGCATCTCTGGCAGGCCATTGTGACCTGTGGGGACTACAGCCCACAATGTCTGATTACTCTGATTACTCACCATGGGGAGTTGAAAGCCTTGACTTCTTGCAGTGGAAAGTCAGCTTCTGTTGGCAGTGGTCCACATAGTCAATTATGGCCTGGAGCTGGTCCATGCTGGCTGTGTACTTGAAAAACACAGGATGGGGGCTTTCTCCATTTGAGCTTTTGACACTAACCAAGTGGGAGCCATTGTGCTGCACTGAGGTCCATGCAGTGTCTGGTGGGCAGAAGAGGGGTTGGGAGGGAGAAAGGAGACTGTGATGAGAATGGAATCATTAAACGTAAATATGGAAATCAGAAGCATCTTTTATCTGAATTAAGGTTTTTATTTTTGTAGCAATCAGATCTCTTTGACATTGGAATCAGCGAGTGGAATTCTTAAAATGTTGACAGTAGGGATTCTCTTTATTGAAATTTGCATTACCATTACTATAGTCAACATTGTCAGGGGGTCAATTTTTTTAATTCTGTATTATAATACTCAAAGTTATAAAGAGAACTCTTTGGCTTTTATTTTTTTCTTTCCATTACTATAAGAGGAAAGCTAAAGATTATCATGTATATACTTATGTTTGTAACAAGCATATTCCTCATCTCACTGAGCATCTTTTCCTCTGATAATCAAAGAAATGTATACAAGACACATTTGAGGAACAAGCAGCCCCCAAAACCATTATTTTGATCATGCAAAATAATGGAAAATAAGTATTTTTGACAAAAATTGACTAATAATGTGTCAGCAACTCGTTCAATGGCCAGCAATAAAAAACACAGAGCCTTGGGGTATCTAATATAACAATATAACAATTCCTAGCAGTAACCATTGCAGTAACAATTCCTATCTAATATAACAATTCCTAGCAGTAACCATTGCTACATGAATGTCTGCTGGACATCCATTATAGGTAATCCATTACATGGATTACCTATATTTTTCCAAGAGATTTAAAAAACAATGCACACTTCACAATATTTATAACAGAAGAAAAACACCTTGACTTCTTTTATCTTCCCCAAAATAACCTCCCACCATGAATGTATAGAAGCTCCCACAGTATAAAAGGCCCATGGCTCAGTGGCTAAAAGGCTGAGCTCAAGCTGCCTTAATTCAACTATATTTATAATGTCATGTCATATAACTTCCTCTGTAATATGTATTTGATAAAATGATCAGTATCCACACAAACTTGCCATATTACAGGGGCAGGAAACAGCCTTGTGTTTATTTTTTATTTTTTTTTACTAGCTAATACATGAGCAAGGTTCAAAAATCAAAACAATGCTGCATGGAACTCACTGAGGGGTCCCCTGCTCCTTTCCTGCCCTGAGAGTTTGGGTCTGGGAAAAACCTACAGCCATGCTGGTGTTTGCAAACCCTTAACACATCAAATACATCCAGAGATCCAGGGAAAAGAACCCTAAGGGCCATGGATAAACCTCCGATTCAAAGCCTATGGAAAAGAACATCACAAAATATGCAAAAACTAGCCAGGACAGGAACAAACTGTGAGTCAGCATGACTAATGCAGTTTTATATTCAATTAGGAGAAAAGACTTAACGGATCACCTGTCTCTCTGCTCACTAAAGGGGGCTGTGAGTGTTCCTATGGCAACTTGAAATCCATAGATTGTGTTCCCCCTTAATCATGTTTTCACTAGACATTTTAGATTTCAACATTTTCCTGGAAAATTACTTAAATGTGCCTGGCATTATTTTTGGTAATTACCTACTCCCATTCACCCTCAGGGTTTCTTCCATCAAATGAAATGAGGGTACAGGGAGGCATGCAGAAGGCTGTGTTAGGCTTAGGAGTTCATCAGTTCCCATGCCACTGTGTCATTTATTTTCATGGCTTAGAGCACAAAGAAAAATGATGTGCCTGAATAGTTCATACAGGTTGGTGGTCAGTGTGATAAATGTATGGTCTTGCATGGTTAAGGTGTAATAATAGAAATCTTTTGAAGTGGAGAGAAGGGAAAGGTTGAAAAGAACCTCAAAACTGTCCTTCTGAAAAAATACTTTAAGTGGTTGCCCTTTCTAGAAATATTATTTAAAAGACCCCAACAAAGACACATTATGTTTCCCTAATATTCCACAACATATTATTTCAAAACTATGAGTAGAAAGGAACCTTTGACATGACACATAATCTTAGCCTTCAAGCACGAGGAGACAGACTAAGGAATTTAAGTGACCAACATGATGGAAAAATACTTAGCTGTTACTCACGGTAATCTGAAGCATAATTTTGGATCTGAGGTAATTAATTTTAATAGTGGTCAAATTTAAACAGGAATTTTGAACTATTGTTGAATTAGACCCTATCAGAACATGTTCATCCAACTCACTGGAGCCTCTCCTCTGCACAGGAGCAGGGTGGCCATTGGTGGCACCTGGTTGACCGTTTGCTCGGACAAATGAACCTGCAGCCAAGTTAACTTGCTGGTTTGGTTTGGTAAGTAGGATATAAATAATGACATTGACTTACCATATCATATGACATCCACCTCCTTCTGTTTGTTTTGCCAACTTAGATCCACTTTGCAATTGGCAACACTTCCTACACTTTATAATAGACCTCTGAACTATACAAGGAGTCTTTCATAGCAAAACAAGTGGTTGCATGGAAAAAGAACCAGATCTTTATTCTACAGATTCAGGTAAACACACATTGAAAGCATATCTGCTATGCTTATTTCAATCTCCCTGAGAAAAAAAGACTTCACGAAAAATAGGATGCCTTTATATTTTGTGGGACCATCGCTCATGATCTGGAAATTGACCTCGAGGAAAGTAAAGGCAAAAATCCCTTCTCCCACAGATGCCTGAAATGAAGTCCAATTTGTGTCCAAACACCACCTCTTTGGAAATGAAGCCAGCTGCCTCTGTTTCTTCTGATGGGAAGAGGGTACACATTCTGAGAAGACTGGGAAGGCAATATGCCAAATGATTTAACGTGTCACATCTATCTCCACGTAAAGCTGGTCAAGAAGATGCACTCAGGATGATAAATAAGGACAGACTGATGTAAACACTAGCAGCCATTCCTGGATCCACAAAAATAATCTGAATTCTACAATAGAGACCCACAACAGCCTTCTCAGAATTTCTCCCCTTGTGTTACTATTCAGAGAGAAACACTGTTATAACCTTTTATCCAGCCCAACCCTCTGGCCACACAGATAAGAGAAATGGAAGTCTAGAAAAACTCACTTGCCCAACTTCACAAAACTATGTAACTTTGCCACACATTTCTAAGCAACCCAGCGTGAGTCGCTGAGCTTTCTGAGTAGGTAAAGTTCTCAGAGAGTGCTGAGGTCTGTAACCTTCCCAGAGTGCCTTACCCTTCTGAGCCCTCTACGATATTTCCAATGAAAAAACTCCAGAAGAAAACAGAACTAGATCCTGGGCATTTATGTGCCCATAGTGCTGGTAATGGCCAACTGCGCTGCTCTGAATGTCCAGTGGGTGCCCTGAGGAAGACAACAGTCAGCTCTCACCTGGCCCTGCCCTAGATCTCAGAGGCCCTGGGCCCTGCCATGTCATCTGTTTGTCAAAGCCAAGGATGACTGGTGTGTGTGTTTTATTGAAGGGGAGAGATGACAGCTCTAAGCAGACAGTCTCCAGGCCCTGAGAGGGCCTAGAGGTGGCACTCAGTCCAGCTCCACACCTGTGGGTCCCTCTTGATCAATATTTGTATGAAGACCCTCATAAGGGCTGCCACAGATCTGGGGCCTTGAGGCTTTTCATGATTTCTTTTAATATTCTGAACACAAGAAAATGCTATAAGATACAACTGGATATCCTCAAGGGAATGCAGCTACTTCACAGCCTTCTTCCCTAGGATTTCAGAGGGTGATATTTTCACTTACTAGGTCACACTGAAAACAATTTTGTGTGTCTGCTCATTCATAAGGGTAGACATCTGCTATTTAACATGAACTGACACTTACTCAACACGACATATATTGTCTTGAGGCAACATGTACGTGTGCTTGGCCCTGTGCCTAAAACCTCCCAAGAGCTCAGTTACTGGGAGATATTATTACTGCTTTCCCTTGTTTATCAGCCTACCACACAGCACAAGCGCAAAGTAATTTCCTCAGAGAGTACATTATACATGCAATTATAAAATTAGATATGGACAGAGTACAGGGTCATGGTCAATAAGAGATATGGGTTACAATCTATGGTCTTGGAAAAGTCAAAAAAATCCTCTGAGCCTCCAATTCCATATATGGTAAATGGGGAAAGTGGACCAGGCAGCATCTAAAGACTGAATGCTATTGTCTAGCCACCTTTGAATGCTAAGGCAATGAACCAAGCATGCTGCTGGCCTAACTGCTCTCTGAACATCTATATGTTTATTGTTCATCAAGACCATTCACTTTGTCCACCCGTAAGGCCAGGGCAGACTGTGTGGCTGACAGAAAAGCAGGAAAATAAACTTTCCTGAAGCTTTTGTCTTTTTCCCCTTTGGGCACAGTGACAGGACCTGCTCTAGAAATTCTGCATTGCCAACCACACTAGGCTGCCTGTTTTAGGAACTACCTTTACAAGCTGCAGGACGCCAGCCAGAAAATGTACCCCCAGTGGGGGCAGGAAGAGTTCTGTCTAGGCAAAAGCCAGGATAAAAGAGACGCAGGTTCATGGTGTATGAATCAATACCCATTCTACAGAGGGCTTTTAAAAAAATGACATGAGTTATGTGTAAAGCAGTTGGGCTGCCTGCCCTTTGCTAAACCACAGTGCTGGAGGCCTGACAATTTTTTTTTTTTTTTTTTTTTTTTTTTTTTTGTGGTACGCGGGCCTCTCATTGTTGTGGCCTCTCCCGTTGCGGAGCACAGGCTCCGGATGCGCAGGCTCAGCGGCCATGGCTCATGGGCCCAGCCGCTCCGCGGCACGTGGGATCTTCCCGGACCGGGACATGAACCCGTGTGCCCTGCATCGGCAGGCAGACTCTCAACCACTGTGCCACCAGGGAAGCCCCTGACACAATTTTTGACACAGCGAAAAGGATGCTTAAGAAACACAATTGTGTATATTTTAACCCCAAAATCCTGACTTATCACCCCCCTTCCCCTTTGGTAACCATTAAGTTTGTTTCCTATGTCTGTGGGTCTATTTCTGTTTTGTACATAAGTTCATTTGTATCATTTTTTTTAGATTCAACATTTACGCTCTACTATATATAAAATAGATAACCAACAAGGACCAACTATATAGCACAGGGAACTATACTCACTATTTTGTAATAACCTATAAGGGAAAAAAATCTGAAAAAATAGATATATATGTATGTATTACTAAATCACTTTGCTGTACATCTGAAACTAACAAAACATTGTAAATCAACTATGCCTCAATAAAAAAAAAAGAAAAGAAACACAATTGCTTGGTTTGCATAAAGGCAAGTGACTCAGCAATGATAATGAGTAAAAAGTTCTGGATTATTAACTTGTTGAGTCAATAAATCAAGATCTGAAGGTGCAATGGGCAGGGATGCCAAGACCCAGTCCTCAGCTTGTTCATCAAGCCTCTAGGTGATTTTTATGGACTGGAAGTTGAATTACTGCTCTGACTGCAACCTATCTTCTTTCTGTGACAATCATTCTCACAATGCAAGGTCTGAGAAGCAGTTTCTGAACCTCACAACTATGAAAATAGCCAACAACTACCCTGGGTTTAGGGTGGGCACAAACAGTTCTATCTCTCTCAGTGAGTAGAGCCATTGGCCTTCCTCATCTTGTCATCAAAGAAGTTATGTTTTGTTTCTTCTGTTTAGAAAGGGAATAGGTCTGTCAACAAATTGCACAGGCAGTCCATTCAAAACAGCTTACTATTTTGTCTTGTTTTGGTTGTCTCTGTACTAATGGTACTAAAAAATACATGCAGAGTGTGTCCTAGTACTACATTTTTAAAGGCTATTACCAAGGATATAATTTTCTTTTTTCATTCTGAAATCTGATTTTTTTTTAGGCAAGTTTATTTATTTATTTATTTAACATCTTTATTGGAGTATAATTGTTTTACAATGGTGTGTTAGTTTCTGCTGTATAACGAAGTGAATCAGGAATACATATACATATATCCCCATATCCCCTCCCTCTAGCCTCCCTCCCACCCTCCCTATCCCACCCCTCTAGGTGGTCACAAGGCACCGAGCTGATCTCCCTGTGCTATGCAGCTGCTTCCCACTAGCTATACATTTGGTAGTGTATATATGTCCATGCCACTTTCTCACTTCATCCCAGCTTCCCCTTCCCCCTCCCTGTGTCCTCAAGTCCATGCTCTACATCTGTGTCTTTATTCCAAGGATATAATTTTAACCATTGGTTTAGAATTCTGTTTTTTGTGTCTTTTTCCAAGTGTTAGTAATTGTTTTTTAATAATTAGAGGGTGTTTAATTGTCCACAGGCATTGCAGCATCATGGAGAAGGCAAATTTTTCATAGTGGACATATTTCCAGGTTGGAAGAACAGAATCAGGACCCTAAGATCTTCCTCTATCAATAAGCAGGTTTGTCAGGCGGCACCTCATATGACCCCTGGGCAGTAAGGACCATTTAGCTGTAACTTTGGTTCATTCCTTGTATTTTCCCCAGGAAAAATCTGGATTTAAAAAAATTTTCATTAAATATTTTGTTGTGTAGCTGCTGGAGGTAGTCACTTGTCTTTGGACTGGCCTGTGTGTTTCTCTGTCTACAGCACATTGCTTTCCTTACGGTGTTGAGTTTAATAAAAATCCTTGGTATTTAATACTATTTGGAAATCTTCACTGAAGTAGTTAACTCCTGCTCTCCATCTTGGGTATGTATGTGTGTCTCATGATCCATTTGATGTTCCATCTCAGTCATAATTACGGAACCCTTACGACATTGATCTTTTCACATAGAACAAGAATATACTAATTTCAGGAGTTTTACATGAGAGCTAGGCAACTATAAACTTCTCTAAAAACCTTTAATTACCCAAAAGGCATTGTGATACAATAATCTCTATGTAATGTTTGTTCATTTGCAATGTAATATGAAGATATATAGTTATTAAGTATGCTTTAATAATAGACATTTACACATCAATATAAATCATTAAATTATTAGCAATAATTTTCATGAATCCCTACACGAACACATACACACACATACACACCTTACAGCTCTTAAAACTTTCCAAGATTACGTTAGAGAGTTTAGAAGATAATTTAGAGCATTAATGTCTCATACTTTATCTTAATACATGTGAACCATTCCTGTTGCATTTGTGGATGCATCAGAGCCACAGGGATTCAGTGATGGATCATTAAACCTCACCCACAGCAACCTATATAAATAGGAACAACAGGATAATTGCTTGGACTGTGAAATGAGTAGCGGCACCAAAATTTTACATCTGCATTGGTTTTATTTCTCCATTCTGTGATGCCCTTTGTTCCCTTTCCATTTTAATTTTTTGGACGATAGAGTAGCCTGTGCCTGCTAAAACCAAAGATCCTCAGCTAAACGACAGTGCTTTCTAAACCCATGTGCACATAAGCATCTCTAGAGAAGCTTAATAATAATACAGCCTCTCCTGGGATGCTACCCTGCAGAATCTGGCTGTGGAAAGCAGAGCTTCTCCTTGGGGAACAAACACGTAGGGACCTGGAGAAGCTCTATCCTGCTGGATAGTGTCCACTAGTGACAGTAAAGCAAACAGGAGTCCTCTGGTCAGGTTAAATGAATTTGTAAAGTCACACTCCGAATTCTATTTTTAAAAGGTTGTATTGCCAAGGATGTTATAACCACCCAGTAGGCTTTAAGAAGATACATTACACTTGTTTTATAACCAACAGATCTCCACTATCTGACTAAATGACCAATGGGCAACCCAAACTTCACATATTCACAACTGGAATCCTGGTCTTCCCTTACAAACATGGTCCTTCCCAAGAATTCTCCGTCTCTGTGACTAATACCTGCCCCTTCTTTCCAGGGCTTGGATCCAAATACAGGAGCCCTGCTTGATGCCTCTCTTTCTCTCCATCGGTTAGGCCACCGGTTCTAACTCAACATTTCTCTCCTCCTATTCCTCTGCTCCCAGCCTGCTACCCACCATCACCATCTTGGCTCGATTACTACAGCAACGTCCTAACTAGTCTCCTTGCTTCCTCTTGGTGCCCCACGATGGTTAAAGGCCCAAACTGCACAGCTGGTGTGGATCCTGGACCAGCCACGTGACTTGAGGAAAGGCCACCTTCTCGTCCTTCCACCTGAGTCTGTCCAACATGCCAGCTCCCCATGGCTGCAGGCCTTCGGCACTTCCCTCCTCCCTCCCCTTGAAGGCTCCACCTCAGGTTTTCTCAGGTTGCTTCTTGATGTGGTTGGCACAGATGTCACTTTCCAACTGCGTCCTTTCTTGATCCCTCTATTGAAAACTGTAACCCATCCTTCTACAGTCTGTGACCCTGTTCCCTGCTTTGTTCTTCTTCACAACACCTGTTACCTTGCAACATGCCAAGTATTTGATTCGCTTCTGTCAATGATCTGGCTCCCCACCCCAGAAAGCACCCCCCACCAGGGGAGGGAGGTGTTCAGATTCACTCCCTGATGTGGTCACAGCCGTGCCTGGCTCAGGGCAGGCACTGAGTACACATGTGTTCAGTGTTGTCAGAAGTTTTTTTGCAACTCTTCAGTTTTGTGCCTTTACTTGGACGTTTCTTCAGGTCACCCGGGGAAGGATATGATTCACATCCTCAGCAGACAGTTTTCAAGGCCATCGTGTGTATAAGCTGACCAGGAGGGTTAATCAACAGATTTCACCTTTTCCCTCCCTTATTTAGAGGTTCTTTCTCATCTCTAATGTAAGAAAAACCTGCTTGTATATCATCAGGTATTATTCTAAGTTACCTGAAATCAAAAGCTGGGCATCTGTTTTTACTGCCTCTTTGCATTTTGATGATAACTACTCTTCTCTCTGGTGGTAGGGGCCAAGATTCACTCTGAAAAGGTAACAGCAATTGCAGGGAATCAAAATACATCAGCTATGGTATCAAATTAGCATTAAAACAAAACACCTTTGAGATAGTTACACATTCCAAAGGGGCTTTATAAGTATGCACAACTAAAGCTTCATGGGGAAGCCTAGACCGCGCGTTCACTAACATGACTAAAATCCTTTTATTACAACCATAAACTGCAGAAGATCGGGCCCTCAGCTCTCAGTTATTCCTCTTCTCAGCAAATACCTTTCCTTATAAACGTGCCCTCAGCCTGCCAATAGTTAACTATTAAAACAATAGCTTCAGTCATTGAAACGTCACTCATTTTGGAATGTGCCAGTTGGGATTATTTCTACCTTCCTAGAATCTTGGCATTTTCAGTGTGTACGGAACTCTGCTCATAGAATTAACCCAAGACAATATGTATGAAAATCTTTAACATGCCCTAGACTTCTGTGATAATTAAGAACTTAATTGATAAAGGGAAATGTTTTATTGGGATGCTAGCAACTTTATTTAGCTTTCTTTGTCCTCGGCATTTGCTTGAGCCATGGTAATGAAAGAAAATCGAAGCAGGAATTGAAATCACTTGAAGGCCTGTTATAAACCACTGGAGTGCAGTATATCCAGAATGATCCCCTGGGCTGTTTCCTCACATATTTCACTGATCACACATTTTTCAGTAAAGGTAAACCAACGTATTTAACTCTGTCATCACACTTCAACATTTTGGTCAGTATTTATGACAAAATGTTTACCCCAAAGCCCAAAAGAGCCATACTCACACCCAGTGCAATGCTCTGCAAGTTCTTGCATTTTCTGTACCAACTTTGGGGGTAGTTTGGGGGCTGGAAGATATATTTGACTGAATTCAGATCTAATCATACGATTAACCACTGCCAAAATGCTCAGATTTCGTTTCATGTATGAAATGGTAGTAGGTTAAAAACCACACCAGGATTGTAAGCTACTCAGAAAGCATCATCATAAATTTATCCACAAATAATTCCCTCCTCGTGAGAATTGCAACCCTGTCAGGGTGACATGTAGCCATAATAACAGAAGAACAAAATTATAACTAAGTTATAGTTGCCTTAGAACCATTTATAGTTGATTTTTTTTCTGATCATTAGCTCAGAATTTGCAGAGTCAAATTCTGTGGTTGTTGAAGTACACGTTAGGTCTACACTGCTAGAGTAACAGAAAGTTTTCTTGGAGGTTTGTCCTCTTTTTATTGGTAAAATGTTATGCGAGCATGGAGGAAAAGTTATGGGTACAGACACACATAGATACAGGTACAGAAGAGGTATAAAGAATTTGTATCAACTCCATCAGGGCAGTTGTCATTCATTAAAGTGGATGCTTTTGTCCTTTGTGGTCCTATACTGTAGGCGGAGATGTTAAATTAAAACGTTTCAAAGAATTAAAGGCATCATAAACAATAAGTCGTAAACAAGTCCTTTAACATATAATTAGGTTTCTAAGGAAAATAAAATATTATTTATACAGTTGCACAAGAATAATATTATTACTTGAAGTATGTACACTTTAGAAACATTTATTATCTCCTAGACAAACTCATGAAATTACAGATTCAAAAGAATACAAATGGATGCTTTCATAAATTTGAAAAGTGAATATTCTCCTAAGTCTTTGGCATTTATTGACATGGACTAAGAAATAAAGTTTATCCCTTTTTGTTTCAGATTAATAAGCAAAGATTTATTGTTAATTTTGCACAAAGAAAGAACACAACGTTTAATTACCACCTCTTAACTATTTTAGAACATTATGTTTAATACGTCTGAGCAATCATATTACAATTACAATCAAAATGCATATCTACATAACGCTGCCACTAGGTAAACTCTACTTTCCTCATTTGGGTTTTTCATGCACAGCAAGTATTTACATGAGTTTAACTGTCATAAAAAAGGCTTATTAGCATACCTGTCATGTTGCAATATACAAGGGATGGTCCCAGCGGGCCACTTCCATCTGAGTCGATATAGTAGAGCCCTGAAGAGTTTCCTCTGTGCCTGTGGGCTTCACATGACTGCTCATAGACAGCTGCAAAGAACACGGGTCTCAGACAGGAGCTACAGTGGGATGGATCCCTCCATGTTGTGAATTAAGTGATACTTTCCCCAGTGACACTCATTCTGCATTGCTCTCAGGGACATTTTCTTTAGAGGAGTGTTTCCCTGTTTCAATCAGATAGAGTGAAGATTCTGAAGCACAGGGTGAAAGATTTTAGGAGGGATCACTGTGGGACATGTGGATCTGAATCCTGTATGTTCTAGAAACATAGGATTCTTTTCAAAATTGTGATAGCTGGATTTACTCTTGTCTAATTCTTTTTTATTTCATAATATCTAAGCACCTGAAGTGCATTGGCTTAATCTCCCTAAATCATCTGCTTTTATCTAAATAATCATGTTATTTTATAAATTACTCTAATTATACTCTTTGTTTACTTAAAACAATTTACATGTGAAATGCATTTTTTTCAATGAGATGAATTTCACAAATCAGCAACTCTTCTTCATTCAGTTTTTAAAGTTTGCTTTAAAAAGAAACATCCTTAAATGCTTTGCAAATGATAATTCAAGAAAATCAAAGAAATATATATAATATATATGAAATATCTCTTTATAGTTTCAATTTATCTTAATTCATAATTGAATTTTCTACATGTACAATAAATGTTTCTCTGTGTACAAGGCAAGTGATTAGCATCTGCAGATGATGGACTCAATATTCAGAAGACATTTAAATGAGTGATCAACCAAGTAACATCTCCGGTGTGCATCACTCGCTGCCTTGACAGGAAAAACCCTTTGAAAACCTGAAAAGCCGCTAATGGCTGCTGGGACAGAAGTGCAGCACTGATTCTGGCAGAGTGCTGGACTGGATCTTTAAGCCAGGTCTAACGATCAGATTTGGCAACCACACAGACAGACTCAGGTGGTGGTTGGGCAAGATCCACAAAATGGAGTGATCCGAAGAGGCTATGGCTTTATGCCATGCTACAGTGACGGGATTATCTACACTTCTAACTTTGCCTATTTCAAATAATCAACAAAAACCCAGGGAGAGATCGAGGGGTTGTTTTTCTCTCATCTCAAAGAAAAAGAACATGAAGGAAATGCTTTTTGTCCAGAGATTTTACAAAGGTAAACATCCTTTTGTTAAACATGGTCAAGTGTCAAATGTACCAGATTGTCCCAAATCAATGGCACGGCTACTACCATCTACACTGGTGGACACAGAGACAACATGGACTGCTTTTCCACCATGCGTGCATTTTGGCTGCTCATGTTTACACTCCTATAAATACATATATATCCTCATGACCACCTAGAAAAGTGTCCAGAGGGATACACGAAAATTGATAGCAGTGTTTGTGTTTGGGTTGGGGCTGGAGTTGCCTAGGAAACAAAAGTAGAGGAGGAATGACTAGGAGAAAGCTTGCTTTAAACACGAATGCACACGTGTATTGATCGTGCACTTAGACCCAAAAATAATGGTCTGGTGATCATTTATTTTGATTTGGCAATATCTCATCTTCATGTAGCTTACCAGTTAGATGATCCCAATAAAGTCAATTCAGTTATTAGACCAAATCATGGGGCACAAATGAAACACCCTACATATATATATATCTGTTAGTTTTAAAATCAGAGTTGTTTAGAATGATGTTTAGATCACAGTTACTGATAGCATTTTAGTCATATTTCTTACTCATTAATATTCAGTAGATATCTGCTTCATATAAGACACCTTGCTAAGTATGATGGAGGACACTCTAAGGAAGAGATCACCCCATTCCTAACTGTGATTTGGCCAAGTCACTTAGCCTCAAGTTTCCCAGATGTCCAGCTCTTTTCAAATGAAGAGTTACTCCGGGAAATTCTCACCTGGCACTAGTACAGTAAATAGTGTTGTAGGTGGAATTGCTCTGGTTGAACTTATGGGATGTTTAGGGCATAAGTCACCTCCCTTTGTCTTCCAAGATGCTTTGAGCTCCTCTGTGGAACCTTCAGGGCTGAGGACACAGGGCTCTCATCCCAACACTGATGCCTGCCTCACTGGGATTCACTTCCCATAAAGACAAATTTATGCCAGTCCAAACTCTGCTTTTCTCCCATATGTGGAAATAAAATTAAATAATTCACAGGGAAGAGTTCTTAAAAATGCAATGTATTCTCCCAGTAGGAGGGACTGAACATGGTGAGATCTGTGAATTTTCATATCATGCTGTCTCTCTCTAAAGACCCAGAGAGAGGGGTGCTACCAGAGAAGGGATTCAGAAACATCAGCAGTGACATACAAATAGGGAAAAATGAAAAGAAAAACATATACAAAAGCCAATAATTAGAAGACCAAGGGCATTTCAGAGGCTCTGTCATAAGCTAATGGATTAACGGTCAATAAAGTTTTGTTAGCTTTAAAGTTGAAGGAATAATTCTTCAGAAAAGAGACTGGTGTTCTAGACAGAAGAAACACCACTAAGAGGAGATGGAGAGTGTGACCCTGGGTAAACAACCTAGCCTCTCTCGTTCCTCAGTGTAAAATGTAGATAAAAATACATTTACCTCCTAGAGTTGTTTTGAGGATTAAAGGAGTTGAAACATGCAGAGAACTAGAATCGTGCAAGTACATGGTAAGTTCCAGTAAGTTCCATCATCATCATCATCATCATCATCACCACCACCATCATCATCAGAGAACATCAAGATTGCAAGGAACCTAAGCATTTGCCTGGCTTGTCACTGATGTCTAGAAGCCCTACCATGTTAGCTCCCATCCTATACTTCTTCTGAGACTTTTCTTGTTTAATTTTATAAATATTGAGAATCTAGTAACTCATGCTTTTTACTTAGGCAGACAGGACTTGAGAACTAAAATTGGATTCTGCTCGAGGAAGAGAACAAGATATAATATCATGAGTTCTAGATTTAATTTATACTTTGACTATATTTTATTTTCCTATACTTATTTTCCTTTGTCTACTATTTTTTTCTATCCTATGATATATGTATTTCTGTTAGCTGCCTTATCATCAGTAGGAAATAAATTTGATTAAAAATAAACCAGACAAAAATTAATGTCTAAAATAATTATTTTTTGTTGTTGCTTTCTAGCACATGGTTGCACACACACATATACACAAAATAATGGAAAGAAAAATAGAACTACACGGAAATCAGAACAGAAAGGAGAGTGAATGAAGTGTGAGGCTTACAGGAATGGCAGGTTGCACCGGTGTAACCAGTGTGTGCACAGTTGCAGGAGAAGGTGTCCCAGGACTGGGAACATTCACCCCCATGTTCACAATAGCTGGGCAAACACCTAGAAGAAGACAGACACAGCACTATTTCCCACACTTCGTCATGATAAATGTGTATCTTAATATTCATATGTTGTAATGAAAACAGTGACTTGATCAGAAAAATTTCAACATGAACAAAAATTGTTGGGTCTGTCATCAAGGTTTCCAAATGTAATATCAATCATAGACTAAAAAATCCACTAGATGCTACCAACTGTCATGTATTTGTGACAGACAAATTTTCTACACATCTCATTACATCAGAAAATGTGTTTTCTTTTTCACAAATAAGGCAAGATTAATTTCATACATGACAGGGATATAAATTGCTTGCAATGGCCATAGACAGCACATTTCCCATCCCTGTTTCCATGTCCTTGCAATGTGAACTATAGATACTTCCATCAAAAAGTATAGCTTACTTCACCTTGAATCTGGGTTGGGCATATGACCTGCTTGGATCAATGAGGCATTAGCAAACTAACACAGCAGAGGCTAGAAAAGTGCTTGGGCAGTGGGCTTGCTCTCTTGCTGAGTTTTAAACCCTGAAAGCACAACCACATGAAGAAACCTGGGCTTGTTCAGGTTGTCTAGTCACCCCTGTAGGTTCAAACCACAGGACAAGTGAGTGAGGGGATTATAAGTCAACCAGCTGCCAGCTGATCCCCCAGGCAACCACAGATGCATGGGAGAGCCCAGCAGCAAATACAGAACTGTGAGATAAACAAATTTGTTGTTGTTTTCAGCTAGTAAGTTTTAAAGATAATTTATTGTGCAGCCAAAGCTAACTGATATATGTATACCACATTGTAATATGTTACCATGTTGACTTAGTACATAAGGAAACATTTTAAAGAGAAGGAAGGAAGTCAGGAAAAAGGAGAAACTCTTTATCCATATAGCATCACAGTGCCAGGGGTTCTGAATGTCATCTACTTTAGATCAGACTGATGATGCCTCTAGGAATTAGATTTAGAGATCACTTAAGACTAAGGGATTTATTGTTATTTTTCCCCCCACATAATTGAATAAACCACAAAATCACTCAGGTAAACCAAATAACCACTTATATCTCATGGACATTGTTACATCTCACTTTTTGAAATTGGGAATTTAATATTTGTTTATAAGATTAAAATTTTTAATTGCAAGAATGTTAATTTTTTTATTATCAAAAAGAGGTGCTATTCTCAACAAAATAATAGAAAATTGAATCCAAAAATGTATAAAAAATATATAAAACATAATTGAGTAGAATTTATTCCAGGTATGCAAGGCTGCTCCAAAATTTGAAATAAATAATTTGAAAATTAATATAATCTATCACATAAACAGGCTAAAGAAGAAAAACCATTTGGTCACATAAATAGATGCAGAAGTATTGGACAAAATCTAACACTGATTCACGATAAAACAAAAATAAAACCAACCAAACAAAACACCTTGGCAAACTAGTAATAGAGAGGAACTTCCTCAACTTGATTAAACAAACAAACAAACAAACAAAATCTCCAAAACCCTACAGCAACATTATATTTAATGGTGAGAAACTAGATGCTTTCCTCTAAGTATGGGAACAAAGCAAAGATTTGCTCTCACCACTCTTATTCAAACATCATACTGGAAGTCTTAGCTAATGCAATAAGACAAGAAAAGGAATAAAAGGTACAAAGATTGGGAAAGAAGAAATAAAACCATCTTTGTTCACAGATGACATGACTGACTATGTGGAAAATCTCAAATAATCAACAAAAAACTTCTGAAACTAATAAGTGATGATAGCAAAGCTGTAGGATTCTTTCTTATAAATGAACAATGAACAATTGAAATTTAAAATGAAAACCACAACACTTACATTAGCATTATCCAAAAAATAGAATACTTAGACAAATCTAACAAAACATATACAAGATCTATATGAGAAAAATTACAAAACTCTGATGAAGGATAAAAAAGAAAATCTAAATAAGTGGAGATATTCCATGTTCATGGATAGTAAGACTCAAAATTGGCAAGATTTCAGTTATTCCCAATTTGATCTATAGATTCAAGGGAATCTCAGTCAAAATCCCTGCAGGTAATTTTGTGGATATCAACAAACTGATCCTAAAGTTTATATGGAAAGGCAAAAGACCCAACAAAATATTGAAGAAGAAAAAAGTCAAAGAACTAATAACACTACTCAACTTCAAGACTTACAAAGCTACAGAAATCAAGACAGTGTGGCACTGGCAAAAGAGCAAATAGATTAATGGCACAGACTAGAAAGCCCAGAAACAGACTCACACAAAATTAATCAACTCATCTTTAACAAAGAAGCAAAGGCAACTCCCTGGAGAAAGGACAGTCTTTTCAACAAATAACTGCTGGAACAACTGGGTCTCCACATGCACAAAAAATAATAATATAAACACAGACTTTACATCTTTCTCAAAAATGAACTCAAACTAGATCTTAGAATTTTAAAATGTAAAATGCAAAACAGTTCAACTCTCAGAATATAACATAGGAGAAGGTCTAGGTGACCTTGGTTTGGCAATGACTTTTCAGATACAGTCCACAAAAGAAAAAAATGGTAATTTTGACTTCAGTAAAATTAAAAACTTCTTTTCTATGAATGACATTAAGAGCATGAAAAGATTAGCTATAGACTAATGGGTAACTTTCAAAACACGTATCTAACAAGGGATTCGTATCTAAAATATAGGAAGAGCTCTTAAATTCAACAATAAGGACATAACCAATTAAAACCCAGGGCAAAAGATCTGAACAGACACCTGGCCAAAGAAGGTATCAAGATTGCAAATAAAAATATAAAAAGCTTCCCAGCATCACATGTCAGTAGAGAAATGCAAATTAAAGCAATGAGATAACACTACAGACCTATTAGGACAGCAAACATCCAAAACACTGACAACACCAAATACTGGCAGGGATGAGGAACAACAGGAACTCTCATTGACTGTTGGTGGGAATGCAAAATGGAAGACAGTTTGGCAGTATCTCACAAAACTAAACATCTTCTTACTAAATGATCCAGCAATTGTACTCCTTGGTATTTACTCCGATGAGTTGAAAACTTACTTCCACACCAAAATCTGCACGTAAATGTTTACAGCAGCTTTGTTAATTGCCAAAACCTGGAAGTAACCAAGATGTCCTTCAGTAGGTGAATGGACAAAGTAGTGGTACAGAATATTATTTAGCACTAAAAACAAATAAGCTGTCCAGCCACAAAGGACATGGAAGAATCTTAAATGCGTATTACAAAGTGAAAGGCTACGTAGAGCATGATTCCAACTATATGACATCCTGGAAATGGCAAAACTATGAAGAGAGTAAAAAGATCAGTGATTTCCAGGCCAGGGGTTGGGGGAAGGGAGGGGAATTGAGTAGGTGAAGCATGGGAGATTTTTAGGGCTGTGAAACTATTCTGTACGATACTGTAATGGTGAAGACATAACATTATGCATTTGTAAAACCCCATAGAACTGTTTAACACAAAGAGTGAACTTGTAAACTATGGACTTTGGTTAATAAGAATGTATCAATATTGGTTCATCAATCGTAATAAATGTACAACACTGATGCAAGATGTTAATAATACAGAAACTGTGTGAGAGGAGACTGGGAAGAGAGGAGATAAAGGGGAGCTCTCTATACTTTCTGCAAACCTAAAACTGCTCTAAAAAATAAAGCATATTAATTAAAAATGTTCATTGTGAGGGACTTAATACAGGCAAGTATATAAAACTAAAATGTATTGAAATTCTCACCTTAGAGAAGGAAAATATGTGTGTGTATAGATTTATAAATTTATACATAATTTTATATAAATGTTATATTATTTTTCTATTACTGCCATAACAAACTACCACAAAGTGTATTAAGAAAAAGAGGGATTCACACCAATGATAGGATCTCTGTTTAGAAGACAGGACAGTATAAACATGTAGAAATACCCAGAGCGCAACATACAACCCTGTTTCATCCCAGTTGGCTCCCAACAGCCACTTATCTGCAAATCAGAAAAGGTAAAACAAACATCTTAAAAGGAAAGTAGGAAAAACAAAAGATGAAAGGGAGCATCTGGCTATTTTATGATATTTTTTTCTCCTCTAATACTGCACAAATTACACTCCCAGACACTGAAATTCCAGTAGATCTAACCAAAGAACTATTTTGGTTTTCTTTGGAAAAATATGGGAAAATTTCAACTGTCAGTAAGAACTGGAAATAGGCAAACTCACTTTTACTTTAAAAAGAAATAAAATGATATATAGTAGAGTTTTTGAAATTTTTCCTGGATATGCTTATTTTTAATTTTTGACAAATTTCAGAACAGTTTGTCAACCTTAAGATTGTGAATTTCAAAATCAGTTTGGGCCAGTTGGGATTCACATGTGGAATAAATGGTGCCCGACTTATTTATCTTTCTGGAGAGGTTTACTAGGTGAATGCATAGGATGGGGCATCCATACCTTGACAGTCAGCAAATTGCTATAACAGTCGAAGAACAGGACAGTCTATAGCAAAGTCACAGAGTATTAGGAGTGGTGGTATTTCAGATCATGTTACCTAAGAATCCCATTGGACCGAAAGGGTGGCTTGATCCGAGTAGGGCCCATCCCCTTTACCCCTCGCTTGGCTTGAACAAAGTAACTTCTTGCCCTTCTTTTCGACACGTTGGAACTCTCTAAAATCATACTAGAATAGATTCCATACTTTTTAATGCAGTGAAAATGACTGCTTTATGATAAAGAATATCATAGTTTACCTAGAAATGTTTTGGGATAAGATTTTTTTTTCATAAATAAGAACTTAAAGTTTGTGGTAATTAATTTTCTTCTAAATGTGTTATTTTCTATTAAAAAGAACCCCAAGATGTATGATGCACAATGTCACATTTAGCATCTAGAAGATTAATGTTGGGTCAAAGGCAGTGGAAGTGAGGAAAGTGACCCCATCAGCACCATCCATGGCTGGGGGTGCTCTAGACAGCAAACACCTGAGCCTAAAAGGAACCTGAAAAGAGCTATGTAGCTTGAGTTACATGACATGAAATCCTAATGTCCAAAACCCCAAGGGTGTAAGACAGGATCCCTCCTCACTGCTATCCCCTCCCCACAGCCTTGTCCCAAAGGACTGCACTGCCTTCCCTATAAAGTGTCATCCGAGCCACAGGAAGACAGAGCGTGATGCACAAGTCCTTATATGGCTCAGGAAAGTTTCCTAAGTACCCCTAAGATTTCAAACATCTTTTCAGCATTTGCAGTGTGAGGAATGCTGCTATGTATGATGAATTATTAATTCCTGTGCCCAATGGATAGAAGTTATAAAGCTAGCTGCATTTTAATAATAAATCTCAGATTCACTTGAGCACATTAGGACTTGCTCTGGGCAGGCAGAGTGGTGGGCTGGGTGGATGGCTGCGTACAGTGCACAGTGCCCGAAGACAGCCCAGGTGTGAGTGTCTGCTTTGCTGCACTTTTAAGTGAATCTATTTCATGGTGCATTGGACATGCAGTTAGTAGGTATGGACTAAAGGGTTGAGAAAAAATGAATATTTTTAGTATAAGAAGAATGGAGAGTAAGGACATGTCTTTAGATGTTGAACCATAAAAAATTACAAGTAGTGACTATATAGGCCATCCAAAGTGCCAATAGCTATTTTTATAACCACTTACAAAGTTGCCATGAGCCTCAATTTTATGGAAGATAACTTAATACCACAGATGTCTCCATAGACTAGTACAGATATCTGAAAATCGTTTAAAAATGTGATGTGGAAATTTTTCTATTTTAGTCACACACACACACACATACGTTGGTTTTTTGTTTTAGTTTTGAAATAAAGATCTTTATGCACAAAGGGGCAACCTTTATGTGAGATAAATATTGTGATTACACACGTGCTGTGATGGAGTTCTCCAAGCACTAAAATAACTTTCTGTGAGCTTCCCGACTGAAGTGACAACCAGGCTACTGACAGTGAGCTGTGACTTCCCACCCTCCTGACCCACTAAAAGTCATTCCCATGGGTGAGAGGATGTACTCTACCTCCAAAAGAGCATCTCTAACCCTCTCCCAATACCAAGATTCAGGGTGCCAGAGCTGGCTGCAATTATAACTTGCAGATGATGTTACACTTTCTATGCTAAAAAAATTTTTATAATCTGAAAATTAGGGTTGAAAGTTTTGTCTAAATTCTTTAAATCATTTTTTTTTCCTCTACAAATGAATAGAATGTGAACATATGGCCATGGACATTTGCATTAAAGAACTCAAGTTCTTGTGAGTCAATATTTTACATACTGGGAATTTATGATCTTCTCATACACTGCTAAATTGCACTGTAACTTGTAGTTAATTGGACATGACAGGGAATTTCAATTAGTGTTAAATTTGGATTAGATTTACTCCACAAAGGACTCTGTGCAGTGTGAACTTTGGAAAGGTGCCCGTATATGGATGTGTGAGGATGTCTGAAGTGTGTATATTTACTCAACACGAACTTAATGCACTCCTACTGCAGAGAAGTCAGACATACCAGTCACAGAAAAAAACTTGAATGTGTGATGGTTAAGCCATCACTTTTAGCCAAAATTACTTAAAAGGCAGACATGACTAACAAATAACTTCAGTAAAGTTGCAATTCTTAGCAATTTTAATATGCTATTGCTTTAAAGTTTTGCCTTTCTTGTCTTCTTCAGTGAAGTGGTACCATGTTCAGTATGTGGTAACTGAATTCTCTCTATTCTTTACTGTGTTTCAAACATCACTAGAAATCCCCAAAGCTTCCACCTTTCTCAAAGGAAGAGTTATTTTTCATTTTTCCTGTAGAATAGGGAGTGTAAGGTGAATGCAGCTGACCACATAGAATTTTGATTTCCGGGTCCTCAATGATCTCTTTAGAATATTCTAATCTGTTTTGTGCAATGTTCGAATTTTTTAAAGTATATACTAATCAATAATTATAATAGCATCAGTAGTATTCTGTGTGAATTAAGTAGCTTGGAGGCATACACAAGGAAAATTCATGAGAGTGTGTCTTCTAAGAAAATATCATTGGAAAGAAGCAATTATTTAAAGTTTGTCATTTTTGTTTTCAATGTAAAAATAATTTTTCCCTATGGAATGGATATCAGTAATGGAGAAGGGGCAAGAATATGCTCTTTTCCAGCGGTTCATTTGTTTTTAATCTACTATCAAAAAGTTGAAAACATGCATGCTGACATGAGATTGCCTACCTGTCTGTGAGGCCACAGGTGTCTATCTGGAGGTCACGGTAACTCCCCAGCGCCCCCTGCTGTATGGAGATGGGATCCACCGCTTTGTCACCAATGGAGATGAGCCTCAGGCAGCCCTGAAATCCATTCAGGGGACTTGCACATCCAGGGTCAGAGCTGTTGTCAGGACAGCCTGAATGAACATGGAGACACACACAGGAGAAAATAAACAGTTATGAAAAAATATCGTATGGTATTTCTCATATGCAAAAATTGCTACCTCCCCCTGTTTGCAGACACCTGAAGATTAGACTTCCTACACCATTTGGGAAGGTCACATTACCCATGGATAGGGTGGTGGAGAGCTGACAAGAACAAAATTTGTTGGTATTGGTAACGTGTAAAAATAATAACTAAAGCCAGGCTTATGGAGAGATGAGAGGAAGGGAAGATGTGAAATCTGACAAATAGAATTACTGTACATTTAATTTAAGCAGTTTGATTTCTTTTTTGAAAGCATACTCAAGAAATCACTCCTTTTAGCATGATGTTAAACTAGATGAACTAAGGGCATGTGATAGTAGAATGAGAAAAAAAGTTACAGGCATAATAGGACTTGCTAAATTTAAAATGCCTGAAAAATAATGTTAAATTGAGAATTGACCTGGACACCCTCCATTCATCTAAAAACTTAAATATCATCTGTATGTGCATGTGTGTGCAGGCACAGGCAATATTTTAAAACACTTTTGATAATAACTGGTCTAAGAAATCTAATAGCAATTTATATTTACTTTTCTTTTTTTAATTAGGCACTTTAGTCAAATATCTTTCAACATTAACACATAGACAAATTAACAATATCTCATAATGATATGGCATTGCAAATAATGGAGAAAAATAAGCAACACAGAATATTCTATAAAAAAAAGAAATGAGTTTTGATCAATTTCAAAATTAAGAGTTAAATTTTACAAGTTCTGCTACAGCCATTAATTGGTTCGCTGTAACTCACCAACCACAATTCTTATAGAGTGGTTTTGTTTTATCCTCCTAGGTTTCCCAAGAGACAATGCTCTTATGATTATGAGCAAGCACATGGCTTTGAAATCAAAATCAAAGCAAGATGGGGTCCAGAACCACCTTCTCCACATGGGGGGCCAGCAGGGTTTTGAGTGCCCTCCTACCCTCCACTTAGTTGTCCCCTAAAGGAATCACAGGTTCTTAAATTTGCCTACGGCAAGATTGGCAATGTAGGAGAGGAAGGGGAAAGTTAGGGAAAGAGTATAATATGGGACACTTTACAACACACCTGGCTCAGGCTTTTCAAAGTCAGTATCAGAGGGAAGAGGTGGAATGGGAGACTTTTCTAGATTAAAATAAACTAAAAAGACATAACTGTTTGCATTGCATGAAGCTTGATTGGATCTTGATTCAAATGTTTAAAACAACCATAAAAACATCTTGGGGACAATTGCGATGATTATAGATTTGGTATTAGATTATTTTAGGAAACTATTGTCAAGTTTGTTAAGAGCAAAAATGATACTATGTAGGAGAATAGCCATGTTTCAGGAGATGTATGTTGAAATATCTCAAAGTGTAGTGTCATGATGTATGTAGCTTATATTCAATGGTTCAGGGGAAAATGCAAATATAGAAAAATGTTAATTATTGAACCTTAGTGGTATGCGTATGGGTGTTCATTGTACTTTGCTTTCCACTCTTCTGTGTGCTTGAAACTTTTCATAATAAAAAGTGGTGGAGGGAGTTAGGTGATCCTCAAAAAAATAAATAATTAAATGACTCCCCCACCACCACCATTTCCCACTCCTTTTTGGATTAAAGAAAACAACTTATAAAGAAAAAAAAGAAAGAAAGTTAGGGTAGGAGGATGCTGTCATTGTGAAACATTTCTGTAAAAGGCAACAATTTAGGGAAATCGGCTGTACAGAGCCCAGACTCCCTTATTCCCCCCTATTCAAGACTGAGGTTCTCCCCAGGATCTGCCAGGCTGAAGGGAGCTGACTCTCATAAGGCTGTGCCCCTCCGCAGGGACAACAGTGCCCAAGAATACAATGGAATGATGCAGTGCAGTGGCAGAGACCCATTTTCTCAACTGGGACCTCCCTGAAGGGCATCCCTGCTTCAGACTCCCCCTTGGCGTATTCAGAGACTTCTGTTGCAACTGCACTGCAGTTCAACTTGTCCCTCTGCCCATCCCAGCTGCTCTTTCAAACTTCCAGGTGTTGTTCCCAAGAATTACCCCCACTCAAACACCCACATGCAAATCTCCCATGCAGAGGCAGCTTCCTAGGGAACACAACCAACAGCCCTACATAGGACAAAAGGTAAAAGCATTTACTGAACTGAGTACTTCATTTTCATGTGCAAATATGAAAGAAGCACAACAATTTTAATAATTAACATTGTTTTAATTCCCAAAAATTGTCAAGTAAATTTTGTTTCACATGAAATTTACCTATTTTATTTATGCTTTGCTTTATAAAATTGTGTTTCATTTACATCATTTCCACAACTGTTTTAACTTTTAGATACAATGTTATAATTATTCATCTTTTTGCTTTGTATTTTCCAATAATTTAAATAGTCAGGAATACTTATGTTAATATTTACAGCCTGGGGTTTGAGGTTATTTTATCAGATTCTTATTTTTAAAATCGAATGGAATAAGTAATTTTATAAAGTAAAGATTTTGCTCATTGTACTTATGTGTTTTTCATTCATCTCTCTTTGTACTTCTATCTTGAAATCACTGGTGTACTTTCAAAGAGCAAAAACTGAAGATAGAGCCTCTTCTTGTTCCTCCATAATAGATGCTAGCGTTCTACTTAAGAAGTTTTCATAAAATACACACAGCTTACCTTTACTTTTCTTTCAGTGACTGAGGCTTTAATGTTTTGTATTTCTGACAAATAGAATTCAAAATAAGCCAAGGCCTGCATCAGGTTGAAACCATTAAAGGCACAATGAAACCTCATAAATTAACCTCAATGGGATTTTGACATTTCAAATTTAATGTTATGTCATAAAGAACTGTTTAACTCTACAGCCTTCCTTTACCATTTTCTTGTCTTATGTGAAAATACACACATTTACTTTGTAAGAAAATTACTGAAGTGTTGGATGTATCTGGAAAAACTTGATATATCTTTTTTTTAACATTTTTATTGGAGTATGATTGCTTTACAATGGTGTGTTAGTTTCTGCTGTGTAACAAAGTGAATCAGCTATACATTTACATATATCCCCATATCTCTTCCCTCTTGCGTCTCCCTCCCACCCTCCCTATCACACCCCTCTAAGTGGTCACAAGCACTGAGCTGATCTCCCTGTGCTATGGGGCTGCTTCCCACTAGCTATCTGTTTTACATTTGGTAGTGTATATATGTTCATGCCACTCTCTCACTTCGTCCCAGCTTCCTTTTCCCACTCCCTGTGTCCTCAAGTCCATTCTCTATGTCTGTGTCTTTATTCCGGTACAGCCCCTAGGTTCATCAGAACCATTTTTTTTTTTTTTAGATTCCATAAGTATGTGTTAGCATATGGCGTTTGTTTTTCTCTTTCTGACTTACTTCACTCTGTATGACAGACTCTAGGTCCATCCACCTCACTATAAATAACTCAATTTCGTTTCTTTTTATGGCTGAGTAATATTCCATTGTATATATGTGCCACATCTTCTTTATCCATTCATCTGATGATGGACACTTAGGTTGCTTCCATGTCCTGGCTATTGTAAATAGAGCTGCAATGAACATTGTGGTACATGACTCTTTTTGAATTATGGTTTTCTCAGGGTATATGCCCAGTAGTGGGATTGCTGGGTCATATGGTAGCTCTATTTTTAGTTTTTTAAGAAACCTCCATACAGTTCTCCATAGTGGCTGTATCAATTTACATTCCTACCAACAGTGCAAGAGTGTTCCCTTTTCTCCACACCCTCTCCAGCATTTATTGTTTGTAGATTTTTTGATCATGGCCATTCTGACTGGTGTGAGGCGATACCTCATTGTAGTTTTTTTGTGTGTGTGTGACACGCGGGCCTCTCACTGTTGTGGCCTCTCCCATTGCGGAGCACAGGCTCCGGACACACAGGCTCAGTGGCCATGGCTTACGGGCCCAGCCTCTCCGCAGCATGTGGGATCTTCCCAGACCGGGGCACAAACCCATGTCCCTTGCATCGGCAAGCGGACTCTCAACCACTGCGCCACCAGGGAAGCCCCTCATTGTAGTTTTGACTTGCATTTCTCTAACGATTAGTGATGTTGAGCATCCTTTCATGTGCTTCTTGGCCATCTGTATGTCTTCTTTGGAGAAATGTCTATTTAGGTCTTCTGCCCATTTTTGGATTGGGTTGTTTGTTTTTTTACTATTGAGCTGCATGAGCTGTTTATATATTTTGGAGATTAATCCTTTGTCCGTTGATTCATTTGCAAGTATTTTCTCCCATTCTGAGGGTTGTGTTTTCGTCTTGTTTATGTTTTCCTTTGTTGTGCAAAAGCTGTTAAGTTTCATTAGGTCCCATTTGTTTATTTTTGTTTTTATTTCCATTTCTCTAGGAGGTGGGTCAAAAAAGATTTTGCTGTGATTTATGTCATAGAGTCTTCTGCCTATGTTTTCCTCTAAGAGTTTGATAGTGTCTGGCCTTACATTTAGGTCTTTAATCCATTTTGAGTTTATCTTTGTCTATGGTGTTAGGGAGTGTTCCAATTTCATTCTTTTACATGTAGCTGTCCAGTTTTCCCAGCACCACTTATTGAAGGGGCTGTCTTTTCTTTTTTTTTTTGCAGTGCGCGGGCCTCTCACTGTTGTGGCCTCTCCCACTGCAGAGCACAGGCTCCGGATGCGCAGGCTCAGCGGCCATGGCTCACGGGCCCAGCTGCTCTGCAGCACGTGGGATCCTCCCGGACCGGGGCACGAACCCGCGCCCCCTGCATCGGCAGGCGGACTCTCACCCACTGCGCCACCAGGGAAGCCCTGTCTTTTCTTAATTAAGAAAATTCTTGCCTCTTTTATCAAAGATAAGGTGATCATATGTGCATAGGTTTATCTCTGGGCTTTCTATCCTGTTCCATTGATCTATATTTCTGTTTCTGTGTAGTACCATACTCTCTTGATTACTGTAGCTTTGTAGTATAGTCTGAAGTCAAGGAGCCTGATTCCTTCTGCTCCATTTTTCGTTCTCAAGATTGCTTAGGCTATTCGGGGTCTTTTGTGTTTCCATACAAATTGTGAAATTTTTGTTCTAGTTCTGTGAAAAATGCCATTGGTAGTTTGATATGGATTGCACTGAACCTGTAGATTGCTTTGGGTAGTATAGTCATTTTCACAATATTGATTCTTCCAATCCAAGAACATGGTATATCGCTCCCTCTGTTTGTATCATCTTTAATTTCTTTCACCAGTGTTTTATAGTTTTCTGCATACAGGTCTTTCACCTCCTTAGGTAGGTTTATTCCTAGTTATTTTGTTCTTTCTGTTGCAATGGTAAATGGGCGTGTTTCCTTAATTTCTCTTTCAGATTTTTCATCATTAGTGTGTAGGAATGCAAGAGATTTCTGCACCTTAATTTTGTATCCTGCTATTTTACCAAATTCATTGATTAGCTCTGGTTGTTTTCTGGTAGCATCTTTAGGATTCTCTATGTATAGTATCATGTCTTCTGCAAACTGTGACAGATTTATTTCTTCTTTTCCAATTTGGATTCCTTTTATTGCTTTTTCTTCTCTGATTGCTGTGGCTAAAACTTCCAAAACTATGTTGAATAATAGTGGTGACAGTGGGCAACCTTGTCTTGTTCCTGATCTTAATGGAAATGGAGAAACTTGGTATATCTTTATATCTTATAGGTGACTTCTACTTACCGCACTTAGTCACTAAGAATGTTAGGATAAAACATAGGAAACATTAAGTCAATACACAGTTTTGTGGAATCACTGTTATTCCTTTTCTGTTTTCTTCCTTTTCTCCATATCACCAGCCTCAAACTCATCCAAAATACAATGTAGTATCTAACTACATCTGCTAGAAGAAAACAAAAGCATATCCAGTTGTCACGGGGAAAGCTTTCTGAAAGCAAAACTTTAAAGAAGGGAAGTTTGAGCACTGAGTGCTCAATTCTCCGTTATGACATAAAGGTCAGGAAGTAGGGTATCACAGCCCAAGAGAAGCTCAGGGCAGGAGACACTCATTTGTCCATACAGATGGCTGCCCTGAAGCCCTGGTGGTAAAATGGCAGAGGGCCATTCATCAATGACCTGATTTGGGATGGAGAGTGAAATGGACATTGAATAGTTATTGCTAAATTAATGAAAGATATCCATCATGACTGAGGGACTCAGAACTTTAAGTACCTCTGAGGATGACAGATAAATTGTCACTATGTCACTGCACCAGAATGGGTCCTCAGATGAGACTTCATTAGACTTGTCATAGGCTTGTTGGCCTGCTGATGTTTCACAGAAGGACACTCGGGGGATTTTGAACATAGCTTAATAGTCCCTGACTCTGCAGTTCAAGTATGCTATTGAGTAGTACAAAGATTCCATAAAAGGGAATTTATTAAGAGCTTAACTTTCCACCACCCTTAATAGAAGGCACCAAAAATCTGTGTACAGTATACTATAGTGAAACTGCTGTTGAAAGACACATTACAAAAAAAGCACGGACTAAGAAAAGGCAGAAAAGGAAAATGAGATATCTAGATCACAGATCTCTCATGGGACGTTTAAGAAATGCTGCTATTAGTATATAGATGACCCTTCTCACAGTAAGAAAGCTGTGCTCTGAGACTGCCAGGTCAAAATAGAGACTTCCAGGTAGCCACAGAGCCCTGGTTTATGCTTCTGTCCTGAAATAATCACTGAGATCATCTCCTCCATTTGCTAAAGTGTCCTGAAATTATACGGTCACCCTAACTAATAGCAAGCTGTACTAGTCTGCTTTTACAGTGAAGCATTGCAACGAAATCTGACTGACCATATAATGATAATTGGAAACTTGCAGTTGACTATCCATTAGGAAAACCAGTAATGGGAAGGAAACCTGGTCAAGGAGTATTTCAGAACACGGGGTATTGTTTTCTGTGAAAAATCAGATATCATTAACTGGCTTTCACCTAGTTGACCCAGGAACACTGGCTTTATTAGTCCAAATATTGCTAGAAAGCATGGATTGGATGAAGTTCACTTCCATGTCAACATCACACATATTCTGGTACTGTCAGACACTAATCAAAAAGATAAGTAAACAGATACTGACATAAGCTACTCTTTGGATTGAATAATTACCCAGACATTGGAGTTTTCAGGGTAGAGCTTCCACTCAAGCTGTAGCTGACCTGTCCTACTTTACCCAGAACAGGGCTGGAACGTCCAATGAATTATGGAGACAAAGGGGCCCTGAGCAAGGGTTCTACATGTGCATAAAACTTGTGACTATAATAAATCTATTGAGAATCAGAACTCCATGCCTGTTGGTCCTAGACCTGCCTCTTCTGGTTTTCCTTGAGTAAAAATAGTATCCACCTTTTTATTTAACATTAGTAAATTAGTGTGTTTTGGTTTTGTTTGTTTGTTTTAGTTTGGCAAAGGCATTACTTGAATTTTTAAAATAGTATATATTCTTTCTCTAGGAAAAAAAGATGCTGCTGTGTCGATATAAAACGTACAGTTGACTAAGTTCGTTTGACTCAGTGGCTGAAACTGTTCTGTAGGAATCAACTGGATATTTATAGCCATGCGTATAGAGGTCACTCTAAATTTATACATTGGTTAGGAAGAAAGTGCTGTGACTGCAAGTTCTGTTTTTTGCCACTCAGTGCCAACACAGAATTACATCAGAAAAATAGGAAAGTTGTAATGAAGAAAAGTCATTATACTGTCTCATGGAATGTTTAAACTTTGTAATTCCACTCATCTTAGGGACACTTCCTTCTTGGAAACTATATTAACAAGACAGCCTGCACATCAGCACAATTTTATGAAAATACACAAGAAAGGCTCCTTATACATTTTTCAACACATTTCCTCTAGAGCTCTAGGGTCCTTTCATAGCTATTAGTGGAGCCAACGGCTGGGTCTATGTGCACAACCAATGTGACAACTGGGTTCTTGAGCATTCATTCATCTTAACCATTGGAGCGTGCCACTAAAACCATGATACTGACTGTTGTTTCACTAAATTGACTGTACTTGTTAGGAATGTCAGATAGTTTGTGCATAAGGAAAATTTAAAAATCACTGGCAAGATGGTTCTTAGCAGCTGTACCAATATTTATAGCATTTTTATAATAAAAAATGGGCACAATCAAAATGTCTATTAACATAAAATGGTGAAATAGGTGTGTAAAATATGGTATAATATGCATCAAAAAGCATACAGCCATGAAAATTGATTAGCTATTCATATCTACATGGCTGGACCTCAAAAACTAATGTAGAACAAAAAAATGCAAGTCACACAAGAATGTATGCAGGAATATCCTATTTATAAAGTTAAAAGCAAGGCAACACAAGACAATTTATTGTTTAAAGTTACCTACATACATGATAGATTACAAAGAAAAACAATACAAAGATTGGTTTAATAAAAGCAGGGTAATACTTAACTAGGGGAATGAAAGTCTGGAGGAGCAAGGGAAGATTCAAATGTGTTGTAGTGGTTAATTTTGTAGATGAGGGGATGCACCTACATATACTCTTTTAGGAAACAATAGTAGTCTTCTTAAAATGTGTGCATATGATTTATTTCATAGTAATGACAGACTCATGTCACATCAGTATGTAAATATTTATGGAACGTACCTACTCTCACGTAGCTGTGCATTCCACATTCTGAGTATGTAGAATGTTCAACATGAAAGATGATTCGAAAAGTACTTTTTTTTTACTTTTTAATATAAAATGTTAAAGGTATTTTATTTAGTGTCATTAAACACTAGAGCACAGATTGTTCTTTCTGTATCTTTTAGTGCTTCAAAATCTTTTAACTTTTAAATTAGAGCTCTTGGATAAATTCTTTATTTAGTTTTGAAGGAATCTGTTTCTCTCCAGAGCTATAAAATCCATCAGAAGTGTAAAGTTTGAAAAGAGTATCTGGGTCAGAAATGCGTCACATTTAACAAGCAAGGAAAGAAAGCATTTCTGATCTTTTAAAGCTGCTGGCATGTTTCCACCTTTCACAGGAAAGGTTGCTTTAGGGGACTTGAAAGATTAACCAACCTGATCCATGGTTGATGTGCTTGTTGTCAGTTCTCAAGGGAGAATTTTAGACTCTCTTGTGGGGCTATCAAGCTATCTCCACCATGATTCCAAACTTATTTTAGAAAAAAACACGTATAAAGTGCAAAACAGCAATAACGTCAGAGAGGACTTCAAGCCAAGATTAAAAAATAAATCTTACAGGTGACAGTTCTAAGCTTCCAGCGGCTCAGGAGTTTTCACTCGAATGCCCCAGGGTTGGAGATTTATTACCTTCAGAAGTTCCCCCTCCCTGATGGAAAAGATCCTGGATGGACTCAGGCAAAATCCACTAAGCAAGAAAACACCCATACACTACAGTCCCGGGGAGACAGCCTGGTGCTGTCTTGGTAAAATCCATCACTAAGCCATGAGTGACATATTAATAGCCATTAAATTAATTCCTTCCTCTGTTGTATATAATGATGCCCTTTGTACAGGCAGTGGGAACAGAATGTTTCTTAAATTTAAAGTGCAACCACCTGGGGATCTTGATGAAATGCAGATTCTGGTCAGGAAGTCAGGGACAGTGCATCTGCATTTCTAAGAGGCTTCCAGGTCATACAGATGCTGCTGGTTCATGGACCACACATTGAGTAGCCAGGCTCCAGGCAGAAGAGAAGCCAACAGACAGAAGAAGAACACCCACATGAAGCAATCAACTTGACACATAAAATCTGAAGGAAAGGTTACAAGGGTCACTTGGCATTAAGAAAATTCCCTATGGCAAGGTATTAAGGGTGAGAGAGAGAGCAATGACCTGCGATATTGTCTGCACACAGAATCACCCAGAGAGCATCAAGAAACCTGTTGTCCAGGTCTCGGGACCAATTCAATCAGGATTTCTGGGGATGCAGCGAAGCATCAGAATTCTGAAGCTTTCTGGGTGATTGCAATGTGCAGCCATAGTTGAAAACAGGTGCTGAATTTAAAACCAATCTTATTACGTGCACTTGTAAACAAAGCCAACTAGTAGACTGGCATTTGAGACCATCATTTATCATCTTTGTCCACTCAGCATTCCCAATGACTACAACTGAAAGAGAAAAATCATTCTTTGGTAATAATTTTCATTTAACAACATGGGTTAGAAGGCAGGAGCTAGAAAGATAATGATGGTTTGATTGCCAGTGTAGCTCAGTTCCTTTCACTTACCCCCCAAATAATAGGTGTCTCCTGAATCAATCTGCCCATGCAGGGAATGAGCCATGGAGGCTGCCTCACCGTCCACCATCACACTCAGGTGATTCCCTTTTGCAGATAAGGACACAGAATGCCACTGCCCATCATTCAATCCAGCACCTGGAAGTAAACAAAATGGGTTAAAAGAGATTCCTATAAACCCTATAGATGCCTCTAAACAGAGCAAGTACTTGAAAACAATACACCTACCTTGGACCACCTGCCACAGACCACCAAGAACTCACCTGAACCTCACCCAGGTCATTTAGCTGGCTGGGCAATGGAGAATGCACCACGGAAGACACAAAGAGACAGAGAGAGGTGTAGGGTAGATGTGGGCTTGGCTAGGGGGCTCTAAGTAGGCAATTAGGTGATGTGGTATGCTGGTCACTCTAATCTAGAGGAAAGAGCTACCCATGTCAATAGGAAGAGGGGGTTGTTGAATAAATTTTGTAATTGCAGAGGGTCCTTGCATCTTATCCACCACAGTCATGGACTGGCCTGTCTGGTACTTGTTTATGTAATAACAAAAATTATTATGTTCAGTTAGGAATATTACAGCCTATATGCACACTGCCAGGGGTGTTTTTCACTTTCTCATCACTCAATTTAGTCAGAAATGTGCAAATAGAAAAGAAAAGGAAGAAATCAGAAGGAAAGGGATAAAGAGGAAACAAGAGTGGATCGCCCAAACATTCTGCCTTGGAAAGTGCAGCATTGGTTTCTTCAAGTCTTAGGCCCTTAATTGAATAAAATTTCCATGAGTGACCCTGAACAATCATGAAATGATAAAATATTTCCAATTACATGGCATCGGACGTATTTCAGTCTCATCTAGTCCATCTAGTTTGAGATGTTGAGAAGTACAGGTACTTTCCAAAAATATAAGTTATAAAAATAAAAACTTTTTCTTACTTTCGTATATTGTCATTATCTATAATAATCTGGGTAGACTATTTAGAAAAAAATATACTGGCAGTCTTTAAAAATAATAATTTAAGTATTAATAAAACATGAAAATTCATAGAATATAAAGTTATAAAAGCATTACATTAAAGTATGTGTGCGTGGGTACATATTCAAGCATTATATAAACATGGAAAAGAGTGGCAAGAAATATTCTTAAATATTAACCTTCATTTTTGGATGAGGGAATTGTGTTTTTCATTTTATGTCATTTTTACATTTTCTATTCTTTTTCCAAATTTGATACAGTATATCAAGCTATTATTACATTATTATTTAAAAAAAAAGATTATCAGTCCTTTAAAAGCAGCACTGTCTCTTGAATCCGCGAGAAGAAATATCTATATTTTCTTCAAGTGGTGGAGTTGAGAATGGCCAATTAGTTGAATTGTTGACGAGCTACCAACTGTGCATGACTCTCCTACAGACTTACCTGCTGCGTCTTCTATTGAATGAAAAACCTATGCTGTGTCATGCAGATAAATCCATAAGCAGTACTTGTCCCAGTACACTCACCCAGACAATTTGTGTTAGTTTCTACTAGGTTATTTTGTGGACACAAACAACCACCAAGTTTCAATGAGTAACAACTAGGGTTTGTTTCTTGCTCTGGCCCTAGGCCAGCTGGGTCTCTGGCCTCTGTGTTCCAGGCGCTTATTCATGCAGGACCAAGGCTAATGCACAGCCCCCATCCCTGTCTCACGACTTAGAGAAAACGGCACTTGGGAGAATCTTGCTATGGCGTTGGCAGCTTCTACTCAGATGTGGCC
Organism: Lagenorhynchus albirostris; assembly: GCF_949774975.1. Lineage (NCBI taxonomy): Eukaryota > Metazoa > Chordata > Mammalia > Artiodactyla > Delphinidae > Lagenorhynchus > Lagenorhynchus albirostris. The sequence goes on along the minus strand of NC_083101.1, from coordinate 96,003,219 downwards.
CAGGCCTCCTCTGCTCACATGTCATTGGCCAAAATAAGTCACTTGGCCAAGGGCAAGGGATTCTTCCCCTTCACAGGAAGTCACTGCAACTCCCACAGCAGTCCCAAGAGATGCATGTTTCAATTAAGGGGGCAGGGGGGAGGGGAATAATTGGAATCTTTAGAAATTATGTTGGTCAACAGGGAAGGGGGTCATAAAGAAATACTTTCGCTCACTGAAAAACAACAGTGGGATGACTGCTTGATTTTTTGATGCCATGTGTGAGCATGCTAGTCAGCTGGCATGACTCTAATCTGAGCATCTTCGGGAATGTCCCAATATATTTAACTAATATATTTTACGAATGATAAAGGTACAGCCTGTTTACAGCTCTGTAAGTTTAGAAGTCAACCTGTGAGAATTAGAAGTTATGTTAGAGCCCAATGGAGATGTTAGCCACCCCCCCACCCCGCCAAATATGGTGGTATTCCTGGGAGAAAGTTAACCAGTCCTATCTAATTTAGTATCATATTTTGGTATGTATAGCCCAATTGACCATGTGAATCCATGTCTCTCAAATGCTCTTCAAACCAGCTTTTTTTTTCCTGCTTGATCTCTCACTAATGACTTTGACATGGACTCAAGATCCACCTGAATGGGAAATGTTTCTAACATGACACAGAAGGTCAAAGTTCCTGTTGTGAAAACAGCTATAACTTTGTTTTTCTCAGAAACATTAGTTATGATACTTCCCAACACTTTCTCACTTTCAGGGAGGGGACAGTTTTAAAGTCACTAGTTACTTCTACCACATGCACATGTACACACAATAAAAATGTTAGACTCTTGCTTTTTGTTTTATATTTGTGAAGCCAGAAACATTTTCAAAAACTCAACATTGGTTCATGAAAGATCATGAGAAAAACTGAGAACTAGAATATGGAGGATTTAGGTTAGACACTTAAAACATATATTATGAAATTGAAATATAAAGTTTTGAAAGAAGTTCTGTAATCCTAGAGCTAAAGAGAATGAACAACCACAACAACAAAAATCTCTAAATGTTCCTTCCAGTCTTATCATTTGGTGTTTCTCTTAAAGGTTACATAGTATACCTGTCAGTATGATAACTATGTCCACTTAAAATCTGTCATTAAAACCCAGTATTTAGTTTGATTTTGCGAACTATTTCCTCTCTCTCTTTCTCTCTCTCCCCCTCTCTCACCTTCTCGCCCCTCCTTTGTCTCCCTCTCTCCCTCTCTACCTATCTAGCATATAGAGTTATTTCATGGGAAAACTTGCAGAAAGCCCTCAGAATATCTCCTTCAATTTGTAATAGATGCCATTCGCCTATATAATACAAGACTGTTCTTAGAAAAAGTGGTCATTCTAATTTAAAAATAAATGCAGGCATTTATATTCATTTTCTCCATCTATCCATTATAATTCTCATCCTTTGTTTTTCTTTAGTGTGGTTTCAACACGGCTCACTTCTGATGAAAGGGCAGCCTGTTTCCCAGGCAAGACTATTGTCAAAGGTTGGATGGAGACCAGAGAGTAGATTTTGTATTTTTGATTTGTGCTACTATGAAGATGATGCTAGTTCTATTACACTCCTCCAGCCCCTCGAAAGGCTTCAATCTGGGGGGATGCCGTGGTTGTGGGACTAGTGTTGAAATATTAATAACCAGAAGTTGTTAATAAACAGTGCTGTGCTAAGAGTTTATATATGTTATATCCCTGGATTCTCACCATAACTCATATTAGTGTCATTTTAAAGATGAGGACACTGAGGCTTCAGGAGAAGAAGTGGGCTATATATCAAAGGGGCAGAGGCAGACTTAGAAACATGCATGGGATGGGAATCCTCTGATACACCCCGCTCACTTGCTTAAGCCACGTAATCTATTCTAATAATAGGAGATAATGACCACGGCAGTAGAGACAATTTGGCAAAGGGTGGAATTGTGTCTTTTCTTACATAAAGGGAACTCCATCGGTGAACACGCACGCTCATTTTCTCCCTCTTCCTCTGTTGCTCCCGCATTTCCTCTATTTCCACGACCCTTCCCCACCTAGGCTGAGCCATATGAACACGCATGCACCAGATTATCCACTCTTGGTACATTTCTCAATCTCTTCAGAACTATCTTGACGTAACTACTGGGAAAAATTATCTAAAACCTGGAAATACGTTAAAAGATGTCTTTTCAATGTCATTTAATGAAATTTAAGTTTCAATCTGATACATGGGTTGGGTACTTGATACAAGATTTAAAGTGGAAAAAAACTGCAGCCTGTTTTATTTTTCAACTATTTCAAGTGTATAAAAGATTCCCCTTTATGTGCTACTTAAGCAAGCAGCAAGCATCATGAGAAATTTCTCTTTGGTTTTGCTTCTGAAAAATAGCACATTACACTGTAAAACCTTAAAAAGTGGCGCAATAAAGTATTTATGTAATGTGTCAGCGCCAGCTTACAAAAAATTCAATAACTAATATATATGTGTGTTGGGAGAAAGGGTGGTGTGTACCCATGTGAAACAACACTAAAAAGCTATCTCTTTTAGCTCATATTACATGTAAATTATAAATCTACACAAACCAAGATTTAGGCAATTTACTGAATCTGAGTTGACACTATCAACTCAGTTCATTTGCATGCTGACCATCACATATTTTTTATTTATAAAAAGAAGGCAAAATTTAATTTTCATTCCCAGCTTTTCAGTCCAAAACTGATTACCATAGGTCAGGCAAGATATTCCTTTCACATTCAACATTCAGGGAATGACATGTCATGGTCCTGCTTGGGTTTAAATTTTATCACTTTTAAATGCAAAGCAGTCCCTAAAGTTCAAAAGTAACATGACTTAGAAGTGAGTCTAGAAATAAACAGGTTCTTCTCAGAAAACTACAGAACATTCACCCAGTTAGAAGAAGCCTTATCAAAAACAAGTAGGTACAAAGGAAGCAGCGGCTCTGATGTAAGAGGGAAAAATAACTTACATTATTTTGAAAATCAATGTGTATATAGGTTTAAAAGGCAGTTCAAAGAAATCTATTTTCTCAAGACTACTTGGGATTAGGCTAATGTCTTCTAGCACTTCAAGTTTACTGCTAGTTACTGACTACAAACTTATAATCTTTTTTCATTTTTCATTTTATTTTTTTATTGAAGTATAGTTGATTTACAATGTTGTGTTAGTTTCAGGTGTAAAGTGATTCAGCCATATATAAATACATATATTCATTTTCAGTTTCTTTTCCCTTACAGGTTATTACAAAATATTGAGTATAGTTCCCTGTGCTATACTGTAGGTCCTTGTTGGTTATCCATTTTATATATAGCAGTGCATATCTGTTAATCCCAAACTCCTAATTTATCCCTCCCTCGCCTCCCCCTTTGGTAACCACAAGTTGATAATCATTTATTTTTAAACTTTTTGATAATTATGCTTTGATGTAGGTAAACTTCTGTCACATTGACTGACACACCAACAGCCTGGAGTTACCTATTTCAAAGGAAAAAAGAATCTAGTTCCCTCTAGTGGGATTATGAATATCTCATGGATTCAGTCATTCATTTACTTTAGAGATCACCAATCTTAGGTTTACATGTAAGAAGGTACAGTCATGTCAAATACCTATACATCATCACAGAGAAGATGTTTATTACCTGCTGTGACGTCCCTTACTGGATGTCCAGGCTGGGAGAGACTCAACTTGAGTTTTCCATCATTAAGAACAAGGATGAAAGCTCCTGACCTGTGTTGAAACTGACTGGTCAGCAACAGCCCTGCTCTGTTCCACGTTCGAAATTGGAAGATGGCAGACACTCTGTCCTCTCCGGAAGTGCCTGGCAAAGCCAAGTAACTCCTGGAGCTCAGGAAAGTCATGGGGACAGTTTGCGGGTGCGAGCAGGAGAAGGACACATTTCCCTGTGAATACAGTGAAAGAGGCTTTAGGAAGACACAGGACGGATGTTTCCATTTCATTGACAACAGATTTTCCAAAATTTACAGAATTTCTTATCAATGATCCAGCAATCTAGGCCTTTAAAAATTAGGCTTCCCCATGAAACTTAAATCCAGATTTACCTTATAGGTCCCTCTAAGCACTGTTCAGCTGGGCAAACCTATTTCTGAGTCTCTTAGAAATTGTCCATCTTCTCCATTTCTCAGCATTTGCAAAGGAATCCCAAGCCACATCTCTCCCAGGCCTAATGCTGGGTGTGGGATACAAGAGTAGAAGAGACAGTTTTCTTCCCTTGAGGTACTAGATGTTTTTATCCAATGTGAAGGCTAGCACCAAGAATAACTTACACCAAGAACTTTCTTGTACTTGCCTTGGTTATGTAAATGAGATTATAAGTGTGTCACTCAGGTAACAGGTACATCTTACTCTAGGTAGGAGATGCGCTTTTGTGCGTCTGAAGAAAAGGATATGGACAGGCTGGTCCTGCCACAGGCAGGCTGGTTTTGTCTCCAAAGCTCTCACAAACCAAGTCACCGAGGGCGATCAGTCAGCCTAAGATCTGACCTGCCTAGCACGTTGTTTTTATTTTTTATATAATTCTGTTTTTAAAGACGCTTTTAATCCCTAGGATACTTCTATTGCTCCAGGAACAAACTTTTTTTTTTTTTTTTTTTTTTTTTTTTTTTTTGCGGTACTTGGGCCTCTCACTGTTGTGGCCTCTCCTGTTGCGGAGCACAGCTTCCGGACGCTCAGGCTCAGCGGCCGTGGCTCACAGGCCTAGCCTCTCCGCGGCATGTGGAATCTTCCTGGACCAGGGCTGAAACCCGTGTCCCCTGCACTGGCAGGCGGATTCTTAACCACTGCGCCACAAGGGAAGCCCTCCAAACTATTTTTAATTATAGTGTCTGGATGGGAAGGACTTAATGTAACTCCAACTAAGATCTCTACAAAAATTTTCCCTGGGATTAAAAACATTTTCATAAATTTCAGATAGAAGAATAAATGCCTAAACATTGTCCTTTCTCTCCAAAAAATACAATGCAAAGAAAAACAGTGAAGCAGAACTTAACTTACCAGATAGCAAAGCATACTATGAAGTCACTGTAATCAAGTCACTGTGTTATTACTATAGGAATAGACATAGCAGTGGGACAGAATAACGGACCCACAAAAAGATCTGAGAATATATGTAAAGTTAGTATGTAATGAAATTCAACTATGTGGGATAAAGTTTGGGTTAGTTACTAAATAGTGTAGGAACAAATGGATATCAATAAGGCAGCATATAAAAATTAAACTTGATCATATATCACATAAAGAATAAATTTCAATCAGACTTAATTTTTAAAAAATTAAAAATAAATAGACAAATAAAACCAATTAAAAATTCTTACAAGAAAATCCATGAGACCATGTATAGGTTATAGAATTTTAGAGACATTCCAAAGCTATAAAGAAATACACAGACCTACTGACCACATACAAATAAAAATATTTATATACTTAACATATATAATATTTAATATAAAATTGATAAATCTGGAAAATATATATGGACTATGAATGACAAAGGATTATCTATCAAATATAAAACTCTCTTGTAAATTAACAAAAAGTTAAAAAATAAAATAAAAAATAGGGAAAACAGTAAGACTGAACAATGATCAGAAAAGCAAATCCAAATGGACAAGAAACAGGTGAAAAGATTATTTAATTCACCAGTAGTCACATAAACATGAAGTAACAATGAGATATTAGTTCATGTTCCTTGAGCTGGCAAGAGTCTAACAGATGTGGAACATGTGGCTGCCTGAGATGTAATGGAAGGGCTCTATCATACTTTGCTGGTGGGAAGTGTCATGTTATAGCTTTTTGAAAGACAATCCAACAACATTTATTAAAATTTAAAACTGTTTCAAACTTTCAACCAAAAAATGCTACTTTTGGAACTTTGTCCCATCAAAATGAAAGCCCCCAGTATCTGAAAACACATGTGTAATAGTGAGCTTATAGTTGTAAAAAAGTAGAGATAAAGCAGATGCCTTGGGTAGGAAATGACTAAATAAATAATGGTACACTTTCATAATGGAAAGTGACGTAGAAATTCTAACGTGGAACTATTCCTGATAATTGAAAAGAATTCTTACAAGGTATAGTTGAATTAGAAAATCAAGATGGAGAAAAGCTTATATAAAATGATTTTCTTTAAACAATGCCAAATGTGGAGGCATATAAATTCATAAATACATGTGTGAGTATGAGTGTACTTATCTATACAGGATTCCTTTATAGATCAGTATAATATTATGGACCAAAGAAGGAAGGACAAATGCTAGCTTAGTAACATCTCAGCTTGATGGAGGGACTAGCCATGTGGAAAGAAGGGAGAAAGAAGGGAGAGGAAACCAATCAAAGAGAAAGACATGGACTTCCCTGGTGGTGCAGTGGTTAAGAATCCGCTTGCCAATGCAGGGGACATGGGTTTGATCCCTGGTCCGGTAAGATCCCACATGCTGTGGAGCAACTAAGCTCGTGTGCCACAACTACTAAGCCTGCACTCTAGAGCCCGAAAGCCATGACTGCTGAGCTCACGTGCCACAACTACTGAAGCCCACATGCTCCACAACAAGAGAAGCCACTGCAATGAGAAGCCCCTGCACCGCAACGAAGAGTAGCCCCCACTCTCGGCAACTAGAGAAAGTCTGCATGTCAGGAAGAAAGACCCAATGCAGCCAAAAGTAAATGCATAAATTAATTAACTAAAAAAAAAAAAGACTCTGCATTAAAAAGCTTTATATGATTGTACTTTAACATCTTTGTGAAAGTATTCATCTGTTTCCATACCTATATAAAAATTAAACCAAACATGAACGAAAAAGTACAGTAGGCTCTCTTTATGCCAGGAGCTGCATCCTCGTATTCAACCAACCAGGAAAATATTTAGAAAAAATATTCCAGAAAGGTCCAAAAGGCAAAACTTGAGTTTGCCCTGCACCAGCAACTATTCACATATCATTTGCATTGTATTTACAACTATTTATATGCCATTTACATTGTATTAGGTACTATAAGTAATCCAGAGTCAATTTAAAGTATATGGGAGGATGTGCCTAGGTTATATGCAAATGCTGTGCTATTTTATACAAGGGACTTGAGCATTCTTGGATTACTCCAATCGGGGGGTCCTGGAACCAATCCCCCAAGGATACCTGTACATATGATTTGTACCTTCCCTGCCTGCAGAAGAGGTATATTTTAAAGCTGAATCAATCCAAAAAAATTACAGCTCCCTTTTCTCTTGAACTTGCATATAGACTTTCTTACCATGATGAGGACCTGTGGTTTGTGTTTCTTGGACAAATCAATGATATCCACCCCATTATAACAGAGATTTTCAAAGCAGCCATGAAAGTTTTTATGTGGGAAAGCCACTGATTTTCTATGTCGAGGAATCCCTCCGAAGCTGATCTTAGAAAGAAAAAAATGACATAAATAATATTGTTTAATGATTTTCTGAGTATCTGCCTAAACATGTATGATTAGCAGGTACAGTGACAATTGTCTCAAATCTATTTGGCATTATTTTACCTTATCATGTTAATTTCAAATGAAGCTTCATATGCAGATATACCAATGTTTTATTTATTACATTTAGATAAATAAGTAAAATATCCTTCTTACAATTTGCTGCTCATATGGCTCTGTGTCATTTTTGTTGATGAAGAATGCTGCATCTTTATGTCCATGGTAAATCTTGATTTGTGTGACAATGCAGCCTACTGTGATGATATTCTACTTTATAAACCAGCCTGTAGGATCCTGGTCTTTGCCATGACTCTGATAGGTTAGAATAATAAAGCCATTGATAACATCTTTCAAATCCAGAATCTCCAGCTGGTCTTTGCTGCTGAGGACACTCATACCAAATGAATGATGAAATCTGGCTTGCTGAGAGATGCACTGAGCAGAACTGGCAGAACAAATGCTGCATTTCAGTGTAGGTTAGACACACATAGGCAACACGCTGCAAATATTGTTAGGCCTTTAAAAATCCCAAGAAACAGTATTCTGAGTTGTGTGCATTTGGCTTTCTGGTCACTTAAAAAATCAGGTTGGAATATACGGTGATTACTTCTCCAAGTTATCCTAGGTAGCTATTCCTGTTTAGGATTGCCCTAAAACACAGAAATCTCCAAGGTAATATTCCCAGCCAAACACCAGATGGAATACAGAAGAACAGTGCAAACAATTGCATTTAAAAATGTTCCTTGTTTTATTGGTAGCTCTTCAGGTATAGATTTCCTAAACTTAATGACTATTTACTCTCATGTGAAGACTAACATCTGTAAGGGATAAAATGTCTCAATAGCTCAAGCATGCGTCTCCCACTGTGCAATTATCACCCATAGGGAATATTTTACCAGAATTCTGAATTACTAGGAAAGGGAATTTCTCTATGTAGTAGTATTTTCTCTAGAAGTTTACTTTGCATTTAAGTGATAAAATCTGTAATACTTAAAAAGTCATTTTCACACCTTATAATCAAGATCCACATAGCTGGACTCTCCCTTTGCCCGAAAATGATGAGTGTGCGTGTCCACGGTGAAGTTGACATCTGTATCGAGGAGCTCAATGAGGACAGAATGCCAGTGCTGGTCGTCCAGCAGGCTGCCCAGCATGAGGGCATCAGGGGAGGGCAGGTTAGCATCTCCTGAAAAGAGAGGAAGGGTAAAGGCACTGTTCCATCCAGTTCAATACCAAGATTTCTACAATATTTTGAAGTTCAGCACTTCTCACAACAGTTACACTTTCCTGACATCATTTTATCCCATGAACTGGTCAGCTGCTTTTATCTTAGTCCTAAATACAATCTTCTTTTGATCTTGAGTAACATATTCTATCTTACTTGTTTTATTATCATTATGCACTGAATTTTCATTTTTCTTGAAAATATTTTCTTCCTAGGACCTCATTCATAAGACTACTTCAAAAATTTATGATAAGCCACTCTTGTCTTTATCATATTATCAGGTTATTTATTGAGCATCTGCCACTGATCTTATACAATTATCAAGCTATAAAACTTTTTACATAAAGGCGTACTCAAGATACACACATGTTGTTCTTAGTATAGCTCAGTTGTAGGTGACCGTGTTTCCATTTGCCTGGACAGTTCTGGTCTTCAGAGTAATTATTTATAGGGTCTGCTTTCTTTCTTAAAAGATTTTTTTTTTTTAATCTAAAGAAAAGCAGACTGCCACATGCAGTGCCTCATTTGGATGTGTCTGGAGTCTTGGAAGCTTGACTACCCTATGTTCTCTTACAAATGGATCTTGAGAGCTTGTTTGGAGGTTCTAGCAGGGGAGCACAGCTACTCGTATAGCCTTGACTGAAGAACGGTCCTTCTCTATTGGGGAAGGTCGTCCTCTTCGACCGAGCCCACAGCTTTGGGAGGGATGCACATGGAGCAGTGAGGGTGGAAGGGGACACCTGCCTAGACAGCCAGATCAGCCGAATCAACCCTGGCCATCAATGGGGTGACAGGTGTCACAGCCAGATCGCCCTCACATCCAAAAGGATTCTGGTTTTAAATTAACTACTTAACTGTGAAAAAATTCATTATAAAAAGATACTTTTGTCTAAATAGTATTTCCAAAAACACCACCTTGTAGTTTTTTACCTGAATTAAGGAATAAGATGAGTTTTCCTTTAACTAACTCCAGGGTGATATGTTTACCATTTGGTCCTTCTCTGTGGAGTAGAATCCCATTGTTCTCTCTGGTTTTAAATTTCAAAGAAATAACTTCTTTTGTTGGATTCATGGATTTCTGATTAAATGTGTACAGCAAGGAACTTTTCCCATCAAAATGAACCATCTCAGATCCTACAGTGGAAGACATTAAAAACCGGTCTAAGTATAATGTGGTCTTATTAGTGCATTGAAATGTGTAAGTCAACATACACATACACATACATAGCATATCTCTGGTTTGTTTAATGCAGGGGGAAAATCTCTACTGCTAATTTTCTCTTGATACTGGTAGTTGATATATCTAAACTCCACTCTTAACCTTTTCTGACATTGTCCCCAAAATGTATCATCTAGAAATACTCTCATTGAATAATTCTAATTGCTCCTGTCTTTTATTGGCCTATTTTCATCCTGTAAATAATAAAGATCAGGAAAAAAGCTGAAGTCCATCTCCCTTGAATAAAGTCTCCTTGCATGTTTAACAATCATTCAACATTTCTGTTTTTCTGAAAAGTTATAATAGTTCTCACACACTGGTAAGAGGTAAAATACCAGTGTCACTCAATGTAAATGGCTTAATTGTTTCTGAACAAGCAGCATTGACTTTTAACAATTTCCACATAAGCAGTCACTTTGATATACTTTTGTCTGTCCATAAAAGACACACATAAAGACACCAGACATACTAAATACTACCCTAAACTCATATTAAAATGTCTTCAGTTAACAGGATGTATTTTTCTCCCAACATTTCGGCCCAGTGACAGCACAAAAGGGCACACCTATTTTGTGTTGTACGCTAAGCATACTATGAAAATTGTTCTGCTGCAGCAGGCCATTGCTACACTGCTGCCATGTTCTCTCGACTTTGACAGTGTCCTATCTTTCCAACTATCAAGGTCACTTGCACTCAGTTTATATTAAGTAGTTATATTTTATCATTAGTATAAAAAAGACAGTGAAACCAACTGAAGACAGAACAAGATACACACAAAGTCATTTCTATTACCCAGAAAAATGTCATATTTTTCCTATTTCACAAGTAAAAAGAAAAGACATAATTGTTCTTTAATTAATAATACATTTGTGTCATAAACAAAGGTCTAAGAGAAAGCCAATAAAATATGAAGCTGACGTCTTTCAAGCCAATGATAGGATGTTGTTTATTTAATTTCACAAAAAGTTGTGACTAATGTATACTTGGACCTGCATTTTATTGAGATTAACTAAAATATTTCCAGAAAACCCTTTATGTTCACAACTTAGAAGAATCATCCATTTTATGCAGCTACCTTTTGAAAATTCAGAAGTTTGATTCACATACATAGTGTAAAATATATAAACACTGCACTCTGTCTATAAGTTGTGTAAGCAAATAATTATTCTTCATTGCATAATTAAATAAACATGCCTGATAAAAACATAACTCTGTCAAATTCAAATGATGTCCCTTAGAGTATTAGATGACAAACTAATGAAAACTTGATAATAAAGAATTTAAATGCTTTCACATTTTTGCAGTACAGTTTATGTGCCACTGAAAGGCAATGATAATAATTAAGGCTTATTATTGCAGCTAACTAATAAATTTTTTTCCGTAAATGATTTTGCCAGGGTTATTTTGATTGAATAATTTTTGTCCTCATCTTCCCTGTTGCTGTTTTGCTTTGTAATAGTAATATTGATCTTCTTGGGATCAGAATCTCCTGGAGTGTTTGTTAAACACAGATTGCTGGGCACCATCTCAGAGTCTCTGTCTCACCAGGATTGGGGTGGGACCTGAGAATTTGCATTTCTAACAAGTCCCCTAGTGATGTTGATACTGCCTGTCTGTGACTATATTTTGAGAACCACTGCTCTAAGACACCTAAATTATATTTCCTGGAATATTCCCCTCAAGCAAAATGTAGTGAAAAATTTATTAGGTGATAGAAACGCAAAAGAATGGCCTTAAAAAAACTCTTTTGTCCTAATGTTTTGACTTTCCTTCTAATGTGATCACTAACACTTGTACCTAGAACAATTAACCACATGTGAGTCATCCAATTATATCTTATGAGGCAGATTCAACATGTATTTTGACAGATTTTTTATACGCCTCAAGTGACTAAATTATAATATAGATAGGTAGCCAACTGAGTAAAGCAAAACCACTTAAAAATAATGTACTTTGTAACAGTTCTGAGATTTTAACTAAAATCTTAAATGATAATAAACTTAAGCTCAATTCAAGAGGTTTAATAGAGATAGATAAAATTCATGAATTGCTTTTGGAAGTCCGGAATGTTAAGCTTCCCATATCCCTCTGCAGCCTGTTATTGTACAGTCCCAGGAGCTAATTTTTAAAGATTTGTTGAAAAACGAGCTTAAAAACCAAGAGTAGGTGGCAGAGAGCACATGTGCCTTCAAAGCCTAAAGTATTTGCTGGCCAGTCCTTTACAGAAGAAGTTTGCCATCCCCCAATCTGCAGAACCATCCGGTGATGGTTGCTGTGCTTGGTTTCTGATTGTTAAGCAGTAAGAATGAGCTCACAACCAGACATTTTGCAATCTTTCTATGATTGAAAAATCGAAAACCCTATTTTATATAGGAAATCACAAATTTCATTTTTTTTTTGACTTTTGTGTTGTATAATTCAATACACTTTGTGGCTATTCTGGAATATATATTTTATAAGGTAAAGAATAGGTCAATACTTCAGATCCTGGTTATATATTTTTTGTATAATATTAAAGATTGGTTTCTATATAGACAGTCTTCCATAGCTTCAAATTCTACTTTGGCAAGCATTTTGCTTTGGCGTAATATAGTTTTGTTATTAAAAGACCATTTTCTTTCCATCTTCCCTCTCCCCCAACCCCAACCCAATTTGCATCCATTCCACAAGTACAGTTTTATTTTCAGTTGATATTGATGTAGCACCTTCTAAGTATCACAAACTCTGCTGGATGCTGGGATAAAACATGGCCAGACATGGCCCAGCCTTCCTGGAGCTGATGGTTCTTCCCTCACTTTCTCACTTCTACTGTCGTGAAAAAACATATTGCACCTGTGATATCCTAGTGTCTTATTGTGGGTTGCTAGGAAACTACAGTGACAAGGAAATAGCTTACAGCCTAGGATGGAAGTAGGAGAAAGAAAGGCTCTTCTCTAGTGAAAATGTTTGAAAAGAATGCAAAATATCAAGGTAATCTAGGTATCGTATCATCATACAATACCCTTCACGTAAAATTTACACAGAGTCATCGGAAAGTAGCCAACAATGCTTCAAAAAATGGGCTACACTGTTAATCAAGAAGCCCTCCAGTTAAGCCCACACAATAAATAAGAATATGCATTATCACAAGATGATTTCTAACAGGAATGTTTAGATTGGAAAGTCAATTTTAGGCCTCATCATAGAGAATCCATTTTATAAAATGTCATTTACTAACAAATGTTCATAAAGTAACCCGAATATCTGAAAACAAATTGGCAAGTCAGTAAATACAATTTTAAAAAATTAGCACTATTTTACTCAAACATGATTTGTAAAAGCAATAGATTAAAAAGTGTAAATTAAAAAAATATACTCATATTTTGGGATAGAGAGTATTTTGCTCAGTAGGTCATCAGCAGTGAGCTCTCCAAGTGTGGATGATGGAGAGCCCCAGGTGGCCCCCCTTGAGTTTTTAATCTCCACTGAGTAGAGGCTTCCTTGACCCTCATATCATTGACCACGGAGTGACCTAGAGAAGCCAACTTTCAAATCTCAGAGGTCACTGGTAATGAATGCTAAGGTGACCTTGTTTCTATCGGTCCACTAGCATGAGATTTTTGCTACTGGACTGTTGTAAGAACAAATAAAATTGTATATGTCCATAAATAATATAAATAATCCACCATACTTATTTGAATGAAACCACCAAAATAATGCATTAAACTACCACTTAGCATCATACTTAACTTTTATAAGAAACCCTCATGAAAAATGTTCTTGTATGTAATTCAACTATTTAAATAATTGGGGTACTTGACACAGAAGCCACTTATTATGCACTGAAATAGGAAGTGATAGTTTCCCCTATTGTAAGAGTACAGAACCTACATTCTAAAAAAGAGTAGGAGGAAATGTGATACTTAGTTGAAAGTAGAAAGTGTTTTTCCAATTTTACATGATTTTAATTTATAATCATTAGTTTTATTAACTGAGGCTATATTTTGATAACCACATCACTAACAATATTATTAAAGTAAACCCCACATATACTTGCCAGTTAGGGAAGGAAATCTATTTTACCAGTAGTGAGACTAAATTTGTGCTGATATATTTACAGCCTCTGGATCTGTTCCCACAAAGAGCCCTTCATAACACAGAGTAGTAGCTCAGAGAAAGGACTGTGGAATTGTCCTATAAGGTTTTGAATACTGGTTCTATAGTGGAAAACTTACTTAACCTCTCTGTGCCTCAGTTTCCTCAACTGTAAAAGGATAAAGAAGTCTCTCCCACACAGCACTAATATGATTACTAAACAACTTAATATCTATACAGTGTGTAGAGCAGTGCCTGAAACATGGCAAGTCCACAATGGGCATTAGCTACATGATTATTGTTAGAGCAGTGGGCAAAGAAAAGGAGGTATAACAACAGTTAAAACTGCATTGATGACTTCTGCTTCTGACCAAGATGGAATAACAGGGGCCAGATTTACTCTCTCACTTGAAGCAACCCCCCCACAAAAAAAAAAAAGAAAAAAGAAGGAAATAACATAAACAATAGTTTTCAAGATATTTGACTTCAAGCAATAAAGGAGAGTGATGTTGCAGAGAAGAGAGACAGATAAGATAAGCCCTACAACTCCTTGGGGCACTGCATTAGAGAGTTTCCATCTCACAGAGCAGGAAGGAGAAACTGGGGCAAAGCCCAGCAGATTCCCTGAGTAGAGGAGACAGAGTCAAGAGCCTGGTAAGAACAAAGCACCTGAAGTCCATAGGCAGAGATTGGAGAGGAAAGAGATGAACAGAGAGAACACTGGTGATCTGCAACACACCCCTCTGGAGTTTTCAGCAAAGCACTGATCAGTGCATGCAAGTAAGGAAACTCATCAATGCTGGGAAAAGAACCATCTGAAAGGATTAATTGGGAAATAGTGCTAACATGCACATGGGGTTGGGAATAGTGCCCATTCATATCATCCAGACTGGAAACCTCATAGTTCACTGTCCTTGGTTAGAGTACTCAGAAGGTTCTTACCTCAGTAGTGAGCCCTAGACTAAACACTGCTCTGGTGTGAGCGAACGAATTTTAAAAGCAAGAACTAAAAGGATCAAATCCCCTTCAATTCAATGTTTCCTGAACAAAGTTCAAGCATATAAGAATACAAAAATATCCCATAAACTAAAAATCAAAATGTCTGGCATTTAATTGAAAATTTCCAGGCATACAAAAAAGTTGGAAAGTATGACTCATATTGAGGAAAAAAAATCAATTGAAACTTATATAGAATTGACACAGATTATTATTAGCAAAGAAAGACAATAAGGTAGTTATTATAACAGCCATCCATATGTTCAAAAAGTCAAATAGGTACACAAAAGATACTAAAATTTGAAAAATTTCAATGGCTGAGATAAAAAAATACACTGTATGGGATTACTGGCAGGTTAAACACTGCAGAAGAAATCAGTGAACTTGAAGACAGCAATAGAAATATTCTAAGGAATTAAAAGGGAAAAATAATAATTTAAGAAAATAAATAAAACATCAGTGAGGTGTGTGACAAAACAAAATCAAGCAACCTAATATGTGCTTTAACTCATATATGTGGTAATTGAGTCCTTTAAGAAGAAGAGACGGGGGAGGTTAGAGAAAATATTTCAAGAAACAATGACTGAAACTTTCCAAATCTGATGAAAACTATACAACCACCGATCCAAATAGCCTAATGAACTCCAAACACAAGAAACAGAATAAAACAAAACCAAAGAACACCAGAAACAAATTGCTCAAAACCTTAAAAGCAGCTAGAGAAAAACAGATATGTCACACTCATAGAAACATAGACACAGATGGCTGTAAATTTCTCACCAGAAGAAAAGCAAGCGAAAAAACAGCAGAGCAGTATTTTGAAACTACTAAATGGAAAAATGTCACCCTAGAATTCTATATTGAGTGAAAATAATTTACAAAAATGAAGGTGAAATAACAACTTTTTTCAGACATAAAAAATTTGAATGAATTTCTCACCAGCAGATCCACACTACAAGCAATATTAAAGGAAGTCTTTGAGGCAGAAGGAAAAGGATACTGGAAATATGGATTAATACAAAGGAATGAAGAATACCAGATTTACAAGGAAATTATCATGTAGATTTTAAATGTCTTTTAAAAATAATTGAAAGGGTGAGACTTCTAAATGGCTGAGTGAGAAGCCTGGCAAATCCTACCTCTCAAAAGCAATGATAAAACTTGAAAAAAAATGTTAAGGATAACAACTGAAGGACACTGGAAACTGACCACAGACATATAACAGATCTAGAAGCATATATTCAAGAAAATCTACTGAACCTCAATAAGGACAGTGGGAATCTGTGTTCTTTCAGCTAGAGGCTGCTCCACCTCCAGCCCCTCGGCACTGAACGTCTACTGTGCTTCTAGGGCTGCGGAGCCAAGCACATGGAAAATTCCTTCACAAGGGACACTGTCAACAACAGCTATCTCCGTGACAAGTAATAAGGGAAGGCCAACATTGCAGCCAGCCTGAGAGTTCAATGCTGTTGGGGGTAAAGCACTGATAGGCTGACCAGTCAGACACTTAACAAATTTAGAGGAATTTGGAGGAATCAAATTTGTACCAGCGGTCAGGGAATACATCCCTGAGGAAGAGGTATTTAAGTGGAGACCTGAATGATGGGATGTGGACAGACAGGTGAAAAACTTGGGAAGAAGTATTTCAAGCCAAGTAAACCACTTACGCAAAGAAAAGAGTTTGTTGGGGAGTGTTGAGTTGCATTATGTGGGTGAGTTGAGTTGGAGAGATTTGAAACGACTTAGGGTATAATTTGGAGATAGCATATTCATAATTTGATATTCTTTAGATGTGTAGGGACACATGTGTCAAAGGTGACTCCCATGTGTCTAGTGTAAGTTCCTGTGAATGATGGAATCATTAGCCAAGACAAGGAAAACTAGAAGAAGAATAGGTTAAGGGGTGGGGTGAATCAGGTCAAGAAAGCAATTTGAAACTCATTAAGTTTTATGTACTTGTGAAAGAACAATGTTCCTGATAAGAGATTGATTCCGTTTTCTTAATAATTGGTCCTATTGTCCAACTCTGAGGTTTTTCAAACATCACAGGTCATTTCAGGATTAAAATTCTGGTAGCAAATTATAACATTTTAAGTGCCTAGAAGTTATTCCTTTAGACTAATTTAGTTACTATAACCCACTTTGTTAGATGTGTATTGGTATGTCTTTCAATATTTACTTTCAGCAAAAGCCTTAGATGTATTCCTTTAGATGCAATAATTTGGGAGGTGATTAAAAACAAATCAGTGAGTAATTGTGTAATAACTTTATTGAAATTAAATAAATTAACATAGCACTAAATAAATGTCTATTACATACAAAAATATGAGAGGCTGTTCTGTTTCATATGATTTTAGGGTTAATATTATTTTAACTTTAATATTTTTCTACTTAATATCAGATAAAACCATAAGGCTATATTATCAAAGTTTAGCAAAATTTATCGTTTTTACCCTTAGATAAAAATCTATCTTCTATTTATACTTGAACATAAATTGAGAATGAGAAACCTATGCCCAAGTTTAGCTGGTCTACAAAACATAGACATTTCCCCTCACCTGCACTGGCTTCCTAGCACCTGGAGGACAGAAATTGTGCCTTACTCATTTTATTCAGCTGGGGGCCTTGAATGGGGTAAAAGTTCTGTAAACATGTATTGAATTGAACTGACACTTTTTCTAATTGAGTTTGAGTATTTTCTACTGTTGCCATAATTGGAATGGATGATACAGATCAGCGTTCTCTCATATGACTAAAGACCATTATTAACTTCCAGAGTTTTTCTTTGTCATGGTGACTATTTCTCCTTTCATCCTATGTTCTTCTGTTCCTATTAATGCATTTTCTAAACTGAAATCTACTTAGAGCAGAAACAGTACTGAACAGAAGGAAGTTCCATATGCAGACTTTTCTCTTGATATTCTCCCTAAATATTTCAAAATACACATTATTTTTATAGAATGTTAACAACAGATTTATAAATATTGACACATGTTGATGTTGTTATATAAAACCTACATGTTTTTCACTGCAACATTCTATGTATTCTTTTTTTTTATTGGAGTATAATTGCTTTACAAAGTTGTGTTAGTTTCTGCTGTACAATGAAGGGAATCAGCTATATGTATACATATATCCCCTCCCTCTTGGACCTCCCTCCCCACCCCCATCCCATCCATCTAGGTCATCACAGAGCACCGAGCTGAGCTCCCTGTGCTATACAGCAGGTTTCCACTATCTATCTATTTTACACATGGTAGTGTATTTATGTCAGACCTAATCTCCCAGTTCATCCCACCCTCACTTTCCCTCCCTGTGTCCACACATCTGTTCTCTACGTCTGTGTGTCTATTCTTGCTCTGCAAAGAGGTTCATCTGTATCACTTTTCTAGATTCCACATATATGCGTTAATATGCGATATTTGTTTTACTCTTTCTTACTTACTTCGCTCTGTATGACAGACTCTAGGTCCATCCACATCTCTACAAATGACCCAATTCCATTCCTTTTTATGACTGAGTAATATTCCATTGTATATGTACCACATCTTCTTTATCCATTCATCTGTCAGTGGACACTTAGGTTGTTTCCATGTCCTGGCTATTGTAAATAGTGCTGCAATGAACACTGGGGTACATGACTCTTTTTGAATTATGGTTTTCTCAGGGTATATGCCCAGTAGTGGGATTGCTGGATCATATGGCAGTTCTATTTTTAGTTTTTTAAGGAACCTCCATACTGTTCTCGACAGTGGCTGTATCAATTTACATTCCCACCAACAGTACAAGAGGGTTCCCTTCTCTCCACACTGTCTCCAGCATTTATTGTTTGTAGATTTTTTGATGATGGCCATTCTGACCAGTGTGAAGTGATACCTTATTGTAGTTTTGATTTGCATTTCTCTAATTATTAGTGATGTTGAACATCTTTTCATGTGCCTCTTGGCCATCTGTAAGACTTCCTTGGAGAAATGTTGAGTTCTTCCGCCCATTTTTGGATTAGGTTGTTTGTTTTTTTGATATTGAGCTGCCTGGTCTGTTTGTATATTTTGGAGATTAATCCTTTGTCTGTTACTTAGTTTGCAAATATTTTCTCCCATTCTGAGGGTTGTCTCTTCATCTTGTTTATGGTTTCATTTGCTGTGCAAAAGCTTTTAAGTTTAATTAGGCCCCATTTGCTCATTTTTGTTTTTATTTTCATTACTGTAGGATGTGGGTCAAAAAAGATCTTGCTGTGATTTACGTATTCTTTTAAATAAACACAAGATTTTAAAACAGGCAATTATATGTTCTATTCCCTTCTTCTATTCCCTCTTAACCAATTTGATTTTCAATGCCTGATTTGACACAGGACTACAGTGCCACATGGATGACTTGTAGATCCCCATGGAGCTTACCATTCTGTGCCTATCTAGTCCAGGTTTCTAATAATTTATGCACTCTTTCTCTCCTTTCTTCCCTATTCCTTTCCTGTCTTCCTTCCTTCCCTCTCTTATTCAAACAATAAACACAATGATAAACATAAAATTACATTACAGTAGTGGGGCTAATACAACACAATATGACAAGGAACACTTGAGAATGACACAGAGCATGAACACGGGGAGACAAAGTAGATGGCAGAAAAGAAGGGACAGAAGAGACCCAAAAGATGACTAACAACCTCGTTAAAGAAATGAGGGTAGAACTGGGGATGATTATCCAGATGTGTGGGGCTTCAGATACCTGTGTCAAGGATGTCAACTTGGAATTGGTCAGACAGTATGTAAGTGTTGTTGAAAACTTAAGAAAGTGGATGAGAACTCAAAAAGAAACCCTTTTAGAGTGGAATACGAAGCCTAGAATAAGTACGTAGGGAATGCTGACATTGGATGGAGGGCACTGCTAGAGAGGGGCAGGGCAAGGGAAAGGGAGGAACCCCATGCCAGACACTAGCCTTGGTATGCAGGTCAGCAGGGACTCTAAGAAGACCCCATGCACTCCATTTCTACTCTAGAAATGGGGAAAGGGCTTTTCAGTTAGTGAAAATATATATGCCAAGCCAAGAAGCCATGAAAATCTGCAATTTTTACAGGAATAGTAAATATCATTGTAAATGGAATGTAAAAAGATGAAACTGAAAAGAGAAGTTGCATATAAGAGACATTAAATGCCAAGGTAAGCAATTTGGACATTCTCTCACTATCAACAGAGCAGTGGAAATACACATCAAAAAAGATAATAATTATCACTTCGAGCTGTAAACCATGTCACACTAAATTACTGCCAAAAATAAAAATGCAAAGTGCTACACTTGAGTAATTATTAATAAGAAGAATGAAGACAAAATAGAGTCACTACTATTGAGGAATGTATTTTGTGTTGTTTTACAAATAGTGGTGATTATTTTCTGTTTGCATTTTTATGCGAGGAGCCCCTTATGCCCAACAGCTCGTGTTTGCTGAATTTAGGATGCACGCAGGTTCCATGACAGCTGCACAGCCAACTGGCCCTTCAGGGGACCAGACACGTAGTTTTGATCTTCCTGGTACCGACCTCTAACCCAAGAAAGTAAAGTAATATCTCCTCACGAAGAACGTCAAGTTAACGGCAAATCCCCATCAAAAAGCATGTTCTGCTTTGAAGTCAGTAAACCTCAAGTTGTTTCCAGAGTAATGGGAGAAGGAGATGTTAATTTCATGGGATCAAAGAGAAACTCTAAATATCAGGTGTCCTAGCCATTGCAGCAGTGAGCACACCAACAGATCCCAGAAACAAAAGGATGAAGGTTAATGATCAATGGAAAGAGGGAAAATAGATTCACAGCGATGCAACACCATCTATGCTAAATGTTCCATGGACTCATAAATACTAGAGAGCAGAGGTGGGGTTAGGAAGCAGAGCCAAAGTGGAACAGGTCATTAGGAAGGGGTATGAAACAGAGGCTGAAGGTGACCATTGAGTATGGGATGGGTGGCTTGGTGAAACTCACCTCCAGAACCACCCATTGTCTGTTGGGTTACCAAAGTGGAAATGATATCACTGCTATTCAACAACTCATGTCCACCCCCATCTCTGTACCATGAGAACACTAAATTCCTGCTCCCACAATTTATATATGCTGTTTCTTCCTACAAGCACCATCTCTGCCTCCTGTCTCACTGCCCATGCCCTCTACTTTGAAAACCGACTGCTGGAAATGTTCCTTTTCCCACCCAACTGACTGAATACTCTATTCCCCATGCCCCATGTTCATGTTACAATATTTTATATTTGTTTTGTACAATTTTATGACTTCTCATAAAATCCTGACAAAGAAATAAATAATTTTAGAAGCGTCCCCCACATCCAATACAGTTCTCTGCAAATAAATAAATTCATATATGACAAGTGAGGGAATAAAGAAATCAATGTCTGAATAGTATGGTAGTTATGAAAACAAAATTAGGAAAAAAGACAGTTTTAAATCTTAGATTCAATACGTAATAGCTCCAGCAAACTTCTTAATTTCTTCAAGGTTCAGTTTCTTCTTTTTCTGAAGCAGTGAGATTACTACTATACTGAATTCATTTGGTTGGTGTGGGAGATGAATGAGAAAATGTCTGTAGGAGGTAGGATCTGACACATTAAATATCCTGTATACGGTAGATCTTATGGTTACACTTTTCTGCAAAGTTAATGCTCTGATCAGGTACAGAATGAGGTGTGACCAAAACCCCAAGATGTTCCCATCCAATGTATTCTTTGGGTTATTCTCCAGTTTTCTAGAATATTGTTTTTTAAATTAATTTTTTCATTTTGTGTTAATTTAAGAAATACCAATATATTCTGGACCTTCAAAATGGCAGCTGTAGAGTTGATCCCCTATATATTTCACTGAATGCTTTTATGCCCATGTTTATGCTCACATTGGCTGCCAGTTCTTTTATTTTTATCATCAGTGGGGAAGAGGGAAGACATAATACATAAATGATGTTCAAAAGAAGGTTCCACAGTGATGCAAGTAGAGGGAAAAGTGAGTCATCATGGGGAACAAGGAACACGAGGACACCTGCGCTCACCTGAATTCCCACAGGAGGATCATCCCAGTGTCAGAAGACAGCACCATCAATCACAATAAGTAACTGTTCTTGATTTGAACTTTGTTCATTTTATGAACTGCCTGCTATGAAACAGATATTCTGCTAAGCTCTGCGAAGCTAAGATTCTAAGGCTCATTTCAGGTCCTCCTCTGAATTCAACCTTAAAATAACTATAATATTATCAAGACTTTCCATAAACCCAGTTCTACACGCACAGGTATTTAAAAGGTTGAAGAAGTCAAGTTCAGTTTTCAATTTGGCGCTTAGAACACATCACTCTGTCATCGATTTCCATCAGGGAATAAACACCACTTACTGTATGCACATCCGTACACTTCAATCCTCATCCCAATCCTGCCCTTGGGATTCCAGGTTAAGGGGAGGAAGCGCAGGAATCTGGCTTCGAAGGGAGGCTGGAGTCTGTAGTGCACCACGCTGTCTGCATTTGTGTTTCCTGGAAAACCCTGGGACAAAATGGAGAAAGGCGTCAATGTGTCTGCAGAATATCGTCTTCCTGTTGTCACCGCACATGCTAATGAGCAATCAATGGTTCATTTTGTTAATATGCAAATGGATGCTTGCTTTTGAGAAACTCTGCTAACATTTAAGAGGGATGTGACAACCTCTCTTCAATGCCTGGATTAGTGACCATCATCTAAATTTTCCTTATTTGCAGGGTAGTTTAAGTTTCAATGGCAAAATTAAAGCAGCTGTAAACCTGCTACTTTTGAAGGCTTGCTTTTAGAAAGTTACTCATCCCCTAAATCATTTCCTAGCCTCCAAGCAGTCAAGACACTCACAAGCAACCTCACATCCAGGACAATCAAGCACAATGGGAACCTGCAGGTTTTGCGATAAGAATCCTAGATCCAAAAATTTGAGTGCTGGGGGGAACCTGATCAGTGTTCTAGTTCAAAACCCGTAACTTATAAATGCAAAACTCAAGCCTGAGAAAATGAAAAGATTCTGTGGAGGCAGAACAGCTGTTATCCAGCATGGCCAGGACAAGATCCTGGGGCTTCGGATTTCAATCCCTGTGTTCATTGTGTGTTGTCAGGCTGCCCCAAGTCATCAGCATTTAGGGGGTGCTTGGGAGAAACACATCAATGCCACCTGCTACAAGACAGAGGTGTGCTTTCTTAGCCACAGTCATCTGGCTTCATGCTAGAAGGGGTCAGCATGAGAGCAAAGGAACTTGTTATAAGGAGTGTGACTTCTTTTTCATGGTGTTCTTTTTAATGTAAGTATCAGCAAGAAGGGAAAACAAAGAATGCATGATGTTGTTGTACATATAGCATCTTAACAGAAAACGTTGCCCCATCTAAGACCTGACCAGTTTAAGCTCTGAAAACAGAGTAAGGGCTCTCAGGTATGGGTCTCTTCTGAATCTACTGTCAAATGTAAAAACTATCTAAATTTCACCAATTTTTTGGAACCCACAGTGAAAACATAAAATGTATATTTTGGGATGGGTCACCTTCAAGTTCTGCACTCTTTGATTTCACAAATTTTTATTATCCAGAAGTCAAAGGTGTTCACATAATAGTTCTCCATTTAATAGTAATAAAATGAGGGAACAAAAGGGGTCGATGCTTTCTCATGCTCACTTGCACTAGAGGGACAAACCCACCTACCTGCCATGCAGTTAATACAAACAGCCAGATATAATTACGCAGCCCAGGAGCAAAACTCTTTAGTTCTACCAAAAATGATGCTTGCCTAGTTATTTAGCTTTGTGAAATGCTGAGCCAGGTTTAACAACCAGACCAAACAAAGCCAGTAATCAAGTTTGTGAATCATGACCACCCGGGAGATTTCCTTGGTATAAATAGATGGAACTAAAAAAACCCAGAAAACTCAAATGTAATGAGAGTGCATGTCCCAGACATTATAAAGAAACTGGTTAGATTATAAGCCTATAAAATTCCTTACACTAACTCATCAAAATTCCAGGATAGAGAGTCTTGTTCCTACTTTACACATGAAAATGCTGACTTCTCCAAGGTCACAGAGGTAACAAGATGGAGAAGGATTTTGTGGAAGCTGGTTGCCACAGGTTAACTCTGCATAGGACTGCCTAGGCCACTGTTGAAACTCAGAACCTAGAGTAGGGCTGCTGAGGAAGCACTGGTGGCTCTTCGCTTCCATGGAGGACTTTTCTTCCTGTTCCTATGAGCTTCATTTTTTCACTTGTTAGAACAAAGCAAGAGTGGGCCTTTGTTCCCAACATTCTATGCTCAGCCTGCACATTTATGTCTGTTCTAGAAACACCAAAGCAAAATTATATAATCCAAATAATAGATTATGCCACATTTTTAAAAGATAAACATTAGCTTAGTAAAAATTATGAGATTATTTCCGTAATAAGCCCCAAATGTCTGAATGGCATGCTAGTAGAGATCCCTTCTACTCCAAACTCATTTCATTTAAATTTCTGTATCTTTAAAGAAATGTATCATTTATTTATATTCAAAGGAACTATTGATGGTTCTATATAGGACAAAAATAATGTAATTTCTTGAAATTAAAATTAATTAAGATAATCACATAGGTATACATGTATGTATACATAGGTACATACATTTCAAATATTTGATTGTGATTAAAATCACGTATAATGAATGTTTTGTGTGCAGATCTCAGAAGTTGTAAAGAGTGTGTTCTTAATTGTCTCTATTCGTATACTATTAACATCGATTATTCTCACCTGAAATATTTCTTGAAGCATACTCTGTCTCAGAAAACAAAGAGTATTCTGTATTAAATTTCATTAAAACAAAAAGAGAAATTCCTTTTGCTGTAGGGCATTGTCATCACACCAAGCTGAAGTACAGTTTTCAGAGTTTGTATTCAATAAACAAAATACTTCAGAAAGAAGTAATAATATACAAGGAAAATAAAACAATTTAAGTAGCATTCCTAGGAAATAATTTCATTATGTAGTTTATGCTGAGGTTTACAAGTTTTGTCAGCTACTAAAATAAATATCAATTTTACTTCTTACCTTGAATTACAACCTTAGAATTGCAGCAAATGTAGGAGGCAATGTTCCTCTCCTGACTGTTTATCTGGATGTCTTGGACATTGAACCTGAGATTAAATGTAAAGACGGGATGCAGAGTCTGACAGATGAGCTCTCTCTACCAAATGCACCAGTAATAACCAAAACACCAGCCACAGCCACAATCACAGCATCCACCACTCCTGGAGCATTTACCTCCAGGTGGGCAGTGGGTGGGTTACATTTCAGACATTATCTCACTTAATTAGTACTCAAATCTTTAAAGTAGGTTTTACCAAACTGGTTTTGTACACAAGGGAACTGTGACTTGCAGCAGATATTACCAGCTTAAGGTCACGCCCTAGGCAGTGGTGGAGATGGGAAAATGCTGCTTATACCCACATCAGCCTGGGGTCCAGTGTAAAGACAGGGAGTGGACATTCTTGAGTTCTTCTTTGGAGCACAGAGGCAGTGAAAAGAGCTTACCTGATATTGGCACAATGATTGTGAACACTTGAAAGAAAAGATGATGTAGGTCAAAGATTTCACTTTCATTGAACAAGAGAAATGATTGAGTGCCTCCATGGTGGTGTTTCATTCATTAACCAAGAAGTTTGTTTTAACACGTGAAAAAATGAAGCTCGTAGGAACAGGAAGAAAAGTCCTCCATGGAAGCGAAGAGCCACCAGTGCTTCCTCAGCAGCCCTACTCTAGGTTCAGAGTTTCAACAGTGGCCTAGGCAGTCCTATGCAGAGTTAACCTGTGGCAACCAGCTTCCACAAAATCCTCCGTCTTGTTACCTCTGTGACCTTGGGGAAGTCAGCATTTTCATGTGTAAAGTAGGAACAAGACTCTCTATCCTGGAATTTTGATGAGTTAGTGTAAGGAATTTTATAGGTTTATAATCTAACCATTTCCTTTATAGCATTCCTCTGTTAGCTATTACAGAATTAAAAAAACAAACCAACAAAACTCTTCCCACTATTGATCACCAGAACCACTTTAGCTTGATGTAGACTCAATAGTCAATAGCTTAAGGACATCCCAACTGAACGTTTTATCCACTATTAAGAACAAACATTGTTTGATAAAGTTTTCAGTTTCTACAAGCATGTTTTTTTTTTTTTGCGGTACACGGGCCTCTCACTGCTGTGGCCGCTCCCATTGTGGAGCACAGGCTTCGGACACGCAGGCTCAGCGGCCATGGCTCACGGGCCCAGCCGCTCCACGGCATGTGGGATCCTTCCGGACCGGGGCACGAACCCATGTCCCCCACATCGGCAGGTGGACTCCCAACCACTGCGCCACCAGGGAAGCCCTACAAGCATGTTTTTTAGCTACGTGCGAAAGTGACTAGAGTCTGTGGCTTGTGGTCCACTCACATGCTATAAACGTATTTCCAAAATAATTTATTTAGAAATTGATGATGCTGGGCTTCCCTGGTGGCGCAGTGGTTGAGAATCTGCCTGTCAATGCAGGAGACACGGGTTCGAGCCCTGGTCTGGGGAGATCCCACACGCCGCGGAGCAACTAAGTCCTTGAGCCACAACTACTGAGCCTGCGCGTCTGGAGCCTGTGCTCCACAACAAGAGAGGCCGCGATAGTCAGAGGCCCGCGCACCGCGATGAAGAGTGGCCCCCACCTGCCGCAACTAGAGAAAGCCCTCGCACAGAAACGAAGACCCAACACAGCCACAAATAAATAAATAAATAGCAAATTAGCATCATACTTAATTCTGAATATTAAAAAAAAAAAAGACATTGAGGATGCTTCTGAAAAGCTGCCAAGTCCTCATTTAGCTTGTTTAGCCATCACATCAGTGGCATCTAAACAATCATGAGAAAGGATCGATATGAGGCTCGTGTAGGGCCATGGTTTCTGGTGTAATGTTGAGTCATCACAATGCTGTAGTGAACGACCTTCAGGATGCCTATAATGCATTTATCAGTTTAAGTTTGAAGTATCTGTGACTTAAGAAAGACTTACATCAATTCTTCACTTCAAAATGTGAGAGGCAGTGCTTATAGCAATAAGTCTCAATGCATTAAAAATAAATGAGGATTGTCTCTACTCTCTGTCACCAGGAAATCAGGGATTCATAATTCAAGCACACTGTTAAGAGTATTTTACCACCTCTGAGGTAAGGGGTAGGATGTTGCTGGGATTCAAAAGGCACACAGAAATCCCCAAGTTCTAATTCTGGCCTTTTTAATTGCTGGACCGTGAAGATCTTAGACAAAACATTTTCTCTTCCTAACTCTCAGCTTCTTCATGAGTCATGTGGGAACAGTAATAAGTATTATTGTTAAAAATAATAATACTCTGTTCCTGTTATTTCCAGAGGTTCACAGACCATGAAAAAGTATACTAAAATTACTTCCTATAATCAGACAATGAAAAAGTTGTACTAAATTGCTTTAAAGCAAATGGTCTTGTTAATTATTTTTAATATTTTCTTGAACTGCAAAATACTACAACATTTATACATGAATAAAATTGAGGAAAGTATCCTTTCACTTTAGTTTTATCGAGTGAACTAAAAATTCAGTAACACGGTTTGTGATGCCAAATATGTGACCTGGAGTGAGTCACTCTTTGAGACCTTGTTACAAGGAAGAATCAAATCTGACTACATGTTGAATCTGCTTCTTTTACTTTAACCTTTGCTTCCTGTTGCTTCTGTTCACTAAAAGGATATTGTCTATACATAATGGCCTGCCTCGGGGAACCCTGCCCCTCTGCCTGAATGTTAAACCAAAGTGCCTTTGTTCAGGGAAACATCTGGACTCTGTCCACCTGTGGATGGCTGCAAGAAAGAAGAAATTAACACATCCCCTCCCCGAGGCCGGCCATTCCAGTGGATATTTGCAAAACTTATGGCCTTTTTACTTTACTTCCTCATCTCCTCCCCCTCTCTGTGCTATAAAAGAAACTGGCATCCAAACTCCGGTAAGATGGTTATTTTGAGACCTTAGTCTGCCATCTTTCTCTGTCTGCTGGCTTTCCGAATAAAGTCGTATTCTTTCCCTCAATACGTCATCTCTGATTTATTGGCCAGGTGTGCAGTGAGCAGAACGAACTTGGACTCGGTAACAACCTCAGTTTATCCAGATGCGGGTGCTTTGTACCAGGTGAACTCTAAAGTTTTCCCTTGTGTAGATAAGTTTACCTCAACACGTTCCAGAAGGTAAAAGAATAATCTCTCCTTCGGCTTGATTAAAGTAAGCAAACATCTACCTAAAGTGCACTTAAAATATGTGCTTTCCAGACATTTATGTAATATATTCTGCCATGAAAATCTCAAGTTGTGGTCAATGTGTTGGAAAAAGTATGCACTTAATCAGTATTTCCAGTTTTGGTTTATGGCCTCTTGGTGGAAGCAAGTCACGAGAGTCAAAAGCAGAGACAACCATCTCTGTGTGTCCCACCACCTTCTCCTACAGCAAGAGGGAACCCACCTGCCCCATGGCTGAGCACAACTACACCACACAGGAACTCATAGCGCCTGGCCCTGAAATAATCCAAAACCCAGGGCCAATGCAGATATGTGAAACTGGGTCCTAAATGCTGCTTTTAATTGACATGCTTTTGTTATCTGTATTGTTTAGACAGCTGCAACGTAAGCATTAGAGAAATATTATTAAAATCAAGTATTTTTCAAACACGTTGCTTAAGTTATAGGCTTTTACTTTTTTTTTTTTCCCTCCTACTTAAATATTATTAATCTAGGATGGAAGACAGCTCACCCTTCCTATGCAGCAAAAGTACAGCTCAAGTTTCTCAATACTCTTTCCTTCCCAATCTTTCTAAATGATCAGGAAGAAAACATTTTAGAAGACATATGGGAACATATCTTTTGCTGGCAAAGATGTTGAAAACAGAGAAAAAGTCAGAAAAAAGTTACGTCCGATGACATCAAGACCATATTTTGAACTTGTTACCGACCAGCGTTTTTGGCGTCCTTAAACTATAAAAATTGATCAAAGGCCAGACAAGAAATTCAGGCAAGGCTTTATTGGGGCCCCTGCTGCAGCAGGGCAGAGCGCGAACAAATAACAGGTTCCTTTGTTTGCTTGCTCCCTAAGGGGGGGCGAGTTTGTTCCTTATATGGCAGTGGTCCCCAAACCTTTTCGGCACCAGGGACCAGTTTCATGGAAGACCATTTTACCATGGGCTGGCAGGGGGTGGGGTGGGGGGATGTTTCAGGCGGTAATGTGAGTGATGGGGGGCAGCAGATGAAGCTTTACTTGCTCCTCTGCCACTCACCTCCTGCTGTGCAGCCTGATTCCTAACAGGCTGAGGCCTGGGGGGTGGGGACCCCTCTTATATGGCATGAGGGTAGGGGTGTGTCCAGGGGTCGGGCCAGAAGGGTGGCTTAGGTGGTCTGCCCACCCCTTAGGTGGTGTTGTGTGCAGGGGGCACATGCAGTACCCTGCTTTTGCTCTGGGCTCTTCAAAAGTGGCAGTTGGGTTTTTTGGTCTCTTTGTATCTTTTGTCCAGAATTTGCCCCCAATGAGATGCACATAGTTACTTTTAGTCCCATACAGTTTCTTTGTATTTTGTTGCTCGAGGAGAGGTGTGTCGAGGTGCAAGCACTGCAGCACTGCAGCAAAGGGCTCCAGGTCCCAGCAAAGGGTCCCAGGTCCCAGCCTGTCTCAAAATCAATATATGGCTGTTGAAAACAATACTAGAACACTGCAAATAAAAGTATGTTATTTGATACATGGCACAAATTGAGTTCTGACAAATGAATTGGCTTCTAAACTTCAAGCGTAACACAAAAGAAGAAAATGAAGTATGGTTAGTGTTATAAGGAGTGCCTCAAATGAGTGTTGGGTAGTGGGCATATTCTTAGCAGCTTCAAGGAATTAAATAAGTTAATGAAATTAAAGGAATTAAAGTATTTAACTGTGAGTCTAGACTGTTTTAGGAATACTGGGAGAATAGCACTAACCCAGTGGCCTCCTGTATATGTTGAAAATAGTAGTATGCAAATTGGGTGATTTGTACAAAATTTAGGAAGATTTCTCATTAAGAAGTTCCATTGACTTAAGGTGATACCAATATGTGTTTAGTTCAACATTAAACTACTTCAAATGGTAGGGAATTCCTTTAACCTACAGTTATGTTGAAGCCCTAACCCCAATTACCTCAGAATGTGACTGTATTTGAAGAAAGGTCTTTAAAGAGGTGATTAAGGTAAAAGGAGGCCATTAGGGTGGGTCCTAATCCAATCTGACTGGTGTCCTTATTAGAAGAGGAAATCTGGACACAGAGAGGCACCAGGGAAGTGTGCACACAGAGGAAAGACCATGTGAGGACACAGCAAGAAGACAGTCATTTGTCAGCCAGGGAGAGAGGCCTCAGAAGAATCTAACCCTGCCAACACCTCGATCTGGGACTTCTAGCCACCAGAACTGTGAGAAAATACATTTCTGTTGTTTAACCATCTGAATGTGGCATTTTGTTACTGCAGCTCGAGGAAAATAATACTCTTAGCTTCTGGATTGGCCTGTGGTGGCCTTGCTGAGTGACTTGGATCAGTGAGTCCTTTATGGCTCTAAAGAGCCACAATCCATTATACTCATGACCCTCAGGGTCTCACAAGGTTTGTATGCTAGGTGGGTGCCACGTTTGCTACTGCTCTCTAAGTCTGCCTTATTTCCAAAGTAGTTTAAATTTCTCCTCAGACCATCACTGACCAGTCTAGTTCTGGCAAGCAGAAGGCACTCTCGGTGGCATTGTTGAAATTCAGGAGTTTTTCAAGTTTAATTGTGTCTGCCAGTTGAATTCCCGGAAGAGTATTTGGCTGAGAAGGACAATGATGGTGCCTCCTAGCTAACTCAGACCATCCTTAACCACATTCCACACTGTCCATGCCTAAAAGACACTTGTTAATTGACTCAATTTTCAGGGCCAGTTGGTCATATCTAGGCCTTTCCATTCTTTCTAGTGCTGGCTCCTTGTTTTTTCCTATAGAGAGGCCCAGTTCAGAGGTGTCCTCTATGAGTCATCACTCTTAAGGACTCAGGGAAATTACACTGAGTTCTTATTTTTGAAATGTGGCATCACTTATTTCTGAAATATGACAGGTTAAGCGCTTTACAAGGGAATGACCATTTCTTAGTTAATGAACGAAGGGCCTTGGTCATGCCCTCCTCAGGAGCAGAGCGTCCAGAGCTTCAGAAGGACTTGGTGTGTTCTGTCCACCTTAGCACAGGACCATGCTGGTATTTTCATGTAAGAAACTAAGGGTGTTAAACCAGATCATCTTATTAAAATAACAGAATATAAGATTGAAAGAAAGCTCCGAGGTAAGAAAGACTGAAGGAAAGGAAGAAAAGAAATCAGAACCAAAAGAGATAACAGTGATAACATCGCAGGCCTGAGTCACCATCCTGAGAAAGTCTAGGAACCTGGATTTGGGGAGGGCTTTCACCACTCCCAGAATTGATAAGAGTGGCTCACTGCTGCCTAAGATGTTTATGCAAACAATGTGGTTGATGCTGAACACTTGCATTCCTTCTGGAATCTGGGATTTTGATATGTGCCAGGGAGAGGGTGCCTCCATGATCATCCCCCATAAAAGCCTGGATTCCTAGGCTGAGGCTAAGCTTCCCTGGTTGGCAACATTCCAAACATGTTGTCCTCATGGCTGGAGGACTTAAGTGTGTCCTGTGTGGTTCCATTGGCAGAGGACTCGAGGGAGCTTGCCTCTGGTTTCCTCCAGACTTTGGCCCACTTGCCTTTTCCTTTGTTGACTGTACTTTGTGTCCTTCTGCTGTAATAAATCACAGCTGTGAATATAACCCTATGCTGATCCCTATGAGTCCTTCCAGTGAATCATGGAGCCTGGGAGTGGCGTGGGGGACCCCAATACAGGAGTGATCACGGAGAACTGCCAGAGGCAAAGAACTCAGAGCGGAATGCAGCCTGGGGACATTCCCTATAGGACACAAGTCACCTCCATGAGAACTGCACAGAACAAGCTCTTAACATAGCATCCTCCTTTCCACCTGTCACAGATGGGCCTTTCATACTAACAGGAGATCTGTTCTGCATTTCCACACTTTCAAGTAACAATCACAGGTCACAGGAAGACGCATGACACAACATACTTATATATTCCAAGCACTTTATCTAGTAACAGGGCAACTCTATGAGGCTTTCTCAAGACTTGGCTTTTTTGGTGATTTCACTGCTTCTGAGAATGAGATTATTATCTTGCGCTCAATAAAACATACAAATAAATAAATGTGTTAATGTCTTTACTAACCGTTAGATTTTGGTAGACTAGTATAGGCTATGTGTGGTAGGATTAATTCTTAGATTTGCCAAAGTCCAAAAGAAGAGAACCAGGGAAGCATCAAACTTCACACTTCTCATCACAAGAAAAAGAATGTGTAATAATGTGAAGTGATGCTTGTTAACTTAACTTATTGTGGTAATCATTTCACAATATATACATATATCAGATCATTATGTTGTACACTTTAAACTTACACAATATCATGTGTCAATTACATCTCAATAAAACTGGAAAATAAATTTCACGCTAATGGTAGACATCTTGAACAAAAATTCCATTTTTAAATCATTTGTGAGGGAGAGTGAAAGCCACTGAATAACTTAACCCTTCTGAGACATTCCATATGGATTTTTAACCTCTTTCAAGAAGCTAACTGTCCATTTTAACATTAGGGAGAAGTAGACAATCCTGCAACAGTGGAATGAAAAATTCCTCCATTAAAAATTTTCTTCTCACATCAGAATATTTAGATTTATCCTACACTGTGTTTATAAGGGAAACATACTACCACAAGATTTTGCTCTCATTTATGCAAAAGATAGTAGCTCTCTTACAGTGTTTGTCACAATTCTGATTTCAGAGGAAGTGTTAACTTAAATAGGATTTAGCCAAATTCGTTTAAAAATATGTCAAGATCGGGACTTCCCTGGTGGTCCAGTGATTAAGACTTTGCCTTCCAATGAAGGGGGCGCAGGTTCGATTCCTGGTTAGGGAGCTAAGATCCCACATGCCTCAGGGCCAGAAAAGCAAAACATAAAACAGAAGCAATATTGTAACAAGTTCAATAAAGACTTTAAAAATGGTCATACATAATTTTTAATCTGTGCAAACACTCATGAGTTGTCTTCATGCATTTTAACAGAAATGGAATCATATTTTGCAAATTATTCTCCAACCTCCTGTTCCCATTTAAACCACTCAAGCCCTATAGATCTTTCCATGTCAGAACATCTCAGTGCTGCTCATTCTTTTTTAACAGCTGCATGGTGTTATACTGAATGGACTTAAAATGATGTACCTTTCTGATATTGATAAGCTTCTAGGCAGTTGTGGGGCTTTTGGTTTTGTTTTTTTTCATGTAGCTAGACAAGCCCCTAGTGATTAGACATGTGGAAAAGCTAAAGAGAGCATGTTGTTCCAGAGAAGTTCACATTAATATACAGCAGAGACTCTTCTCTCATGATTGGCTTCATGTCTCTCCAGCTCTGATAGATAATATCATCTAAACAAATATTTTTGGGGAGGTTTACCCATTTCTAGTGGGGCTGCACTTCTGGTTCCCTAACAACTTGCAGCTTCTGATCTGGGCAGAGTGAAGAACAAAACTAAAGGTGATGGTGGAGCTTGTGCCTAGGATAACACCCACGGGACTGAGATAATGAAACAGCCACTGAATGATGCACGTTTGACCCTGGGGATGTCAGAGGTTTCTAAGGGAGCTTTTAATGGGCTAGTATTACAGGGTCACTTTTTAAAAACAGGTTCTACTTAAGTTGCATCCTTCTGCATATTTCTTTCTACCATCCTAGTTTCCTTCCAAACCAACGGGATGACAAACCATGCTACAATAACATGAACACGTCGGTTTACATGAGGGAGTAGGGAGTTTACCCTTATCTGGGGAATTCTGAAATAGAGATTCCTGAAGGCACTATTTCTACCTGAATGTTTTGCACACTGCTAACTAGTCACTTCTTAACTGTATGAGAGAGGAGTTTTTCTATGTACCATTTCAAATCAGAATCCAGTGGTATTTTACCATTAGGCAACAAAAGATCATCAGTTTCCAAAATTTAGTGAAATTTACAATAATTGAAAAAAATTTTTGTGCTAGCAAAAGTATCCAAGAGAGAAGAATCCAAGACAGAGCAAATATATTATCAAATTATTCATGAAATGATAATGATGTTGTGTGTTTGTGGAGTGCTTCCCATAAGTGATGCCCTGAGCCAAGCACTTGGCTTAGATCTCCTCACTTAATTGTCTCGACAGTGTAATCACTCTCACCTAAATATGAATTCAATCAGTCTGACTGGTTGAAATGCAAGGAAGAGCTCACTGATGTTCCCTGGTTTATAAAGAAAATTGCTTGTTATTACTTCTGTTCTGGATTATTTCACAGACATTAGACCGAAGTTTTAGAAGAAAATTCCCCATTTTAGTTTAGCAGATCTTCCCGTTTTTATCATGTCTTAGTTATAAAAATTTCAGAAATGCAAATATATAATGTAATATAATATACTCTTTACAAAAAAATAAAAGTAAAGATTTATCTCATTCACGAAAATGCTAAAAAAGCAAGATAGCAGAATTAATGCTTTAAACTTAACACCTGACTACTACAGGCTAGTGCAGATGAATAAACATCTATAGAAGACGAACTATAGGGACTTCTCTGGTGGTGCAGTGGTTAAGAGTTCACCTACCAATGTAGGGGACACGGGTTTGAGCCCTGGTCCGCGAAGATCCCACGTGCTGCAGAGCAACTAAGCCCGTGCGCCACAACTACTGAGCCTGTGCTCTAGAACCCACGATCTCTGCAACATGAGAAGCCACCGCAATGAGAAGCCCGCGCACCACAATGAAGAGTAGCCCCCGCTCGCCACACTATACAGAAGGACTATATGATGAACAGCATCAAATTTATAATCATTGGGCAAACTATGAGGTACGATTTGAAATATACTAGAAATGGTCAGTGTCTTTCAAAATATCCCTTCTAGTCTTCCCCACAGTGTCTAAGGGGCCACCATGGCATTGAAATACTGATATACTGTGAATCTCAAAGACTTTTCAATCTTAAGAAGTGTCTTTCTGAAATGGAACTACCTTTGTGGCATTCTTTTATTTTTTTAATTAATTAATTAATTAATTTTAAAAATAGATCTTTATTGGAGTATAATTGCTTCACAATACTGTGTTAGTTTCTGTTGTACAACAAAGTGAATCTTTTAAGTCAGGGTCTCTCATCCATTTATTCATCCAACAATATTACTTGAACCACAATTGTCAGCAGGCACCGTGTAAGGCTCTGAAGAGGACAGGGGACAGAGGCAGAGCTTTCCTAGAAAAGCTCACATTTTCACCTCCTTTATTCTCACCTGAGAGCAGCTGACACAGAAAGAGCAGGAGAAAATGTTGATGTCTGAGTAGGTAAGAGGGAAAGGACAGAACACTTTCTTTGACCACCTTACTATGAGCTGCTGTGGGCTGGCTCTGCGGACAGAACATAAAACATGTGGAAAGACTGTGCCTGGGTAAGTGGTTTCTACATGGACTATTTCTAAGACAGTGTTATGCTCTTACAATTTCTCACTTTCATTTGTATAACTGTCTCTGCTCTGAGTACATTTCACAGAAAAATCTTAAGTGAGCATTCAAGTAAAGCAATGAAAATGTACTGCAGTATGATCAAGCGGGTATTTTAGCGATTTATAATTATGCCTCTAGCATATAAAATGCTCCATACTTCACAAGTTGGGCTTGTTAGGAGGCAGATAAATTCATGAATATGTGCAGTCTCTATTATAGCTCTATCCTGGACTATTTTTCTTAAAGATTTTTATAGCTGCATATGAGGTGATTTTAAGAAAAATACTTTGACTACATTTTTCATTTTAAATACTCACTACAAATTGTGTAGGAATATTCAAAGATAGAATTCTCCTGTTCACCTCCTGTCTTGAAGAAGCTTTTACTTTGTGTTTTTGAGTGACATAAAGTCACTTTGACTTTGTGTTTGAAAGTGACATAAGTGTGGTAGGTGTCCTGATACAAGGATGGCATTTTCGGTTCCATGCCTGTTTCTCAAAGGTTCAATTAAGCGCAGAGGACCGGGTGACTTCCTTACTGTTTCTCTGTGGGCTCCGCCTGTCCCATCACTGAGTCTGCCTGTCATCCTCGTGCAAACTGTTACAGGCCCCATGGGGTCTGTGTCCTGGCTTCCATGTTGGATCCATTAGGAGAGCCCTGGGGGACCATATGAGTTGCCCACAGGGTCCTACCTGAGCTCAGGGGAGTAAAGGGGGAGATTGAGGGCAGTGAGAACTCTCAGCACCGCTGCCCCTGGGCTCCCTCCCTGGAGGTAGTGATGAATGCCCAGACCTAAGAGCCTTCTGCCCATGTTTGCTGCACATATAAACTTAGTGAGGCAGTGATGAATTTGTGGAGAAAACAATATTTTTTTAAGTCAGAAGAACTAATTTAGAGTTCCTGACCTGTTGTGATTCCAACTTTGTATACATCTCTTAATCTCCATGAACCTCCATTTTTCTGTGCAAAAGAGAGGTAACAGTGATTGCCCTGACTACCTCCACGCTGGAAGATGTATTGGTGTTTTATGTACAATGAAAAACTATACAGGAGTTCCATGGCCAACGGTTTGTAGAATGAGGCAAGGTAGAATAAAAAGTGACAGAAGAAACAAGAACAGAAAGACGAGGTGTTCTTTTCTTTTAAACAATAACAAATTCACTGAGGAGTCTGAAAAGTGCCAGGAGCTGGGTGCTGCAGAGGCCAGCGGACACCATGGAAACCTCAGCGGGATGACCAGTGTTTCAATGTTGCATCACCGTTAACTAATAGGAAGCCAGTTTCCTCTCCCTGACTTTCAGAGAACTAAGGATTGTATATTTTGGAAAATAAGGTTGAAAATGAGAATAAAGGGTGAAGATGATTGGACTGCAAATTTTTTAAAAAATTTCCTATTTTCCTGCTGCCTCAACACCCAGGGGACCAGGTGCGTGGGTGTGCCCAGGCTGGTTCCTGCCGCAAGATTCCCTTTTTTGCCCTCCCCGACTGTGACCTAGACATTCCAAGAAACAATGAAATCTGCTCAAGCCTTGTTTCTGCTCCACCCAGACCTGCCCAAGGTCCTCACTCTCTCTCGACTCCCCACCTGCTAGGTGGCTGCTGCATGGTGAGGTGTGCCCTGTCTTCTCCTCTAGGACCTGTGAGTATAATAAACCCTTTCATTTCTTTTGCAGAAATATTGCAGTGGCCCTTAAAGACCCTACAAGGGGGACTTACTACCCCATTTACAATGATACTGGCAGCAAATGGAATTTTAATTCCAAATATATGCAGTTTGGGAAAGCTAGATGATTTCCTATACAGACTATCTAGAAGGTTCTGTTGGCTCCTAGGCACCCAATAAGCTATTAGAGAGTCTGTTTCCTGGACATTGGCTCACAATATCTCAATTTCTCAGGCCCCATCTTTATTTTCATTCTCCCCATTTACACTGGGTGCTTATGACTATCAGCCATGGTTTATGACTAATAAAACCCTGTTGTGTAAAGTGCACTAGAGTGAGGACCTTGCACAACAGGTGATTTAGGCATAAGAAGCTATCCTTCTGCTATATTCTTTTAAAATACTGAATAATTTTTTAAAACATGAATTACAAGTTGTCAGGGATGTCAGTCATGTACACGCGGATATGCAACTAAAACTGTGCAGGTGTATCCCTCAGATTGTTTAGTGCTTCAATTCATTTTTGAAAGACATTTTGTGCTAAGTGAATGCAATCTAACATATAATTTTGGTATGTTTTACGAAAGGGACAATCATACTTCCCACTATTATCATTTAATTAATATGAAAAGAGTTAGTTTGGCTTTTGCTCAATTTTGAATGTGATTTTTAAACCTCATTTTATTAATTTAGATGAACTATAGAACTATGGTATACCATAGTATCAGCAATTCAGAAATCCTCAATGCAGTGTAACTTTCAACCTGTTCCAAGAGGATTTAAGGGCATCGTAATGTCCCAGAGCTGTAAAAATTTGCTTGTGGATGCATTAAGCATATGCTTATCTCACATACAACTTTTCAGTCTTAGAATGAATGGTTTTTGTGAATTAAAAATTATTCTGCAAAAATTAGCATAGCTGTCCTTGCCTTTAAACATCACTCTGGTGAGGTGGTATTAGGAATAATGAGAAGAAACTTGTATCAACCCTGCCCCCCACCACTGATTAAACTACAATATGCTCTATACGCCATGAATCACTTCTTTTAAGAAAGCTATCTTATCGGATGGCAGCCGCTCATACCTGGAAATGTAGAAAATACTTCACTCACACCGTTTACGGAGACTAACTGATGAGGAAACACCCAAGGCAGAGACAAATGAGACGGAGCTGTGCACTCAGGGATGCACAGGCTGGGATGCAGGAAGCAAAACTAGCACCAAGTGGCCCCTGACCTGACGTGATTCTGCAGGGAATTGCAGCAGATACATTTGCTGGGAAATCAGGCAACACTCAAGGAGGAGGAGGCTGCAGATTTGTAATTTAATAATGAGGAATTTAAACTGTTGCCACGAAAGGAGGGGCATTTCTAGTAGAGCAAACCTCCATGCAAAGGCCCGGACTTGGAAGAAGGAGGCGCGCTCTCCGGACAAGCGGGATGCTGGGTGGAACTTGGCTGAAGTTTAGGAAACAGGATGGTGAGAAGAGTCTGGGGAGTCAGGTCAGGGCCACTCTGTGAGGGGCCCTGAGTGTGAGAGTAAGGAAGTGAGACCACAGTCTCCAGGCAAGGGGGCGCTCAGGGAGGCACAGGGGAGAGGGAGGAATATGCCCACCTTCTCTGGGGGAAGATGCCTCCCCCCTTCCCCGGCCCCACAGGGGTGGGAGGTGAGGCTGGGGGATTTGCTTCAGAACACAGGTGGGAATCTACTGTTATAGACTGCATCTGAAATGAAGAAAATTAGTAATCAGTAATGAGTTAAAATAGAGATCATTTCATTTGGAATTAGACAAATCCTTAAAAGGTGCTACATACACATGGAAGTTCATTTATCTTCTGGTGCAGAGTCAGGTTTTGGTTTTAGTTTTGTTTGTTTTCCCTTTTTTCTAACCAGCCACAATGAAATCAGGGT
The DNA here is from genome assembly GCF_949774975.1 of Lagenorhynchus albirostris. Classification (NCBI taxonomy): domain Eukaryota; kingdom Metazoa; phylum Chordata; class Mammalia; order Artiodactyla; family Delphinidae; genus Lagenorhynchus; species Lagenorhynchus albirostris. Next base: position 95,963,968 of record NC_083101.1, on the reverse strand, counting down.
TGGGGTAGAGTTCTCGGTAGCAGTGACTCCATTCTGGAGGGAGAGGCAGTGAGCAGGGTCTCACCTCCTTGCCTGGATGCAGCTCACCAAGCTCTCAGGCAGGAGGGCGAGCACCCTGCCGTCTTCCGCGGTCCCGAGCCCTCATCCTTCTCCAGCCCGAGGTCTGAGAGCTGAGCGGTTCCTCCTTCCTCAAGGGCACAGCCCTGCCTTCCCCTCCTCAGGAGTCTCTCCTGGGATGAGCCCTGGGTGTGGGGCCCGGAGAGGCTGCCCCCCCGCAGCTCCCTGTAGTACTAAGGGCTCCTCCCAGCGTTTGCCAGCAGCTTCCGTGCTGGTGCTTGTTAGGGCCGCTGGGCTGGGAGGACGGGACCCACAGAAATGTGTCATTTAGTGAATCCACAAAGTGGCATCACTCAGCCTGGGCTGTTAGGATCACACCCAGATGGCCCTCGGGAAACATCCAATAGAAATTGGTAAGTGTAGGTCACCTGAAATGCACCTAGAGAGAGGAGATCCTGGGGCCACTTGGAAGGGAAGGGTTTAGGGGACTGGCAGAGCCAATGACAGCCAGACACAGGCTAAGATAAGGCCTGGGTGGGTCAATAGGGAGACATTAGATGAAGTCATTAAAGGAGCTCAGCGTCAGGTCTGGTTTCTAACTGCGATACTAATTTTTTATCAGATCAAATCCTGGCCACGTACTTCCTGTGTGGAGTGAAGGCTGCCTTAGAAACTGGCATGTTTTTATATATAGTACTTGTTTTTATATATAGTACATGTTTTTATATAGTACTTCTCTCACTTCCTGAACAAGTATTGGCCTGGGAGCATTGTCAGTGCCCTTGAATTTTTGTGGGGTGTCCAGGCATGCAGTGTTCCATTTCCAGCAGCATCTGGAGAGATGGACACCACCCTCAGCAGAGGGAGCAGAGCTGTGTTTGAGAGGAAGCATCTCCAGTTATACAAGGTCAATTGGTTCTCTGTAAAAAGTGATACTATCCACATGCAGTTTAAAAGGCCCTTGTAGACATCACACATAACAGGTTGGCAGAGTAAAGACTCTCTTCTTCCAGCAGTGACGAGAATATGTTCCTGTTTTGATTTAAGTACATAACCAGAAACAGACTAAAAAGGCATTATAGAAACTATAGAAATGAGTCAAAGATCTACAACAACCAAGTGAACGCACAATCAAAAAAAGTCACATTTAAAAGGGTAGGAAACCTGTGGCATTTTTTAGTCATTTTTTAGTGCAGCTTGAGGAAAGTGGCATCCAGATCCCCAGCCCCATTTTGCAAACCTGAGAGAGATCAGACTGATCTGCAGTGTTCTAACCTGTCTGTGGGCTGCCTAAGGATTGGTCTTTTGACACCTAACTCAGAGTTCTGACAAACAAAAATGGCTCAGATCTCGGAATAAGGGAGCCATGGGAAGCAGCGGGTATGATTTGTAAAAACAGTTGCAAAGGTAACTACAGACCCACAGACACCAAGGGCAAGAGATCACTGATTGAGGAGTACAATAGAACAGCTAAGGCCCCAAGAGTAAGCAAGAGTGAGACTCTTAGAAAAGTAAGACATTTAAAAGCAGATGTATAAATAGGAGAACTGGGGGGAAAAAAAACACACGCACTGGTCCAGAGACAACACAGGCCTGAAAAGACCCTAAGACATCACGTTAGGCTGATTACAAAGGTCTTCCCCTGTGGAGAGCAAGTATAAGAAGACTGGGAGAGGTGGCTGTTTTTTAAAATGCCCAGTTTTCAACAAAAGATCACCAGGCATACAAAGAAACAGTAAAACTAGGCTCATTCAAAGGAACAAAATAAATATCCAGAAACCATACCTCAAGAAACAGGTTTTGGACTTACTGGAAAAAGATTTTAGAACAACTATCTTACATATGCTCAAAACGTTAAAGGAATACACCAACAAACAACTAAAGGAAATCAAGAAAACAACGAAATGAAAATGAAAGCACAACTTACCAAAACTCATGGGATGCAGGGAAAGCAGTACTTAGAGGAAAGTATAATATAAAAGCTTACACTGAAAAAGAAGAAACATATCGCAATCAGCCACCTAACCTTACACCTTAAGGGACTAGAAAAAGAAGAACAAATTAAATTGAAAGCTCAAAGAAGGAAGGAAATAATAAAGATTAAGACTAGAAAAACAGAAAAAATCCATGAAACCAAGAGTCGGTTCTCTGAAAATCAACAAAATGGACAAATCTTTAGCTAGACTGACTCAGGAAAAGAAAAAAAAGAAGACTCAAATAATTGAAATCAGAAATAAAGACAAAGACATTGCTACATATTTAACAGAAATAAAAGGATTATAAGAGATTACTATGAACAACTGTACACTAAAATACTGGATAATCCAGGTGAAATGGATGAATTCCTAGAAACACATAACTTACCAAAACTAAACCAAAAAGAAACAGAAAATTTGAATAGACCTAGTAAGGAGATTTAGTTGGTAACCAAAAGTTTCCTGGCAAAGAAAAGCCTTGGACCGGATGACTTCATGGATGAATTCTACCAAATATTTAGAAGCACTAAGAAGAACCAACACCAATCCTCTCAAACTCCTACAAAACTTAAAGGAGAAGGAACACTCTCTAATTCATTCTGAGGCCAGCATTTCTCTGATACCAAAGCCACATAGACACTACAAGAAAAGACAGCTGTAGACCAACATCCCTTATAAACAATGATGCAAAAATCCTCAACAAAATACTGGTAAATCAAATTTAGCAGCATATTAAAAGGATTATACACCATGACCAAGTGGGATTTATTTCTGGAATGCAAGGGTGGTTCAATATACAGAAAACAAGCAATGTCATATACTGCATTAATGAAATGAAGGGGAAAAGCACAGGATCATCTCAATTGATATAGAAAGAGCACTTGACAAAAGTCAGCACACTTACATGATCAAAGCACTTAAGAGACTAAGAATAGAAGAAACTACCTCCACATAATAAAAAGCCATATATGAAAAACCCACGCTGAACATGATAGTTTTTGGTGGAAGGTTGAAAGCTTTTCCTCTAAGATCAGGAACAAGACAAGGATGTTAGATTTTGTCGCTTCTGTTCAACATAATACTGGAAGTCTTACACAGAGAAATTAGGCATGAAAGACATCCAAATTGTTAAGTAAGAAGTAAAATAATCTCTGCAGACAACATGATTTTATATGTAGAAAACCCTAAAGACCCCCCCTGCCCCGCAAAATTGTTAGAACTAATCAGGGAACAATGTTTCGGGATACAAAATCAATACACAAAAATCAGTTGCAATTCAATACACTAGTAAGGAACAATCCAAAAATAAAATTAAGAAAGCAATTCCATTTACAACATTATCAAAAAGAATAAAATACTTTGGAATAAGCTTAGTCAAGGAGGCAAAAGACTTGTACTCTGAAAACTACAAAACATTGCTAAAAGAAATTAAAGACAAAAATAAATGGAAAACCATTCTGTGCTCATGGATTAGAAAACTTAATATTTTTAAGATGTCAATGTTTCACAAAGTGATCTACAAATCATTTTCAACAAGGGTACCATGTATTCAGAAAGGACAGTCTTTTCAATAATTGGTGCTGGGAAAATTGGATATTCACATGTAAAGGAATAAAATTGGACCCTTACCTTACACCATCTACAAAAATTAACTCAAAATGGATCAAAGTCCTAAACATAAGACCTAAAACTATAAAACACTTAGATGAAAACATAGTATAAAAATTTCATCACATTGGATTTGGCAATGATTTCTTGGATATGAAACCAAAAGTACAGACAACATAAGCCAAAATAGACAACAATATAACATATAGCTATAAATGCTTACATTGAAAAAGAAGAAATATCAAAACATAACAGAATTTAAAACTTGGATACATCAAAGAACATTATCAACAGAGTGAAAAAGGCAACCAATGGAACAACAGAAAATATTTGCAAATCATATATATGATAAGGGGTTCATATCCAGAATATATAAAGAACTTTGTACATCTCAACAACAAAAAAATCAATCTGATTTTAAAATGTACAAAGTACTGCAATAAACATTTATCTAAAGAAGATACACAAATGCCCAATAAGCACAGAAAAAGATGTTTGTTAGGGAAATACAAATCAAAACCAGAGTAAGATATTACTTCACTCGCTTTAGGTTGGCTATTTTTTTTTTTTTTAATGGAAAATAAGATGTGTCGGCAAGGATATATAGGAAACTTCGTGCACTGCTGGTAGGAATGTAAAACAGTGCAGCTACTTGCAAGACCGTTATGGCAGTTCTTCAAAAAATTAAAAATAGAATTACCATATGATCCAGCAATTTCACTTCTGGGTATATATCCAAAAAAGTTGAAAGAAGGGTCTCAAGGAGATATCTGTACACTCGTGTTCACAACATTATCCACCATAGCCAAAAGGTGGAAACAATCCAAATATCTACGAACAGATGAATGGATTAAAAAATCTGGGACATACATACAGTGGAATATTATTCAGCCTTAAAATGAAGGAAATTCTGACACATGCCACGACATGGATGACCCTTGAAAACATTACGTTAAGTGAAAGAAGCTAGTTACAAAAGAACAAAAATTATATGATTCCACTTATATGAGGTATCTATTCAAATTTATAAAGCCAGTAAAATGGTGATTGCCAGCGCCTGCAGAAAGAAAGGAAATGGGAAGTTAGTTTTTAATGGGTAGCAAGTCTCAGTTTGGGACGATGAAAGAAGTTCTGATGGATGGACTTGGAGGGTATTGTGCCGAATGAAAGAAGTCAGACAGAGAAAGACAAACACTGTATGACATTACTTACACGTGGAATCTAAAACCTATAACAAACTAGTGAATATAACAAAAAAGAAGCAGACTCACAGATATAGAGAACAAACTAGTGGTTACCGGGGGTAGGGGGGCAAAAAAAGGGTGGGGAGTGGGAGGTACAAGCTATTGGGTGTAAGAGAGGCTACAAGGATGTGTTGTATGACACGAAGAATATAGCCAATATTTTGTAATAACCGTAAATGGAGTGTAACCTTTAAAAATTGTATAAAAAATATACACATTCAATAAATATTAGTTGTTTTACCTCTCAAAAAAATTCTGAAGATGAATAGTGGGGTGATAGTGACACAACAATGTGAATGTACTTAATGCCACTTAAAATACTTAAAAGGATAAATTATATGTTATGTATATTTTACCACAATAAAAATTTAAACAAAGTAAAAGTGCATTTTCATTTAGGTGAATGTTAGCAATGAGACCCAGACTGATACAATGAGAAACAGAAAGTTTCCTGCCTATGAACTCCCTGTGGTAAAGGGAAACTCTACTCATCCCAGCCACGGCTGCAGATTTCCTGGACACTCTGGGTGGCTGCCACCAGGCCCATCCTCAATTTCATGTCAGTGACACAAAGCCCATTGCGACTGTACCCTGTTTGGTGTCACGCAGTGGCAGGACACGACAGAATTTCTCAGTTCTTACCAAGGGAATATAGTCATCATCAACTTCACACAGTGAGAGTCTCAAATTGCCCACAATCTTATCTAGCTCTTGCCAGCAGGAACACTTTTTTATCTTAAGGTAATGAATGCTGAATCATTAATACAAATCAAGAGCTGGACGACGGAAAGTTACACACCCATGATTCAATCAAGATAAACGCGGAGAGTCCACATCCTCCCAACCCCTATGATGTGGATGCTTATATTACCCAGCTATGATGAGCCAGTTCTGACTGAAACTGCTTCCCACTGAAAATGGGGAGCAGAAAGTCTCCCAGGAGATTGCCTGTTAGGCAGCCTCCCCACTGTTTCTTGGGGAACACAGTGCAGTAAACAGATCATCTCAGGGGGCTGTCAAATAGACAAAACAGGAGTGAAGGTAACGAAATCAGCCCTTAGCAAACAACGTAAACTGGCATTAATAAGAAGAAAATGGTGATTGAAAGAAAAGTATTACTTGAAAGTAATAAAGCCAAAATCAGGAGAAAAAAGCAGAAAGCAAAACCAAAGTAAGTGTAAATGAGAAAATAAATTAAAATGAAATTTGAAAATGACCTAACAACTTTTTAATAGAGAGAACTGAATCCACTCAAGCTCTTCAGGCTCCAACCTGGAGGCAGGTAAAGTGAGGTGTGAACAATCAAGGCCACTTGCTTCTGTTCTGCAGGTGACAGCTGAGCTAGGACCCTTACCTGTGCACCTCTCCCCTGCATCCTCCTTTCATCCTTCCTCCCCTTCCCTGGTTGATTCTTGGCCTAAGGTAGTGCTTGAGGACCAGGCATTGGGTTCAGATTGATTTAGGGAATAATATACATCTTGATGCATCTTGAGGGCTTCCTATGACTGAGGAAAGGACCAGTAAAGGACAAAGACTCAGGAAAAACTGATGTTCAGAGAGGTTGTGTCCAGATAAGAGTGCAGAAAAGCAAAGCCTGGCCTAGACCTGCTCTGTCTCTCATTTCCCTGAACCAAGATGCCCCAGGTCCTGAGCTGAGCAAGTCCACACCCCTTTATGAAGCAGGGGATGCGTTTTGTCCAACACTGAACTCCTCATCGCTGCCTTCCAAACCTGGCAGGAATATCTGTGTCTATTCTACATCTCACTCCTAGTAGGGAGACAGAATTCACAGAGGCACCGAACAATCCAGCATCTTTGTTTCTATGTGGAACCTTGAGCAAAGACAGCAGACCCCTAAGAACAGAGCCACAGCCTGGGCTGGGACAACAGCAAAACCACATCACATAGATGTCCATTCAGGATCCTGAGGTCAGCAGTTCTCCAGGTCTTTTCTGACCACTGCCTTTGGGCGCAGCCTCACCTCCTAAACCCAGCCCTAGGGTGACCCAGACTTGCCTCTGCCCCACCAAGAACACGATTGCGTTGTAAAGTCTTCCTCCCTCTCATCCTCTCTTTCTTCTGTGTGCTCTGGGAATCTATCTCACTGCAGGTAATTAATAATATAATAATAATAAACAGGAAAATGAAGGGCTACTTTAATTATACGTTAGAATATTCCAGAGTAACACAGAAATTGACCATTGTGTAACTCTGAGCCTCAGTTTCTTCGTCTGTAAAACGAAGACACTCATGGAGAAAGATTAAATGATATGACGCACCTGACATGCTTATAACCATGCCTGGCTCACAATAAACACTCAGCAAATGTTAGACACCAACCACGGTTCTTCACCTTGGCACAAACTCCAGCCTCCCTTTCTAGATGCCACTCCTTGTAGTACTCAGGAGTGCTGTTTGCTCATTTTCTCACATTCCATTTGCCATGGAGTCCAGAAGCATTTCTTATCCATTTCTGGTCAATTCCAGATTAATCTTCTTCTTCCCTTACAAAAAGTGGGCACAACAAACAGAATGAGAAAGTGCCTCTTTTCCTTTACGATAAGCATCGTTTGACTATAGCCACCTCTGTCCTTCCAGGCCACTGCCATGTTCACGTTGAGATATATTGGAGTTCTTACTCTGGAACCTGTGAATGTGAACTTACTTACTTACTTACTCTGAACCTGTGAATGTGAATGTGGAAATCTGGTCTTTGCAGAAGTCACCAAGTTAAGATGAGGTCATGACAGTGGACCCTAATCCAATATGACCTGGGTCCTTATAAGAAGAGAAGACACATGCACAGAGGGAAGATGAAATAAAGACACAGAGGAGAACACCCCATGACAGTGGAGGCAGAGATTGGAAGGATGATCTACAAGCCAAAGAACTCCAAGAATTACTGACAACATCATAAACTAAGAGAACGACCTGGAAGAGATTCTCCCGGGACCCTTGCCCTGCCCGTGCCCTGCCAAGACATTGATTTTGGACTTCCAGCCTCCAGAATTATGAGAGAATAAACTTCTGTTGTTTTAAGCCCCTCATTTTCCAGTACTTTGTTACAGCAGTCCTAGGAAACTAATACAGGGATAGATTTAATTCCTTTCCGTTTAAAGGTGCCCTGTACTGTTTGACAGGGGAGGGTTTTCAAAAGACCCTAGATATCACAGTCAGGCTCCTTTAATAAGGGATTCATGTATTTATTATTTATTTAATCTAAGGATAGAAAACCTATTGGCGATATAATTCACTGACCATTTCACTTATTATTACTTGGGGATACATGGATGAAAAAAGTGTTGCCACATTAATTTTGCATTCCATTCTGACGACATTTTTTGGTAACTCTCAAATTTTCTTCCAATATGTAGGAGCTTTTCCTATGTCTGAATTTTCCATCCGTGGGAACTTTAGCTAATAAAGCGTTTGCTGCAGCATACACAAGAGCTCCCCAGGGATCTCTTTCCACCGCTTAAGTAATTTTTCTCTTCTCTCTCTTCTTTGAACATCATTAAAATGTTCAAAGCTCTGAGAGGAAGATAAGCCATTCAGGTTGAATGATTAAGAACATTAAAAAACACAGAAGAGAAGACAGGAGTTCAAATCCAAATAAACTTCATTTGTCTAATGCACATCGAACATTATGTATTTTGAACTTCTCTCCCTTGGCCATAGGTGTAGTGTGAGGCTAAGTTCTGGTATTTCCACCGCCTGCCCTTCTTCATTCTTACTCACAGCTCCTTCTAGAAAAATGCCCTGACCTTTGACGCTTCTTCAAAACTGCTCTTCCTTATCTCTTAACTGATCCCTCCTCAAGGACAAAGTGAAAGGTGGATTATGCCAATAAAATAAGCAGAGGGTTTCAAGCATACCACAGGGTAATTGGGAAAATGACTGGAAGATGAGTCATGTGCTTCAGGTCTGGAGCTCACCCTATAGGTGTTTAGGGTGCATGGCAGATAGATGCACTCCTGTCCATGCATCCAAACCTCTGTAATATAATCTCAGAGACAGCTTATCCTTTTATATGCCAGAAGAAAGTCACCTCACCATAAAACTCTTAGAAGAGAACATAGGCAAAACATTCTCTGACGTAAATAGTACCAGTGTTTTCTTAGGTCAGTGTCGCAAGGCAATAGAAATAAAAGCAAAAATAAACAAATGGGACCTAATCAAACGTACAAGCTTTCGTACAGTAAAGGAAACTATAAACAAAATGAAAAGACAACATACGGACTGGGAGAAAAATATTTGCAAATGACGCAACCAACAAGGGCTTGATTTCCAAAATATACAAACAGCTCATACAACTCAATAACAACAACAACAACAAAACCCAACTGAACAATGGACAGAAAACCTAAATAGATATTTCTCCAAAGAAAACAAAAAAATGGCCAACATGCACATGAAAAGATGTTCAGCACTGCTAACTGTTAGAGAAATGCAAATCAAAACCACAATGAGGTACCACCTCACACCAGTCAGAATGGCCAGCATTAAAATGTCTACAAATAAAAAATTCTGGAGAGGATATAGAGAAAAGGGAACCCTCCTACACTGTTGATGGGAATGTAAACTGGTGCAGCCACTATGGAAAACAGTATGGAGGTTCCTCAAAAAACTAAAAATAGAGTTGCCATATGATCCTGCAACCCCCCGCCTGGGCATATATCCAGAGAAAACTATTATTAGAAAAGATACATGCACCCCAATGCTCATTACAGCACTATTTACAATAGTCAAGACATGGAAACAACCTAAATGTCTATCGACAGATGAATGGATAAAGAAGATGTGGGGCTTCCCTGGTGGCACAGTGGTTGAGAGTCCTCCTGCCGATGCAGGGGATGCGGGTTTGTGCCCCTGTCCGGGAATATCCCATATGCCGCGTCGGCCATGGCTGCTAAGCCTGCACGTCCGGGGCCTGTGCTCTGCAACGGGAGAGGCCACAACAGTGAGAGGCCCACGTACCGCAAAAAAAAAAAAAAAAAAGATGTGGTACTCATATGCAATGGAATACTACTCAGCCATAAAAAAGCATGAAATAATGCCATTTGCAGCAACACAGATGGACCTAGAGATTTTTTTTTCACATCTTTATTGGAGTATAATTGCTTTACAATGGTGTGTTAGTTTCTGCTTCATAACAAAGTGAATCAGTTACACATATACATATGGTCCCATATCTCTTCCCTCTCGTGTTTCCCTCCCTCCCACCCTCCCTATCCCACCCCTCCAGGCGGTCAGTCACAAAGCACCGAGCTGATCTCCCTGTGCTATGCGGCTGCTTCCCATTAGCTATCTATCTTACGTTTGGTTGTGTATATATGTCCATGCCTCTCTCTCGCTTTGTCACAGCTTACCCTTCCTGCTCCCCATATCCTCAAGTCCATTCTCTAATAGGTCTGTGTCTTTATTCCTGTCTTACCCCTAGGTTCTTCATGACATTTCTTTTCTTAAATTCCATATATATGTGTGAGCATACGGTATTTGTCTTGCTCTTTCTGACATACTTCACTTTGTATGACAGACTCTAGGTCTATCCACCTCATTACAAATAGCTCAATTTCGTTTCTTTTTATGGCTGAGTAATATTCCATTGTATATATGTGCCACATCTTCTTTATCCATTCATCCGACGATGGACACTTAGGTTGTTTCCATCTCCGGGCTATTGTAAATAGAGCTGCAATGAACATTTTGGTACATGACTCTTTTTGAATTATGGTTTTTTCAGGGTATATGCCCAGTAGTGGGATTGCTGGGTCATATGGTAGTTCTATTTGTAGTTTTTTAAGGAACCTCCATACTGTTCTCCATACGGGCTGTATACATTCCCACCAGCAGTGCAGTGCAAGAGTGTTCCCTTTTCTCCACACCCTCTCCAGCATTTATTGTTTCTAGATGTTTTGAGGATGGCCATTCTGACTGGTGTGAGATGATATCTCATTGTAGTTCTGATTTGCATTTCTCTAGTGATTAATGATGTTGAGCATTCTTTCATGAGTTTGTTGGCAGTCTGTATATCTTCTTTGGAGAAATGTCTATTTAGGGCTTCTGCCCATTTTTGGATTGGGTTGTTTGTTTTCTTGTTATTGAGCTGCATGAGCTGCTTGTAAATTTTGGAGATTAATCCTTTGTCGGTTGCTTCATTTGCAAATATTTTCTCCCATTCTGAGGGTTGTCTTTTGGTCTTGTTTATGGTTTCCTTTGCTGTGCAAAAGCTTTGAAGTTTCATTAGGTCCCATTTGTTTATTTTTGTTTTTATTTCCATTTCTCGAGGAGGTGGGTCAGAAAGGATCTTGCTGTGATTTATGTCATAGAGTGTTCTGCCTATGTTTTCCTCTAAGAGTTTGATAGTTTCTGGCCTTACATTTAGGTCTTTAATCCACTTTGAGCTTATTTTTGTGTATGGTGTTAGGGAGTGATCTAATCTCATACTTTTACATGTACCTGTCCAGGTTTCCCAGCACCACTTATTGAAGAGGCTGTCCTTTCTCCACTGTACATTCCTGCCTCCTTTATCAAAGATAAGGTGACCATATGTGCGTGGGTTTACCTCTGGGCTTTCTATCGTGTTCCATTGAGATTATCATATTAAGTGAAGTAAGTCAGATAGAGAAAAAGAAATATCAGATGCTATCACTTATATGTGGAATCTAAAATACAACACAAATGAATTTATCTAGGAAACAGAAACAGACTCACAGACATAGAGAACAGACTTGCAGTTGCCAAGAGTGAGGAGGGGTGGGGGAGAGATGGATTGGGAGTTTGGGAATAGCAGATGCAAACTGTTATATATAGAATGGATAGACAACAAGGTCCTACTGTATAGCACAGGGAACTGTATTCAATACCCTGTGATAAAACATAATGGAAAAGAATATGAAAAAGAATGTGTATATATACATAACTGAATCACTTTGCTGCATGGCAGAAATTAACACAACATTGTAAATCAACTATATTTCAATAAAATTAATTTTTAAAAAAGAAGAAAGTCACCCAAAAAGGTTTTCCTTAAGTTGAAATAGTACTTATTCTTATCTATATCATCTAGAAGCTGTATTAGGAATATATTCACTGTGGAAATGACTTAGAATCTACTTACATGAAGGAAACTCAAGTCTAAATCCCAATTTGAGCTGAAAATCTCAAGTAAGTAATGAGCATATTTTTATATTTTTTATGTTTAATAAAAAGGCCATATAAATGGTTTGACTTCTAACAGTTACTACACAGATCTTACATTTGACATAATTTATGTCGAGTGTATAATTTGGGAAACAAGATCAGCACAAAAGCACCATGAAAGAGAAAAGACGATAACTGAAAGCATTCCAAACACCAGCACAGAGAGACTGGGCATCGTATAGTTCATGGTCATCCAGAAAGACATCTGGGAAATGGCACCATTTTAGAAGCTGTTCACGTGGCAGAGACATGGCTTAGTGAATACTGCCTCAGTTTCCCATGAACCTCCCTATGTGCTACAGGTAATGCAAAGGGTCCAGGATGGATGATGCTGCAGGCAGTGGGCTGCTTTAGAGGATCAAGCACCATGCTTGGGAGATTCACTGCTCTTATAATGAGAAGATGCAGACCTGCTCCTTGTCTGGGGGAGGTTGGCCTCTCATCTCTCAGGACTGCTGCTTCTCTAGCACACCCTGAGAATGGCCTGGATAAAATGCAGCTAGAGCCTTCACTCTTAGCCTATCCAGAAAGAGCACACAGGCACTCAAGGTCCATGTGGATTGCAACTCCCCACATATCTGGAGGGTATTTCAGTGGGTAAGGGAACCAAATAAAAACACTATTTAGGGGAGGATGCAGAGAAATTGGAACCCTTGTGGAAATGCAAAATGCTGCGGCCACTATAAAAAACAATATGAAGGTTCCTCAAAAAAAAGTAAAAATAGAATTAGCATAAGCTCCAGCAATTCCTCTGCCAGGTATATGTTCAAAACAACTGAAATCTGGATCTTGAAGGGTTATTTGTATACCCATGTTTATCACAGCATTATTCACAATAGCCAACAGGTACCAACAACCCAATTGTCCATAGATGGATGAATAGATCTCTTAGTCCATTCAAGTTGATATAACAAAATACCACAGACTGGGTGGTTTATAAACACTAGAAATTTATTGCTCACAGTTCTAGAGGCTGACAGTCTGAGATCAGGGTGCCAGCAAGTTTGGGTGAGGGCCCTCTTCTGGGTCTCAGACCTCTGTTGCATTCTCTCATGCTGGAATCAGGTAGGGATCTCTCTGGAGTCTCCTTATGAGTCACTAAGCCCTTTCTTAGTGGAAGACTTAGTCACTTCCCAAAACCCCCTACCTACTAATACTATCACCTTAAGGGGTTAGGATTTCAACGTATGAATTCTGGTGGGAAACAAACATTCAGACCATAGCAACTGATAAACAAAATCTGGTATATACATACAATAGAGTATTATGCAGCCCTAAAAATAAGGAAATTCTGTCATGTGCTATAATATGGATACTCAAGGACATTATGCTACTTGAAATAAACCATCACAAAAGGACAAATACTGTATGATTCCACTAATATGAAGTATATAAGGTAGTCAAAATCATTGAAACAGATAGTAGAGAGACGGTTGCCAAGGGCTGAGGGGATGGGGAGGGAAATTTGTGTTTACTGGGTTTAAGTTTGTTTTACAAGATGAGAAAGATTTAGAGATCTATTCCACAACAATGTGAATATACTTAACACCACTGAACCGTACACTTAAAAATGGTAAGGATGGTAAATTTAATGTTATTTTTTTACCACAATTAAAAAACTATTTTGTATTTCCTTTGTTTTTTTTTCCTCTAATCCTTTCAAAACCTGGTATTAAATTGAACAGCAATATATGCACGTAGTTTAAAATACCATTCATCGCGTACTCATGGCATATCTTTACCCAGAATGAGAAATGCTATTAATAATTTATCTTGTATACTTCCAGAAATAGTCTATATATATGTACATGCACATATACGTATATGTTCATCTTGGAAATTTCTAATGGAAGCACAATAAATACATCCCTTTTTCTAGCTGTAAAAAAAAATGTTTCTTATGTCTCTTATTATGAATAAATGTATTTGATAATCTTATACACACGAAACTTAAATAATGTTTTAAACCAATGTTACCTCAAATAAATAAATAGATCAATTAAGTAGCCTCATTGTTTTCAAAGGAATGAATTCCATATAATATTATATTATTCCATAAAATGGAGTATCATAATTTATTTGTGTTCACCTACTGACAGAAAACTGGATCTTGACTGTAAACAAGGCACTTAGTTTTCTCACAGGCACTTTCTGTGCACCTCTGAGTGTTCCTGTAGGACTAACTCCTAGAAGTGGAATTGTTACTTGGTGTAGACGATATACTGACAGGACTTAGAAGCATTGTTCCTTTTGCACTGTCATCTTCAGCGCTCTAAATAGTGGGTGCTTTTGAACACTTAAGTTTATAGAAATTGTCCTCCAAGGACGTGCATAATGCTGTGATAAACATGGGTGTACAAACATCTCTTCAAGATCCCGCTTTGGGTATATACTTTGGGCATATACCCATCTAATGCCATTTTTTGCTCCTACCGGCGCTGTCTGAGAGTGCCTGCTTCCCATGCCCTAAGGAAGAGGATACCCATCCTGTATCATCACTTTATTCATCTCTAACATGAATCCTCTGTACTGTGGTAAGGTGGTTTGAGTGTGGGCCCTGCAGCCAGACAGCTGGGGTTCAAATCCTTGTTACATCACTAACTAGTTCTGTGATTTGAGGATGGTGAACTTGAACTTTTCATGCCTCAGTGTCCTTTTCTGTAAACTGGGCATAAGAGGGCTGTTGTGAGGATGTGTTTAATAAATATGTCTAAAGCACATGAAGCAGTGTCAGGCACTCACTAAGTACTCAGTATAACACTTCTTATTGGTTTAATATTTTTCTTTAAATTGATTCTCTTTTTAACCTTAGTTTTATGCTAAATGCTATGTAATAATATCATAGATCAGATGTGTACTATTTATATCTTATTTTGAAAGACATCAAATTACATGCATACATTTTAAATGAAAAGAAAGTTTTTCTAGGACACAATTTGAAAAGGACTGTCCTAAGCAAGAGTATTAGCAAAGGTTTTGTGCAGTTCAAGTGTGAGAGGTTACATTGTGTCACAATGATGTTGTAATTTTTATTTCTTCATACTGGATCCATACATCATACCTTAAATAGATACAAAGTAGACTAGACCAGGGGTAAGCAACCTAAACCCAGAACCAGCTGGCTGTGTGGCTTTTTAAATAAAGTTTTATTGGAACACTGCCACACTCGTTCATTTACATATTGCTTCTGGCTACTTTCACACAACAGCAGAGTTGAGCCGTCACAACAGAGA
Source organism: Lagenorhynchus albirostris (assembly GCF_949774975.1). Classification (NCBI taxonomy): domain Eukaryota; kingdom Metazoa; phylum Chordata; class Mammalia; order Artiodactyla; family Delphinidae; genus Lagenorhynchus; species Lagenorhynchus albirostris. The sequence continues at coordinate 95,948,647 of NC_083101.1, read as the reverse complement.
CTGCATGGCCTACAAAACCCAAAATATTTATTATCTGTCCCTTTATAGAGAAAGTTGGCTGGCCCCTGGTCTAAACCAATATTTCTCTCTGTCTGAGACCCTTCAACATGCTTGAACAGCACCCAGCTTCTCAACTGCTGCCCTTATCTTAACTACTCTGAAAAAGTTTGAGGTTTGCTGATCAGAAATTCTCAACATCTCAGAGTTTTGAGACTGTGATATTAATATTAAAAAAAGTACTCAAAGCCTGTTTTCCTCTTTTGCAAAATTTTAAAATTTCATCATTGCTTTTGTCTATACAAATTTATAAAATGTGGTCTGCATCAAAGGCAGAAAATTGTTCTAACTGTTAAGTGGCATAGGACTGCAGAGTGCAGAAACCATAGGAGTTATCAAGGGCTGTGAACACTCCACCTCTGCTGTGGGCCATTTTCTCAAGATCCCAATTAGTTTGGTACCAAACCACTTGAGTCTTTTATGTCAAAACAACAGACCCAGGAAATCACCCATGAACAGCCTGAAGGACACACCATATCTGTGCATTCTGTACATTTACATTTTGTGTGCAAATTGTAGAATTTGTAGACTTTGACTGTCGTTCCCTATGAGACCCACTATTAGTACAACATCCTATGAAGCTAAGCTGCCAGAACTGCAGTCATGAGGAAGAATTTCCATGAAATCCTGGTGAGATGCTCCCTGAGCTGTCCTGCCTTTCACCTTCCTAAAACTTGGCTCAGCAACACTTCTTTTCAATGAGTCTGCTGCCGGAGCACCTTTTTTTGTAAAAATTCACTTTTTCCATCATTTACTTTTCTTGATTAAAGACAATATATTTGCCATCTCCCAAATGAATAAAAAATTCTACTTGTAAAGCTATTTCCCCCACAACTCTGCCATACTCTGTTCATATTACTGTTTAAGATTTACCTTTTTCATAAAATATATCCTAATTTCCATATATCTCTAATAACACCACTTCTGCAACTACTTCATTCTATGAAAAGTAAAACTGTAATTTGTAAGATGTCTCAAGAGTTGCTATTTATTCTGCTACATATTTAAAATTCTACTCACCACCACATCCCTCCCTCCCAACCTGATAACACGTGGCAATTCAAATGAGCAAAATCGTTACTTTTGCAAAGCAGTAAAGTAGGTACAAAGGATATTGGGATAAACAAGCTGTAGTCCCTGATGCCAGAACTGATGTGAAATAAGCACGAGGTGAATAAATATGGCAAGAGAAAAGTAACACTTGAGAAATAAAAATGAAAAATCCTAGGAGTAGAAAAAGAAGGGAGTGTCTACACAATGTTAGTACAGCGTAAAGGGGATATGAGTGAAGGTTTTCAGGTTGGGAAGGACTGTAATCAACAAATGGAAGGAAGGATGCTCCACAGCCACTGAATGCAGCTGGCCCTGGAAAGAGGCAGTTGTTACTGCATCCTAGATTTCCAGGGACCCATCGGTTACTTTGTGGTAGCAGCTCAGATGTCTCATTCACTTCTCTACCTCAACCTTTTCAGCTGCTCTGAGAGTTTTCGACAGACCAAATCCAGCTTTTATCTCTATTGTCACTGAGACCTGCAATGAAGGGCAAATGGAACCACCTCTCTCTTGGGTTCAGTAGGGCATCATCTTTGTACAACTTTGTGGGGAAAAAGTGTCACGCCTCTTGTTACACTTAGGCTTGGCACCGAAAGCCTCCCATCACACAAGCAGCATCACACAGTGGGCTAAGTTTTAACTAACCATCTGGGTTGAGGTCTGTTAGAGAGTAGCAACTTTTCCTTAACTCAGTCTAACAACTCCTTATTGAGAATCTGTAATAGGCCTGGCCCTCTGAGGAGATTAATCCCTAACCTAATGGCTCTCAGAGCCCAGGAGGGGGAGACATGTACAGAAAATTCAACTGTGGTCCACAGTGGTAAGTGCAATCAACAAGACTGTCCATGGTACAAAGTCACTGCCTCGGGGAACAATGTGTTTGACGTAATGAGGTGAATGGTTAGGAAGGAGAGGGCCGTGTCCCTGACAAGGCCAAGTACATGGAAGAGCTCGATACAGAATCATTGCAATGCTGCTCCTATTCTGACCAAAACCACCCAGTCTCAGAGCCAAACTTGAAATCAGCAAGCCTGGAGCTGGCACAAGCCCCAGACAGCCAAGGCACACTCTGCAGACCTTCTTTGCAACCTCCTACCTGACGTGGGGCTTGGCTCTGTTGAGTCATCAACTCATTAGCCATAAATGTATTAACCTAGACCTGAAATAAACCAACATATATTTAAATGACTGAATTAGCAGGAATCTCTGTCAAGAGAATTTCCGCTCCTTCTACCAATAGAGCTTCACACTTAGCAGAGTGTCTGCTTCCTTACATACAAACCCTCCTTATCTCTGAGTCCAGTTTTTCTTATTATGATTTGACACTGTTCTTATCCCTCTTTATTTTGAAACTACACAGTCATATGATCTTTCTATTTATACCAAGTAAACATAATTCTTTTAAACCTGAATCCAATATTCTTTATTAATTTGATTATGCAATATTTCAAACATCCCCCCAAAACAGATAGACATGTACTGATAATCTAGATTTATTTTAACAAGGTAAATATTTTGCCATATGTGCAACAGTTCTTTCTCTTAAATAAATGAAGTGGTGCAGGTATAACAAACGGTCCCCATCCCAACGGCCATGCTTCCAGTATTTCCCTGTCTTTTTTCTGCCCTGCAAATTTGGGGTCACCTTTGTTGCTCTCTTAGAGCACTGTGAGATTGTTGTGAAACTTTCAAAACAATATTAATTAGCCTCATTAATTAGTCTACTTGGTGTTCTAGGTTGGAAATGATCTAAAGAAGAACAAAGTTTCAAACGATTTGCTATGTCTACCTTATATTCATTTAAGGACATACTGCTACCTATTTTTTCAAGGTGAAAGAAATCTATTAAATAGAATTATTTACACTAGAACTTATGTTTATTTCAAGTAATTTCTTTTCTTATTTTTCTCAAATATATTTTGCCAGTCCTTTCTTAGAAGAATGCCTTTTTCACACAAAGGGCCTACATAGGAAGAAAAATCCACTTAAATTCAAAATGCATCTTGAATAACAATTTCCATCTTCAATTCATAAAGGATATAATGAATTAGAGTTCTGAATTAGAGTTCTGATGAGTTTTTAATATGAAGAATAAATTCCTATTGAATGCAGAGTATAGAGATTCAGGAAATATTATAGTTCTCAAAGATAGGACTAACTTTAACCACTTGATTGTTATTCACTGATAACAATGAGAAAATACCTGGGCTCCACCCCCCTAGGTTGGTGACTATCAGGGAAAAAGAGGGTGTCTTGCAGTCAAAGGGCACTGGAGCAAGGTTCCTGAGGTCCTGTTAACAGAGAGCATCACCTGTTCAGGCTAACACGTGCGTGGGATAAGCTGCATCCTGGAGCAGGGGGCACAGTCCCCTCTGATCCAGGCAGCTAGAGGATAGTTAAGGGGCAAAACAATTTCCCCCAAAGATGGGACTTGGTTCATCCCAGTCAGTGCTTCTCACAATCTAGCTTGTACTGGAATCACCTGCTCATCTTGTTAAAATGCAGATTCTATTCAATAGGTTGGGGTGGGGGCTGAGATTCCATATTTGTATCAAGATCCCAGGTGATGCTGCTGGTCCGTAGGTTACATGTTGAGTAGCAGGACTCATAGCAATCTAGGTCCTTTAATTCATAGAGAAAAAGGGAAGGCGAGGAGTAGAAAGGTAAGATGTATAAGAAGAGGAAAGCAGAGAAATAGAAAAGAAAGCAACAGGTCATGGAGAGAGAGTGAAAGAGAGAGAGAGAGAGACAAGGAACAGGAAATCTGATAATATGGCCCTCCCAGCATCCCTCCCTTCTAAGTGCCCCCATTAGGGTGGACATAAAGTCTTTACATGGCCCCACCCACCAATCCAGGGGCTTCGGTGCTAAGTGTAGGGTGGGCTGGGAGCCGTCCTGATCAGATTAGCTCTTCACAGGTGGTGAGATCTGAGACTCCCCTCAGCCAGAGCCAAGTAAGTCTGAGCCTTTCCTCAGATTTTTGAACCAATATAGGAAAATGAATGCCAGAAGCTAATCCACAGAAGACACAGGGCAGGGCTGCCTCTTAGTTACACACATGCCAGAGACCCAGCTAAATCCTCCCTTCTCCGTGTGGTCGGATTCCCAAATTACCTAGACTGATTCAAGTTGATTTTCTAGAATTTGTAACAATACAGATAGAAGAGGGATATAGGGAAAAATGGAGAGAGGAGAGAGAAATAAGGAGAAAAATGTTTAATGATAGGTGAAAAAAATAGATAAGGAAAGAATAGAAGGATAGAGGAGAAGAGGGAGAAATAGTAAGATGAGAATGAAGACAAGGTATTGATAAAATAGAAGAAAAAACACCCAAGAATTGCAGGAGGAAAGGTCCCCATGGTCAACAGGGACCCAGTGGTCCCTGGGCCAGAGGAGCCTCAACAGAGGACACCATTGCAGTGGACACCATTAGCCACGGTCTCCCGAGAGGAGAGGGCTCTCATAGCATCAGCCCATCGTTCCCAAACAACTGGAATGGGGAGGGAGAAGAGACAGAGTCAGGGCAGGCAGGTGGCCTGGGAAGGACAAGGCTTGCTATAGGGTCCGAAGAAGACCAAATAGGTGTCCGGGAGGGTAGTGATGGAGCTGCCCCAACACCCCTCTAGAATACTGCCAGCGCTGTAGACTGCCCACTCACGGACCTCTCCTGCCCACCAGGGAGGCTCACAGAGCCAGACTCAGAGCAGGACAGTGGTTGGAGCCCACACCTCTCCCCAGCCCGGTCCAGAGGCCCCCAGGGAGCTCAGAGCTCACATTAGCTTGCAGGTAAGAATCCTGGTTCGCAAGCGCTGCCCCACAAAATTCTTGTAATGAATCTAAGAGTCAAAGTAGATTGATGTAAGTGCTTGCTGACATATTCTCAGGGAAACAGTAGAAAATAAACATCAGTGAACTTTGTCAGGGATCACTGATCTGTTGCATTGCTCACTTCAATGCTGTTCTATGATCCTCAGTGTCCTAAGACTCTGGTTATTTTCTGATTTAGTCGGGCTGAAGTTGCAAACTCATCTTCTAAGTCCTATAGATGTTTAGCATCAAGCTTGGTCAAGCCACCTGGTTTACTAAATGACCGATATAAACCATGATTGTTCACATCGTATAGGAAACGCACCCCTTCTAAACTTGTTCAGGGATACTTCTTCCACTACATTTCAAGTGAGGACATTTACTCTGCACATCAAAAGAGTTTGTATGTCCTGAGATGTAGTGCATCCCTTGGTGAGAGATGGTGATGCCTTTTCTGTCATGTAAGACACATTCCTATATTTCCATTTAAATAAAACCCTTTTGGAATGTATTTCACAGATCTGAGTATTTAATTTATTTGGTTATTTTCACATAGAAATCCAGTTCAGCCATGGAAGCAGTAACTCATTAAGAAAAAAATATTAAAGTGGAACACATCACCAGTGAAGAACATAATTTCTTTTTTTAAGAAAATTAATTTGGATAACTAACCTTCAGTAACTGGACCTGCAGTCCTCAAATCCTTTAATCAAAGACTTTGTGGCTAGCCATGTCTCAATTTTATAATTTTGAGAATTTAGAGAGGTATACATTGCATTTCACATATTAATTAATATTCCATGGCAAACATGTGGCAAACATATGGACAACTTGCCCAAAGTAACATAAGTAAAGACCTTTTGTCTTATTATCATCTCATGTCCATTTTCAGTAAGGAGTTAGGATAGCCCTTTCTCAGTTTTCGGAATTTGGAAAGAGTTAACATGTATTAGTGGACAAAGTTAGCACAGACAGCAGATAGACCCAGAAGAACAAGAAAAGTCATTAAAAAAAATTACGACAGGGAGAATAGCCACAAAACTTTTAAGGCCAGAGAACTTTCTTTCTTTTTTTTTTTTTTTTTTTTTTGCGGTACGCGGGCCTCTCACTGTTGTGGCCTCTCCCATTGCGGAGCACAGGCTCCGGACGCGCAGGCTCAGCGGCCGTGGCTCACGGGCCCAGCTGCTCCGCGGCGTGTGAGATCCTCCTGGACCAGGGCACGAACCCGTGTCCCCTGCATCGGCAGGCGGACTCTCAACCACTGCGCCACCAGGGAAGCCCTGGACTTTCTTATAAAAGTAGGAGGCTTTCTGAGAAGAAAGCCAATACACAGTCTTCCTTGATGGGGGTCAAGGTTACATCAGCGAGGCCACAAGCTGGGGACACTGCTGTGGGTGAGAGTTACACTAGTGATGGCGGGGCAGCAGCCTCTCAGGGGAGACACCTGTGACACACCAACTGCGAGCAGGTGCTCAGATACCCCTGCCACATGACTTCATATGACTCTGGAAAACATCTTCAGATCCAATGAGAAATGTGTTTGCTGGGAAAGGATACCAAATGCAGAAAGAAAAAAAAAAATCAGAGGTGTATAAATACAGTGGGGTGGGCAGAAAGGCTTCAAAGATGTCCAGGCCCTAAAGAAAGGAACTGTGAATATGTTACTTTGCATGGCAAAAGGGATTCTGCAGATGGGATTATGGTTAGGAAGACTGTCCTGGATTATCCAAGTTGATCCAGTCTAACCACATGAGCCCCCTTAAAGTAGAGGACTTTCTCCAGCTAGAAGAAGAGGAAGTCAGAGAGATGCAGCAGAAGGAGAACAAGAACAAAGAGCGATTTAAAGATGAAAGGGACTTGACCCGCTGCTGCAAGAACAGGCCACACAGAAAGCATAAGGGATGTGGGAAACCTCTAGGAGCAAAGACCAGCCCCCAGCTGACAGCCTACAGGAGATCAGTGTCTCAGTCCTACACCCACAAGGAACTTAGTGAGTGTGTATGCAGGAGCATCAGGAGGGCAGTCCTGACTGCTGCCCTCTGAAAGGCCTGCTTGTAAGGCTGGCCCATTCCCAAGACTCTAATGATAAAGGTGGCTTACTGTGCCTAATGTTTGTTCAAACAGTGTGGTTCATACTCAATACCTGCCTTCCTTCTGGAAGTCTGGAATTTTGTTACATGCAAGGCAGAGGGTGCCTACATGAGCAGCCTGCAGTACATGAGCTCCCCCGGTTGGTAATATTCCATGTGGGTTGCTATAACTCACTGCTGGGGGATTAAGCTAGCCCCGTATGACTTCCCTGGGAGAGGACTGTAGAAACTTGGGCCTGATTTCCTATGGACTTTACCCCATGCACCCTCTTCCTTTGCTCCTTTTGCTCTGTGTCCTTTCACTGTGCTAAATCATAGCTGTATGACTACACACTGGTCCTGTGAATCCTCCCAGCAAATCATGGAACCTGGGGAAGGTTCTGGGAATCTCCAGACACCTTGAAGGACAAGTCTTCCCCAGAGCCTCCAGGAAAAATGCCCTAAGCAGAGAACCCAGCCAGGTCTACTGTATTTTAGACCTACAGAACTATGACATAATAACTCTGTCTTGTATTAGGTCACTAAATCCATGAAAATTTGTGGAAGCAGTGATAGGAAATTAAGTAAATGGCATCACGAATAAACATATTACTTTCACTAATGAAGAGTATAATATCTCAAGGAAATTTTTTAAAATCTTAAATTCATTCTCAAGTTAACATCAGCAATTCATATCTAAAACAACCACCTGAAGAAGGGGTAGAACCTCTGGTAAGGTGTATGGTTGACTTTTAAGAGCAGCTGACATTTTGTGAGAGGTCTGGAAAGCAGCCAAACCAGCCCAATCTTTTTAAAGAAACTGTGAGTATAATGTCAGAATCATCAACTAGTGTGATTTACTGCTGTCAATGCCAGTTTGTATAGTCGGGCCCAGATTAGGAGATGAATTCACTTAACCCAGGGTGGTGCACGCGGAAGACGTGAGGATGAGCCCTTTTCCTAAAGGAGCTCAAAATGTGAGAGGAGAAACACCTGCACTTCAAGGATCACTAAGCTGAGACCAAGGGCTACAGAGAAGCACAGAGCAGGGAGCTAAGGAAGGCATCCTACCAGAACGTAGATTCCACTCATTCATTTTAATTCAGCGAACATTTACCAACGTGCTTGCCCCAGGCACAATGAAGTGCTGGGGACACAGGGAGGGATGCAAACTCAGCAGGAGTGTAAGGCAGGGCACTCTACCCATGTTTACTGTGTGATAGGATGGATAGGATTGAGGGGTCCACTTCTGTCCTCACCTGCATGATCTAGGATTAATAATGCCACTGTATTCTTTTTTTTTTTTTTTTGCGGTACGCGGGGCCTCTCACTGTTGTGGCCTCTCCCGTTGCAGAGCACAGGCTCTGGACGCGCAGGCTCAGCGGCCATGGCTCACAGGCCCAGCCGCTCTGCGGCATGTGGGATCTTCCCGGACCGGGGCACGAACCCGCGTCCCCTGCATCGGCAGGCGGACCCTCAACCACTGCGCCACCAGGGAAGCCCGCCACTGTATTCTTGACCCTACTTCCCTAAGGGTGCCTGACCTTTAAAGAAATCAGCAGATGGTGATGCTTACATATGATTCCTCTCCAACCTGATTAACTAAAAACAAGAATTTTTAGAGTTGCTCAATCAGATGGGATTGGAGCAGGGCGAAAATATGAACCTTAATTAATACAATGAAGAATAAGTAGGCATTAACTATTAGTTAACTAATTTTGAAAAATAATATTTAATTTTGAACAAAAGTTCCCTAAGTAAGTAGATGTTTCACTAAGCTTTAACTTACTTAAGCAATATTGACCTTAACCCTGCTTCGGACTTGGTGTTCTTAGAATGAGCACAGCATTAATATCTGCTTCTGATCATACACATGGCAACTACTTGTTTAGAAACCCTAGGTCAGCCAGCCCTAAAAGCACTCACATATCCCCTCCCACTTTGTTCTTTTATCTAGTATTAGACAACTAACTAGTTTTTCTTGATTCAATTTGCATCAACATTTATTGACTAACTAATAAAAGCTCCAGGGATAAGAAATTAAGTAGAACACAATCTATTAAGTTATAATAAGTTACAGAGTTCTAAGGAAATTCAAATGAGGGCAGTTACCCAACGAATATTATCATTTTGCTGCCTATTAGTTTTATAGATAAGCTATGTGCTAAGACATAACAGCTTTTTAGCTGACAATTTTCTTCTTACCCTGAATTAAGAAAAAAAAATTTTTAAGTTATACAACATTCTTAGCCTAAATTAAATGGAAGATACACTGTGTATTTTTTATTGTGGTAAGATATACATAACAAAAAGTTTAGCATTTTAGCCACTTTTAAGTGTACAGTTCTGGACATTAACATTCACATTGTTGTGCAAACATCACCACCCTCCATCTCAAAACTTTTTCATCTTCTCAAACTGAAACTTTGTCTCCATTAAAGCACTTACAGGCCATTCCTCCCTTTCCCCGGCTCTTGGCGACCCTCTAAATTATATTTTTAATAAGAAGAAAAAAGTAATCTCTTCTCCACCTGATGAATCTTCTTCAGGCCACACCCCATCAGCCAATTGCAAACCTGCTGCAGACCTTTACAACACTCCACTTTTAGAGCTTCTCATTCAGAGCAGACTGTGATTTAAAGGTATGAAATGCTAAATATATAATAAATTACATATATTTTAATATTCAAAAAGTTAAGCAAACAAAATTTAATTCTTCTAAAAGGAGCATGGATATGTAATCAGAAGTAGAAACTATGTCCCTGATGTAAAATAGTTATGATTCCAAAGAATCCTAGGGATCTATTGTCCATAAATTACAAAGGGCCACATGGTGCCCAAGTTCCTGTTGGAGAAGGAACTCAACACATCCCTCAACAAGTCCTCCACAGAGAGACTCTCCATTACATTTTTTTTTTTTAACATGATCAGGGTCTTTCAGAAATTTCATTTTATCAGAGGGCATAGAGAAAATGAACTTGCTTTATTTAAAAATGCTGAGGCAATATAAACTATTGTGTTTGTTATAAAACAAAAATAAAATCAGTTGTATGTGACTTATTTATTCCTTAGACTTCACACTATTTAAAGGAATAATGGGAAGACATTTTCAATATTTCGCTACATGATAAAATTGTTTTACTTATTTCATGAATTAGCCATGGACGGTGTATTCTGGAATGTCACATGTGGCTTACATTCAGTGGAAACATTTTCAGGTAACTGAGGAGGCTCTGTTTCTATACTTGATCTGACAGATGGGCAGCAACATGCAGTAACCGGCATAATTCATACTCCGACAGACTGCTTTTCAATAAAGCACATACCCAGATGCTCTCCTCTCGTCGATATTGCTTCCAGTTCCTCCCGCCATCGCTGAACATCAGGAGGTAGCTGGTCACCCAGTCGGAGCTCCCGTATCCTCCCTGGGTGGCCACAGCTCTGACCTCCATTCTTTCTCCAAGGTCAATCTGCAGCCACTGGTATTTATTTGACACAAGGGGAGACCAGCCACCAGCCCCTTTTTGTGGGAATAAAAATAAGAAAACCGGTAAGGACAGAGAAATCTTTGAAATCTATATTAACCTGTAAGAATGGGATCATAAATAAGATTTATGAAAATCATAGTTTCAAATTCTGCATTATATAATGCTTCATAATTATACAGACACACTCTCACACACACACACAAACACAAAATAAAAACACAGGCTAAATGTAAATGGATGGAGCCTATATTAATTGTTTGTCTCTTAGTTCATAACCCCTGACTCTCTGGTATTGGGGTGTCCGGCTAAGTGAAATTGCTTAATGGAATAGGTGGACAACTAAACACCGTGCCATTACATCAGTGCTTGGAACTAGTGTCTTTACGGGCTTCAATGCATGACTTGCCCTTTGTTGGACATAAAGGAAAATCAAGCTAGAATACCTTAATTCTGGATTCCCAGCATGAGGAGGTACAATGTTGAATGTTGGGATAACAGAGATGGCTATGTCATAGCCCTACACTCAAGGTGCTGACAGACTCATAGGAGAAGCAGACATTTCACAGAACGATTTGAAATGCAATATGGGAGGGGTGGAGGTGAAAGTGCTTTCTGTGTAGGGAGGGAGAGTTCTACAAAGGCAGCAAGGAGGGTGAGAGAGAACCCAGAGGAAGTGAATAAGGAGGAGTTTCTCAGGTATTCAAGACAATAGATGCAGAGTGGAAATTACTGTGCTTTGTTTTCTCCAGTACCTGTGAGAAACCGAAGAATTAGGGATACCTGTGAATGTATTATTGATATATTTTGTTCTTCTAGTTTAACAGAAACATGGGTTTTGAATTTGGATTTAGATGTCATATTAAATTTTCTGAATTTGAATTATTATGCAATATAAAAATTGGGAAATAGGTTTGAAATGCATTCTGGAACTGATATTTTGCTAATTATCCGTGTCTAGAAAACAGTGTCATGTAAACAGTCCCTAACACAAAAAAGCTAGCTTTAAAAAAATTATTCCCCAGGCTTCCCTGGTGGCGCAGTGGTTGAGAGTCGGCCTGCCGATGCAGGGGACGCGGGTTCGTGCCCCAGTCCGGGAAGATCCCACATGCCGCTTAGAGGCTAGGCCCGTGAGCCATGGCCGCTGGGCCTGCGCGTCCGGAGCCTGTGCTCCGCAGTGGGAGAGGCCACGACAGCGAGAGGCCCGCGTACCACAAAAAAAAAAAAAAAAAAAAAAAAAAAATTCCCCATTGTCCTGTCATCTATTTTGAGGCTCTCATAATAAGGTCTGACACTTTAGACAACATTTATTATCTTTTTATTCGGGGCTATTATTAACATCCATGTCCTGATAACAAAAGCTGTTACGACCAAGTACATGTCAGGCGGTGTGTGACATGGCTACAAGACAGCTCAAAGGAAAATGGAAGTGGAGCACTTACATCAGGGTGTGGAGGTGAAACTCGCAAGTGGGCACATCTGTTGCTTCACTATGTCCTCCACTAACTGCACTACATGTATAACCCTTAGCAAAATTTAAAGCGTACAAATTCTTTAAAACTCAAATTCTTTCTAAGATTTCCTCATTTCCTGCAATCTTTATTCCAAAATTTCCTCTCAACCACAAGCACAATGTCTTTTCCTTTGATCCACATCTTAAATACGCCACAACTCTGGTGGTTCTGTAATGTATTTTTAAACTTTTTATTTTGAAATAATTTCAGATTTACAAACGAGTTGCAAAGATGGGATAGGGAATTCCTGTCTAAGTTTTACTCAGTGTGTCCTAATGTTAATAACTTACATCACCATGGTATTTTTTATCAAAACTAAGCTATTAACACTGGTACAATGGTAACAAAACGACAAACTATTTTGATGTCTCCAGTTTTTCCCCTAACTCCCTTTTTCTGTTCCAGGATCCCACATTGCATTTAGTCACCTTGTCTCCTTAGTGTCTTCCAACCTGTGATAATTTTCAGTCTTTCTTTGTCTTTAATAACAAGATTGATCACCACCCAACACCTCCCTGCTACTTCTACTGATTTGTGCAAAGGTCCCATCTAATGTTTGATGAAAGATAAGTCCTTCTGGGTTCTAGCTGAGGGTTAACTAATAGTCCCAAGTAACATTACTCTGCAACTGCCTGTAATTTTATAATAATTGCCAAAAGAAGTCAGAAATTGGGTGTTGGCATTTAGCTGATCATTTTAACTTAAAGGTTCTACATTTGAAGTTTTATATGAATCAGTTTAAATCTCTGAGAAACTGCTAAATGTCCTGTATTCTTAGTATCAAAGTTGTAAAGAATGTACTGAAGATACTTTTTCTTTTTGCATTTCACAATCTTTCTCTGTCATCTTTAATTTCTCTTGAAGCAGGAAGTATCATTAACACGGGTACCACATGTACAGAAATGCAAGAGTGAAAAGCATCAGCATGCTTCCAGCATGTTGCCCTGGGACCAGCCTCTCCCACAGATGCAGCCACATCTCTGTCAACCACTCTTCAACATCTGCAGGTAATCAACCTTGAACATTTCATATTCCTTACGGGTGGTGAGAAGGTGCTACTGGTATGCAAATTAAGCTATCTGATTAAGTAGGTACCCTGATAAAGTAATGAAACTGCAGAATTCCCTGTGCTGCAAAGCAGTTCATTTCAGCTGGATAACACAGCCATGGCGTAATCCCCAGACCCCTGTAGGGTGATGATGTGAGTTACTGTGCATTCGCCCATGCACACAGTCCACTGGGGTAGATGCCCTTTTTTCTAATGACTGGAAAAAGTGGGAAATGCACAAATATAACCTGAGGACTGTTAGGGAGCACCAAACAATTTTACTGAGGGGTAAGGGAGATCACTTTTCTGTAATGGAAAACAAAACAAAATACACTGAAACAACATTAAAGTGGGTAAGCTTGAGCACAGCCACCCCACCAGCTGGCAGCTGCAGAGCAATGGTTCTGAAACTGATCAGCCTGCATTATTAAATGTTGCAATCTTCAGTAAATTCCCCCTGGGAACCAATACCCCCTGAAACAGAGCCCAGGACTTTGCAATTACTGTTTTGGAGTCACCAGTGCTGAACCCACAAGAAAAGCACTTACCCTCCCACCCAGCTCTTCCCCTGACCGCATCACAGACTGTCTTTTTCCATTGTCACCCTCCTGTCTCCTGCCTCAGCCCCTTAGTTGAATAAAGTGTCACAATTTATACAAAGGAGAACATGCCCAGAGGGTCTGACTTGCACAGAACAAGGTTCCACAGCTTGGGACACTGAACACAAAACATCCCTCCCAGCAAAGTGTGATAGGTATGCTTTAGGGCTGCAATGAGAATTCAAGAAGCTGTGTTAGAGCATCTAGCACAATACTTTCTCTCCCAAACACGACCACAAGACGGGAGACAGTCATGGTGAAAGAGGGATGACATCCAGAGTGTGGGGCATTGTAGTCTTTTCATTACTGAATGGCCCGTTACCTGCCACTTTATACTAGATAAAGGAGAGAAAATGAGGAAAGCCAAAACTTGTCACAAGCATGTGATGTGTTCAGGACCCTCCCAGATGCTCTAAGTGCTACTTCACAACTCCTCCATGCACCAGGCAAGTGGGACAGGTGTTACAATCTCTGCTTTGCAGACAAGCAAAAAACAATCATTTTAGGTTCGTGTGAGGGTATTTTATTAAAGCTTAGCTCCCTTTTCATTCTCTACCCCTTCTAAGAACATATCCCTGTGATTTGTCAGTTATTCAGTATTGTTTGCTTATCAATAGCCAGACTGTCTTTTATACTGATATACTGGCAGATATCTTGGAAGGTTTCTGTCTCTAGTTATCCCTGTGTGATTGTTTCCCCCACCTTTGGTTGGCTCAGACACAGGCAGTGACTTGTGTCTCTGGGGAGAGGAAAGGCTGAACAGGAAACTCTCAGCTAGGGCCCTAATTATTCTGGTCACTGATCAAGATGAAAATGACCCCTACTCCTGGTGGCCACGGGGCATGCACTGTCATAATGAGTATCAGCTTTGTGCAGAGGGGGAAATTACCCAGAGGTGGAAATTAACCAGAGGTGAAAAGGAGAATAGCTCATGCCTTCTTCAAGTTGGAACAAGGTCCAGGGCAGAAAGATACCTAAGGGAGCAGAGTCAAGTGGGATAATTTGACGTGAACATATTCACCTATCTCCAGGGCATCTAAATGTCAAACAAGTAAATGGCTAAATTGAAATGGTAACCAAGGGAAGTTTCCCTCCAAGATCTTCATTACATTGTCTCAAATGGGAGCTCATCAAGCTCTGTGTATTTCTTTCTTCACTTAAATGCATCTTAATTCACAGAAAACTCATTCCAGATTCCAGGCAGGGCTGGGTGAGTGGGGACAGGGTGAGATAAGCAGGAGTGACAGATGTTCCCAGGAAAAAGGGGCCATAGGGCGGCAGGGCCTGGGGATGCTCCCTGACCATCCCACTCAGAGATCTCTGGGATGTATATATTGATGTTTTTGTCACAACCCTGCCTACATTGCTGAGGGAAATTTAAGCATTTGCTCCAGCTCTGATTTCTTAAGGAGCAATTCCAACTATCTACATATACCATTTCTGGCTATCAGGATGTAAAAAATGCAGAAATCCTCCCTCTGGACCTGTCTAGGTAACCTCTGATTCCCTTTCTGCTGTGCAGTCTGCTAGCAGCCTGAGCAGGACAGAACAGGTAGCTTTCCAAAAACTGCATCCATAATGAAAAAACCACACACAGCTGCCTAACTGTAAAACAGATTCCTGTACTAAATGCAGACATACCCTATAGTGGTTTTGTAAACAGACAATTAAAAATTAAATAAAAAATAAGTGTATACTTGTTAATTTGTGATTCAAATTAAATGCCAGTAATATTAAAGGAAAAAAACACAGTGTGACTGTTCACATGTGACTCCCTTAAGTTCTATGTGCAGTGTCCCCAGTGACCACTTTCAATGCCCTTGGCATTTAACATTCACGGCTGCAGCTCTTTCTGCATAAAATAAACAAAAATCCATTGCTACTGTGTGTTTTCTTTTGCTTCTCTCATAGACACTCCTGACCAAGTTTTAAAGAAACACACAGTAGAGAGGCATTCGGATCTGAGTTGATCTCAGGCTTTGCAGTTCTTATTTGTTTGAAGTTCTGTATTGACAAGACTATAAGATGATTTTGCTAATTTCTCACCTTAGAAATAAAATAAGAATTGCCCGGCAAGCCTATAAATCATCCAGACATGTACTAAATACCTCATTCATGACTGAATAAAATGTATGACCAAGTGTATTTGTGCATCTCCCGTGAAATCTTCATGTTTATGAGAGATGCAGCTCTGAGATCTTGTCTAATTCTATAAAAGCATCATTGTGCATCTTTCAGAGGCCCCCTGAGTTATTCAGAACAGATATGATTCCAGATCATCCTTGAGGCCACTCAGAATAGCTGCATCTCCCTCTGATATGTAGAGAACAGTGAGGAATCCAGGATGCCCAGAAGGGCAGGAGGCCAGGCACTCTGTTCCAAAGCCCCCACCACTTCCCAGGGACACACCATTACTCTTCTTAAAGCAACGGCTCCTTTTTCTTTTTAATTAAATTCAGTGTAGGATCAGGAAATGCAAGGGTGAGATGCTCAAATAAAACCATGAGTACTAAATTATCTATCCATACTTGACTGCTCACTTAGCCAGAAGCCTTTGGAAAAGAAGGCCATTGATCGTAAAACGTACATTTTCTTTAGGGATGTTACGTAGCTGAATTCATTACAATTTGTAAGCACACTGTGAAAGCCTTGGATAAAAAGAGATATGTCCAGACGAGCTGCTATACAAAATAGAGTAGTAAAATGAGAATGCAAAAAGGATGAGGTCTAAGCATCACAAAATATAAATACTACTGACAAAGGTGCATTTTTGGGGCGGGTAGGCATTCATCCCCAGCAAAGTATGGCATTATTTTGTGTCGGAGAAAAGCCTGCTCCACTGGATTTCCTTGGAGGATAACCCTGGAAATAATCTAGACTCCGACAATTCCCTTCTCATAAATCTTATTGATGACCATTTGCTGGCAATCAATAGAGAAGGAAGATATCAAAACAAACCAAAAAATGGATGATAAGCAAGAAGAAAGGTAGCAGATGAATACTAGCTGATATGATGAACCTGCTGCTTTCTTCAATTTCATTAAACTCAGTATAATTAATTTTTGAGCTATAAGAAGGAATATGAACTAAAAATGAAAATAATTCTGTCTGTGAAAGAATCAGGGTAGATTGACAAGAAGACAGTTGCAGACTCACCGTCTCTGCGATTAAGACTTGCAAAGCCAGGGCCATGGCTGCTGGACAGCTCTGAGGAGCTGCTGAAGGAAGCCCGGGGCAAGGCAGACGCCAGAGGAGCATCACAGCTATCTGGGGGGAAACACCACGTTTGGGTTAATACACTGATTAAAGCTTTCCTGTCTTCTCTTCCTCTCTTCTTCCTTCCCTTTTACTTTCCTTTCCTTCCTATTTCCCTGCCACCCTCCCTTCTTTTCTTCCTTAATTTCCTTTCTTTTTAGTTAACAGGCTAGGAAAATGCTAGAGCCTGTGGCAAACATCAGTCTTGATCAGAGGTGTGTTAGTAAATGTTTAACAACAGGCTCTTAAGGAAAATTAAAAACCCTGATTGGTAGCATTTGCCACTTTCTATGGTGTAAATACTCGTACCATGGCCAATTCAAAGCTATCAACGTGATGTCACTGACCATGAAGTCGGAAAAAGAATGCACACATCACATCATTATATAGTATTTTCACCACGCAGACACAAGGTATGTAAATAACCTCAAGAGCACTGATAACAGCAAGATGACATTAAAAAAGTAGGAAGTGGTGAGTTTTCAGAATATATTACTTTTGTTTTAATATGATTTAATTAATTACGTTTATATAATTTAATTTTTAATAATGATTGTATTTTCCTGCAAAATTCATGAGAAGTTAATGATTGGCTCTTGCTAGCTGCTAAAAATTGGTTCCAGCACATCACTCCTAAATGGGAAAATATTAAAAGTATTTTCTTGAAACTCAGAAAGAACACTTTCACAGGCATCACTGTTTCTATTGATCATTGCACTGAAAGTCCTATCAGTATGTAAGAGAAAATTTAAAAATTAAAAGCACAACATAGGGGAAAAAAAACCCAACTGTTATCGTTTCCAGATGATATGATTATGTAGGTAGAAATTCTGAAAGTCACTGGCTAGCTTAACAATTCATTATACAAAAGCTGATAGTATTTCTAAACTTATCCATAGTTAGAAATTAAATTAAATAGAATAGCAAATACTAACAAAACATATAAAGTATCTAAGAATGAATCTTACAGAATTTGCAGGACATTTATGGAGATTATTATAAAAATTGTATTGAAAGACATTAAAGAAAAACTACATAAATTCAGACTACAATGACGGCAAATAGGAAGACTACTTTTAAGGTACTAGTTTTCCCTAGCTTGATCTAAAGATTCAATAGAAGTTCAATCAAAGCTCAGGAGGGTTTTTCACAGATCTTGAAGCAGTGAACCACAGAGCTCAGGGGTTCTTAACATGTGGTACAAATATGATATAGGGGGTCCGTTGAGATGAATAGAACAAATTACATCTTTATTTTCACTAACCTCTAGCTAAAATTTAGCATATTCTTCAGTCAAAAATGTAGACAAACCAGACTATATTCACCAGTGCCCGTGCATTTGTTACCAACATAAGTTACAGATATTTTAATAGCAATCGTTGTCACAGATATCTAGAAATATTGCTTATGGTCCCCTTTACTTCAAAATAACAGTATTTATTAAAGTCACCACTAGATCTTGTTTTTTAATGTGCTAATAACTAAGAAGACATTATGTTACAATTTCTAGTACATTGATATCAGCATTTCAATATAACTATTTACTTTGTAACCCTATGTGTACATTTTATGCATTTACAAGCATTGCTGTGAGAAGGGGTAAGGTTTCAGCAAAGTGCCCGAAGGGTCCGTGGCACAAGGAAGAGCAAACAAGCACCCGTGGTGTGTGCACTGCAAGTACAAAGCTGTTGAGACATTACTGGGGCATTATTAGCCATTCAGAAAATTCCAGAAGATTGGGATCATCCACAAACCACAGTCAGCTGTGCTAACTCGAATGTTAACGTGACAGTTTCTCAGGGGTGACAGCCTGTTGAGCAGACCAGGCCTGCATCATTCCCCCTTTAGGTAAAGGGGTCCCAGGGATCTAACTAACCTGCTCAAAGTCACAGAGCTGGTTGAGGGTAAGTGAAGATTATCTCCATCAACTGTTTAGCTTGGGAAGCCTGCTCCTTTCCCAGCCTCCCCCACCCCCCCAGCACGGCTTCCTTTCTGAGTCTCCCCAGACGCTCCCACTCAGTCCCCTCTGCTCACATCTTTCTCATCTCACCATATTGGGGTCTCTCCTTTCTGGGCTGGAAACAGTGAGGACCAAGTGTAGATCCTGGAGGCAGACAGGGTGTGGGCATGGCATTTACCAAGGTGCCTACTCTTGGGAAGTCACTGGCCCTCCCTAAACCTCAGTTACCTCATCTATACAATGAGGATGTCACACAACTGAATCACACAACTGGACAAAGGGGAATCACACAACTCATAGGGTTTCTATGAGGATTTAAAGTGTTTGCTTTTATTATTTTCAGTATGGTAAGACAAGTCATCACATAAGCTTCTTCAAAATATTCTATAAGGACGTTTTCCCTATAGAGAGATATAGAAGGCAGCATTCAACGTTCCAAGCCATATTCTCATTTTTTATTCTTTCCTCAAAAGAAGGCATATGAATCTTAGTCTTGAAAAAAAGAAAGAGTAAGATGTACTTGCTCTTATGAAGTCATCTTTGCCTTTGAGAAACAATTTTAAAAGTGATCATTTTCTTTACAACCCTAATTGGTTGTTCCAACTCACTTCCACACAGTCAAATTTGAGAATGCACGTGATCAAAAAATGTGACCATGTCCAATAAGGTACTTGGAAAAGAGCGGCTCTGTGTTTGGACAGTGTTTTCTGTACATTCACTGTGTTTTTAACTAAATTACATTCAAGTAAGGTGAAGTCTCAGATGCCCCCCAAAAATCTCCTTAACCGTTGTTTTCAATCTGAAATGTCTATATTTTATACTACAATTTCTGGAGCCAAAATTGTTAAGACACAATTTAATTTTCTTTTTCTGGAATCATTAAAAAATATTTGATTTCCACTGAATATTATTCTTATCAAAAGTCTGATAGATACTATTTCTATCCAAAAAAGAAAGACGAATCCTGAAATGCTTCAAAGCTACAACAATTATTCATAAATAATTGTTTTTAACAATTATGGCAAAACAACTGAAAAGTACAACTATTTACCACTTAGGGGGAAAATGAGGTGAGTACAAGTAATAACCTTATAAGAATTAACAAATGAAAATAGACAGATAATATTACAGTTAAATAGGCTAAAGCAAGTTTATTTCTCTTCATAATAACACTCACATTAATAAGAAATTATTCTATGAAATAATCTCAGTTTTGAAATGTGCTCATTCCTTCAAAAGTTCAAATGTACTCAGAAGTTCAAATGTACTCAGAAGCTCAGAAAAGCTTAGGAACTCTAAAGGGAAACTGATGATCCATTGTAATGTGTCTTATAGAAAATACAAACACACCATAATGATTTTTTTTTTCTAACATCTTTATTGGGGTATAATTGCTTTACAATGGTGTGTTAGTTTCTGCTTTATAACAAAGTGAATCAGTTATACATATACATATGTTCCCATATGTCTTCCCTCTTGCGTCTCCCTCCCTCCCACCCTCCCTATCCCACCCCTCCAGGCTGTCACAAATCACCGAGCCAATATCCCCGTGCCATGCGGCTGCTTCCCACTAGCTATCTACCTTACTACGTTTGTTAGTGTGTATATGTCCATGACTCTCTCTCGCCCTGTCACAGCTCACCCTTCCCCCTCCCCATAACCTCAAGTCTGTTCTCTAGTAGGTCTGCGTCTTTATTCCTGCCTTGCCCCTAGGTTCTTCATGACATTTTTTTTTCTTAAATTCCATATATATGTGTTAGCATACGGTATTTGTCTTTTTCTTTCTGACCACCATAATGATTTATGTATGATTCAGATCAGAGTGCTCAGAACATCCTTGTGTGCACGCTTCTATAATAAATTCTTATGTATTAAATAATCAAACATTGTCTCAGCAGCTGTACCTATTGTAACATCATTTTAATCAATAGCCTATTGTTTGTCCTGCCAAAAGAACAACTTTATACTGAAATTATTAAACAATATTTCAGCTTCTGTTTTTAAAAATTATATATTTTTTTTCTCCAGGTAAAATCTTAGAAATTTGGAACTTCCCATAGCTGGGGAAAACATAGTTGCCTTAATCCTCTCAATCTAAGTGACACTATCTGAGTGTTTTCCAAACCCTTGACCTCCTCCTAAAACTACTTAAATCTGCCCCCTCCATAAATAAAAAACAGTCCCAGACAAACCTCTTTGGATTACTACAGCTCATTGGTGATGCGTGCTCTTAGTTTCTTCAGAACGTTCAAATCCAGTTTATACACAACTGTATATAAATGGCATCTTTCCAATATGCATTATGGTCTAAACTAGGCTAAAAATTCCTCAGCAAAGAAAATGCCACTTAACTGAATTCATTGATGAGCTCTAGTAGTTTTCTGGTAGCATCTTTAGAATTTTCTATGTCTAATATCATATCATCTGCAAACAGTGACAGTTTTACTTCTTTCTTTTCCAATTTAGATTCCTTTTCTTTTTCTTCTCTGTTTGCCATAGCTAGGACTTCCAAAACTATGTTGAATAAAAGTGGTGAGAGTGGACATCCTTGCCTTGCTTCTGATCTTAGAGGACATGCTTTTAGATTTTCACTGTTGAGTATGATGTTAGCTGTAGGTTAGTTGTATATGGCCTATATTATTTTGAAATATGTTCCCTCTATGCCCCTTTCTGGAGAGTCTTTAATCATAAATAGGTGTTGAATTTTGTCAAAAGCTTTTTCTGCATCTATTGAGATGATCATATGGTTTTTATTCTTTAACTTGTTGATGTGGTGAATCACAGCCATTGATTTGCAGATACTGAAAAACCCTTGCATCCCTAGGATAAATCCCACTTGATCATAGTGTATGATCCTTTTAATGTATTGTTGGATTTGGATTGCTAGTATTTTGTTGAGGACAGATGAATGGATAAAGAAGATGTGGTATATATATACAATGGGATATTACTCAGCCATTAAAAAGAATGAAATAATGCCATTTGCAGCAACATGGATGGACCTGGAGATTATCATACTAAGTGAAATAAGTCAGACAGAGAAAGACAAATATCTATTAAAAAATTTGAAACAATAATTCAAATAATTCTTTTAATAATATAATAATAACCTTCCAAAACAGAAGGCACAAAGTCCAGAGGGCTTCCCTAGTGAATTCTGCCAAACATTTAAGGAAGAAATCATGCCATGTCTCCATAATCCCTTTTAGAAGATAGAAGCAGAGGAATACTTTTTAACTTATTCTATGAGGCTAATATTAGCATAATACCAAAACCAATCACAGATATTACAAGAAAAGAAACCTACAGACCAATATTTCTCATGAACACAGATGCAAAATTCTCAACAAAATATTAGCAATCAAATCCAACAATGTATAAGAATTACAGGGAATTCCCTGGCAGTCCAGTGGTTAGGACTCCATGCTTCCACTGCAGGGGGCCCGGGTTCAATCCCTGGTGAGGGAACTAGTATCCCACAAGCCACACGGTGTGGCCAAAAAAAAATAAAGTAAAATAAAATAAAATTTTTAACAAATAGATTTAAAATAAATAGAAGAAGAATTACGTACTGAAACAAGTGGAATTTGTTCCAGGTATTCAGGGCTGGTTCAACATTCAAAAATCAGTTTATGTAATCCATCACATCCACAAGCTAACAAAGAAAAATCACATGGTACTATCAATAGATGAAGAAAAGCATCTGACAAAATCCAACACCCAACCATGGTAAAAACTCTTGGTAAACTAGGAATAGAGTTGAACTTTCTCAAATTGATAAAGAATATCTACCAAAAATTTACAGCTAACACCACACTTAATGGTGAGAAACTTGAAACTTTCCCCACTAAGGTCAAGACTAGGCAAAGATTTTCCCTCTCACCACTCCTTTTCCACATCCTACTAGAAGTCTTAGTTAATGCAATTAGACAAGAAAAGGAAATAGAAGGGATACAGATTAGGAAAGAAATGTCTTTGTTATGGATGACAAGATCATCTATGCAAAAACTCCTGGAACTAATAAGTGGTTATAGCAAGGTCACAGGATACAAGGTTAAAATACAAAAGTCAATTGGTTTTTTATATACCAGCAATGATAAAGTGGAATTAGGACTCTGAAACACTATGCTATTTACATTAGCACCTAAAAAATATAAAATATTTAGGTATAAATCTAACAAAATATGCATGAGATCTATATGAGGAAAACTACAAAACTCTGAGGAATTAATCAAGGAAGAACTAAATAAACGGAGAGATACTCCGTGTTCATGGACAATACTCAATATTGTCAAGATTTCAGTTTTTCCCAATTTGATCTATAGATTCAAGGCAATCTCAATCAAAATTCAGGCAAGTTATTTTGTGGATATCAACAAACTGATTCTAAAGTTTATGTGGTGAAGCAAGAGACCCAGAATAACCAAAACAATATTGAAGAAGAACAGAGTGGTAGGAATGACACTAACTGATTTCAAGACTTACCATAAAGGTACAGTAATTAAGACAGTGTATTGGCAAAAGAACTGACAAATAGATCAGTGAAACAGAACAGAGAGCCCTGAAGTAGACCTACACAAATATAATCAATTGACCTTTGACAAAGTAGTGAAGGCAATACAATAGAGCAAAGATAGTCTTTTCAATAAATGGTAATGGAACAAATCGACTTCCATAAGCAAAAACATGAATCTAGACACAGACTTTTCACCCTTCACAAAAATTAATTCAAAATGGTTCACAGATCTAACTGTAAAGCACAAAACTATAAAACTCCTTGAAGATAACATAGGAGAAAATCTAGATGAACTTGTGTTCTGCAAAGACTTTGTAGATACAAAGCCACGATCCATGAAGAAAAGAATTGATAAGATGGACTTTATTAAAATTAAAAATGTCTGCCCTGCAAAAGGCAGTAAAGAGAATGAAAACACAAGCCATAGGATGGGAGAAAATATTTGTAAAATACACATCGGACAAATGACTTTTATCCAAAATATGCAAAGAACTCAAACTTACCAATAAGAAAACAAACAACTCCAATTAAAATACGGTCCAAAGCTGACTTTAACAGACACTTCACCAAAGAAGATATACAGATGAGAAAGAAGTACATGAAAAGATGCGCCACATCATATGTCTTCAGAGAAATGCACATTAAAACAACAATGAGATACCACTACACTCCTATGAAAATGGTCAAAATCTGGAATACTAATGACACCAAATGCTGGCGAGGATGGAGAGCAACAGGAACTCTCATTGCTGGTGGGAATGCAAAATGGTGCAGCCTTTTTGGAAGACTGGCCGGTTCTTACAAAACTAAACATATTCCTACATGCAATCCAAAATCTGTTCCTTGGTATTTACCCAAAGAGATTGAAAACTTATGTCTACACAAAAACATGCACAAAAATGTTTATAGCAGCTTTAGTCATTAAACTCCAACGCTTGGAAGCAAACAAGACATCCTTTAGTAGGGAATGGGTAAACAAACTGTGGTACATCCATACAGTGGAACATTAGTAATAAAAAGAAATGATCCATCAAGCCATGAAAAGACACAGAAGAAACTTAAATGCATATTACTAAGTGAAAGAAGCCAGTCTTAAAAGGCTACATACCATATGATTCTAGCTATATGATATTCTAGATAAAACAGAATTGTGAAGCCAGTAAAATGATCAGTGGTTGCCAGTGTTTAGATGGGAGAGAGGAATGAATAAGAGGAACACAAGGGATTTTAAGAGCAGTGAAACTATTCTGTGTAATAACATAATGCTGCATACATGTTATTATACATTTGTCCAAACCCACAGAATGTATGACACCAAGAGTGAACCATAAACTATGGACCTGGGGTGACTATCATGTGTCAGCGCAGGTTCATCAATTGTAAAATAAAAAAAGTTATCAGCACCACTCTGGAGAAGGATGCTGGTAATGGAGGAGACTAAGCATGTGTGAGGAAAGGGGGTATATGGGAAATCTCTGTACTTTCTGCTCAATTTTACATAAACCTAAAACTGCTCAAAAAATAAAGTTTATTTTTTAAAAAGGGCAGGGGGGCTTTCTCTTTATCAACTACCCTGAGTATTCACTTAAAAATAAATGCTATGGTAAGTAAAAAAAGAAATTAAAAATAAATAAATAAATAAATGCTATGATTTAAATAACTTACTGAGAAAGAAGAGAAACTCTCAGGTTTCTTTTCCCCCAGTTATACATCCAGGAGCCCATTTATAAAACTTAGTTCTATCCCTTCATGGTTTTAAAATTGTGCAAGGATGTGGGACTCTACCAGCCTTCAGAGGAATCAAATATCTGGAGGGAGAATGGTTGTAGTTTTTCATGGATTGTCCTCCTTCAGCACCCTAAGCAGACAAGGATTTAGACCTGTTTTAAAGGTCAATTTTAATTAGCCCAATTATTATTCCCTCACGACTGCTGAAAAATTATATTCAGCAAAAGGAACAGATTCCCAGTGACGGGAGTGTTTCTAAAATTATAACTTGTGCCAGTTTAATGAATCATACTGCTTCTCACATAGGAACAGCACTGTTTTTTTTTTAAAAGAACCACTATTTATCTTTATTTCTTCAGCTTCTGTCACAGTGCCTGGCACATGGTAAGCATTTGATAAATGTTTCCTGAATTAAATTGATCACAAGTCCAAGAGCAACTTTCTTAAATCTCCATATCTAAGTTATATTTCAACCCTGAAATATATTGAGCTTAAAACATTGAAACAGCCAAGTTTCATCCTAACAGAAGGCATTCTCATTCCTGCTTAAACAGGGCATGTCAGTAAAATTCAGCAACCCAACACACTCAGATATTTTTCAAAAATAATTCACAAATGGAAAGATTAGAACATGTCTGTGTTAGAAGTAACATCTCTAGATTTATCAAGATTGTATAATTTTGTGCAATGAAATTCAGGGGAGAAATAGACACAGCAGTTTTTCAGACACTGATACCCAAGGGGCAATTCCCCATCCCTGCCCCTGAAATTCTGATTTAGTGAGAGGATTTTTTTGTGTACTTAAGGAAGACACATTCTGTTCTTCAGAGAAGGAAATGTACAACACTCGGGACAGGAGCTGAGAGATCTCTGCAGTGGATGAAAACCTCAACTGTGCCAGGAGAGACCCTCAAAGTGGCCACCAGGAGTATGCACTAAATTGCAGCCCTGGTATCTGTATTATGTTCTGTGGTTATTAAACCAGGATTGGAGAGTTGGGCAGTGTAAAAGACATACTTTCAAAAATCTGAAGCCCTATCACGCTAGTGCCCAGAAAGATGCACTTGGGAAACTCAGCTGTTGACTCATATTAGTATTGATATTACTTTAAATATTTAGTTTAAAAAGATTTTCACTATCCATAGCTCATTAACTGGAAAACTTCCTTGCTTGTATATAAATCTGAAATATCCATCTAAGGGGCAAAATCTAATATTCCACACAACTTACTCAAATTGTTGAAATAGTCACAGAGCAATGAAATATGCAGTTTTGGAGTGATGTCAGTACCATGATAGTGTGAATCGTTCCTTTTTTTCTCTCTCTCCTTTGATTTACAACTATTAGGACGTCCATAACCAGAAAAAAAAAAAAGCATCTATCCACAGCATACACCGACATCCAAGAGATCCATCCACCTGTGCATCCAAAGTGGGTGGACTGGACCATGGAGTAGGTAGCAGAGATCGAGGGAAGTGGCTGCAGAGCTGGTGGCAGGAGGCTGTGACAGCATAGAAGGCGGCTGCTGTTCTGGCAGCAAGCCAGCACAACCTTTCTGGCAGAGGAGGTGGAGGATGAAGGCAGTGACTGGAAGTCTGTCCAGCCGCATGTGTTACAGCCGGCGGGACCAGTTTCTCTCTCTGAGGAGATACTGCAGTGAATGGGCAGAGGGAAAGGAAAGGTAAGTAGATAGACAAAGAGAACTGAAGTAAAATATCTCCTGCTGTCTGCCCTTGGAGGCAAGGGGACCGACCACCCAAGGACCCCTGGGACTCCGCCCCCATCCCAACTTGAGGATACCTCTACCAGGCCATGGACACCCACAAAGCCCCAAGTGCTAAGTACATGCACCTCCCCCCCGTGCCCACATTCTGCCACCACGCGTTTTTTTGTTGTTGTTTTTGTTTTGTTTTGTCTTAACTGTGTGGGTTCCCAATCTTAGAAGCCGCTAGTTAACGCTGGTAAGAGAAACCAAAAACTTGTGCCATAGCGCCACCTTCTGTAAAGGAAGGCTCCTAACTACCAACCTGTTGCATTCTTAGGATCAAAGTAAACAAAGTCTTACCTAAATAAAAATGGTGTTCCATTTTTTATTTAGGGAATCATGGTAATACGGTATGGCAAAAAAAAAAAAAAAAAAAAAAAAACAGACAATTTTCCAGCAACTAAACCCAAAGGTATGGAATATTGTGATCTAACTGATAAAGAGTTTTAAATAGCTGTTATGAAGAAATTCAATAGAAAACTCATAAAGACAATGCAATGATATTAGGAATGAAAATAACAAGCAGAAGGAATACTTTACCAAAGAGATTAAAATTCTAAAAAAGAATCAGAGATTTCTGGAGCTGAAGAACTCAATAAATGAGATAAAGAATGCATTACAATGCACTTGAAATAGAGCAGATCAGGTAGAAGAGAGAATTAGCAAGCTCAAGGACAGAAATATAGAAATAATTCAGGTGGAAGAAGAGAGTGAACTAAGATTTTTAAAAAGTGAAGCCTATCTGATTCTATTGGAAAGGGAAATGTAAGAATAATGGGCATCCCAGAAGGAGAAGAGAGTGGGAAGGGGACAGAGTTTATTTAAAGAAATAATAGCTGAGAAATTCCCAAACCTGGGTATGGGATGAATATACAGATCCACGAAGCTAACAGAATATCTTGTTATCTCATCACAAAAAGAGCTCTAAAACACATTTTAATGAAGTTGTCAAAATTCAATTATAAAGAAGCAATTTTAAAGGCAGCCAGGGGTGGGGGGGAAAGACAGCAACCTACAAAGGAACCCCCATTAGGCTACAGTAGATTTCTCAGCAGAAAATTTTCAGGTCAGGAGACAGATAGTGGAATGACATATTCAAAATATTGAAAGATAAAAATTTCCATCTAAGAATACTCTATGTGGCAGTTGTCCTTCAGATATAAAGGAGAATTAAAACCTTTCCCAGACAAACTAAAGCTGAGGGAGTTTACCACCACTAGACTTGCCTTATGAGAAATGTTGAAAGGAGCTCTTCAAGCTGAAACAAAAAGACAAAAGTACACAAAACTCTGATTAAGATGATAAATACTCATAATTAGAATACTGTAAATCTTTTTTAGAACAGTATATTAAATTCTTAACTATAATATAATGGTTAAAGGAAAAGAGCATTAAAAATAGCTATAGATACTACAACTTGGTAATGAAATCACAGCATAGAGATAATTTCTAACATTAAAAATATGAAAGGGGAAGAGTAAGTAAGAAGATGAAACCTTTATAAGTGAATGAAGATAAACTGGCAACAGCAGGAAAGGGGCTATTTTACCTGTAAGATGTTTTATGTAAACTTCATGGTAACAACAAGCAAAAATCTAGAGCAGAAACATAAACATAAAAAAGGGGAGAGTGAGCAAATCACCATGGAAAACCACCAACTTATAAAGGCAAACAGAAAGAGAAGAAAAAAGGAAAAACAGAGAGACAAAATAAGCAGAAGGCAAAAGATAAAATGGCACTAGTAAATTCTTACATATCAATGATCACCCCTAAATGTAAACAGATTGAACTCACCGATCAAAAGGCACATAGTGGGTAGATGGCTGAAAAACCAAGGTCCAGCTCTATGCTCTCTACAGAAGACTCATTTCAGCTCTAAAGGCACATAGGCTCAAAGTGAAAGGATGGAAGATGATATTCCAAGCAAATAGAAATGAAACGAAGGTGGATATAGCCATCCTTGTATCAGACAAAACACACTTCAAGCCAAAAAAGGTAAGAAGAGACAAAGAAGGTCTGTAAAGGGGTCACTACATGAAGAAGATATAACAATAATAAATATGTACGTTCCCAAAACCTGATCACTGAAATATATAAGTATGTAATAATAGATATTAAGGAACAAATAGACAACAATGCAGTAATTGTAGGAACTTCAATACCCCACTATCAGCAATGGATAGATTGTCTTGACAGAAAATCAACAAAGAAACGTTGGACTTGAACCACACCTTAGAACAAATAGATTTAATAGACACATATAGAATATTCTATCCAACAGTAGCAGAACACACATTCTTCTCAAGTGCACATAGAACATTCAGGCTGGATCATATGATAGGTCACAAAACAAATCTTAGCAAACTTAAGAAGACTGAAATCGTATCAGCTATCTTCTGTGACCACAATTGGCATGAAACTGGAAGTCCACAACAAGAGGGAGATGAGAAGATCTACAAACATGTGGAAAGTAAACACACGCCTAAACAACCATTGTGTCAAAGAAGAAATCAAAAAGGAAATAAAAAATATCTCAAAACAAATGAAAATGAAAACACAACATATCAAATATCATGGCATGCAGCAAAAGCAGATCTGAGTGGAAAGTTTATAGTAATAAACACATTAAGATGTTAGAAAAATCTCAAGTAAACAACCTAACTTTATACCTCAAGGAACTAGAAAAAGAAGAAAAAATTAAGCCCAAAGTTAGCAGAACTAAGGAAACAGTAAGTATCAGAATGCAAATAAATGAAATAGAAACCAGAAAAACAATAGAAAGGATCAAGGAAACTACAAAATGTTTCTTCAAAAAGATAAACAACATTGACAAACCTTTAGTTAGACTAAGGAAAAAAAAGAAGAGTCAAATAAATAAAATTAGAAATGAAAAGAGAAGACATTACAACTGATACTACAGAAATACATAGAATCATAAGACACTACTATGAACAATTACATGCCAATACAACCTAAATTAAATGGATACATTTCTAGAAACACAAACCTACCATGACTGAATCAGGAAGAAATAGAAAGTAGGAACAGACCAATAATGAGTAAAGTAAAGACACTGTATCAGTAATTTAAAAATTCCCAACACAGAAAACTCCAGGACCAGATAACTCCCCTGCATAAATCTATCAAACATTTAAAGAAGTAATACCAATCCTCCTCAAACTCTTCCAAAATATTGAGGGGGAGAAAACACTTCCAAACTTGTTCTATGAGGCTAGCATTACCTTGATAGCAAAGCCAGATAAGGATACCACAAGAAAAGAAAACTATAGACCAATATCCCTGATGAACATAGGTGCAAAAATTCTCAACAAAATATTAGCAAACCAAATTCAAGAACACATTAATAGAAATATATACGATGACCAAGCGGAATTTATTCCTAGGATGAAAGGATGGGTCAACATATGCAAATCAATAAATCCAACACATCACATCAATAAAATAAAAAATAAAAATCAAATGATTTTTTCAATAGAGAAAGAAAAAGCATTTGACATAAAACAACATCTTTTCATAATAAAAACCCTTAATAGACTGGGTATAGAAGGAACATACTTCAACATAAAGGCCATGTATAACAAACACAAGGGTAACATTATACCTGATGGAGAGAAATGGAAAGTGTTTCTTCTGAGACCAGGAACAAGGCAAGGATGCCCAGTCTCACTACTCTTATTCAATATAGTACTGGAAGTCCTAGCTAGAGCAATTATGCAAGACAAAGAAATAAAATATATCCAAATCAGAAATGAAGAAGTAAAACTGTCATTATTTGTTGATGATATGATTGAACATATAGAAAATCCCAAAGAATCAGCCAAAAAACTACTGAAATTAACCAACGATTTCAGTAAATTGGCAGGATACAAAGTCAACATACAGAACTCAATTTGATCCCTCCACACTAATAATAAAGCATCTGAGAAAGAAATAAAGAAAACCATCCCTTTCACAATAGCATCAAAAACAATAAAATACTTAGGAATAAATTTAACCAAGGAAGTGAAAGATCTGTACAATTAGAACTGCAAAACTGCTGAAAGAAATCAAGGACACAAACAAATGGAAAGACACAAACAAAATCAAAGAAATTGAAGACACAAACCAATGTTCAAGCATCCAAAGAGTTAATATTGTTAAAATATCAATAGTTCTAAAGCCATCAACAAATTGAACATAGTCCTCACCAAAATACCAAAGGCATTCTTCACAGAAATAGAAGAAACAATCCTAAAATGTGTGTGGAACCACAAAAGACCTCAAACAGCCAAAGCAATCTTGAGAGAAAAGAGCAAAGCCAGAGATACCACACTTCTGGATTTCAAGCTATACCACAAAGCCATAGTAGAAAAACAGTATTGTACTTGGAGGAAAAAAAGACATATTGACCAACGGAACAGAATAGAGAGCCCAGAATTAAACCCTGGCATATACGGTCAACTAGTATTCAACAAGGAAGCCAAGAATACCCGGTGGAGAAAGGACAGCCTCTTCAATAAATGGTGCTGGAAAAATTGGAGAAACATGCAGAACAATGAAAGTAGATCCTTATCTCACACCACTCACAATAATTAACTCAAAATGGGTCAAAGACTTAAACATAAGACCTGATGCCATAAAAATCCTAAAAGAAAATGTTAGGGGAGAATTTTATTGATATTGGTCTTAGCAATAATTGGTGGGCATGATGCCAAAATAACAAACAATAAAGGAAAATAATCAAAACATGGGACTACATCAAACTCAAGAGCTTCTGCACATCAAAAGAATAAATTAATTAACAAAATGAAAAGACACCCTACAGAATGGGAGAAAATTTTTGCAAACCATTTATCGAATAAGTGATTAATATCCAAAATATAGAAGGAACTCAGTCAACTCAATAACAAAAAACAAAAAATCTGGTTAAAAGATGGGAAGAAGGAGTAAATAGTCATTTCTCAGAAAAGGACATCGAAATGGCCAAGAGACACATGAAAAGATGCTCAACATCACTAATCATTAGGGGACTGCAAATCAAAATCACAGTGAAACATTACCTCACACCTGTTAGAATGGCTATCATCAAGACGACAAGGACCAACAGATGCTGGTGAGGATGTGGTGAAAAAGGAACCCTTACACACTATTGGTGGGAATGTAAATTAGTCTAACAACTATAGAAAGCAAGATGGAAGTTCCTCAAAAAATTAAAAGCAGATCTATCATATACTCCAGGAATTCCACTTCTGGGTATACATCCAAAGAAAATGAAAATAGGATTCTGACAAGATATATGCACTCCCATGTTTATCACGGCATTACTCACAATAGCCAAGATATGGAAACAACCCAAAAGACCATCAGTGGACAAATGGGTAAAAAAATATGTGGTATACATACACCGTGGAATGTTATTCAGCCATGAGAAAGGAAGAGATCCTCCCATTTGCTACAACATTATGCTAAGAGAATAAGTCAGATAGAGAAAGACAAGTACTGTATGATGTCACCTACATGTGAAAACTAAAAGTTAAACCTGTGAAAAACAGAATAAAATGGTGGTTACTAGGGGATGGGGACAGGGACAAGAGGGATGGTCTTTAAGGGTACAAACTTGTAAGAATTGGTAAATAAGTCATGAAGATCTAACGAACAGTATAATAAATAGACAGTAATACTATACTATAATTATGTAACGTGATCATGTGTATTATAATTATATAATGTGATATTACTTCAGCAATCACATTAACAATATATAAATGTATCAAAGTAACAATATTGTATACCTTAAACATATGCAATGTTACAAGTCAAATTTATTCAATAAAAAAGTGTGCAATTTTATATTTTTCTGTTCATACATTGTTCACATGAATTACCAAAATACTGTAATTGCCAAGTCACATAATTTCCTTCTACAAATGTTGCTTCTATATAAGTTGCTTCATGGAGCAAGGACCTAATAAATATTTTTTGAGTGAATAATTTATTTTGAAACTTTAGAGATTTTTTTTATCCTTCAATTTTCTCCACTGAAAATTGGAGACAAAATTATGTATTTCTCTCTGTATTATATGATTGTAGAAGAGTTAAAAACTGCTGCACAAATTTTTTAAAAACCTGTGGTGAACATGAAAGGGTTAGACATTCCTTTATATTTACAGGAATGCTTCTTCTAAAAGTCCATGTGACTTTAAAAACTTACAAAATTTAACAAAAATATAACACCTATACTATAATAATTGATCCATAAATACTATAACAATTGTTGAAATTTTAGGACAAGATTTAAGTTACACAAGAATTTTTTACACTATGTTTGGTAATTTGGGCATTTTCATTGGAAAAAATTTAAAATAAAATAACTAACATAATCCAAAGCTAAAGATTCATTGCTTTGTAGTAGAATGAGAAAACAAAATACACATCATTGCAAAGAAATATGTATTTGGTGCTTTAAATAATCAACTGGGAGTTTCAAAAAGCTTGTCTGACTATGGATAAAACTCCATTCATACGCTGTCTTGCAACTTGGAAATACTTTCCTTTGTCCATCCATCTCTCCCCCTCTCCCCCTCTCCTTCTTCCTTGTCTTCCTCCTTTCCTCTCTTCCTTCTTTTCTCCAAGAGATTCAACAGGGAACAGTTGTCAAAAAGATGTTCATACCTGAAGGCAGCAAGTACAATCAATCCATTCAAAGCACAAGTACCTGTTAATGATCCCTCCATAAAATACTGCTTTTCTCATTTTCCCGGAGGGGAAAAAAAACAAGACAGTAATTTCTTTGCAGAGTTCCAAGAATATACACAAAATATATAGGGGAAAAAAGAAAATTTTATATTTTGGAACTTGGATTCAAATGATACCTAAAGTTTTAATACAATTAATTCCTGGTAAATATTTTCAGGTTTAATCCACTGAGGTACACAATTATAATATAGCATTGCTGTTTAATGTAATGTTTACCTAAAAATTATTTAATTATTAATAGCAACAGCTCCCTGAAAACTTGGGTCTCTGCCCAAAAAGTTTCCATAAAACAATCATTATGTTTAATTGTTCATGTTTATCCAAAATACAGGCCACTGCTGTTACAAGAGTAGAAAACCCAATCATTTTAGGAAGTGTGTGTGTGTGCGTGTACACACACGCATGCGCATGCACACACATTTAACAAGTAAATAAAAAATTAGATTACTGTTGAACAAAGCAGTGCATTCTCAGGTATCTCATTAGATACATATATAAAGATAAAATAACTATTTGGACTTGAAAACAAAGACTATTACAAGAGACAAAGAAGGAAACTACATAATGATCAAAGGATCAATCCAAGAAGAAGATATAAAAATTGTAAATATTTATGCATGCAACCTAGGAGCACCTCAATACATAAGGCAAATGCTAACAGTCATAAAAGGGAAAATCAACAGTAACACAATCATAGTAGGGGACTTTAACACCCCACTTTCACCAATGGACAGACCATCCAAAATGAAAATAAATAAGGAAACACAAGCTTTAAGTGATACACTAAACAAGATGGACTTAATTGATAGTTATAGGACATTCCATCCAAAAACAACAGAATACACTTTCTTCTCAAGTGCACATGGAACATTCTCCAGGATAGATCATATCTTGGGTCACAAATCAAGCCTTGGTAAATTTAGAGAAAATTGAAATCATATCAAGTATCTTTTCCGACCACAACACTATGAGACTAGATATTAATTACAGGAAAAAAATCTGTAAAAAATACAAACACATGGAGGCTAAACAATACAATGCTTAATAACCAAGAGATCACTAAAGAAATCAAAGAGGAAATCAAATAATACCTAGAAACAAATGACAATGAAAACACAATCATCCAAAACCTATGGGATGCAGCAAAAGCAGTCCTAGAGGGAAGTTTATAGCAATACAATGTTACCTCAAGAAACAAGAAACACCTCAAATAAAAAACCTAACCTTACACCTAAAGCAATTACAGAAAGAAGAACAAAAAAAAAAAAAAACCAAAGTTAGCAGAAGGAAAGAAATCATAAAGATCAGATCAGAAATAAATGAAAAAGAAATGAATGAAACAATAGCAAAGATCAATAAACCTAAAAGCTGGTTCTTTGAGAAGATAAGCAAAATTGATAAACCATTAGCCAGACTCAACAAAAAAAAAAGGAAGAAGACTCAAATCAATAGAATTAGAAATGAAAAAGGAGAAGTAACAACTGACACTGCAGAAATACAAAGGATCATGAGAGATTACTGCAAGCAACTCTATGCCAATAAAATGGACAACCTGGAAGAAATGGACAAATTCTTAGAAAAGCACCACCTTCTAAGACTGAACCAAGAAGAAATAGAAAATATAAACAAACAAAACACAAGCAGGGAAATTGAAACTGTGATTAAAAATCTTCCAACAAACAAAAGCCCAGGACCAGATAGTGTCACAGGCGAATTCTATCAAACATTTAGAGAAGAGCTAACACCTATCCTTCTCAAACTCTTCCAAAATATAGCAGAGGGAGGAACACTCCCAAACTCATTCTACGAGGCCACCATCATCCTGACACCAAAACCAGACAAAGATGTCACAAAGAAAGAAAACTACAGGCCAATATCACTGATGAACACAGATGAAAAATCCTCAACAAAATACTAGCAAACAGAATGCAACAGCACATTAAAAGGATCATAAATCACGATCAAGTGGGGTTTATCCCAGGAATGAAAGGATTCTTCAATATGCGTAAATCAAACAATTGATACACCATATTAACAAACTGAAGGATAAAAACAATATGATCGTCTCAATAGATGCAGAAAAAGCTTTCAACAAAATTTAACACCCATTTATGATAAAAAACCCTCCAGAAGTAAGCATAGAGGGAACCTACCTCAACATAATAAAGGCCATATATGACAAACCCACAGCCAACATCATCTTCAATGGTGAAAAACTGAAAGCATTTCCACTAAGATCAGGAACAAGAGAAGGGTGCCCACTCTCACCACTATTATTCAACATAGATTTGGAAGTTATAGCCACAGCAATCAGAGAAGAAAAAGAAATAAAAGGAATCCAAATTGGAAAAGAAGAAGTAAAGCTGTCACTGTTTGCAGGTAACATGATACTACACATAGAGAATCCTAAAGATGCTACCAGAAAACTACTAGAGCTAATCAATGAATTTGGTAAAGTAGCATGATACAAAATTAATGCACAGAAATCTCTTGCATTTCTATACACTAATGATGAAAAATCTGAAAGAGAAATTAAGGAAACACTCCCATTTACCATTGCAACAAAAAGAATAAAATACCTAGCAATAAACCTACCTAAGGAGACAAAAGACCTGTATGCAGAAAACTATAAGACACTGATGAAAGAAATTAAAGATGATACAAATAGATGGAGAGATATACAATGTTCTTGGATTGGAAGAATCAACATTGTGAAAATGAGTATACGACCCAAAGCTATCTACAGATTCAATGCAATCCCTATCAAACTACCACTGGAATTTTTCACAGACGTAGAACAAAAAATTTCATAATTTGCATGGAAACACAAAAGACCCCGAATAGCCAGAGCAATCTTGAAAAGAAAAACAGAGGTGGAGGAATCAGGCTCCCTGACTTCAGACTATACTACAAAGCTACAGTAATCAAGACAGTATGGTACAGGCACAAAAACAGAAATATAGATCAATGGAACAGGATAGAAAGCCTAGAGATAAACCCACACATATACAGTCACCTTATTTTTGATAAAGGTGGCAAGAATATACAATGGAGAAGAGACAGCCTCTTCAATAAGTGGTGCTGGGAAAACTGGACAGCTACATGGAAAAGAATGAAATTAGAATACTCCCTAACACCATACACAAAAATAAACTCAAAATGGATTAAAGACCTAAAGGAAGGCCAGACACTATAAAACTCTTAGAGGAAAACATAGGCAGAACACTCTATGACATAAATCACAGCAAGAAGCTTTTTGACCCACCTCCTAGAGAAATGGAAATAAAAGCAAAAATAAACAAGTGGGACCTAATGAAACTTAAAATCTTTTGCACAGCAAAGGAAAGCATAAGCAAGACGAAAAGACAAACTTCAGAATGGGAGAAAGTATTTGAAAATGAAGCAACTGAGAAAGGATTAATGTCCAAAATTTACAAGCAGCTCATGCAGCTCAATATCAAAAAAACAAACAACCCAATCCAAAAATGGGCAGAAGACCTAAACAGACATTTCTTCAAAGAAGATATACAGATGGCCAACAAACACATGAAAGAATGCTCAACATCATTGATCATTAGAGAAATGCAAATCAAAACTACAATGAGATATCATCTCACTCCGGTCAGAATGGCCATGATCAAAAAATCTACAAACAATAAATGCTGGAGAGGGTGTGGAGAAAAGGGAACACTCTTGCACTGTTGGTGGGAATGTAAACTGATACAGCCACTATGGAGAACAGTATGGAGGTTCCTTTAAAAACTACAAACAGTTCTACCATGTGACCCAGCAATCCCACTACTGGGCATATACCCTGAGAAAACCATAATTCAAGAAGAGTCATGTACCACAATGTTCATTGCAGCTCTATTTACAATAGCCAGAACATGGAAGCAAGCTAAGTGTCCATCATTGGATGAATGGATAAAGAAGATGTGGCACATATACACAATGGAATATTACCCAGCCATAAAAAGAAATGAAATTGAGTTATTTGTAGTGAGGTGGATGGACCTAGAGTCTGTCATACAGAGTGAAGTAAGTCAGAAAAAGAAAAACAAATACTGTATGCTAACACATTTATATGGAATCTAAGGGAAAAAAAAAGAATGGTCATGAAGAACCTAGGGGCAAGATGGGAATAAAGATGCAGACCTACTAGAGAATGGACTTGACGATACGGGGAGGGGGAAGGGTAAGCTGGGACAATGTGAGAGAGTGGCATGG
The DNA here is from genome assembly GCF_949774975.1 of Lagenorhynchus albirostris. Lineage (NCBI taxonomy): Eukaryota > Metazoa > Chordata > Mammalia > Artiodactyla > Delphinidae > Lagenorhynchus > Lagenorhynchus albirostris. The sequence goes on along the minus strand of NC_083101.1, from coordinate 95,910,808 downwards.
ACATATATACACTACCACATGTAAAATAGATAGCTAGTGGGAAGCAGCCCTATAGCACAGGGTGATCAGCTCAGTGCTTTGTGATCACCTAGAGGAGTAGGATAGGGAGGGTGGGAGGAAGGGAGACGCAAGAGGGAAGAGATATGGGGGATATGGGGATATATGTATACATACAGCTGATTCACTTTGTTATGATGCAGAAGCTAATACACCAGTGTAAAGCAATTATACTCCAATAAAGATGTTTAAAAAAATGTCCATATTTGCAAAAAAAAAAAAGATAAAATAACTATTTGGTATTATTTTCACAAGGTACAGCGAAACATTTCTTTAAAAATTTAACTGAAGAGGGTGTTTTTTTCTCTTTCTGTACGAAACTTCCAAACTGTGCTGGTGTACAGCACTCATGTCAAATAGAAGGTGAAACATTTTAATTCTGCAGCAAGTAGAAATTAAAAATTCACAGGATTTGTTGAATTATACCAGGTATGGAAATGGCCTTTTCTTTCGTATACCTGACTACATGTATATTATACATAAGACTAAATATAAGCGTTATGTAAGATTATAGAACTTAAAATTAGTTTATAAAAGATACAAATCTGTTAACCTAAAGGGAACTCCAGATTTTTATAGAAAATGCATGATAAGATCCAATTTCATTCTATTTAAAAATCTGAGAAATAGACAAATATTTTAATCACTTACAGGAAAATGTTTGAGTTATTTATCAGCAACAATAATTGGTGAAAATTTCTACATATACTAGTAAGATGTTAAGGGCATGAATCACATTGTGTCACCCAAATCCACCCAGTGGTGCTACGCATCATCCTTAACAGTTTTCACAGGGCTGCTTCCGCAAGCCAACAGTAGTCTATAAAAAAAAATATATTGGGTAAAAAAAAAAATCCACATGCTTAAATAGCCTCATACACCTATTCTAAAGCACAAACTTTCTTTGTTTAACCAAGAATATTCTCACTATCAGATGAAAGAACAATGAATGAAAAAACATGCAATCATAATAAAACATTAAACAGAAAATAGGACTTTTTCTGAGGAGGAAAATCAGTTTCATGATTTTGAAAAGTACACAAAATATCACATTTAATTTATTTTCTACTGATCATCCTTCTATTTATAATGCAATACTTTATCTCAATTTTTAAACAATGTCTATGGTTAAATTTTACCTATTTCTCAAAGAATATTAGCAAGATTTTAGTCCCCCTCTTCATCCTCTCCAGTCATGTTTTACGATGGTTTAAATAATAGTTTCTAGTAAAAAAGTCATTTTCCTTCAGAACTTATATTTATTTTTATATTTCTTTTTGCTTCTGGTATTACAGCTCTGCTGAAGTCAAACTAGCTCTCATTCCATTATAGCAAATCAGTTTATATCATTATTTTTGGTGGTTTAAAATGTGACCATGTTTCTAGGTATTTTTTTTTAATTATTGTTTTCCATTCATCTAACTCAGCACAATATGAGCTTTTATAATTGAGATACATTATTGCTTTTCAGTTTTAAGAAATTTTATTTTTATGTTACTAATTCTTTTAAATTTATTGAAACTGGTTTTATGGTTAAGTAAAAATGTAAATATTCCACATGTAATTGAAAAGCCTGAATAATATTTTCTAACTGTTATATATATACCCTTAAAATCAAAGTTGGAAATAATTTATTCAAACTTCTATATCCTTATCACTTCATTTTATTCTATTTTATGCTTATTTGTCTATTTTTCTCAGTTATTTTCTCCTCCCCTCTCTTCTTGCTTTCTGTTGAACAGACTGAAATCTACCCCCATCCCATTCCATTTTTCCTACTGGTTTGAAATGTATATGTCCTATTACTCTTCTTTTAGTGGTCATCCTTAAAATTTTACAGTACATTCTGCTTAACAAAGCCTAAAATTAAACAAAATAATGCAGGGACCTTAGAATGCTTTAAGTCTGGTAAGCCTTCTCCAACTATATTTTCAATTGATCACTTAGATTTATCTTGTCTTCTTCCTTTTAATTCCATCAACTTCATAAAGATGTTGCTGTACAAACAGCTTTATTACTGTTCAAATATGTGATTATACCTGAGGACCTGCCATTTGTTTCTAGCTACTAGGTTATAAGTACTCATAACTGCCCTCTGTAATAATTTTCTTTCTTGCTAAGTATATCCATTAACACTTCTTTAGTGAAGGTTAATTCATCTTAAATGCTCTTTGATTTTATATTTCTGTAAATGGCTTTATCTTACCTTCATTCTTGAAAGAGAAAGAAAGAGAAAGTCAGAGTCTACAATCCTTGGTTGGTAATTATTCCCTCTCAGAACTTTAACAGTTCTTGTCTCTGATTTTGTTTGTTTATTTGTTATACTTATCTTTTATCTGCTTTTAACATCTCTTGATTCTGGTGTTCTACAGTTCCAATATAAAGTGGTGTTTTGGGTGGGAATTTATTTTCCTTTGTATTACTAGGGATTTGAGAGGTTTCCTGAATCTAAACATTGGTGACTCTCTTCAATTCTGGGCAATTCCCATAGATTATCTCTTAAGTATTTCTTTTTCCCACATGCTCTTCCTTCTAGAACTCAGATCAGATACAAAAATCAATCACTGTACCCTGTCCCCTAACCTGGCTTTCATATTTTCCATCTCTTCATCTCTCTGTGGTGCATACTGGTTATTTATTTCAAATGCGTCTTCTAATTTGTTGAGTCTCTCTTCACCTGTGTCTAATCTGCTGTTTCAGCATTCACTAAATTCTTTATTTCAGTGATTACGTTTTTCATTTCTCAATATTACTCTTTTTCAATTCTACTTGATCATTTTGATAGTCTCTTATTCTTTCATTCTTCTAATCTTTTATTTCTTTATACATATAAAACAAATTTTATATCCTAAATCTATTTCAATATATACATTTATTTTGGTCTAATTCTGTAGTTTATTATTTCTGAGGATTCTTCCTCTTGCATTTTATGTTTTTATTTTTATTGTGAGCATATGTTTCCTGGAAATGGATCTGTAAGAGCCTAGAAGACTGTATTCAACAGGAAGACAAGACATGGAGAGAAAGTGCCAGAAGTAGAGGGAGGGGTAAGTGAAAGTCCTGATGGAAGAATTCCAGTGTAGCTAGGTGGTGGTTGTAGTTTAGGGTCAGTTAAAGGAGGGACTAGGAACAGTAAGTGAAGGGAAGGGACCTTTCAAGGAATAAGTGTGTGTGTGTGTGTGTGTGTGTGTGTGCGTGTGTGTGTGTGTGATGTGAGGGAAGATTCAAAAATCTTTACCCAGAAAAGCAAGATCATCAGGTAAGTGGTCTTTAGAAAGATTTTTCTGGCAGCAGGATAGCAGCAAATGGATCAGAAGGAGGTGAGGTAGAGACAGGAAAATCATGAAGACAACAATAGTAAATGCCAGGGCTTTCCTGGTGGCGCAGTGGTTGAGAATCTGCCTGCCAATGCAGGGGACATGGGTTCGAGCCCTGGTCTGGGAAGATGCCACATGCCACGGAGCAACTAGGCCCGTGAGCCACAACTACTGAGCCTGCGTGTCTGGAGCCTGTGCTCCCCAACAAGAAGGCCGCGATAGTGAGAGGCCCACACACCAGGATGAAGAGTGGACCCCGCTCGCCGCAACTAGAGAAAGCCCTCGCACAGAAACGAAGACCCAACACAGCCAAAAATAAATAAATAAATAAAATTTTAACAAAAATAGTAAATGCCAGAGATTTAGAGGGTTTGAATAAGTCAGTAATGGGATAACTGCAGAAAAGGGGACATGAGAAAATTTTAAGAGATGGGGCTAAACCTAACCTTTCAGAATCAAACAGTAATGCTCTCTTTCCAAGGATCCACACCAAAGTTTTCATACTCATTCTAAGGGAGATGACATTTCAAAGCATACAAAATATGTTTGACTTGGACACTAACACTCATTTCACTATCATAAATGTCAAACAATCCATATTGATGGTCAGATACTATATGTCTTAGAAGACTTCATAAAAAACAGCCGGATAACAAGCAGTATATGTTTCAGAGGCATATTGTCTTGATCTGGGGAGTCCTTTTCAGCTAATGGAAAAATATATGTCTGGCTAATGGTTTATCAATTTTGTTTATCTTCTCAAAGAACCAGCTTTTAGTTTTATTGATCTTTGCTATCATTTCCTTCATATGGTCACCTTATCTTTGATAAAGGAGGCAAGAATATACAGTGGAGAAAAGACAGCCTCTTCAATAAGTGGTGCTGGGAAAACTGGACAGGTACATTTAAAAGTATGAAATTAGAACACTCCCTAACAACATACACAAAAAATAAACTCAAAATGGATTAAACACCTAAATGTAAGGCAGACACTATCAAACTCTTAGAGGAAAACATAGGCAGAACACTCTATGACATAAATCACAGCAAGATCCTTTTGACCCACCTCCTAGAGAAATAAAAACAAAAATAAACAAATGGGACCTAATGAAACTTAAAATCTTTTGCACAGCAAAGGAAACCATAAACAAGACCAAAAGACAACCCTCAGAATGGGAGAAAATATTTGCAAATGAAGCAACTGACAAAGGATTAATCTCCAAAATTTATAAGCAGCTCATGCAGCTCAATAACCAAAAAACAAACAACCCAATCCAAAAATGGGCAGAAGCCCTAAATAGACATTTCTCCAAAGAAGATATACAGATTGCCAACAAACACATAAAATTGCTCAACATCATTAATCATTAGAGAAATGCAAATCAAAACTACAATGAGATATCACCTCACACCGGTCAGAATGGCCATGATCAAAAAATCTACAAACAATAAATGCTGGAGAGGGTGTGGAGAAAAGGGAACACTCTTGCACTGTTGGTGGGAATGTAAACTGATACAGCCACTATGGAGAACAGTATGGAGGTTCCTTAAAAAACTACAAATAGAACTACCATAGGACCCAGAAATCCCACTACTGGGCATATACCCTGAGAAAACCATAATTCAAGAAGAGTCATGTACCACAATGTTCATTGCAGCTCTATTTACAGTAGCCAGGACATGGAAGCAAGCTAAGTGTCCATCATTGGATGAATGGATAAAGAAGATGTGGCACGTATATACAGTGGAATATTACTCAGCCATAAAAAGAAATGAAATTGAGTTATTTGTAGTGAGGTGGATGGACCTAGAATCTGTCATACAGAGTGAAGTAAGTCAGAAAGAGAAAAACAAATACCGTATGTTAACACATATATATGGAATCTAAGAAAAAAAAAAAAAGGTCATGAAGTACCTAGCGGTAAGACGGGAATAAAGACACAGACCTACTAGAGAATGGACTTGAGGATATGGGGAGGGGGAAGGGTAAGCTGTGACAAAGTGAGAGAGTGGCATGGACATATATACACTACCAAACGTAAAATAGATTGCTAGTGGGAAGCAGCCGCATAGCACAGGGAGATCAGCTAGGTGGTTTGTGACCACCTAGAGGAGTGGGATAGGGAGGGTGGGAGGGAGGGTGACACAAGAGGGAAGAGATATGGGAACATATATATATGTATAACTGATTCACTTTGTTATAAAGCAGAAGCTAACACACCATTGTTAAGCAATTACACTCCAATAAAGACGTTAATATATATATATACATATATATATATATGAAACTGAAAGAAGTTAAAGTTGCTAGTGACAATTTAATCCAAATAGTTTAATCTGAAAAGCTTTATTGTTTAGAGAGATATAATATTACAGAAAGCTGAAACATATCAATGTTCTGTTAGAGTTTCTAATTCTATGACATAAACTTATCTTTAAATATTCTTCTTTTGTAATATTGTCTTAATCTTGCAGTATTAGTGATAATACTTTGAATAATGGAAATACCCAGTATAAATGTCTTTCCCTAAAATTGCTTATCTGATTATTCTACCCAAAGTCATGGACCAAAGTTACATCTCTGATTTTACACTTGAGATTAACAGGAGCAATAGTAATGGCTAAAATTCACTGAGGACTTGCTATGTTCCAGGCATTATTTATATATATTAATTAATTTAATCTTCATAACAGGTCTATGAGATGGGGTATAATTATTACTTATATTTTTGGAGACAAGGAAACTGAGACACAGAAAGGATAAGCAAATTACCCAGGGTCACACAGCCGGCATTAATCAGTGGAAGCAGAAACCTAATCCAAACATTCCTTTCATAACCACTCCACTCCACTGCCTATCTGAAAGTGTGACTCATTATGTTAGTACATCTTGTTGAATTTTATAGTTTTATGCTGTTTGAAGGAGTGCTGCTGGAATCATCTTCATTTATATACCTCCACTGTGCCCTTCTATGTAATTCTGAAAATACAAACAATCTTTGTTTGAAAATAGAGATAGTCTTAAAGTGATAGCATGTGCATTTTGTCATGCCTTTGAGCTAGCTAGTCATAAAACTTCTCAAAGATAATAACAGGTTTTGTTGACAATAATGGCCAGCCATAAACAGACTCAGAAATCCCTCACCCTAGACCAGGGGGTCAAGTCTGCAAGCACAATGGGAGCTTCCACTTGATGTTGCAGGTTACTGGACACAGACTCCATGGTTCTCACTCCCAGAGGCAGCTGTGACCCAAATGAATTTAGCCTCATGGGTGTCAAGGAGACAACTGGACACCTACACTGAAGTGCAATGGCCACCTGTGCACCTGCAAGCCCTCTGCCCTGATGCGCAGTGAGCCTTTCCCACCTGGATTAGATGCTGCTTCAAGTAGCAGGTAGACACTATGAACCAGGCTTGGGGAGAATGCCAATTACACACTGCCCCCAGGCACCTCTGTTTCAGGCTCCTCCTGAATATGGAGCCTTGCTGAGATCAGACTTGATCAAGATCTCCCTAGATACAGTCATCTTGCCTAATAATACCTGCCAGAAGGCCTCCACTTTGCTGCTTGTTGGTCTTTGGTAATTCCCCTGACACCTGGCCTTTTCAAGCTCTCCCTCAGGGCTTCCCAGCAACTCTTAGAACAGGCACCATGCTTTTTATCAAAGCCTTGGGTCAGAAATTATGTCAGGCATTTTCCTACTGTAAGAAAACAAAACACTCAAAATCAGTCAATGGATCGTTCCATGAACAAATCAGTTGGCTAGTAGAGAGCTCAGGGATAGTCACATAAAAATTCATTTCTATTAGGCCACCTAAAAAATGATTATAAAATACACAGGGGGATTCTGCAGATATTCTATATACTTTCAAGGTAGCATATTTAAAATATATTAATTTTTCCATTTATTTGGTACTTACTGAGTACCATCAGCAAAGCACTGTAGGAACAAAGAAGCGTGATTCTGTTTTCAGGAAGTTTAAAATCCGATCAAGGAGGGAGATATGTAACCAAGCATCTGTTCTATGAAGCCAATAGGAGCCTGAAAGCTAGTGCTTTTCATAACAGATGTTAAACTAATTACCTAAATGGATTGTGCATTTTGCTTTCTTGTCAAAGTGATGCGGTCAAAGCATCTGGTCAAGGAACAAGTTGCCATCACTTCCTGGCTCCACCACTGATCACGAGGGCCACCCTTTCCTGTCACAGTAGCTGGGTAAGAGCAGTCACAACACAGACAAAACAGTGAGAGTCAGATCTGGGGATCTTGCTGGATGTTTTGGGAAAGAATCATTCACCTTTTTACTTATCCAACAAATATGTATTGAGAACCCACTGTCTTCCAGGACCATCCCTGTGCTCTGGGGATTAGGAAGTAGGAATAACAAAAAAAAAGAAAGAGGAAGTCTCTGCTTTCTTGGAGCTCAAGTTGAGGGAATAAACAAATAAATACACACTTAGTGCTTCAGGGTAATAAGGACCAAAGTCCAAATAGAGGAAAGCATTCTCTCTATCACTGCGACTAGGAAGGTTGACCTTGGACATGGAGCTACCAAGCAGATTCCTGCCTGAGCATCAAGCTGACGCTGGGAAGACAGAGCTGAACGATGAAGAGAGGCGGATCCTGATGGCACAGGCTCATCTGGATCTGACCTTGCCTGAAATGAAATGATGTGAACCAACAATTCCCAGTTTTGTTTAAGTCACTTGCCAATACCCCAGTCCTTCACACTCCCATTTCTTATTACTCCACATATAATCAAACAACCATTAAGTCCTGAAAGTGTTCTTTGTGTGCAGTGTCACTTTTTCATTCTCACTGCCATCCTCCCACTTCAGTCCCTCTTACACCTGGGAAATGGAATAACAGTGGAAGACCTCAGGGGGATGGATCCCACAGGAAGTAGTGAAGGAGGAAGAACACCTCTTTGGCTGGCCAAATCCACGTTAAGTCAACCCAGAAAGTCATTCGGCATCACCTCCATCTAAGAAAACGGAGGAAGATGCTCATGGCGGCTCTGGGAATGTTGATGCTGGGGGTTGGGAGGGAGGCCTTGGGAGGGTGGGTAACCCAGTCTCATCCTTAGGGAACTGGGATCGTGATTAAGATACAACATATGGGGCTTCCCTGGTGGCGCAGTGGTTGAGAGTCCGCCTGCCGATGCAGGGCACGCGGGTTCGTGCCCCGGTCCGGGAAGATCCCACATGCCGCGGGGCGGCTGGGCCCGTGAGCCATGGACGCTGAGCCTGCGCGTCCGGAGCCTGTGCTCCACAATGAGAGAGGCCACAGCAGTGAGAGGCCCACGTACCCCCCCCCAAAAAAAAAAAGATACAACATATGTCCTTTTCATGCTCAAATGCGCAATAGCCTGAAGGATGTATCTTCCCACTCCTGTTTCACCTTGCAGCAATATTCATGAGGAAAAGGAACTTTTCCTAGGCAAATATGCAGCCTATCTTCCAACAAATGAATCCTATCACTTAGAAGAAGAACAAGTGAAATCAGCGATGCAAATCTCCCAAAGGTCAGGTTTTCAGGTTTCTTAAAATAGATCAGTAGTTCATCATGACAAAAGAATAGTAAATAATTATGACCCAAAATTTATTCTCATAATCTGGAAAATCAATATTATGTTTGTTAACCTTGTACCATAGCTCAAAATAGATAATTCGACTTACCTCTAATAGGTAATTGACTCTGAGATCTGTCAATTCTACTGTGTTCTATGCCAGGAAAAGTATTTTTCAGAAATGTTTCTTGTCACTTTAAGAAAGCAAAGAGTAATTTGGCGTTTGCTCCCTTAAACTCTCTTATACATACCTTAACTAAACTCTATTCAACATATCCTCTTTCAGTCTCCCAATTTTTTTAACCCCTCGAAATGAGGGCATGGTTCACACCATAGAAAAGGATGTGCTCTGAAATGTCAAGGCTCACAGGTTTGCTTATCAGAACTTCCATGAATCAGGACTTCCCTAGTGGAGTAATGGTTAAGAGTCCGCCTGCCAATGCAGGGAACACGGGTTCGATCCCTGGTCCCGGAAAATCCCACATGCCGCGGAGCAACTAAGCCCACGCACCACAACTACTGAAGCCCTTGTGCCTAGAGCCCGTGCGCCGAAACAAGAGAAGGCACCTCAGTAAGAAGCCCGCGCACCACAACAAAGAGTAACCCCGCTGGCCACAACTAGAGAAAGCCCGTAGCCTCAGTGCCGCAATGAAGACCAAAAATAAATAAATTAATTGATAAATTAAAAAAAGAAAACTTCCATGAATTAACACAACGTTGCAGAGAAGCCTAAGAATCACAGACACACAGCAGCTAGCCAGCTTGATGACATTACACAGCTATTTTTTTCTTTTTATGTTGTATTATTATACTTTTAGTGTATAGCAATGTCCTTATTCTCAAGTTCCTAATCATCAAAGACACAGCAAACGTAAAGCTATATGACAAATCCTTAATTTTGATAATCTCCAAATATTTGAACAGATGTCTATAGAAACATATTATTTTTCTTACATCAGCCAAATCTGAGACATTAAAATAGTTAACAGTTCTTAAAATATTTTCTTCCATAATAGTTTATATTAAAATTACTTTCCTTGAACTGAATCAAATTACTGAATTATTTTCTAATGCTAATCAGATTCCCTTTATTATATCTACTCACCTTTAAATCAAAATCCTACCAGCCATTCCTTAGAACTATATTAACAGGAACCAGGACCTGGGAAGGCCTCAGAGGCAGGTTAAGTGCTGCTGGTTCTAATGGTGGCTGCATACCAATATCCTAGAACACAAAACACCTCCGACACGTGAAGGTAATAGCTTCAACTGGATCAGGGCAGATGTCTTTGTATTTCCTGATTGCTCACATGCTCAGAAATCCAAAGTGGAGAATATCCGTTCTGCATGGTAACAAGTAAGAAATAGCTCAATCCCACATAACTGGATTGTCACCTAATCCAATCTGTGCCTCTCTTACAACTATTGACAGTGGTTTTTAATTCCTTCAGCAGGTCTCTCTACCCAACCAGCCTCCCTTAAGACACACAAACATACGTACACACACAGGGTTCATTCTGCCACTTCTCCCACCAATTCACCACTCCGAGAAAGAGTATATTTAGCTTAACGTTATCAAGCTCTTTGGTTGCCTGAGGATTTATAAACGTTAAAATAAAAACTAATTACAACCTTGAGAACTGCAGGTGGCACCTGGTCTTATGTCTCAAGGCAGCAGGTCACTCCTGCATTCATCCAAGCAGCGATGTCACTGCTTGCTCCTAAGCTCCAGAGAAACCCTCTGTTGGGTCTTGAACACCCCAAGTAATGAGATGCTACTGAAAGGAGCATGTGGGGACCCTAGGTCTACGCCACAGCGTTAAGTGGTTTCTGAGGTTATCGAAACTGTCACTGATTCCAAACAAGGTTCACCAGCCCCTTCCTCCCACAGTGGTCCAGTGAACACGTGGCATAAAAATTCCTTCTCCACAGGTGACAGCCACTAAGACCAGAGATGGAACCCCAGGTGATACAACTTAGGAACACATAAATTTAAATATCTGATACACCATTTACCATATCCCTAAAATGACACATCCAAAAGTATCATATTTGCCAGTTTAAAAAACAAACATTTTTTAAGTTTCTCTCCATGAGTTAGCTATAACTAGCACATCCTCCATGAGTATCTTTTCCTGATGTACTACCGAGTAAAAACTTAATAAAAGCCATAGCCTAGATAAAATATATCAGTTTTTCATTTGTGATTAACAGCCTTGGAGGGAGGTTTTTTTTTTAAACTGGTCCACTAAATGGGCATATATTAAAAAAAAATTATATAGTTTCTAACTTTAAACTACTCAAAATTTCAAGTACTTTATGTTTCAATACTATTTCAAATCAGCACATTGAAAATACCCACTACCAGGAAACTAAGGAGAATATTTTTATTTTTTATTGCTAGCCAGACTCCCTATATTATTATTGAAAAGTAAAGTTTCTAATGAACCAGAAAGGAAATTTATTGTAAAGCAACACTCAAACTAAGCACCTGTATTATCACACAAGGTTATGTATACACCTACCAGACATGTGCAATCTCTATGTCAGAGCATTATTTTCAGAAAGTTAAAAACACAACACTTACAAATATAGAACAAATGCACGTCAGAGAATCATAAACTCATTAATGACTAATCCAGTAAAAGCGCATTTTGAGAAACTAGGAATTTACAGGCATTTATGGAGGAACGTTAGAATGAGATTTGCTAGGTTACATAAAAACTGATCAATGTCCTACAGGGCAATAAAACCTTTGTAGTTACCATATGTCCCTGAAAAAACAAAAAAAGAAATCATCAATTTCAGCCTCTAAACTCCAATCAAATAGTAAATGACCAAATCAGACATGGGTGCATTCTTCTAGGTAATTAAACAATCGTGGGCCTATTAAACAATGTTCCTGCATAATGTCAAAAGGTCACTCTATCATACCCTCTCTTTTTTTAACTTTTTATTTTACATTGGAGTATAGTTGATTTACAATCTTGTGTTAGTTTTTACAGTATTTACAAGTTGTGTATAACTTTAACTAGCACAAAGATTTTAACCTTATGCCATAGAGCTCAAACTGGAAAAAACAAGTATGATATTTTGAAGGAACATATTACATATGGTTTACTGCCTCTCAGAAGTAGGTAGACATAAATAATTCAGTTTTTAAAAGTTAATTAATATGATACAACAGAGCCTATAGCAATCAGCACTGCAGCGGGCCCCAGGTAGGCAGATGGAGTGGGAACACTTTAGAAGTTGCTCTGAAGAACTTTGTATGTTGAAGCCAAGCCTTTAAAGGCTCTGAAAAGTAAGTGGGGAGAAGATCCAGAGGTTGATTTCATATTTGTTTTTCAGGATTAGAATTAGAATTGCAGGTAAACCCTGGATCTATTCATTCCAAATTGTTTGAACTCTTTTATACTTTTATAAGTATACTTGTATATTCAAATTCTGATTTTGATTTAAAGGGAAAAATTCAAATTCAAATTTCCTCAGTTAATTGAGATTTTTGTTAGTGAATATGTCCTTTATTTAGTACTTTTGAATGATTTGGGGTTTTTTTTCCAAATCAACTCAAAGGAGCAGACATTCTTGAGCTCCAGTCTTCTCCCCAGAACAGGCTTTCAGGCGTGGGAGGGTCACTGATAATGTGTCTTTAGGGTCATTTTGTTTGTTTGTTTTTTTGCTTAAAGAGTCTCCCCCAGTTGCATAAGCTTCAGGACCCTCACAGCTCTAGCCTTGCCTGTCACTCTGTGTTGATAGTCACATGGACTTTGTAAGTTTTTTTGGAGAAAAAATGTTGTTTTCCCTAAGTTTTCAAAAATATTCTGACCTCTGTGTTTCTAGGAAGTTTATTCAAATATGATTTTTTTAAAAAACACGGTCCGTTTACCAGTTTGTTGAAGACTCTTTCCAAAAAGTCCAAGCTCCAGTGCTTACTAAATACTTCTCTCTATATTCTATGCTCATTTTCCCCAACATGTTTCACTGAATCACGAATGGATTCCCCATTCACCTGCTCCAGGGGCACATCCTCTGATAGGCTCCCTCCCTAAACCAAGGAACATATTACATATGGTCTAATGCCTTTCAGAAATAGGCAGACATAAATAATTCAATCTAAATATCAACCAAAATACTGACATTTTCTTATTCAGATTATATCTCTTCTTCCTCCCCAAAGATCTGAAAATTCATAAAGAAACAGTAGATTCACAGGGATAATCCTGATTAACTTGGAGGATTCAACTCACTCTAGATAACCACTAAGCACACTATTGAGGCAAAAAGAAGCCTGCACCAATTAAAACAGTAGTAGGATTTTAGTCCATATTACCCAATGTGAAAACTTCTTTATGGACTGTATTGTCTTAGCACACATGGCATTACTTGAGATTGACTGTGCTCACATAGCAATAGAATATGTTGATGACACTTAGCAAATAATTACAAAGAATCTCTGCCCATTGAAATGACAGGAGTTCTGACAAACAATATCCTTGAGAAGAGACATGTGATAAACACACTATTAGACATTCACTTAAATCAATTCTCACGATTTTATACTTCTTAGCAGTTGTAGCATTATGTTCAGTTCCTCCATTCTGCAATGCATATATTTTTATACCAAATTCTTAAGGTTCATCATGTTATTGGGTTAGGATAATTTATACAACAAGTGTCTCACTATTATACTATATATGTTATTTTTATTTTAAAAGAATAATATTGTGGATAATATCTATTAGAGGATCATATTAATAAACTTTCATTAAAGATGATACAGTAACACTTTAGCACATAAGGAGCCATTGCTCCAGTGAAGAAAGGATTCAGATCTGATACAAATCTTCAAATTGAGGTGCTAATATATTTGCCTAGATCAAGCAATAGGTATTACATGAAGATCACATGTTTGTCTCTCATGTTGGCCAAGAAAACAGGCTTGATCTGCTCCCCCAACCAAGGGCAGAGACCTCTCATATATATGCAGGACGTAACAGGGAAGAGACCTTGTTGGATAAAAACAAATCCTGATTACCACTCCTAAAACAGTGATTCAAGTTGTGTGCCCCACCTGTAGTGGGCCAGAAATACATCTTTTATTCTCACAACAAGAAGGGCACTTTTGACAGGGGAAGGAAACAAAAGGAGACTTCTAGAGAAAATTACAAGTACTGAGATTTAACAAGGTGCGGATGAGTGTGTAACACTCACTAAATTGAACCCCTGGGTCTATAAATGTCATCATTTACATCAAATAATCACCATCAACAGCGGCTGAAATGTCTAACACTGGCTTCAGTCCTTTTCAGAGACTTCAGTCCTTTTTCTATTCACTGGGGAGTAGAGTTAGGGAGGACAGCAGCTACTAGCTATAGCTTGTACTTTACTTATATGGGGAAAATAATTCATCTGTAAATTCCAATTGTATTGTTCCTTAATCAGGAAAGAGTGAACATTACTCCTCAAAGTGACATGCGATCCAGGAGACAGATTTACAACACTAAATATGCAATCAAAATATTGACATTTTCTTATTCAGATTATATCTCTTCTTCCTCCCCCCAAAAAGATCTGAAAGTTCATAAACAAATAGTAGATTCACAGGGATAATCCTAAAACAGAGAGCTATTGCCCTCTTCCACTTGTGGCTCATGGTAGGAAGTGAGCAAACCAACCATTGTCTGCACAACAACTTCTGGAAAACAGGACTCTAACTTGGAATCTGTATTCTAACTTTCCTCTTGCGTTCCATTTAAGAGGATAACTCCATTAGAATAACACTTTCATCTTGACTAAATACAAAGAGTTCTAGAAGGCAGACCAAGTAGAGATGCACAATTTTTAAATGTCAGGTCCTAGGCCATATTTTAGAGGATGCTATCCATTCAACTTGTTTTATCTTCAAAGAGACAGAGAATAAGAGAAAAAAAAAAGCCCATGTTTTTGGCTATTTAGAAACATTACCCTCGCCCTGTGTAGACTCCTCCTGACTTAAAATTTCCCATTAATTATAAAGATTCATGTCAAAACATGGATAATTTCTGAGATGTCAAATGTTTCAACCAAGTTCTGTATGAAAGTATGTCTTATGCCAGAACCTCACCCAGGTTGACCCCCCGTCTGACTAATTTACTACTGAGAACCAGTTGTAAATAGAGGAAAAATGTCACTGTATCCTTTTGGGGAGAAGATCTTTACCTTTTTAAAAATTTACATACAGTTCTCATTATTTTATCAGGGCTTAAGAATATTTCATTTTTGTTAGTTTTAAAGTCTTGTCTGACAAGATTACTTGAGTTCTTAAAACACTTCTTAGGAATAAAAGGTTAGCAATCAAAAGACTTGAGCAAATGCTGATGTTCGTGATTTCTTGTTGGTAGCCTAAATCCCATCCTGCTGGCAAACTCCTCTTTAGAATTTCTCAAATGATGGGACAGGACTAAAAGAACCCTCTACCTTGATTTATGTAGTAACAAATTTCAAATACCTTGCTTGTATATACATCTACACATACAAACAAACACCTCCCAAATATTCGAGAGTTAAGGAAAAACCCAATTGGTCAAATTAGCTAATCTATACTATAATAAGATTCATTCACCATTACTTCTACTGCTACAAAGGATACTGTCAAATGATATTAGCCATCAATTATCAAACACAGCTTGTGTAGCCTCTATGAAGCTTTAAGTCTGCAAAGACATTTAAATATATACTTGACACTTGAACAACTATAATAGCCATCTTTGTGGTGATCAAGGACTCTAACTGTAGTATCTAAAATGTTCTTAGCCATGCAAATTTACATAGGTACTTTTAACTTACTGAACTTTTAATGAGTACTAAACACATCTAAATAAAACAGAGGCTGAAAAGTGAAAACTAGCATTGACATTTGAAGAGTCAGCCAGAGACCCAGACAAACTGAGCTTAGAGATATATCCAATTCAGAAAAGGATATCTGCCTGGATATTCAGACACCGAGCACCTCAGAGCATGTGACTCTTAAAAAAGATGCTCAGTATGAAGAACATGATACCTCTGTGGATTTCAGGGAATAAAATACAAACAGAAAATAAAGAAATATCAAAATAACTGACCTTGCAATATCCTGTAATCACAACTAAGGAGACAAGAAAGGCAGCACAGCGCTCTTCTTCTAAGGGAAGGATTTTTGAAGCCATGTTTCCTTTAAGTAAGAGTGACCTCTGGTGACTTTTTAATAGCACCTCAGTGTACTATGTTAAATTATTCTACAATTCTTTTATACTAGCAAATCATTTAGTACTAGTCATTTTTAATTTCTTAGCAAAGTGATAAATGCTTTACTGCAGGACCTAAGGATTTCATGTAAATGCCCCTATTTTAATTAATTCATGGAAATTGTGCCCAAAGCTAAATTAAAATTCTGAAACACAGGGCAGTATTTTCTTAAAGGAGACTAAGGCTCATTTTCAGGAGTGACTCCTATAATATGGCATTAAATGAGCTGATACTACATGATGACAACACAAACTTATCACAGCCTCGGGGCATATATGGATGAATGCTGGAAGGGTAACTATTTGTACAAAATCCTTTTCACTTTAGCACAAACTTCCTGGTAAGGGCAGAGTTCCCCAGCCCACCCCACCCCCGGATAAAACTGGATATCCAGCAACAAGTTCGGTTTCTAACATGCCTACTAGCACTTTCTTGAAATGCATAATAGCTTGCCTTACTCCCTACAACCTGATTTTTAAAAAATTCTTGAGGGGGATGGGATGTGGATGTAGGACTAAGGGGACTTTCTTAAAATCCCTCAAGGAAAGAAAAGCCCTATGATGGAGATTTCAATCTGAATAACACTTCGAAAACTTTTTCTGATTTCCAGATTAAAATGCCTTGAGGTCCGCTGAATCAATCTGGCTAGCATCTTTAGATCAGACTCATATTGCCAGTCCAGAACTGAGAGGTTAATACATTTTCACTGAACCAACAAAATCAGAAACACAGCACATCACAATATACAAGCATGTGCACTTGCAAATGAACCTGAATGGCAGGTTATGTTTTTCCTTTAAGCAAAAGCCTTCTACTTCTGAGGGGTCTATCCTTCTCGTAATTCTGGGGACTATCCAGGTTTGCCGCCTGGGCTCTGCTGCGGAGCCTGCCCGCCGCTGCAGCGCCCGAGTTCTTGGTACCCGATTCCGCAGGGCGCCAACTGCAAACATCTACGCTAACGCAGGACACGGCCAGGTCGGCCAGCGATTTCTTTTCTGACATAAATCCTGCAAAATGAATTCATAGTCAAAAGAAATAAATGACATATTGGCATGCTCTTCTCTCCTCATCTCCTGCAGTTCTCGCTCTGGTCTCTCTCTGCCTCAATATTCTCATGTTAATTTTAGGTTTTACTAGAACTTGAGCTTTCTCAATGAATATTCAAAACAACAGCACACAGACGAAATTCAGCTCCAGACAAGTTAAAACAGGCTTTGTGTATTACAGACTTGACAAGTGAAAAAACCATTGTAAACCATCCTATCCAAGCGTTGGGACTTTGCGATGTTTTTTAAATGCCTCATTTTCAGAAACAGGCCAGTGATTCCATTTGTAAAATTCAATTATTTTTTTAAAAACACGAATTCTAAGTTGTCAGTGTAAGTTTTAAAAGATTTGCTGTACTCACAAGTATTCCCTGCTGCTAATGTACTCCAGGGCTGGGCAGACAAAAGAAAGAGCATCCTGAGACAGGCTCCCGCGGCGGGGTCCATGTTCACGGTCGCCGGGGCTCCCCACCCCAAAACCCACGGCGTCCAGACAGCTGCTCTGAGCCGGGGTCTGCAAGCTCCCTCCCGCTCAGGGTTGCCAGCGCTCCCTCCTCCCGGCTCGGCGAACCAGCGCAGCCGGCGGGGCGGGAGCCCCAGCCTGCAGCCACACCCCCACCCCCACCCCCACCCGCTCCCGCCGCGCTGCGAGCTCCACGCGTCCCGGGCGCTCCTGGCGGTGGCGGGAGGAAGTGCGAGTCAAGTCGGTGAAGGTCTTCAACCTGCGCTTGCTCCGAATCCGAATCCGCGGTCCTAGCTCCTTCACCTGCAGGTTTCCCACTCTGAACAGCTGAGCAGTTCAGTGGACTTCAGTCTGAGACCGAGCTTCACCACGCTGATGATGCTCACTGATGCTAGGAAAAATGTGAGGTTTTTTTTTTTTTTTTTGGTTGAAAAGAAGTTAGGACAAGTAACTAATCCGGTTTGAGGAAAATATTTACATGTACTGAGAACTGTTGTAAAAAAGACTTTTTGTTTTCTCAACTCATTTAATGATTCATATTTAAAAATAAAAACCTAAAGAACCTTATTATGGTAATCATTTAGAAATATATACGGTTATATATACAGTGTTATGTGTCAGAATACATCTCAATAAAGCTGGAAAAAAATAAAATTAAAAAATAATTAATTAAAACACCGACCCGACATCTACTATAATGTCAGCATTTTATTATGTATATTCCTACTTGGAGATTTGAGAATTGTGGTCAGCAGATATATAAAACTAAAAACTGGCATACTGGGAGAAGGAATCTTACTCCAAATATCATCACGGAAGTGACCTTATGTTAAGTAGGTAAATTGAATACATTTAATTGAAGAATGAAGAGTTTTGAATCAACTTCTATATACTGTATGTGTATTCCTTTCCATTCAAATTCTTTAATACAATTACCTAAAAGTTCATATTGAAAAATGATGGAATATAAAAGTCATCTTAAATAAATAGATAAATGGATAGATAAATTGTTTCAGAGTATACAGATAGAGGCCTGATGGCCCATGGAGGAAGAAGGATTTCAAGATCCATGACCTTGAGGTAAGTCACGTGGCCTCCTCTACTTCCTAAAGAGGCTGCCAGCAGATGTAAATGAAGGAGGTATGAGCATGGCATCACTAGGATCAATACTCTCCTAAAACTGTGACCAGACTCATGACAAATGTGCTGAGACTTAGGAACAGGGTCCAGGCATTCTTGCACCATCCAAAGTGATCAGAATATGAAAGTAACTTTAACCTTGAGCAGGGCATTATACGCCTGAGAACAAAGCAGAAAAGGTGTTTTTATTATTTCTATTCTGCAACCTGGGTAAAAAACAAAAACAGGAATAGAAAACGTAAATAGCTTGGCAAGGCCACAGAATTTACAAGTAGAATTTGACCCAAATATATAGATTCTGATCCCAACGTTCCAGCTTTCTCCACTCCTACTCAGGGCCCCTGGGAATCAGGAACTCTTCCCACCCACCCCATCAATCAGCAGTCCTGGGAAACACTGAGCAAAGCTTGCTCAGAGGGTGCATTTAGAACCTTGAAAAAAGCCACAAGTGGTAGAGTGACCTTCATTTATTAGTTAGACATTTTCCCAGTGCCTAATACATGTCCCAGAAACTGAATATTTTATTTCTAATTTTTAAAGCAAAAATAAATTAATGATTTACATTAAGTGTCTAATATTTTTTAAAGCCTATACAACAGTCTGTGTGTGTGTGCTTGTGTGTGTGTGTGTGTGTGTGTGTGTGTGTGTGTATAAACTAAATAAATGGTCACAGCATTCCTTTGGTGTTACTATGCCCATTTAATGGATAGATAGACTAACCTCAGAGAGTTTAATGGATGTGTCACAAAGCAAGACAGACTTGGAAGCCAGGTCACCTGAGCTCTGAAACCCCTTCTCACCGGCCCTCAGGTCTCTGAAACAGAAAAGTTGTCACCTGTGAAAACTCTATTCATTTGTTCATGGGAAATCCATTTAAAATGGGTTAGAAGACGCCTCAATAATTGATGTCAATTAAAACCAAAAAGGACAATGCTGGTAAATTACTTGAGCAGACATTCGGGATGGATTTTCACAAGTCAGAGATGAAACAGCACACGAGGAATTGAGATTTGCAGGCAGATGTCCTTGTGCAGTGCACAGCATTGACCAGTGGACAGCACTGGGGCTATTACATGATCTTCCAAGACAAGGGCAGCCCCAGGTGAGGAGGCTTGAAGAAACCATGCAAAGCAAGGCCCAAAGCAGGGACTTGCTAGCAGACAGCTGATGCGACTCCTGGTTTTACCCGCTTCCAGCTGCCTTCTTTCGCTGGAGACCTCGTGGCTTTGTGCTTCACTTTTCTTGTTTGTAGAATGGTGATGATAGCCGATCATAGAGCCATTATGAAATTACAGGTCTGAAACCCCCACAGAGGGCTGGAAACTACTGAGCATTCCATGTACCAGCCCCAGAGCTGCCCTGGGTGTTGGTACCCACCTGTGAGACCCCTGGCCGCTGCTCAGCATCTGTGATCCTCAGCTTCGTTGTCTGTTTCATAAGATAATAGAAGTCTTACCAGCAGAGAACTGATCCAAGGGTTACAGGAGAAAATGAATGTCAAGTACTTAACACCATGCTCATCCACAGGGCACCGGATCAGGTAGGCTGATGCTAGAGCTCCGGGCTCAGAGGAGAAAGGATGCCTAACGGGACCACCAAGGCCTCCAAGCCAAATCCCTGCAGGTCAGGGGCAGTCCGCTGCATTCTGTGACCTGTTTCCACAGCACTTTGCTCTTTTATATAAGAAAGATAATAGGTAACCAACAAGGACCTACTGACATTCTGTCATAATCTATATGGGAAAAGAATCTGTAAAAGAATGGATATATGTATATGTATAACTGAATCACTTTGCTGTACAACTGAAACTAACACAATATTGTAAATCAGCTATACTCCAATATAAAATTAAATTAAATTTTAAAAAATCGAAAAAAGGAAAGATGAAGAAAATGTGTAGATATAATCTTGCACATTTCTATAAGTGATGATTCAAACCCCACAAATCACGCACATGCATGTATGTATGTGTCTGCAGAGTTCACACCAAACACAAAAGAGAACTTGAAATCAGCACGAGTCACAAATAAAAGACAAGAAATCAAGTTCTGATGTTCAGAAGTGTGTGGACCCTCATATGTGTAAGTGCAGACAGGCTGCCTAGGAAAGTATATTCTAAGTGAAACTACACCCTTGGCATTTCCTGACCAAAGTCTTCTGTTTTCCTGCTCACCTGGGAGCAGTCCCTGCACTCAGTATTCCCTACCCTGAGAAGAGGAAAGATCAACTCACCCCACCAGAATGAAGTCCTTTCTCAATGCTCTCCATAGATCAAAACATGACTCCATTCATTTTTCTTCTTTATTCAGCAGTTTTCTCCCTGTAAATTATTTCTGCATGTTTTATCTAAATCTGGGAATACATTTAACGTTACTCTTGTAATGGGAACAGATTTATCATTAAATCCTCTGAAAGAATACTGTGAATAAAATATAATAGTATTTCTATTAGGAGTCATTTTTCCCATAAGCCCCCAGGCAACAAATCCTGAAGAACAGTTATGGAGAGACAGACTGCAGCAAGAAGAAATATCACATGTGTGATATAAAACACACACTGCACAGCATCTTTGCTGGTTATCGCTGATGAGCTGTGTTCCCTATAACTAGCCCTTGGAAGCCCTGGTTTTAACAACGAAAGGATTATGCATCTAATTACAAAAATCTCAG
Source organism: Lagenorhynchus albirostris (assembly GCF_949774975.1). NCBI lineage: Eukaryota > Metazoa > Chordata > Mammalia > Artiodactyla > Delphinidae > Lagenorhynchus > Lagenorhynchus albirostris. Next base: position 95,889,277 of record NC_083101.1, on the reverse strand, counting down.
TTAGAGACTAGTCAGCCTCATATTGTTACCCGAAAAACTAGGTTCACCTCTTGGTGGGTGTCGAGCCAAAAGACACAACCAAGACAAAGAGTGAGAGAAGGAAGGATTTGTTACTTGCAGCAAGTAAGTGGAACACCAGGGATCTTTCCCAAAGCAGTGTCTCCCCAAAGAGCAAAACTGGGGAAGTTTTAAGCTAAGGGTACATGTATATTCATGAAAGGGCTTGGGAGGTAGGCAGAGGCCAGGCTTTAGTTGATTGAAATCCGGAGGAGCAGAAAAGGTCAACGCCATCATCCCTTAGGTTCCATTTGACCTGGTGGTTGAGTCCTTCAGGCTAATCTTTACCACGGAAACAGAACTGGAAGTCTTTACAACCGATACATTATTACTATTACTACTTCTCTTGCCTGATAACAGTCAGCATTCTTGTTTTCCCTTAAGATCCTTAATTACTGAGACCTGTTCAAGGGCAAGCACTCCGGCCAGGCTTAGATCACAAAATGGCTTGGACCAAATTAATAGGTGTTCTCTTATGTCCAGAAAGCCATGCCTGGTTTTCTTTCTCCATAGACCCCCTACCTTATCTGCTTATAATATTTCTTTCCAATTCAGCCCATTTCAACCCAGTAGGACTTTGGGGGACTAACGCTGGTATCTAAGATAGAATAAACCACAACTAAGAACTTGAAGTATAAAAGCAATACTGCATGGTATTTCCCAAAGTGCTTAATAAACATTTCACAGGATTGCACATAAACAACACATTTTTCCTGACATTCTGGCACAAGTAGAATCAGAGATGCTTAACATTAAAATGAAGTGTAGAGTCAGCTGTCCAGCATTCCACCCAATTCAAGCACCACAGTCTCCAATATCATCTTGCACACATGTCCACTGATGGCAGCAGCTGAGGTGCGTACATATAGAGAAAAGGGAGATTCTAGAACTTCCTTCTATCATATCACAAAGAAGGATAAATTCACAGAATCAACTACATGAGTGTCCAGGAAAAAAAATTCTTTTTTTTCTTTTAAACTTTTTTTTTTTTTTTTTTTTGGTGGCCTCTCCCGTCGCGGAGCACAGGCTCTGGACGCGCAGGCTGAGCGGCCATGGCTCACGGGCCCAGCCACTCCACAGCATGTGGGATCTTCCCGGACCGGGACATGAACCCGTGTCCCCTGCATCAGCAGGTGGACTCTCAACCACTGTGCCACCAGGGAAGCCCTTAAACTTTTTAAATTGAGATATGTTATACCCTTTAAACAAAATTTCTAATTTTATGAAAGGCATAAAAGGTAACAATTTTTCTTTACTTCTTTGGGGTAGGAAGAGGGAGGCAGAGTTGAGTGTATCCTTAAAAGTTCTTTTCTAATTTAAAATTAAAATCAACATCTGATCTTGACATAAGAATTTTTCTATTGAGGTATAATTGACATAGAACACTATATTAGTTTCAGGTGTACAATTCAATGATTTGACATTTGTGTGTATTGCAAAATGAACATCACAGTAAGTCTGGTTACCATCAATCACCATACACAGTCACTGATTTTTTTCTTTTTTCTTGTGATAAGAACTTTTAAGATTTACTTGCAGCAACCTGTAAATATGCACTACAGTATTAATAACTATATTCACCGTGCTGTACATTACATCCCCGTGGCTTATTTATTTTATAAATGGAAATTTGTACCTTTTGAACCCCCTTCACTCATGTCACCTACTTCCCACCCCCATCCCCACCCCCCAAGTCTGGCAACCGACTATCTGTTCTCTGTATTTATGAGCTCCTTTTTTTTCTTTTTAAGATTACTCATATAAGTGAGATCATAGTTATCTTTCGCTAACTTATTTCACTTAGCATAATGCTCTCGAAGTCCCTCCATGTTGTCACAAATGACAAAATTTCCTTTTTATTAAATGGCTCAATAGTATTCCAGTGTGTGTATCACATTTTTTTATCCATTCACCCATCAATGAACACTAAAGTTGTTCCCATGTCTTAACTATTGTAAATAATTCTGTAATAAACATGGGTGTGCATATATATTTTGGAGTCAGCGTTTTCATTTTCTTTGTATAAATACACAGAATTGAAATTGCTGAATCATATCGTAGTCCCAGTTTTGATCTTTTGAGGAAACTCCATGCTATTTTCCATACTGTCTGTACCAATTTACATTCCCACCAAGAGTGCACAAGTGTCTCCTTCTCTCCACATCCTTGCCAACACTTGTTATTTCTTATCTTTTGATGATAAACATACAAACATGTGTGAAGTGATATCTCATTGTGGTTTCGATTTGCATTTCCCTGATGATTAGTGATGTTGAGCATCTTTTCCTATACCTGTTGGTCAACTGTATGTGTTCTTTGGAAAAATGTCTATTCAGATCCTTTGCCCACTTTTAATTAGATTGTTTGTTTGCTATTGAGTTGTGCGAGATCTTTTTATATATTAGATATTAGCCCATTATCAGATACATAATCTGCAAATATTTCTCCCATTCAATTGGTTGCCTTTTCATTTTGTTGATGGTTTCCTTTATTGTACAAAAGCTTTTTAGTTTGATGTAGTCTCACTTGTTTATTTTTACTTTTATTGCCTTTGCTTTTGGTGTCATATCCAAAAACGCATGGCCACGACCAATGTCCAGGAGCTTACCGTGTATGTTTTCTTCTAGGAGTTTTATGATTTCAGGTCTTAAATTCAAGTCTTTATTCCATTTTGTGTTAATTTTTGTATGGTGTAAGGTAGTAGTCTAGTTTTATTCTTTTGCGTGTGGCTGTCCAGTTTTGCCAACACCATTTGTTGAAGAGACTGTCCTTTCCCCATTGTATATTCTTGGCTCCTTTATGATAAATTAAGTGACTGTATATGTGTGCGTTTATTTCTGAGCTCTCTATTCTGCTCCATTCATCAGTGTGCCTGTTTTTATACCAATACCATACCATAGTTTTGTAATATAACTTAAAATCAGGAAGCATGATACTTCCACCTTTGTTCTCTCTTAAGATTGCTTTGGTTATTCAGGGTCTTTTGTGGTTCCTTACACATTTTAGGATTTTTTTGCTTTGTTTCTGTGTAAAATGCCATTGGAATTTTGATAGGGATTGAATTGAATCTGTAGATTGCTTCTGGTAGTATGGACAGTTTAACAATATTAATTCTTCCCATCTATGAGCCACAGAATATCTTTCCATTTATTTGTGTCTTCTTCAGTTACTTTCATCAGTGTCTTATAGTTTTCAGTGTACAGGTCTTTAACCTCCATGGTTAAATTTATTCATAGGTATTTTATTCTTTTGATGCAATTGTAAGTGGTATTGTTTTATTACTCGCGTATAGAAATGCAGCCAATTTTTGTATATTGATTTTGTATTCTGCAACATTACTAAAGTTGTTTATTCATTCTAACAGGTATTTTTTGGTGGAGTCTAGAGTTTTCTATATATAATATCATGTCATCTGCAAATATTGACAATTTTACTTCTTCCTTTCCAGCTGGATGCTGCTGATTTCTTTTTTTTTTTTTGCCTAATTACTCTGACTAGGACTTATACTACTATGTTGAATAAAAGTGGCGAGAGTGGGCATCTTTCTCTTATTCCTGATCTTAGAGGAAAAGCACAGAGTATGACATCAGCTATGGGCTTCTCATATACGGCCTTTATTGTGTTATAACCAATTTGATTTTATTGCAAAGAATTGAATCTAAATTCAACCATAAGCATTTTAATGATTATCATTAAAAGTCTTTTTAAATTGAAAACAAAACTGAGAACTTGTAATAGTGCTGGATAATTTAAAAAATACACCCTTAAGGATTAAGTTTATTCCATAATTCCAGTGATATTTTTTTAGGCTGAAGTACTGGTGAATGAAGTACTCCAATGTAGAGGAATCTTGAAAATACTCTGAGTGAAATTAGTCAGTCATAAGGAACCATATATTATATGAGCCCATTGATATGAAGTGTCAAAAGGGACAAACCTATAGAGACAGAAAGTAGTGAGTGTTTGCTTGGGGCTGTGGGAGATGGGAGACTTGTAGGCTAGAAAAAGAAAGATTTCTTTCTTTGGAAAATGATAAAATTTCCAAAAATTTTTTTATCAATAAAATTGATGAAATAGATTGTGGAGATGAATGCACAACTCTGTGAATATACAAAAAAAATTGAATTGGACACTTTAAGTAGGTGAATTGTACAGTAGGTGAATTATATCTCAAAGCTGTTTTTAAAAAGGAATACAGAAACTCTAGAAAAACATTGAATCCATTGACATCTACTTTACCACACTATTCCAAATAGAAATGTAACTGAAAAATGGGAGTTAAAAAACATAAGCAGCAATATCTGTTATTTACTGCCATAATAACGCTGTGAATCAAACAGAAACCTCAGTGGCAGACACCACTTTACTGAGCTCAGGGGTCTCAAGACCACACTCTTGGCTCAGCAGGTGTTCTGGTCTCCTGCTCACCTACCCTGGGGAGGCTGTTGTCTGCTGATGGAGAATGGCCCCATCTGAGATGACTGGACTTGTGTATCATTGCGCAGCAAACAAACCCAGGCACCTCTCACAGTGGTGGCACAGAACTAAGAGAAGAAGCAGAAAAATACGAGTCTGTTCTGATCTTCATGTGTCACATCAGCTGGCATTCCACTGACCAAAGTACATCTCATAACCTAACTCGGGATCAAGGGTCAGGAGAAGAGATTCTGTCTCTTCAGTAAAAGGAGCTGAAAAGCCATGTGGCAAAGAGGGTGAATCCAGGAGGGTGAAGAATAAGGACCATTTAGACCTCAGTCTCTGCCTAGCACAGCGTATTCGTGATGGAAGAAAATTGAGCAGAAATTAAATATTTGCCATCTGGCAGCTTCACTTTCTCGCCATTTTCACTTAAAATTGTATCAGAAACTTTGAAATACCTTTCTTTCTGTTTCATCTTTATTTAGATAATAGAAACATTTAACATTTTTGTAATTTAGTTCAGATAATGGCTGCATAATTCAAGTAGATTCAAAAGCAAATAGAATCTAACTTATAATAGCAAGTTTTGATATAAATGCCGCTGGATGATACTGTGAGTATGTGACATGAGCTGGATGACTTGCTTTTTTCTTTTGCAAAGATAACTACTTTTTTTTTTTTTTTTGGCGGTACGCGGGCCTCTCACTGTTGTGGCCTCTCCCATTGCGGAGCACAGGCTACGGACGCGCAGGCTCAGCGGCCATGGCTCACGGGCCCAGCCGCTCTGTGGCATGTGGGATCTTCCCGGACCATGGCACGAACCCATGTCCCCTGCATCGGCAGGCGGACTCTCAACCACTGCGCCACCAGGGAAGCCCGATAACTACTTTTTAAAATGCTTTTCCAGATGTTCTTGTCTTATCACAGAAATACATTCTTATATGTACATGTATAATTCGCATAGAGAAGTGTTAATAACAACTCCCTACACACACACACACACACACATACACACACACACACACACACTTCCATTGCTCTATTGTTATGTCATTGACATAACGGATGATAACTAGTTTCCTTCATGTCCATACACACATTTATAGGATTAGGTTCATTTTCCTTGTATTGTAATTACAATATGATGTTATTCCTCAGCTTGAACTAGATTAAAATTTTGCATTTGTATTTTTCATTTCCACGTGGAAAATGAACTCTTATTTTTGCCTGTCAGTCTAAAACCACTTTGAATCGTAAATTGGTCTCCTAAGACCTCTTTTTTTTGTTGTAAACTTTTCTACATGGTGGACTTTATTAGTTACATTATTTAAATAACAAATGCCCACCTTATTAAGCTGGGTATGCTTTCATCCACAGCTACAAATCAAAAGAAAGAAATGATTATAACATTAGAGTTAAAAAACAAAAAGCTTTGGTTGATTTTTTTGTAAAGAATGATTTAAAAGGAATTTAGTCGCTCCTTTATTTGGAGGCTTAAGTAATTGTACCTGCCAGGTAATAGACGAGAGGGATGCCTCTCACTTACCACCCCCTTTTGTGTGTTTCAATTACAGAAAAGGTTAATGGTGCTGAACAGCTGAGGTATGAAGGCACCTTTCATTATCTTCCCGGTCAGAAGTCCCCAGAGCCCGTTCACCTTCCCTCCATGTTTATGGGAAAAGACACAGTGTTCTCTCACAGCTCAGAGTACATGAGAACCAACTTCTCACAGTCTAGAAGAACTTTGCCAGCGTTTTCTGGAAAACAATTCTGCCCCTTTCAGAGCCAGCATGCCATGTAATTTGAACTCAAATACCAACATCATTTAGAATGACTGAAATAGTACCTTGATCTTGTGACATGTATAGTCTCATTCTTCTAAATTTTAACTTTAATGATGCTTATTTATTAAGCAAGTACAGAGTATATGGGCAGAATTTTTCTTTGAATTTTTTATATTGAATGAATTGAAATAATTGGGATGTTAAAGGACTAGGGGATGATAATGAACATGTATGCACTGAAGCATTTACTCTGTACTAGGTAGGTTCTCTTCTGTATCAGATCATAAAGCCACCAAACGTTAAAATTTAAAACAATCTATAGGTGTCCCTTTATGACCCCTCTTCTCTGAATATCGTCCTCCATGTTGGCTCCGTCAGGATTCACTTACCTAGAAACAATAGGTAACCTATGACCAGGGCAGATGTTCAGGGAATGGAAAGGAAATTATGGCTCCACCAAACCTCTCTTGCACAAGTACAGATGTGTTTGTATTTAGCCTGAGACAAAAACTTTGTTCCTTTTCCTTCATTATTATTCCTAACATGCAACAGAGGCAATTGTAGGAAAGGCAGCGTGGCCCTAAATTCCCCCTCAGCTGGTCTTTAAGAACTTCAGCCATTTTCCAAAGAAGATTTTGATCTAGGGAAGGACGTCAAGCTCCAAATTAAGGTGGAATATGTGGGGAAAAGGTCACTGGGATAGGGTTGCCAGGTAAAATACACCATGCCCAGATAAATTTGAACTTCATATAAATATGTAGTTTGGGAGACATACTTACAATCAACAAATATAAATCTGGCAACTTAACATTGCACTGCACCACCGTACAGATGACAGATGATTTTAAAAAGGAGGGTCATGGGGATTATAAAAAAAGAATGTGAAACTCAGAGTTTTTTCTAGGGTAAGGGTCAACAAACTGGCATGAGGTCCGAATCTGCTTTGTTCCTGTCTAAACAATGTTTCATTGAAACACTGCCACACCCATTCATTAAGTACAGTCCAAGGCTGCTTTCACTCTACAGTGGCAGCCTTCAGTAGTTGCAGGCCCACAGAGCCTAAATATTTACTATCTGGCCCTTTAACCAAAAAAAAAAAAAAAAAGTCCCAGTTAAACTGCTAAAATTACAATTGTCATTCTAAATACTATTTCCCATCTCTGATGAAAGGCTTCTTTCCATAGGCATGTCTGATATAAAGCTGAAAATATGTAGGCTTTTAAATAAGTAATAAATATTATTCTACTCAATGGATTTAAACATAAGGCAATATTGTCACTTTAAGAAAAATAAAAAGAGCTTTGATAATTTTTTCCATATGTACACATTTGTGTTTCACAACTCCAGACCACCTAATGAAAACTTGCATTTCTCAGCAAAATGAAGCAGAGAATATTACAAAAGACTCAGGGATGTCAAATCCATCCACCAGCTAGATCTCCAATTATCAGCACAACATTTCGTGCCAGATGTGGCTCAATGTGGCTTAAAGAAGCAATTGTTTAATTCTCATGTGGAGAACTATTGTTCTGGAAGAATGAGGGCATTATAGGATTAATCTCCAAGTAGTAAGAAGAAAAGCTAGGTTTACAAACTCTGTATGACTCTATATGGGCCAGTGAGTAGCTGGAAGTAAGCGTTCTATTGGAAGATAGGATTTTATTCCTCAGGAAACCAGCACACTCCTGGGACGCTGGGTTGAAGCCATTTGATGGGTGGATAGCATGAGAAAGTTCTGGCAACCAAAGTCACCCCATGATGCTGATGCAGACAGCTGGCAGAGACAAGATAAAGTTCACACAGTGACTTGAGGCTTTAAAACCTAGTCTGCAAACAGAAAGTAGAGAAGAAAATTCTATTTCTAATCTACCAGTGAAAGATGTGCATTTAATTTTCAGATTATGAAAGCATTGAAGGAGAAAGGCTGTGCTGTCATGAATAACAGTGCTTCAGCCGCCAGGACTCCACTCAGAGGCTCAGTGATAAGTGAGAGTGAGCCCAGACTACTGCCAATGCCATGGCCACAGACCGAAGAACACACAGGGAGGGGTTTCCTAATTGTGTATGGTAAATAACCCTGCATGCAAATCCTCCAAGCCACGATCTGGATAGTGTATTAGAGCAAAGAAGAAATAAAGAAAACAGGCAGGTTGACAGTGAGGAGAGAGGACCAAATCAGTTTCAATAGACTTGAGGTTCTGTGGACCTAGGGAAGGAGATGGTATAGAGCCCAACAGGAAAGGAGACAAGGAAGGCATTGGAGCTCTGCTCCTCACCAGAGCTCTCTAAATCTCACTATCCACATTTTCTTAAAATTTATTTATTTTGATTTATTTTATTTTTGGTTGCATTGGGATCGTGGGCTTTCTCTAGCTGCGGCAAGTGGGAGCTGCTCTTTCTTGCGGTGCGCAGGCTTCTCATTGCGGTGGCTTCTCTTGTTGCAGAGCACTGGCTCTAGGTGCGGGCTTCAGTAGTTGTGGCTCGCAGGCTTAGCTGCTCCGCAGCATGTGAGATCTTCCCAGATCAGGGCTCCAACCCGTGTCCCCTGCATTGGCAAGTGGATTCTTAACCACTGCACCACCAGGGAAGCCCTCAGGATCCACATTTTTAATATGAGAATAAAATCACGTGTATTTTATAGAAACACTTCCTGGAAAATGGTCATGGCTAGAAATATCATGAAACTTCAATAAATGGCTTATATTTAAAATTACTAACAGAAATAAATATAAGAATCTAATAAGAATATGTTTTATAACCTAATGCATTTTGTTCTTCACTTTATTTATTTTTTACATCTTTATTGGAGTATCATTGCTTTACAATGGTGTGTTAGTTTCTGCTTTATAACAAAGTGAATCAGTTATACATATACATATGTTCCCATATCTCTTCCCTCTTGCGTCTCCCTCCCTCCCACCCTCCCTATCCCACTCCTCTAGGTGGTCACAAAGCACCACCGAACTGATCTCCCTGTGCTATGCGGCTGCTTCCCACTAGCTATCTATTTTACGTTTGGTAGTGTATATATGTCCATGCCACTCTCTCACTTTGTCACAGCTTACCCTTCCCCCTCCCCATGTCCTCAAGTCCACAGTAGTGGATCCTTTGGTCATATGGTAGTTCTATTTGTAGTTTTTTTTGTTTTTTTTTTTTTGAGGTACGTAGGCCTCTCACTGCTGTGGCCTCTCCCGTTGCGGAGCACAGGCTCCGGACGCGCAGGCTCAGCGGCCATGGCTCACGGTCCCAGCCGCTCCGCGGCACATGGGATCTTCCCGGACCGGGGCATGAACCCGTGTCCCCTGCATCGGTAGGCGGACTCTCAACCACTACGCCACCAGGGAAGCCCCTATTTGTAGTTTTTTAAGGAACCTCCATACTGTTCTCCATAGTGGCTGTACCAATTCACATTCCCACCAGCAGTGCAAGAGTGATCCCTTTTCTCCACATCCTCTCTAGCATTTATTGTTTGTAGATTTTTTGACGATGGCCATTCTGACCGGTGTGAGATGATATCTCATTGTAGTTTTGATTTGCATTTCTCTAATGATTAGTGATGTTGAGCATTCTTTCATGTGTTTGTTGGCAGTCTGTATATCTTCTTTGGAGAAATGACTATTTAGGTCTTCTGCCCATTTTAGGATTGGGTTGTTTGTTTTTTTGATATTGAGCTGCATGAGCTGCTTATAAATTTTGGAGATTAATCCTTTGTCAGTTGCTTCATTTGCAAATATTTTCTCCCATTCTGAGAGCTGTCTTTTGGTCTTGTTTATGGTTTCCTTTGCTGTGCAAAGCTTTGAAGTTTCATTAGGTCCCATTTGTTTATTTTTGTTTTTATTTCCATTTCTCTAGGAGGTGGGTCAAAAAGGATCTTGCTGTGATTTATGTCATAGAGTGTTCTGCCTATGTTTTCCTCTAAGAGTTTGATAGTTTCTGGCCTTACATTTAGGTCTTTAATCCATTTTGAGCTTATTTTTGTGTATGGTGTTAGGGAGTGTTCTTGGATCACTCATTTCTATCCCAAAGATTTAATCTATAACACCATGGTCTCTAAGCTGTAGTTTATATTATGTTTGCCACAAGTTGCTGTGATGAAATGTTACTGTTTTTAGTCCTATAGTTCCTGTAGTTTCTTGTTGTAGTGTTACAAACTAATGTTTCCCCAAAGTAATTTTTGTATGAATAAACAAATAAAAGTGAGAAGCACTCCTATGAAGCCCTTATTAAATATTAAAGGATAAACAGTTCTAGTTTAAAAATAAAAGAATTATAATTTTAAGTGCAAATTTTTATTTATTTATTTTTTTTGCAATACACAGGCCTTTCACTGCTGTGGCCTCTCCCATCGCGGAGCACAGGCTCCGGACACACAGGCCCAGCGGCCACGGCTCATGGGCCCAGCAGCTCCACGGCACGTGGTATCTCCCTGGACCAGGGCACGAACCTGTGGCCCCTGCATCGGCAGGCAGACTCTCAACCACTGTGCCACCAGGGAAGCCCTTAAGTGCAAATCTGACTAATTGTGCTTTTCAAAAGCTACTGTCAAATATTTTCCACAACAGTAAATCTAAGTTATGATAAAAAAGTTCCTTGTGAAATCACACCTGACAAAATGAACTGTAATTAAGTATAATATCTCCAATTTAAACACATTCTTAAATAATTATTTCAATTTAAAATAAAGAAATTATCAAATGGGGTTGGAATTTGTCAGTTGGTTATCTCTCCATGAAGCACCGCTAAGTTTATTAAACCTTCATTAGCAAGTGAGAACACCACCTTGGCAGAATCTTGGCAGTAGTCAGAAGCAGGAGTTGTGGGAACATATTTACAAGATTAGGGGTCTGAACTCCAATGGTTTAACGTGGATTTTCAAGATGGGAATCTGACTGGGTTTGGGCAAAACTCATGACATAATAGTTTTGATTTTGTGCTACAAAGGCAACTCAGTAGAGAAAAGATTGTCTGTTCAACAAATAGTCCTGGAGCAATTTGATCCTCGTGTAAATAAAAAATAAGTTTTCATTCATGTTTCACACTTTATACAAAAGTTAGCTCAAAATGGATTGTAGACCTAATTGTAAAACCTAAAATTATACAACTTTTACAATAAAACATAGGAGAAAATCTTTGTGACCTTGGGTTAGGCAAATATTTCTTTGATATGACACTAAAATCACAATACATAAAAGAAAAAAATCAATAAACTGGACTTCATCATGATAAAAATATCTGCACTTTGAAAGAAGCATTCTCACAGTTAAGAAAATTGAAATAGGAGCCATGGGCTGGAGAAAATACTTGTAAGTAACATATTTGGTAAAGAACTTGTATCTATAAAGAACATATAAAGAACTCTTAAAACCCAGTAATAAGATTTGAACAAACCAAGAGGAGATTGAATTAGTGATCAAAAATATCCCAACAAAAAAGTCCAGAACCAGATGACTTCACTGGTAAATTCTACCAAACATTCAAAGAGGAATTAATACCAATCATTTTCAAATTTTTCCAAAAAATAGAAGTGGAAACACTTTGAAACTCATTTTAGGAGGCCAGCATTACCCTGATACCAAAACCAGAAAAGGATGCCAAAAAAACAAAATCAATAAATGGCTCATATAATTACTAATAAAAATAAATACAAGAATCTAATAAGAACAGGTTTTATAACCTAATGCATTTTGGGTCACCCATTTCTTTCCCAAAGATTTAATCCCTGATGAACAGTAAACGTAGTTGCAAAAATCCTCAACAAGACATTAGCAAACAAGATTCTACAGTAATTAAAAGAATCATATACCTGAGCAACTGGGATTTATTCTAGGGATGCAAGGATTGTTCAATATCCACAAATCAATCAACGTGGCACACTGCATTAACAAAATGAAGGATAAAAATCATATGACCATCTCAGTAGATGCAGAAAAAAGGCACTTGACAAAATTCAACATTCATTTAAGATAAAAACTCTCAACAAAATAGGTATAGAGGGACCATACCTCAACATAATAAAGGGCTTATATAACAGGTCCACAGCTAACATCATACACAGTGGTGGAAAGCTGAAAGATTTTCCTTTGAGATCAGGATCAAGACAAGGATGCCCACACTTTTATTAACCAAGGAGGTGAAAGACCTGTACACTGAAAACTATGACATTAATGAAAGACGTTGAAGAGGAAACAAAGAAAAAGATATTTTGTGCTCATGGGTTGGGAAAATTAATATTGTTAATATGTCCATACTACTCAAAGCAATCTACAGATTCAGCGCAATCCTCATCAAAATTTCAATGGTATTTTTCACATACATAGAACAAAAAATTCTAAAATTTGTATGGAATCACAAAAGATCCCAAATAGCCAAACCAGTCTTGAGATAGAAGAACAAAGCTGGAGACATCAGGCTCCCTGATTTCAAATTATATTGCAAAGCTATAGTAATAAAAACTATGATATATATTGGTATAAAAAAAGATACATTGATTAATGGAACAAAATAGAGAGACCAGGAATAAATCCACACGTATATGGTAAATTAATTTGTAACAAAGGAGCCAAGACTATACAATGGGGAAAGGACAGTCTTTTTAATAAACGGTGCTGGGGAAACTGGACAACCACACGTAAAAGAATAAAACAACACCACTGTCTTCCACCATACACAGAAATTAACACGAAATAGATTAAAGACTTGAATGTAAGCCCTGAAACCAGGCTTACATAAAACTCCCACATGAAAACATAAAAAAAATCCTTCTTCACATGGATCTTGGCAATGATTTTATTTTTGGATATGACACCTAAAGCACAAGCAACAAAATAAAAAACAAACAAGTGAGTCTATATCAAATTAAAAAGCTTCTGAGGGCTTCCCTGGTGGCTCAGTGGTTGAGAGTCCGCCTGCCGATGCAGGGGACATGAGTTCATGCCCCGGTCCAGGAAGATCCCACATGCCGTGGAGTGGCTGGGCCCGTGAGCCATGGCCACTGAGCCTGCACGTCCGGAGCCTGTGCTCTGCAACCAGAGAGGCCACAACAGTGAGAGGCCCGTGTACCGCAAAAAAAAAAAAGAAAAAAAAAAGCTTCTGAGCACCAAAGGAAATAATAAACAAAATGAAAAGGCAACCTATGGAATGGGAAAAAATATTTGTGAACCACACGTTTGATTAGGAGTTAATATCCAAAATATGTAAGGAACTCATGCAACTTAATAGCAAAAAAATCTAATAATCCAATTAAAAAATCAACAAAGAATCTGGAAAGACATTTTTCCAAAGAAGGTATTCAAATGGCCAACAGGTAGCCATAAAAGATGTTCAATATCACTAATTACTGGGAAATGGGAATCAAAACCACAAGGAGATGTCACTTTACACCTGTTAGTATGGCTATCACCAAAAACATAAGAGATAAGCATTGGCAAGGATGTGGAATAAAGGGAACCCCTCTGCACTCTTGGTGGGAAAGTAAATTGGTATAGCCTCTGTGAAAAGCAGTATGAGGTTACTCAAAAAATTAAAACTGGAATTCCCATGTGATCCAGCAATTCCACTTCTGGGTTTTTAGACAAAGAAAATAAAAACAATAACTCGAAAAGATATATGCACCCCATGTTCATTGCAGCATTATTTACTATAACCAAGATATGGAAACAAACAAAGTGTCCACTGATGAATGAATGTATAAAGAAAATGTATATATACACAATGAAATATTATTCAGTCATAAAAAAGGAAAGAAATCTTGACGTTTGAGATAACATGGGTGGACCTTGAGGGCATTATGCTAAGAAAAATATGTCAGATAGAGAAAGACGAATACCATATGATCTTACCTATGTATGGAATCTAAGGAAAACAGAAACAAACAAATAAACAAAACAAGGTTCTAGATTTAGAGAACAAATTAGTGGTCGCCAGAGGTGAGGGATGGTGGTATGCATGAAATAGGTAAAGGGGATCAAAAGGTAAAAACTTGCAGTTATAAAATAAATAAGTCGTTAGAATGTAAACTACAGCACTGAGACTATAGTTAATAATACTGTATAGCATATTTGAAAGTTGCTAAGAGTGTAAATCTTAAAAGTTGTCAATACAAAAAAAACAATTTTGTAACTATGTAAGGTGACGGATGTTAACTAGAATTCTTGCAATGATCATTTTGCAATATATACAAATTTTGAATCATTATGTGTACACCTGAAACTAATATAATGTTGTGTGTCATTATACTTTATTTTTTTAAAATAATAATACAAATAAAAAAACCCACCTTTTGAAAAAGTGGCCAAAAATTTTGAATAGACACTTTACCAAAGATATATGTAACGTAATTTAGCACATAAAAAGCTATTCTATATGATAGTCATTAGGGAAATGCAAACAAAAGTCACAATGGTATTCTTCTACACACCTATTAGATGGCTAAAATTAAAAAGATTAATGATAGCAAATGTTTTGTTTATAATGCCTAACCTGGAAACAGCACAAATATTTATCAGTAAGTGAAAGGATAAACAAATTGTGGTAAATCCATATAATAGAATAGTCTATGATAAAATAAATACATTATAGATAAGTGCAAGAATGTGGATTAATTACATGATAATTATGCAGTGGAAGAAACCAGGCAAAAAACAATATATACTGTATGACTCTATTTATATAAAATTCTATATGCAAATTAACCTGATATCTAATGGCATCATGTCTAATGGTCAGTTGATGGGAAGAGCAAAGAGGGGTGGGAGGGCAAGTTTATAACGGAACAATAAAAATCTTTGGGGAGATGGATATGTTCATTATCGTGATTGTGAGGATGGTGTCCTGGGTATATATATAGATTTGAAAGCATCAAATTGTACACTTCAAATATGTGCAGTTTATTTCAAATCAATTATACGTTAATAAATCTGTTTAAAAAAAGAAAATATCTCCCTACAAAAAAAGTTAAAATATTAGGTAATGAGCATTATTATTTTTCCTGAGTTTGAATCCCCAAATACACTTTGTTAAATGGTACTTTTCAGTAAAATATTCCAAGATGTCCTCCTTGGTCTTAAAAAAACAAACTTCTAAGGCACATTTTAAAGGGTCAGATAACGCACTCCACTCTGTGAACAAGTGTATCTTACACTAAGAAAAACAAACCATCTAGTATGCTAAGGAAAAAGGCTTGCAGACTTATAGACTAAAATGGAAAGAGGAAGCTCATTGGAATTAACCAAATGTCTATTGAGAAAGAGCAGACAACATACAGGAACCTTTCCTCTTTGTAGGAAAGTGGTGGAATAAAATAAAATAACTTCACTAATAAACATTCAACAAATCTTCCAGAAGACAGAACAAAAGCCATCCTTCCTGTCTTTGGATAAAACAGTCTTCTCCACATACTTGAAAGAGTTGAAAGATTAGTGAAGGGGACCAGGAGGACATGCCACCTCAAAAAATGCCACTTTGGCATAAATATGTTTTTGAGCTGAAAGCAATTGAAAATCAGCAGATGCAGGAAGAAATCTTCCCTCCCCTTTTCTCCCTAAAAGCAGGGCATGAATTTTCCTTGAGACCGTGGCCCCCTCTCCCGAACCAGGAAGAAGAGAGTGACTC
This sequence comes from Lagenorhynchus albirostris, assembly GCF_949774975.1. Lineage (NCBI taxonomy): Eukaryota > Metazoa > Chordata > Mammalia > Artiodactyla > Delphinidae > Lagenorhynchus > Lagenorhynchus albirostris. The sequence continues at coordinate 95,873,408 of NC_083101.1, read as the reverse complement.
TTGTCACCAGAGTTGGAGAATGGGCACTGAGATGAGTCTACATAAACAAACCTTATGAAAATAACACTTATCTCCCATCAGTTTCCCCATATATTTCCTACTCACTTTCCTCCAAACCCCCTTTCCTTTCTTAAAAATGGAATATAATCCTCCAAGTCTAACTACTTCTTTGAGTTTCACTTCCTTCCTGTTGGACTCTTTCACACAGAAAATATTAATTTTAAAAATTTATGTTTTTTCTTCCATTATTCAGTCGTTTGTCAGTTTACTTTGCAGGCCCCTAAGAATAAACCTAAGAAAGTAGAGGAAAGAAATTTCCTCTTAGACATTAGCAATGAAGGGGAAAAAATGTTTTAGTAGTGACATGGGAATGAACTTTGGAGTTGGTCAAATCATCACAATGGTCACAACAGTCATCTATGCTGAGCAACCCTCCCTTGGTATTCTTGTCCTGCCTCTATTTCTCATGATATCTGGTACACTGCAGCGCCCAGGAAAGTAATGAGCTCTCTCCAAGGTAAGGCCTATATGCAGATATTATTTTATAAACTATTTCCATAATCTTGTTCAAGGTAAAGCCATAAAATTCATGTTCTAAGTTCGAAGGCAGCTTAGCTCACAGAGAAGACCTTTGAGAAAGCACAATATGCTTACGGATCTCTGGCATGGTATCAATGTCAGCCTCTATACTGTGTCAAAAGCAATTCTGCACTCCCTCGTATTGACCAAACATGGGTAAAATACCTCTTCTGGTGCTTCCTTCTCTCTGATGATGTAGCTACCTGGGAACCTGTAAGAACTCACTAATACTATGCTTTCTAAGAGCAGTTTCTCCTCTCACCCTTCCCAGTAATTCTAGTCTCCTTGATATCAGTAAGATATGGAAGAGAAAAACCTTTGTAAAATGGTGTTGAGGAAAATTATCCAAAAGCCTGAAAAAAGCTAAAGGGGCTTTTGCCTGTTCTTTCTTAGTTATGCTAGGGTTTGATTATTAGGCCTGCCTGTGGATTATCTGAATCTCTAGGCATGTACCTTTGCATCTTTGTTTAACTTGTTATTTACTATTGATAAAGGTATGCTGTAATTCTGAAGGGGTTGATGTTAATTTGTACCTTGATTTCTGTCAGATAGCAATACAAATAATCTCTATTCAGTAGGGATGCAAATGATTCCTTTCTGATAGAAAATACAATTTCCAAAATTCAGAATGCTACCTGATTTTCCCTACAGAACATTAGCTATTTTTTATCTAAAATCAGTAATCCTATTTAAGAATTCTTCCAGCTACTATAAAAGCTTCTACCCCATCTAGTTCTTTTGAATCAGCACTACCATCATGCCAGTTCTCTTATTAATGGGTTCATTAAATCTGTAACATATACTCATTTTACATTTGCATAAGAGTCATGAGTTTAATTTATGAAAATGATACTTTGACAAGGAGCAATTAATTGTGAGTAGCACAATGTTCACCAGTCAACAAACCATGGGCACACAAAGTAAGGGCTACCTGCACGGACATACACACCAAAAAAACAGTTACTTTCAAATAGTATCTCTGCTATCTTTTCCCTGCTTTTATTTGGGTTCATAAGAGCTCAGATTTTCCAATATCTAGTAGATATGTTAAGTTTCTCTGTTAAAAATATGTAGTCATATTTTTTTATGCTCATATATTATTTTTAATCAAAATTTTGGACTCTGCCCTTTTCCATAGGATAGTTAATGCCTAGTGATTTGAGGGTGGGTCTGATAACAGGCTCCTATCCAAAGCTGAGATTTATTCTGGAAAGTTTAAGCCTACAGCTCCATACTGTAGGTGCCCTTACACCTACAACACTGAGGTGTCCTTACTCACCACCATCTCCCTGCTCTGCTTGTTCCCGCTGTCTGCCTGGAGAGAAACCTGGGGAGAACCTCCACCACTGCCCCACTCTTCCTTCTTTTTGGTCTTCCCCCTTTCTTGGGGAGATTGCTTGTACACTTCTGCTTTTCCTTCTCCCTTCCCTTTGCCCCTCTTTTACCAAGTCTAATCATACTCCTTTGATGGGACTATTTCCCTTGCAATCAACTTCATTGCAGTTGTTTTGATTAGTGGTTATTGGCACCATTCTCCTATCAAAAAGAACTAATCAAACACTTGACCTGGTGGGTGGGGATCAATTCCACTATGATGAGCAAAGGAGAGCTGAGAGGACACTGATTTCATAAATGTACTCGTGAATGTTTTAGTTATAAAGAGTTTTGTGTCCCTATACCATTTAGTGATTGTAGGCCTGTGAAACTGAATTTTAAATTAACAAAAACTGCATTGTTCAATTCAAAGGATATATTCTACTTGCTATTTTGTACCAAAACAAATGTTGAACTGGCACCAAAGATGAATAATACATCGTAACAGCCCTCAACGAGGTCACAGTCCAATGGAGTTGATAGGCATGTACATATAACATGAAAGATTTCTTTTACAAATATTGCAGAGGTATAAACCAGGTGAAATTAAGGCATAATTAGGGAGAAACACATGATTTAAGAATCTAAAAAGGCTTACTGGGGGCATTACATTTGCACTGGGCATTCAGTAATCAACTGGAATTTGGTGAGTCAAAATCTGAGTAGGGAGAAATGATATCCAGATGGGGAAGCAGGCTGTTCAAGAACTGAGAGCCTCTTTCTTTTCCAAGACCCTAAAAATGTAACCTTTAGTGATAGTCATTACATAGATGTGTTATTATTCAAATGACTTATTTTTACTAAAAAATTTTTTTAGAATTGACTGAGGCTGTATGTAAATTAGATTCCCTCCAAAATGTCATCATCTTTTGATTTCGATCAAAAGAAGCATTTCTAACAACAAGGTCCTACTGTTTAGTACAGGGAACTATATTCAATATCCAGTGATAAACCATAATGGAAAAGAATAGAAAAAGAATATATATGTGTATAACTGAATCACTTTGCTGCACGGCAGAAATTAACAAAACTTTGTAAATCAACTACATTTCAATAAAATTTTTTTAAAAAGAAACATTTCTAAATGTGTGCCTGGTTAAAGACATACAATGAAAACTATGATTTCCCTAATTTCAAAACAGTGTTTATCTCCCCTCTACAGCCTCCTTCTCTACCCACTGCAGTATGAGAAATATCACCCCAAGAGCAGCCAGGGACTAGAGCAGGAGGTGCAGCTGTGTGGTCTCCAAGAATACACCAAGTAGAAGCAGCATGAACTTGTGTAGAACTTCTAGACAACTGTGGAATATTTGGCATTTTCTTTCGTCTTCTCAAATTGCTTCCAAAATCACCCATGTTCTACAAAATGAAAATTTCAAAGGTCACGTGGAGCCTAGAAGATGAAAAAACAGAAGAAGTGGCTTTGAGTCCCAGTTTTGACAACTGACTCTCTAACCTTTGGACTTTAATTGGTGAGATGAGATTTGGGTAGACGGAGTGGGCAGGTACACACCTGGATTGGGAGCTCTAGGGAGAAGCTGGTGCTGTATAAATAAAATTGGACCCTATCAGAGAATGCAGGGTTATGGGAACCTACCTATTAAACTTCATGGAAAGGTTCAGGATTATAGCAGATCAACGAGGAAAGTGTGTGTGAAGAGAAAAAGAGCAGAGCCCAGGGCACAGGACTCATTCACAAGGTATTTCACCATGAAAAGAAGGTGGGGTAAGGGGAAGTAGAGGAGGGAGAATGGCAGCAAGACCCTTGAGAAGGGAGCTGGTGAAGGAAATCAGAAGATGCAGGATCCTGGAAGACACTGAGAGACTGAATATACAAAGGGAAACTGGCCAGACCATATACAAAGCTAGAACTCTGACCCACAACCTGCAGTGACCTGCCCAGGAGACCAACCACTTACGTGTAATAACCAGCCCAACAGGGCAGTCTGCTATAAGTCAGACTTTTAACTCTATAAGCAATACAGGAAGCCAAACAATAACTTCTTTACCAAATGCTTAGGACTTGATTAATAATTGGCAGCTTCCCTAATTTTTGTCCCACTTCCATCATCGGACCCACCAGAGAAAGCCAAATATGCTCCCCTAAGTAGTCACATGGGATGCCCCCCTGCTAGTCAGGTGCCTCCTGCTTATCCACACCAACAGCTTCCACTCAGGGCCACCTGTACCTTCTCTTTCTTCCACTAGGAAACTTGCCTGCCACTCTGTCTACGTTTGAGTCTCTGTCAAACACAAGTGACAGTGGCTGACTCGCTTGCTTTAGTGAATCAATAGCTTGTTCTAATTTGGTTGGTCTGCATCTGTTTCCACAACACAACAGATAAATGTTTTCAGAAGGTAAGAGTGTTGATGGGCTGAGTAAGATGAGGGAGAAGTAAGCCCCTTGTGCTTGGCAATATGGTTAGTCATTGGTGATGTTGTCATTTCACGTGAGTCCTGGAACAAAGGCCAGACTTGAGTCAGTTGAAGAGTTAAGAGAGGTCGAGAAGGTTGACACAACAAACATGGACAAATATTTCATGAACATTTTACTCAGAAAAGAAAGAGAATTTGGACTGGAAAGGACTGAAAATATATGTTTTATTTGTTTGTTTGTTTTACTGAATGAAAGATTCTTTAAATTCTACAGTGCTTTACAATTTTCCAAAGTTTCACTCATATGATTTCATATAATCCCATAACAACCCTTTATGTCCCCTATCCCTATAATGCCTCTTTTCCTTTCCCTCTCCACATTGGTAACCACTAGTTTGTTCTCTATATCTGTGAGCCTGCTCCTTTTTTGTTTTATTCATTATTTTGTTGCATTTTTTTAGATTCCACATACAAGTAATAACATAGAGTATTTGTCCTTCTCTGTCTGACATTTCACTGAGCATAATGCCTTCCAAGTCTATCCATATTGCTGCAGATAGCAATATTTCATTCTTTTTTATGGCTGAGTAGTGTTCCACTGTATATATATTCCAACAACAACTTTATCCACTTATCTGTTGATAGGCACTTAGCTTGTGTCCATGTCTTGATAATTGTAAATAATGCTGTTATGAACATTTTGAATTAGTGTTTTGTTTTATTTTCAGATATATACCCAGGAGTGCAATTGCCGGGTCATATTGTCGTTCTATTTTTAGTTTTCTGAGAAACCTTCATACTGTTTTCTGCAGTGGCTGCACCAATTTACATTCCCATCCACAGTGTATGAGGGTTCCCTGTTCTCTATATCCTTGTCAACATTTGTTACATTTTTTTGATAATGGCCTTTCTAAGCAGTGTGAGGTGATATCTCATTGTGGGTTTTGATTTGCATTTCTCTGATGACTAGTGATGTTGAGCATCTCTTCATGTACCTCTTGCCCATCTGCATTGCCTCTTTGAGCATCTTTTCATGTACCTGTTGGTCATCTGCATTGCCTTTTTGGAAAAATGTTTATTCAGTTCTTCTTCCCACTTTTTATTTGGGTTGTTTGTTTTTTATTTTTATTTTTTCATGTTGAGTTGTATGAGCTGTCTATATATGTTGGGTCTTAACCCCTTATTGGTCATATCATTTGCAAATATATTCTCCCATTCAGTAGGTTGTCTTTTCGTTTTGTCAATGGTTTCCTTTGCTACGCAAAAGCTTTTAAGTTTAATTAGGTCCCATTTGATTATTTTTGCTTTTGTTTCCTTTGCTTTAAGAGATGGAGCTGAAAACATATTGCTTCAATTTATGTCAAAGTGTGTTTGGCCTATGTCTTCCTCTAGGAGTTTTATAGTATCCAGTGTTACATTTAGAAATTTAATCCATTTTATGTTTATTTTTGTATATGATATTAGAGAATGTTCTAATTTCATTCTTTTACATGTAGCTGTCCACTTTTCCCAGAACCCCTTACTGAAGAGACTGTCTTTTCTCCATTGTATATTTTTACCTTCTTTGTCATAGATTAATTGTATGCAGGTTTAGTTAGTTCTGGGTTTTTATTTTGTTCCATTGATCTATGTGTCTGTTTTTATGCCTGTACCGTGCTGTTTTGATTACTGCAGCTTTGTAGTACAGTCTGAAGTCAGGGAGCATGATCTCTCCAGCTCTGTCATTGTATCTCAAAATTGCTTTGGCTATTCAGGGCCTTTTGTAGTTCCATACAAATGTAAAACATTTTTGTTCTACTTCTGTGAAAAATGCCATTGCTATTTTTAATAGCAGTTGCATTGAATCTGTAGATTGCCTTGGATTAATATGGTCATTTTAACAATATTAATTCTTCCAATCCAAGAACATGGTATATCTTTCCATCTGCTTGTGTTGTCTTCAGTTTCTATCATCAGTATCTTAGAGTTTTTGGAGTACAGGTCTTTTACCTCCTTAGGTAGGTTTATTCCTAGGTATTTAATTCTTTTTGAAGTGATGATAAATGGAATTGTTCCCTTAATTTCTCTTTCTGATAGTTTGCTCTTAGTGTAAAACAGATTTTTTGAAAGATGGGAAATACTAGATCATGTCTATGCCATGATGGGAATAATTCAGTTTAGAGAGGAATATTGGTGATTCCAGAAAGGGCACAACCAGTTGAAAACATGATAGTGTTAAGTGGGCAAGAGGCCCAGAGCAGAAACCAAAAGATTTGTCTTTGACAGGAGGAGAGGAATGTCACCTTTAAAGAGGGTGAAGATGCCTGAAGTTGGCAGTAGTAATGGAGGACTCGTTGTGGGGAGAAAATGTTTCTATTTTCTTAATTAAGTATGAAGTAAAGCCACCATCTGAGAATGAAAGGGAGGCTAGTTGGTGGGATGTTTTCACAGACATTTAGAAAGCAACTTACTGGAAAGTGTAGTAGGATCGCACAGGACAATTAATTGTCCATTTCTTATTAGTGACCAAAAACTTAAAGCCAGATTGATCAGTCCAGTGATGAGGTTTGTTCCATCTTCTTTTCTTCCAAGCTCAGAAAGTTTCACATTGGTGTTAGGTAGGGTTGGGTTTAAGGGGAGGCAAATATATGGAGGCAGAAAGGATCTAAAGAGTTAAGAGTATTTATAAGGAAGAGCTTATAATGTTGTATAATGGAGTCTAACCTGAACAAGGAGGGAAATAAAGGCAAGGATTGTTGAAAAACAGTCACAAAGTGCTGTGTCTGGCTTCCCAGTGAGATAGGAAAATTGGAGGTAGGTATTCTGAAGCTTTTGAGCTGGAAGGATAGAAAATGTAGTTGAAATGTGGACTATTTAATAAACATATTTTGGAAATGGCACATATTCTGGTGATGATCACAACTCTAAGGGTGTGATACAGTGGAAACTGATAGAGGAGGTAAGGAAATGAAAGGACAGGGAAGTAGCATAGACATAGACACTTGACATCATAATTAAAAGTATTATAGGTTATATAACAAATAATGATCTCAGTTCCAAAACTCAGGAGTGCAGGAAATATTACAACAACATTCTATGTTTTTATTTTCCATAAATCTACTCAAGTAAGATTCCAGGCTTCCATGGCCAAGGTGGGAGAAGGTGAGACCCCCATCATTCTTGCCCCTCCCTCCCTCCAACCAGAGTCACACCAAGGTTCCAGCTGCTCTTGCAATGAGTTCTAATGAGTCCCCTCCTGCAGGTACAGCCTCTGCATGTACACACACTGCCCATCTTTTGAAATCTTGCTACCTTCCCAGCTTTCCTATCCCTCTCTCCTATTTCTCCCTTAACTGCTCAGACACCAGACTTGCTCCTGAAGACTCAGTTCAGCTTCTCTTGCATTAAGCCCTGCAGAGAGACCCAGGCAAGGAATTACAAACTGGGTTACCAGAATAAATGAGAGAGGAGGGGAAAATGCAGGAGAAAGAAACAGAAATTAATGTTTCAATAAATTATTTTAACAAAATTAGTATAATCTTGGTGTTTGTGAGTATATATGGTATACTTTGAATACAGGAGGCATACTCCAAAATGTAAGTTGGCGTCTGTTTAGATAAGTGAATAAGAGCTTTTGAAGTCTCATTATGGCTTTTCAAGTGCCTGTACAAAACTCTAAGCACATAATGGCTACATAATCAAATATTATTATTTATTTTATTCATTCATTATTTTTAGACCAAAAGTCATTCTTTCCTACTGACAAATTGACAGAAGAAAACTGAAAAGAAATGCCATTTACTTTAAGCTTGTATTCAACTTTAGTATTTATGATAATTACAATATATCCATTCAATCAAAGGAAGCTCCCCACAAAGGAAGGAGTTATAATTTAAAAAAGAAGCCCCTTCATGTCCCCTGTTTCTTGTTTGTAAAAACAATAAAGGCTTTAGTCTCCTAGGTCTTCCCTGAGTCCAAAGAGAAGACTCAAGCAGTTAATAAGACAATAGATTCACAGGACTCCTAGCTCCTCCTGAAGGGATATGAATAACAATCTGATGCATATCTTTGAGTTGTTCCACAGAAACTAAGACCCCCACCCAGGTGGAGGATGGTGACTACACCCTGATGATAAGGGTGTAGACCCCAGACTGGTTGGAACCAGAAGGTTGAGATTCTGGAGACATCACCCTGTTACCTTACTAACAACCAATCAGAAGAAAGTCACATACCCTGCAACCCTCACCCCTAATTTTGCCTTTAAAAATTCTTCCCTGAAAGCCATTAGGGAGTTCAGGCCTTTTGAACACAAGCCACCAGTTCTCCTTGCTTGGCCCTCACAATAGACCTTTCTGCGCTCCAAACTCAGATGTTTCAGTTTTTTTGGCCTTACTGTGCATTAGGCATATGAACTTGGGCTCGACAACACTACCATGATGATACTGATTTGAGAGTCTCTGAAGGAAGAAACATATAAATATGGGCAGGATCTATGTCCCTGCAGCTTATCCAGTAACCATGAAAGAAGGAAGGAAGGAAGGAAGGAATGAAGGAAGGAAGGAAAGAAAGAAAGAAGGAAGGGTGGAAGGAAGGAAGGGGAAAGAAAAATGAAAAGAAAAGAAAATTAAGAAAGAAAGAGGAAGTAAGAGAAAGAAGGTAACCTAGATACAGAGGGAAGAAGCAAAAAACTGAAACAGAAGTCCACAATTTGACCCAAATGGAAATGCAAAATTTATTGAAAGAACTTATGCAGCAAACAGATAAAATGGTGCTGATTGGCTTTTGTGCTTCTACAAAATAGGTTTTGAATTAATTTTAACATATTCTGAAATGCACCTTAATGGCCTTAATCAATACTGGGTCTGAGACTACAGTCACACTTGGGGTTCTTACTAAATTTAAACAAGGTACCAGCTCTAACCTTGGTAAAATTATTGAACACACAATAGAGGAGACAAGTTATATCTCACCTTAATCATAAGACCTATTGTCTTGCCAAAATTTCCCATAGTTATCATGCCTTTTTCCCTAAAACAACTCATAGTGGGCATGGACATTATGATTCATTGAGTAATAAAATTAAATGAAGACTGGCACTTACAAATTGTCATGACAAAATGGGACCCTATGGTCCATCTCTTCAATCAAAATAGTTAATATGTCCCAATGTAAATGAAACTCAACCTTCAAGGATTATCCCCACTAAGTCACCAGAGAACAGCCCAGTTTGTCCTGTTCTTATGCTTGGAAAGAATGAGTGGTGCTTCATGATGGATTACCACAACCTTAATGCCATGGTAGCATCCATTAAATCCCCTATGCCCAATACTATTGAAATTACAAACTCTATCAAATCAGAAACTGGTAATCACTTTGCTAATAGAGATGTGGTCAATATGTTCTATTCAGTATCTCTTTCAAGCCCCTTAGCCAGTTTGCCTTTATCTCCATAGGGACACCTTCATTTGGCTACCCATGGGGTACCTCACTTGCTCTGCCATTTTAAGTAATCTTTACAAACAGGATCTTAACTGCATCCAACTTTCTCAAAGAGCACAATTATGTCATCACACTGGTGACATCCTCCTCCCAGGAGATTCATTTAACACACTCATTAAGGATTTTCTCCTATTCCATAAGTCGCCCTTTCATTTTGTTGATTGTTTCTTTTTCTGTGCAGAAGCTTTTTAGTTTGATGTAGTCCCACCTGTGATTTTTGCTTTTGTTGCTTGGATATTCATTATTCTTTTTCTCTAGAACTTTCTTCACTACATTGTCCTTTTTATTTTCACATGTATTTTGCAATCATATTACCAACTTCTTTGGAAAACCCTATAGAATTTTTATTGAGTTTCCTCAAGCCTACAGATCAATTTAGGAGAACTAACATTTTGAAAACATTAAGACTTTATATCCATGAACATGGGCTAAATCTTCATCAAGTTTGTTTATATGTATTTCATTAAACTTTTTATAGTTTTCCACATTCAAGGATTCCACAGTATTGCTAGTTTTATTCCCAGGTGCCTTCTTGTTTTAGTTATAAAGGATGTATTATTTAAAACTATGCATTCTCATTGTTGCTGTTGTATAGAAAAGCTACTGGTGTATGTGTATTAATCATATGCTCTGTCATTTTTATAAGCTCTGTTTTATTAATTTTAATATTTTCAACTGTAAAATACCTATTTCACTTGGTTGTTATGAAGTTAAAATGAGGAAAACTTATATAAGCTATCTGGATTTGTAAGGGTACACTATTAACTCCCAGTTTCCTTTGCTCAGAGATATGCCCCTTGGTTGGTGCTAAATGAATTTAGGAGTCCAGGGCTCTGGAAGGACTCTCAATTAAGTATTCATTTTTCCAAGGCAGTAAAAAAAGAAGCAAAAATTGTGTGCCCTTTTACCTGTGAACCTCATACCCTATAAGGTTGGCTGAACTGCAGAAGTCTTTGTCTTTGAGTAATGTGCTTTGTATTTCACCAAATGAGCTGAGCCTCTAAGAGTAACCATTCACCAATCTGTACTAATTTCACTGAAATACCTTTCTCAGAACCCAGCAGGGCAGCATGACTTGATGCATTCTTCCATACACATTTGCATACAATGAATATAAGATCCACATTTCAAAAGTTTACAGCCTTTTTTCCACTTTTTCACACATAAAACACACAAAGGAACCCAAAACTCAAGAGACTGCATAAAAGAAAAAGCTTTTATCTTTGATATTACAGACTTTTCAGAACCAAAGAATAATAACAGTAATAAAAACATCACTTTAACTCAATATCAGCTTTCTTACAAAGAACTACTGTATAACTGCATGTGAGGATAAGAGTAACAGTGACGTATGTAGCAGAGTAAGGGAGTGAGGTTTTAGACGTTACAGCCCGAAATTTGTCTAATGTATCACATGTATATTGAAGACCAGAATACAGACTTTTCATCTCTTCAGACTATTCTTCCTTCCAAAGCCAAATTTACTGATTAAAATTTCAGTGTCTTCAGCATAAAAGTTAATTATAGATTATTGATAAACATGAATTATTTTGTACATTAAGATTCAATCAAAGACCATGGTTATCAGGGGTTCTTCCCAAGGAACATCTTTGCTCATCTTTGAAAATGTTAATGGTTTATGCTTTTACAAGTATTATATTAAGAATCATCATCATTGAAATCAATACAAGTTAATACGTAATTGGCTGACTTTCAAAGCTAATAATATTAAAAAATATTTTTAAACTACATAAATAGTTATAGTCTTCATAAATACTGATTATTTTAGTTAAACAAAAAAAAACAATGTTTCTGCTTTAGTTGAAAACAAATTGAAGAAAAGCTTTTTATATTACATTCAAAATTTAATTATAAATACAAGTTTGTTATGTAAGTATATTTTTATAATTTTTATATTATATATAATTATATATTTTTATTTTTCAGAAATATTGTGATTCTCCAGAATTTCAAGTATTAAATAGAATTCACTCCTCTAAGGTTTTACCATTTGAGGCTGTTAACTCACTGACCAATGTGAAAGGCAGTAAAACACTTTTTTGTAGCTCTTCTTGTCACCATTTTCCTTCTCAAAAATGAAGTCTCTAGCAAGTTTTCTCTGTTTTTCTATAAAGAAAACATATATACAAGAAATACTATATATATATTTGAGACACATTACAAGCAATGAACCAATATTAATACATTATTATTAACTAAAGTCCATAATTTACATTAGAGTTCACTCTTTGTTCTGCACATTCTATAGGTTTGGCAAAAGTATAATGATATAATCCACCATTATATATATGGCCTTAAAATCAGCTATGCTTCACCTTCATCCTGCCTTTGCCTCTAACCCCTGGCAAACCACTGATCTTTATGCTGTCTCCATAGTTTTGCCTTTTCCAGAATGTCACTTAGTTGAAATCATATAGTATGCAGCCTTTAAGATCATTTCTTACACTTTGCAATATGCTTTTAAGGTTCTTCCATGTCCTTTTATTGCTCATTTGCTTGTTTCTTTAAATGGCTGACTAATATTCCATTGTCTGGATGTAACAGTTTGTTTGCCTACTGAGGACATCTTGTTTCCAAGTTTTAGCAATTCTGAATAAAGTTGCTATAAGCATTCATGTGCAGGTTTTTGTGTGGACATAAGTTTTCAACTCATTTGTGTATATATGAAGGAGTGCAATTGCTAGATTATATGTTAAGATTTTGTGTATTTTGTAAGAAACTGCCAAACTGTCTTCCAAAGTGGCTGTAGCATCTTGCATTCTCACAAGTAATGAATAAGAGTTCCTGTTGCTCCACATCCTCATCAGCATTTGGTGTTGTCAGTGTCTGGATTTTATCTAATTCTATAAGTATGCAGTAGTACATCACTGTTGATTTAATTTATGATTTCCTAATGACATATGGTGTTAAGCATCTTTTCATACACTTACTTGCCATCTGTATACCTTCTTTGGTGAAGTGTCTCTTCAGTTCTTTGTCCTTCTTTTAATTGGTTGTTTTCTTATTGTTGAGTTTTAAGAATTCTTTGTATGTTCTGGAAATCCGTCCTTTATCAGATATGTTTATGCAAATATTTTTATCAGTTTGTGGCTTGACTTTGCTTTCTATTAACTGTATCTTTTGCAGAACAGAAGTATTTTATTTTAATGAAGTCCTGTTGCATTTTATATTGAGTTCTATGATCCATTTTGAGATCCATTTAATGTATATGAAAAGTATAAGGTCTTTGTCTAGATTCATTTTATTTTGTATGTAGCTGTCCAGTTGTTCCAGCACCAAAATTACACATGGAGAAATAGACAATCTCAATAGGCCTATATCTATTAAAGGATTTGAAACTATAATTAATAACCTGCCGAAAAGAAAGCACTAGGGCCAGGTTGGTTCACTGGTGAATTTTAACAAATATTTTAGGGAGACTGTATGCTTATTCTCTAAAAATAGAACTAGAATGAATAATTTCTAACTCATTCTATGAAACCAGCATTATCCTAATACCAAAAGCATACAAAGCATTACAAAAAAAAAAGGAAAAATTCAGACAAATGAATGTAGTTGCAAAAATCCTGAACAAAATATTAGTCAATCAAATCCAACTATGTATGAACAGAATTATACACCATGGGCAAGTGGGATTTATTCCAGGTATACAAGGCTGGTTCAACATAAGAAAACCAACTAGTGTAATTCATCATATAAACAGGTTAAAGAAGAAAAACTATATGGTCCTATTAATAGATACAGAAAAAGCATTTGACAAATCCAGCATTCATTCATGACAAAAACTTTCAGTAAACTAGAAATAGAAGGGAACTATTGCAACTTAATAATGAGAATTTACAAAACACCTACAGCTAATGTAATATTTATTAGTGAGAAACTAGATGCTTTCTCACTAAGATTAAGAACAAGGCAAGGATATCGCCTCTTAACACATTTTTTCAACATTGTCCTAGAATTCACAGCTAATATAATTAGACAAAAAAAGGAAATTAAAAGTATATAAGTTAGAAAGGAAGAAATAAAACTGTTTTTGTAGATGACATGATCATCTATGTAGGAAATCTCGCAGAATCAACAAAAAACTTTGAGAACTAATAAGCAATTATAGCAAGGTTGCAGGATACATTTTTCACATATACAAGTTAATTGCTTCCATGTACACCAGCAAGGTACAACTGGGTTTTGAAATTAAAAACACAATATCATTTACATTAACACTGAAAAATGAAATACTTAGGTATAAGTCTAAGAAAATATGTATAATATCTATATGAGGAAAAACTACAAACCTGTGATGAAAGAAATCAAATAATTTAAATAAATGGGGAGATACTACATGCTCATGTATAGGACGATCAAAATTGTTAAGATGTCAGCTCTTCCCAACTTGATCTACAGATTTAATTAATCCTAATCAAAATCCCAAGTAATCTTGTGGATATTGACAAACTGATTCTAAAGTTTATAAAAACCCAGAATGGCTGACACAGTATTGAACGGAGAGAACAAAGTTGGAGGATTAACATTACCCAAAATCAAGATTTACTATAAAGTTAACAGTAACCAAGACAGTGTGGTATGGGCAAAAGAATAGACAAATAGATCAATGGAACTGAATAGAAAGCCCAGAAATAGACCAAGACAAATGCTGTCAACTGATTTTGACAAAGGAACAGAGGTAATATGATGAACAAAGATAGTCTTTTCAACAAACAATGTTGGAATAACTAGACATCCACATGCAAAAAAAAAAAAAAAGTGAATTTAGAAACAAACCTTACACCTTTCATGAGCATTAAGTCAAAATAGAGCACAGACCTAAATATAAAACACAAAGCTATAAAACTTCTGGAAGATAACATAGAAGAAAATCTTCTAACACTACAACACTCTGGAAAAGGCAAAACTATGGAGACAGTAAAAAGATTAGGGGTTGCCAGGAATTAGGGACAAGAAAAGGAATGATGAACAGGTAGATTACAGGAATTTTTAGGGCAGTGAAACTATTATGTACGAGATTGTAATGGTCAATACACGTCATTATACATTTATCCAAACCTATAGAACGCACAACACAAATAGTGAACTTTAATGTAAAATTTAATTAACAACAATATATCAGTATTGGTTCATCAATTGTAAAAATGTACCACTAATGCAAGATGTTAATAATTGGGGAAAAGGGAATGGGGCATCGGCAGGAGAATAGAAAAATGGAATCTCTGTATCTGCTTAATATTTCTGTAAACCTAACACTGCTCAAAAAAATAGTTTCTAATTAAAGAAATAGTGGCAGAGGGAGTTGTAGATTTGTAGCAAAGTGCTGATTCATGAAGGTTTTCGAGATTTAACAAAAAATGCGGTAAGTGATTACTTAGGGCTAGGAGGCTTGTGGGGATAGTAGGGTGATAGGTGTGGGATTTCTTCTTGAGGTGACAAAAATGTTTTAAAATTAACCGTCGTGATCATAGCACATACCTGTGAATATACTAAAAACTACTGAATTTTACACTCTAAATGGGTGAGTTATAATCATATATGAATTATATCTTAATAAATCTGGCCAAAATATTAAATGGCCTAGATCTGTGTTATTAAATTAAATAAACAACACTTAATAGTTTTTCTATTGCTGAAGTGTATGCTGTAAGGTTCTAACATCTGACTACTTCCCAGGAAGTCAATAATGTTTAAAAGTATAAAATTTCAGAGTTAATATCATTTTTTTTACAGATTTCAATGACAAGAGAATCACAGATGCAAGGGCCAAGAGCCATTAAAATAGTTTCCTTCCAGATCACGGACTAATGAATAAGATTTCCAAATGTCAATATTAATGACATGGAAAAGTACACAATATTAATTTGGAGTGAAGCTGTCAGCATTTGTTTTTGAATGAAAACAATTACAAAACCCTCTTCCCCAAACACACACATACAAATGCAGAAGAGTGAATCCTCCTTCATGAAGCTACCAACTCAGCAGCCTTCAATGAAGGGCATACAAAAGATGGAGCGCACTACAAATATCCATGTTGCCACCACCTCAATAACAGAGGAGGGGCTTTATCATCGGAAGTAATCGAAAGAAAGAAAGAACAGATGGACGTCTGATTTATGGGGACTCACACAATAAGCATCACCCTAGGTGGAGGGCTTGCCACGAATAGAAATTAGGTGTTAGAAAGAAGAAACATGAGAGCAACAGAGAGGAAGACGGTTTGGAGAAGGGATACTCAATTATTTTATTCGGTTGTTTTATTTTGTAATATATGTCTGACAAACTGATTGCACAGAATTGCATTCTCTTCCTGAGTGAAACTAATTAGTGTAATTATTTTAAATTGAGGCTATCTTATAAAAAAGCTGAAGAACTAAAACCAAAAAAAAATGATTTCTTTTGATTCTTTTAAAATATCCTATGAAAACCTAGCTTTTAATAGGGACTTTAGATCACTGTTATTTGGGGTATTTTGTATACTCTCTTCTATAGTTTCTAATTCACCTCTGTTTCATCAAGTGAAAAATCACATTTCATTGTACTTGTGCTCCATTTGTGCTCCATATAATATCTTCCCACCCTCGTTTTAGTATTATCTAAGATCTTAGGAGAGATTTAAATCAAAAACATGTGGATGGTTTTGGACTCTAAGCTTGGAGCATCAACCAATTATGTTTGAATTCAGGAGACTGAAATAGCTATTGGCAACAGTGTAACCAAGGGAGGAGATCCCTTCTTACACCTCACACATGTACATTTCGCATGAGTGCCTTTACTGTAGCTTTATGACAAAGATGTTTAAGCATGTGACAATTAAAAAAAAAACACTTTGGTGCTCTAAATTCTTGTCATATTCTTCAAACTTATTGTCCTAAAAATATTTGTATAAACAACTGAATTTCAAAGGCATATATTTAAAAGCTTTCTTATTATATATGCATATAGATCAACTTCTTATACACTGTAAGCTGTAAGATGGAAGAATTTCTGCATCTAAGTGCATGCTTCTTTTCTTAGACATATTTGCACAATCATTGCAGGCTAAAATTGATGGTGCTCCTGAATGCAAGTTCCCTATAAGGTAAAATTCAGTTTCCTGTACTTCATTCCTATAATCTATAAATATTGAAATGAGGTAACTAGAAGGTAAATTCATTTAAAAATTTAACTCAATTATTATTGTAACACATTGAATATTGTTTATTAGCATATATATTTTAAGGCACTGACTTAACATAGGAATGATTCCCAGGGTGAAAACATGTATGTGATGTTTTAGAGAATAAAACAAAATTATTTTTATAACATATGTATATATATAAATGCATATATTAGCCAATATCCATTTGTAAACCTTTATTCTATTCAGACTTAATATTCCACTTCCAAAAAGATATGTCCATGTAAAGTTAATAAAGCTCAACTCTTAAAATATGTCTATGTTTAAAAGACATAAAGGTGCACTATACACCAAATTCAGTTATTTAAATTTGTATTTCATATATAAATTGGACTACACTGCATTATGTAATACTCCATAGGTACTGAATAAGTAATAAAAACTAAAAATAATATTTATCTAGATGATATTATTGACCAGAAGGTATGTCCTGATTTATTATAAATATTTCAAGAGGAGGAGAATTATCTATAAAACCTTTTCATCTGAAGTCCTGGGTCTTATGATATGGATAGAACTTTATCTAAACATGTATAGTTTCCTTTGAAGACATTGGTAAGAAACTCTTTGAAAAGAAGAAAAAAACAAAACAACAAAAGCAAGGGGCAATTTAAAACAGTTTATGTTGCTCTTTGTTTTACTAGATCTTATTTAATTTAAAATCAATTTGAAATCTCTAGTAATATGTAATGTTTACTTAAGTAGAAGCAATTAGACAAATAGTGTTTTAAGTACAGATGTGCCCAGCCACTCTGGTAATTCGTTTTAAAGACGCCTTAAGATACTAGGCTGAGATTTCCAAATAGATTTAGTTACAGGAGGGCTAGCTAACAAAGTCACTTCTAAAAGTTTGTGCTCTGATATTACAAACACCAATATAAAATATTGCCTATTATCTTTAGATCTCAATTTTGCATTAAGTTTTGGATGTATAACTGTAAAAAGCCACTTTATAATTCAGTGATATTTGGGGGCCAACTTAATAATATTTTTTCCAGAAAAAAATATAATGGAAGCAAAAAATATCTATTCAATTGGAATTTTTAAATTTTAGTCACAAAATTAATAGAGGCACATAGTTTAAAAGGTCAAATAGCACTAAAATGTTTACCTTGAAAATTAGCTTTTCACAGAAGCTGTGGAACTTGGGCAAGTCATTTACCTGTCTGTGCTTCAGTTTCCTCATCTGTAAAATGGGGATAATAATATGTCAGATTCACAGAGGTGCTGTGAGGATTAAATGAATTAACGTGTGTGAAAGACTTGGTACAATGCTTGGCCATAGCAGGATATTTATAGATTCAACTATTATTATTACTGTTTCCACCCTCAGAAGTAATCGTCTCGATTCCCGTAAACAGTCTCTGTCTCTTTCAGAACAGAATTTTTCTACCTACTCTCAATTAAATGTAAATCTGTTTGAGGGGAAGCACAGGATATGCATTCATATTTAGTTGAAGTTAAAATTTCAAAATTTGGAACACATTTACCTGATTCCTTTTTCTCATCCTTCTTGATAGAATATGGAATGCTTGTTTTCCTGTTTATATAATCCAAAATATTCAAAACACTTTCAAGGTCTGTAGAGAACAGACTTGTGGTTGCCATGTGGGGGGGGGGGAAGTACTGGAAGTTTGGGATTAGCAGATGCAAAGTCGTATATATAGGATGGGTAAACAACAAAGTGCTACCGTATAGCACAGGGAACTATATTCAATATCCTGTCATAAACTGTAATGGAAAAGAATATGAGAAAGAATGCATATATATATATATAACTGGATTACTGTGCTGTATAGCAGAAATTAACACAACATTGTAAAGTCAACTGTACTTCAAGAAAATAAATTAAAACAAAAAACTCTTTCAGGGTCTGAATAATAATCATCTTTCAGAATTGAGCCTGAATTTACAGCTGGACTTACACATATATCTTTCTATCTCAAAATATATTTTATAGAGGTAAGTCATTGTCTCAGTTTTTGTTGTTACTTATAAGATTATGTTTTGATAGAGTTTGTATGGAAATACCATGTGGCATAACTGCCTATTTCACACCCTAGGAGGTGGGAAGGGTATAAGGACTCATCGTCAACCCAGATTGTCATCTGGTTCAACTAATTGGCATTTCAGTCTCATAAGCAACATTTGAAATTTTTACTGCAAGCAACTAATGGGATGAAGAACAACACAAGTAATCAGATCAAATAAAGGCATCTGCTGGAGTGGGATCCCAGAGTCCCACCCCACAGCTTTTTATGGAGAATTTTGTTTTCATGGAAAGGCCAGAATTCCGTAGGGATGGAGTTTCATGATCAGAAAGTAAAGAAAAACCTCTATGTATTATTAATATCAACACACAAAATAATATAACTGCATTACACATTTCTCAATTTAGAATAAGGATAGCATGTATGAACATGTTTTGGGAAGGTTATTGAAATTCTCTAAATCACTTTGATATCCTTAAGTTTCTTAAGGCATTTATCAAAACTCCACAAGAACAGAACTCTTCTTTGTTGCTTGAGTCAATAAAAATCTGACTCAACTTCTATTTTAGGTCACAGATTTTTAATGGAGTAAACCAGGATTTCCTTCATAATGAAACTACAAGGCCTGCACTATACGACAATTCAGTAAACTGAATTATAGATGCTAAAAGTCCTTTTGTCAGTTAGGAGCAGCGTAATTCTTTGTTGGGAGCAACATAATTGGAGAATTTTTCTTAAGAAAAGAAGAATTTATTAAAGTATCTCATGGGCTCGCAGAATCAATAAGAGGCTGAAGGACTTGGCTTGGGAAATAAGTAGAAACCAAATACCCCTGGATCAAGGGTGAGAGTGGGTGAGGGGGCAGGACTATATTTGCCTTTTGGTTGGCCCCTGCTGCCCCCTTTATTTTTACCTGTTCAAGACCAACTGAGAGCTACCAATCCTCTTATTTTTAGTTTTTTTTGAGGAACCTCCCCTACTTCTGGGTATATAGTTAATGGAATTGAAATCAGGATCTCATTAAGATTTCTGCACTCCTACATTCACTGCAACAATATTATTCACAATAGTCAAGATGTGGAAACAACCTAAATGTCCATCAACAGATGAATGGATAAAACATATGTGAGATATACATAATGGACTATTAATCAGTGTTAAAAAAGAAGGAAATCCTGCCATTTGTGACAACATGAATGAATGTGGGAAACATTATGCTAAGTGAAATAAGTCAGACACATATACTACATGATACCACTTATGTGAGGAATCTAAAATAGTCAAATCACAGAAGCACAGAGTAGAATGGTGGTTGCCAGGGGTAGGGGGAAAAGAGAAGGTGTTAGTTAAAGGGAACAAAGTTAGAGTTATGCAAGATGAATAAGTCCTAGAGATCTTCTGTACAGAATAGTGCCTCTAGTTAGTAACACGGTACTGTGCTCTTAAAAATTTGCTAAGGGGATAGATCTTACGTTGTGTTCTTATCCCAAAATAATAATAATAATAAGAAGAAGAAGAAGAAGAAGAAGGAGAAGAAAAAGGGTGGAAGAAAAAAAACCCACCTGCTTAGCACAGAGTGCAGGTCACAACCCCACTCTCATCTGCAGGTGAAGTGGTTTCCACAGTAGCAGGAAACACGCTGCCTCTCAATAGGAAATCACATCTGGGTTAATTCCACAGAGTCAGGGGCGGGTGAGTGCTGGACAGTCGAAAAATAACAAGCAGAGTTTCCCAAATTTACATCTATTCATGTACATGAAACAGGCTGGGACCTGGGAGCCTTTTCTGCAGTGCTGCAGTGCTTGCAAATGGACAAATGTCTCTTAGAGCAACAAAATGCAAAGAAACTATAAGGGACTAAAAATAACTGCGTGTATGCACAGTTGGGGCAAATTCTGGACAAAAGCTACAAAAAGACCAAAAAAGCCCAACTGCCACTTCTGAAGAGCTAGAAGCAAAAACGGGGGTCGGGAGCAAAGGCAGGGTTCTGTGCAGGCCCCCTGCACTCAGCACCACCTAAGGGGTGGGGAGACCACCTAAGCCACCCCTCCGGCCCAACCCCGGGACACACCACTACCTCCCCCCCATAAAAGGAACCAGCTGCCCCCACCCCTACCCCCAGGAAGCAAGCAAGGGAACCTGTTGCTTGTTCTCACTTCCCCTGCTGCAGCAGGGGTCCCAATAAAGCTTTGCCTGAATTTCTTGTCTGATCTCTGATCAATTTCTATTGATTAAGGAGGCCAAGAACCCTGGTCAGTAACATACACACTTCAAATTCCAGAAATTGTAAGTCTTGCTGAACACAATTATCTTTCAGATAAGAAAGGGTTCCACCCACTCACCAAAGGCAGAAAACCTCAAGTCTCCGCATCCAGCCCCAATCCTAGGATCTCTGGATGTTGTCTAATCCTCCTCTAAGATGGTCACAGGCACATCTACATCATCAGAAACCCACAGAGTAATGGTGAATGTAACCATCACTATACTGGTCTATATAAAATGGTTTGACAAGGGAACGGGATGGGGGAGGAAAATGAGTTATGGAGCGTGGAAGGAAACGTGTGTAGGCATGTGTTTCTGCATCATTCGTGATACTGTGACATCCCTCAGCCACTCTCTGCTCCATGGTCACCTTGTTCTCAGCCAGCACCAGGCTCGTTGGTGTCTTCACTTGGTGACATGATCCAGACCTTCATTTCTGAAGGAACTGAGACCTTCACAGCCCAGCCAATGTGATGTTGTTGCCTCTTGAATTTTTATAAGATATAGATGTAGGGAGGCAGGACACAAGATCCCTTTGATCATCAGAAAGGATTTCTCCCACCCATCTCATAACACTTTTTTCCCAGCTTGCCTAGTGATCAGCAGAGACCAGGATGCCAGGGGCAGCATCAGCTTTAATTCAGTAGAGCCACTGTTGTGCCAGCTGGTGGATGCATCCCTTCTATGGGTCAGACAATCTCTAAGTAATCAGAGTCTCAACTTAGTGACAGGAAGAAAAGGGTTTGTAAGAAGGTCATTAAATGGTTCACAAGTGAAAGTGGAAGTAGTCACTAGTTCAGAAGAATAGTCAGGTCCTATAAAACAATGTGTCATAGAAATAGTCAAGATGGATATATACACACTACTATATATAAAATAGATAACCAATAAGAACTTACAGTATAGCACAGGGAACTCTACTCAATACTCTGTAATGACCTATTTTGGAATAGAATCTAAAAAAGAGTGGATAGGGCTTCCCTGGTGGCACAGTGGTTGAGAGCCCGCCTGCCGATGCAGCGGACACGGGTTCGTGCCCCGGTCCGGGAAGATCCCACATGCCGCGGAGCAAGAGTGGATATATGTATATGTGTGACTGATTCACTTTACTGTACAGCAGAAAGTAACACAACATTGTAAATCAATTATACTCCAATAAAAATTAATTTAAAAAAATAAATGATACCAATCAAAAGAAAAAAAAGAAAAATGTGACCCAGGGTACTGCTTCTGCCACTGAAGAGCTCTAGCTCAGCTGCCCTGGACCCACTCGTATAGCTGGACAGGCCATTGCTGCTGCCTGCTGTGGTGCCCCCCCCCCCAAGAACTCCACAACTGCAATCACAACAATAAAATCCGACTGCTTCTTTATCTTTTCCCCACTTGTTCCTGACTCTCAGTCTTGGGTTGCAGGATCCCAGTGGCCGAGCCCAAGGTTCATGCCCTCACACTGGCTGCCAGGGGCACCAAGAAGGGGAATCTGCTACCTTCAGTCATTCTGAATGAGTTGATACACCTAATTGTTGTATTTTCATGTCTTCCCAGACGAAAGCTGTCAAGGAACAGCCTATTGTAAACAAACTCTATTTAGGGTATAATTAAAGAACCAAATTAAAAAAAGAATCCTAAGCTTCAGTTAAATAAATAAATAATAAACACATACATACATATGTACATACATCAAAAGAAGAAGAGAACGTAACAGTTTATCCTCCAATTGACACATGAATACATTCCTTACTTTCAGCAGGTTCACAGAAGCAAACAGAGACCCCGAGAGACTCAAGCCCTGTGCTCTCATTTTTCCTTTCTAGTGCCGATGAAACAGACTCCAAAGTGCTCGCATGGCTAATTATTGGCAGAACTAGAGTGAAGATGCCACACTAAATATTGAGCTTCCTGGGAACACCATCCAAGCGTTACACATCCACTGCAAGTCACACGGTGTCTGTCACATAGTCAGCCCTAAATAGTTTATACTAAATGACCGAGTCCACGCACTTTCCAATATATTAAGCTTTATGTACCTCCATTAATAAGCATTTCACAGTTAAGGATTGAATTTTAGACTTCCATTCCCCTCACCTTAATTCCATGCTAACTGAAAGATAGCACCTTGAGAACACAGGAATTCTAGACATTCTGGTGGTTCAAGTCATGTTTCAAAAGCAGGATTGTTGCAGGTTTTTTTCCTTCTTCAAATAACACTTGGCACAGAAAAAGCGTATGGATGCAGCACACCGCATTTTCCCCTGCCAGCAGCTCGCTCATGGAGAATCTACTCACTAAAACACAATTTTTAAAATTTATTTATTTATTTTATTGAAGTATAGTTGATTTACAATGTTGTGTTAGTTTTAGGCGTACAGCAAAGTGATTCAGTTATATATATATATATATATATATATATATGCACATATACATATATATATTCTTTTGCAGATTTTTCCCATATAGGTTATTACAAAATATTGAGTGTTTTTCCCTGTGCTGTACAGCAGGTCCTTAATACCCAGATAACCACTTATAGGTATTATAAGGATACCATTCAGAATAGGGAACAGTAAGTGACTCCTTCACATTAGGTCAGGCAGAGTTTTCTCATTTACTTTTTAAGTGGTTTTTATTGATTCTGTTTTGTTCTGTTTTGTTTTGTCTAAGAACTAGTGGGACAGAATCATTGAATGCGTAAGCTGAAAGGACTCTGGACTAGTCCTCTAATGGAACAAATGAAGAGAACTCACCCAGAGACCAAGGACCTGGCCAGCACTCCTATCCCAGGGCTTTATCACCACCACACATGGTCTCGGGGGCCACATTCATTGAATGCCTACCACTTGGTCTGTATCATATTTGATTTTACAGAGAAATAACAATCACCTTTTCCTTCCTATTGCAGAAGGTATTCTTGTGACTTTGATAGTGAGAATGCATTTAGAAAACATTTTTAAAGCAAATCTTTCCAAGTGTGAATATGAATATGTGGATGTTTTTGGTCTTGCACGTTCAATAATACGAAACTATAATGACTGAAAGAGTATAACTAAAGTAGGAAAGAACCCTCTCTTTTCTCCCTAAAAATGTGTCAGAATCATTGGGCTTATAAAAGCCTGGAATCACAAAAGTCGTTGATGAAAAACATGATTGGGATAGCTCCAATTAGATACTTTCTAAAATATTTGTATTTCCTCTTTCTCAAGTATTTTAAGCTACAGAGCGGCTCCTTAACTGTAATA
This sequence comes from Lagenorhynchus albirostris, assembly GCF_949774975.1. NCBI lineage: Eukaryota > Metazoa > Chordata > Mammalia > Artiodactyla > Delphinidae > Lagenorhynchus > Lagenorhynchus albirostris. The sequence continues at coordinate 95,848,908 of NC_083101.1, read as the reverse complement.
GGATTCATTGAAGACTGACTCTTCAGAGATGAGCAGAGCCCAGCCTGCCCTCAAGCACATGTGTGGGAGAGATGCTCTCAGTTCAAGGCAGGCTCTCTGTGACCTAAAATCTGGGTAAAGCTGCACAATGCTATGAAGGCAACTTGTGAGGAAAGAGAGGGGAATGTGCAGGAAAGCAACAGAGCCTGGCTCTCAGGGAAGATCACGGTTCAGGGGCCAAATAGTCTGGGTTGGGTCTGGTCCCCAGTCCTGAGCAAACTTGGAAACATCACGAAATCTCTTCAGAGTCTCTCAAACAATATGTCACTGTGAAGTCTTTAAATTCTATACCAGCTCTGTAACTCTTTATTTTCATCGCTTAATCCAGGGGTCCCCAACCAACTGTCCGAGGCCTGTTAGGAACCCGGTGGCACAGCAGGAGGTGAACAGTGGGTGAGAGAGAGAGAGAAGCTTCATCTGCTGCTCCACGCTGCTCGCATTACCACCTGAAACACGCCCGCCACTGTAGCTCACATTACTGCCTAAACCATCCCCCTGCTTCCGTGGAAAAAATGTCTTCCACAAAACTGGTCCCTGGTGCCAAAAAAGTTGGGGACCGCTGGAATCGGTTTGCCACAATTTACTATGTAACCTCATGTAATTCTCATTAGGTTTCAGCAGCTTTGGACTTGTCACTTACCTTGACATCAGAGCTCTACAAAATTGTTTAAATTAATGAAAAATTCCATAGCCCATGATATCATGTATCTTAAGAGACTGCCTTTCTGTTAATGTTATTCATTGGTTACTAGACTTATCTACCTGTGGTTAATCTATCTCAAGAGTTAGCAAATATTATTCAGCAGAACCTAATATTTCTAATACAGTGTGTCAAAAATTACATTAAATTTTCCCCAAGATATAGTCCCTAATACAATTTTTGCTTCTCTTATTATGTTACAAATTATAAAATGACTGCCTGAAAGTTGAAGTTGTCTTGAACAGTTTAGCACCCTCAAAAAAACACTTCTATATAGACTTTTTTCTTACTTTAACACATTACTTTTTTTAATGATTTCTTCTGAAATAATTATAGACTGACAGGAAGTTGCAAAAATAGGACAGTAAGTCCCAAGTAATCTTCATCCGGTTTTCCTAATTGGTTACATTTTATGTAACAATAGGATACTATCAAAGCTGGGAAATTGACATTGCTACAAGGTATATGTGTGCCATATTATCACATGTGTTGCCACCACCAAGATCAAGACACATAACTGTTCCATCACCACAAATATCTCCCTCCTGTTACCCCTGTATAGTCACACTTACCTTCCTCCCACCCTGGCCCCCATGCACCATCCCTAAAACTTGGCAACCACTTATCTGTCTCCTTTTTTGTCATCTTGAGAATGCTATATAAATGTATTCATATAATATGTGACCTTCAAACACCAACCTCAAAGGTTGGCTTTTTTCACCCAGCATGTTTTTTGAGATCCATCCAAGTACTTGCATGTAGTTAATACTTTTTACTGTTAAGTAGTGTTTCATAGTATTAATGTACCATGGTTTGTTTAACCATTCACTTATTCTAGAACATTTTGGTTGTTTCTAGTTTGGGGCTATTACAAACAAAGCTGCTAGAAACAATCATGTAGAGATACTTGCATGGACATAAAATTTAATTTCTCTGGGATGAATGTATTATGATACTTTTGAACATTTTTGGAAAATCAGTGTATATAATTATGTTGTTCTGCTGCTTCTTATGTCACTGAAAGAAAAGGATGAACTTGGTGATTTGAATTCCAGCTCAAGTGCCACATAGATGACCATGTGCCCTGAAGGAGACCACTGTGTCCTGTAACTACAGGGCTGGAAATCAATCACAGAACCTCATCATGCAACTGGTTGAATTACAATGCAAGTTGAACTCCCAGTTTTGAAGGGCATCTACTGTTGAATCAATGTGAGGGCATTGATTGGGAAAGAACTGGATCCTATAAGTTGGGATGGGGACCTGTGGGAAGATCCTGATGAAGCTGGGGATATTGAGCCCTTAAATTGTGATGAATCTTTTTTTACCAGTGGTATTGGCCTCCCCAGCCCCAGCAGAGATGGTTTCCTCAACCCCAGTGGAAGTGTCCTCTCTACATACAGGGTATCAGCCTTTTCATCTCCTTCTGAGGGGATTAACCCTGCATTGCCTGAGGAAAGGGTCATAGCCTCCCCTGACACAATTGTCATGTAACATAATTATTAGTCTCCTCAGGACCCACCCCTACCACCCCACCTTACTTCTGGACATTTAACTAGACTCAAGCTCAGCAGGTCCCTAAAGGTGGGATGCAATCTGTGACTCATGAGGAAGTGCATTACATTCCAAAATAATGACTTTCATTTTCTAAGTTACACAGACAAAATCTTGGGAAATGTGTGGGAATAAGTACTAAAGGTATGGGATAATGGAAGAAGGAATTCCTTATAAGGTTGAATGAGGCTGAATTTATGGGCTCACTAAATAGGGCTTCTGCATTTAATGTTGCAGCTTGAGGAATTAGAAAGGGCTCTAGCAGTTTGGATGGTTGGTTGGCTGAAACATAGGCCAAAAGGTGGCCCCACATGAGTACACTGGAAATGCTGGACCTGCCTCAGTTTAATCTAGAGAAGAACTTCAGAGGATTAGGGATAGAGGAATGTTAGAGTGGATTTGTCACTTAAAACCTGCTCACCTGACTGGGGGGTTCCAGAATTTTTACCTTCCATCAATACTGTGAGGAATAAATTTATGAGAGGATCCCCAATATCCTTTGTGGACAAAGAATATCACCTGCCATACCAGTAAACAAAGGATGTTGCAGCCATCAAGCCATCAGCCACTGCAGCCACCCCTGATAGTGCACCCTGAGGGGATTTAAGACATAGAAAAACAGGATACTGGCCCTAGATAGGTTAGGTGCGTATCAAAGGAATAATTTTATTAAGCCCAGATTCTTACATCTTCCCATACATAGAAAAGTGTTAAAATCATTAACTTGAGATGTCTGGTTTTCCTTTAATTAGCAGTCAAGTTTTGATGTTTGATTACTTGGGTTTTTTTTTTTTTTTTTTTTTTTTTGCAAAACTCCTCTATATTCTGTTTCTCTTTGGAACTGTCTCTAGAGCTGTCTGAGAGGCTGTATCCCAGGCTTAACTCTTCAACTGTATTCCAAATGAAACATAATTTTCAACTTTTAAGTTGTGCTTTTTTTTTTTTCAGTTGACACCTTGAATACTCTGGTTGCTTTCTCTGTAGATCAGACCTTACAGTGGAAAATGAAGTCACTGCCTAGGGAAACCTAAATGCAAAGAGGGTAATTGAATCCTGAGGTGCTAGGGGCCAAGTGGCAATATTCAACCACTGAGGGCAAAGTGGACATGGTTATCTTAAGGTACAGCAGAGTCAAAGCAGCAATCAGAGTAGTCTGACTCATGCTGACTTATGGTGTTGATTAATTGATCATAGTGTTCCTAGAAGTGAAATAGATAGGAAGCCTACTAAATTTGTACTTATCTGCATAAGCAGAAAAGTTCTAGGTCAAGTGAATAAAAGTCGAACCCAAATCATAAAAACAGAGAGTCACATCCCCTCAATACATTCCTAGACACGAGACAGTTTATGGATCCCGAACCCCTGGAATGAAGGCGAGGCTGGGTCTCATTGAGGAAGGACCCCAGTGCGCTACTGAGAGTTTATATTGTCAATTCTTGCTGCAGCCTTCCCCAGAATGATGTTTGGCCTTTTACCAGAGTAGCTGTGCATTGGGGAAAAGGAAATTATTAGACCTTTTGGAGAACAACTGACTCTGGCTTTGAAATGATACTAATTCCAAGAGACCTAAAGCATTGCAGGGGCCCAAAAGTCGGAGTAGAGGTTATGGAAGTCAAGCAACTAATGGAGTTTTAGCTCAGTTAGCTCAGTTCTGTCTCATGGGCCCAATGGTTCCCCAAACCAATCATGTGGTTATTTCTCCAGTTCTGGAATGTATACTTGGTGGAGACATATTTCGCAGCTGGCAGATTCTCCACATTTGTTCCCTGACCTCTGGAGGGAGGGTTATTATGATGGGAAAGATGAAGTAAAGGCCAGGAGAACTGCCTCTACCTAGGAAAACAGTAAATAAAATTTAATACCACGTTCATGGAGGGACTGCAGAGTTTATGGCCAGCATCAAGGACTTGAAGGAGGCAGGGGTGGTGGTTCCTACAACATCCTCTCTGGCCTGTGCAGAAGACAGATGGATCTTGGAGAATGACGGTAGATTATCATAATCTTAACCAGGTGGTGACTCCAATTGTAGCTGTTGTTGCAGATGTGGATTCAATGCTTGAGAAAGTTAGCACTCACCCTGGTAAATGGTATGTAAGTATATGTATTTGATCTGGAAAATGCCTTCTTATCCATCCCTGTCCATTAGGCCCACCAGAAGCAGATTGCTTTCAGGTGGCAAGGCCAGTAATACACCTTCACTGTCCTACCTCATGAGTATATCAACTTTCTAGCCTGATGCCATAATTTAGTTTGCTAGAAAACACATTTGACTCTCACTTCCATAAGATATCACACTGGTCTATTACATTGCTGACACTATGCTGGTTGGATCTAGTGAACAAGCAGTAGCAACTACTCTAGATTTGTTGGTAAGGCATTTATGTGTCAGAGGACAGAAAATACATCAGACAAAATGCCATGGCCTCCTACATCAGTGAGATTTCTAGGGGCCCAGTGGTATGAGCCATGTCAAGATATCCCTTCTAAGGTGAAGGATAAGTTGTCGCCTCTGACACCTCCTACAACCAAAAAACAGGCACAGCTCTTAGTGATTTCTTTGGGTTTTGGAGGCAACATATTCCTCATCTGGATGTGTTACTCCAGATTTTTTATGAAGTGACTCCAAAAGCTGCTAGTTTAGGATGGAACCCAGAACAAGAGAAGGCTGTGTAACAGGTCCAGGCTGCCGTGCAAGCTGCCTTTGCCACTTGGGCCATAAGATCCAGAAGATACAATAGTGTTGACATGTCAGCAAATAAGGATGCTGTCTGGAGCCTTTTGAAGGCCCTCATAGGTGAATCAAAGCACAGGCCTTAAGAACTGTGGAGCAAAGCCCTTCCCTCATTCCGGTAACTAGTCTCCTTTTGAGAAACAAAAGGTCTGCTGTGAACTTTGTAGAGACTGAACACTTAACCTTGGGCCATCAAGTTACCATGTGACCTGAGCTGCCCATCATGAACTAAGTGGTATCTTAACCGTCAAGCCATAACAGAGGACATGCACAGCAGCACTCCATCGTCAAATGGTTATGGTATATATATGATCAGACCAGAGCAGGTCTTGAAGGTACAAGTAAGTTCCATGAAGAAGTAGCTCAAAGGCCCACAGTCCTCACTTCTGCTACACTACCTTTTCTCTCCCAGCCTGCACCCATGACCTCAAAGGGACTTCCCTACTATTAATTGACAGAGGGAGACTCAGACAGGCCTAGTTTACAAATGGTTCTGCACAATATGCAGGCACTACCCAAAAGTGGATAGCTACTGCCCTCAGCCCCTCTCTGAGACATCTCTGAAGGACAGCAGTGAAGAGAAATCCCCCCAGTGGGCAGAACTTGAGGCCATGCACCTGGCTGAGGGAGAAACACTTGGAAGGAGAAATGATCAGACATGCTGGGTGGACAGGAATTGAAAAAAGCATGACTGGAAAGTTGGTCACAAAGAAAATTGGGGAAGAGGTATGTGAACAGATTTCTCTGAATAGTTGAAAAACATGAAGATATTTGTGTCTCATGTGAATGCTCATCAAAGGGTGATCTCAGCAGAAGAGGATTTTAATTATCAAGTAGATAGGATGACCTGTTCTGTGGCAGCTTCTTTCCCCAGCCACCCCTGTCATTGCCCAATGGGCTCATCAACAAAGTGGCCATAGTGACAGGGACGCAGGTTACGCATGGGCTCAGCAATATTGACTTCCACTCATCAAGGCTGACCGGGCTACAGCCACTACTGAATTCCCAATCAAAAAGAATCAACCAGCAGCAGAGACCAACAGTGAGTCCTCAATATGGCGTTATTCCCCGGGTGATCAACCAGTTAATCAGTGGCAGACTGATGACCCTGGACAGCTTTCATTGTGCAAGGGGCAGTATTTTGTTCTTATTGGAATAGACATTTGCTCTGGGTACAGATTTGCCTTTCCTGCATGCATCACTTTGTGCAACTACCATCCATGATCTTACAGAATGCCTTATCATTGGCATGGGATTCTACAAGCATTGCTCAAGATCAAGGAATACATTTCACAGCAGATGAAGTGCGGCAATGGGCCCTTGGTCATGGAATTCACTAGTCCTACCTGAAGCAGCAGGCTTGATAGAATGGTGGAATGGCCTTCTGAAGACTCATTTACAGGGCTGGCTATGTGACAATACCTCTGCTTGTTCCAGGGCAAGGTTCTCCAGAGGGTTGTAGATGCTCTGAATTAGAGTCCAATACATGGTCCTCTTTCTTCCATAGCCAGGATTCTCGGGTCCAGGAATTTTAAGGGACAAAAATGAGAATAGTTATTTTCAACTCTTCAGTACTATCCCTAGTGACCCACTATCAAATTTTTGCTTTTTGTTCCTGAGACCTTATGCTCTGCTGGTCTTAGTTGCAAAGGGAAAAATGCTTCTACCAGGAGACACAACAATGATTCCAAAGAACTGGGAGTTAAGACTAACACCCAGCTACCTTGGGCTCCCCATGCCTCTGAATAAACAGACAAAGAAGGAAAGTAAAGTGTTTGTTGATACAAGGTTATTAGTTGTGGACTACTCTTCCACACTGAAGTAAGAAAAAGTATATCTAGATATAGTAGATTGCTTAAGGCATCCCTTAGTATTACCATGTTCTTTGATTAAGCTCAGTGGAAAACTACAACAACCCAGTCTAGGCAGGGCTACTAATGACCCAGACTATTCAAGAAGGAAGGATTTGGTCACCCACCAGGGAAGAACCATGATCTGCTGAGGTGCTTGCTGAAGATAAAAAGAATACAGAATGGGTATAAGAAAGTAGTTACAAAGACCAGCTATAACTGACCAGTTACAGAAACGAGGACTGTAATTGTCATGAGTGCACCATTTTTTTTTTGCTATGAATATATTTGTGTTAAGTGTGTATTTGTTTTTTCTCTCTCATATTTCCTTATTATGTAACATAAGTTGTATTGATTTTATATCATAATATGTAAGTACTCTTAATTTTACATTATCGTACTTTAAGTTATATCACAAGGATTTACCTCCTCTTCTGGGGATAGGGTTAGTGTATTTTGATTGGACTCAGAATTGTTGTATCATATTAGGTGGAATTAAGACCTTGTTATTGTCTTATTTGGGGATTAAGTAAGGTTTGAGGAGATGCATATGGATGTCATGTTGACACAGGGTCGACTTGTGATGATTAGTTTCATGTGTCAACTTGACTGGCTATGGGGGACCCAGAGTAAAAATTATTTCTCGATATATTTTGTGAGGGAATTTCCAGATGAAATTAGCATTGAAATTGGTAGACTCAGTAAAGTTGATTGCCCTCCCCAATGTGGGTGGACATCATCCAGTCTGTTGAGGGCTTGAATAGAACAAGAGCTGGGGGAAGGAAGAATTTGCCCCTTTTTCCTGCCTCATGGTGTGAGCTGAGATATTTCATCTTCTCCTGACCTCAGACTGGAATTTACATCACTACCTCCCCTGGTTCTCAGGCCATTGGACTAGGATTGAATTATATCACTAGCTTTCTGGGGTCTCCAGCTTACAGATGGCAGATTGTGGGATTTCTCAGCTTGCATTATCATAAGAGCTAATTCCCTGTTACAAACACATGCATGTATTCTATAGGTTCTGCTTCTTTGGAGAATTCTGACTAATACAACATGTATCCACCATTGTAATATCACACAGAATACTTTTACTGACCTAAGAATCCCCTGTGCTCCACCTATTCAACCTACTCATCCTTTCCTACTCCCAAACCCCCAACAACCACTGATCTTTTAACGGTCTCCATAGCTTTGCCTTCTAAAATATCATATAGTTAAGAATTATACAGTATGTAGCCCTTTCAGATTGGTTTATTTCACCTAGTAATATACATTTAAGTTCCTCCATGTCTTTTCATGGGTAGTTTATTTCCTTTTATTGCTGAATAATTTTCCATTGTATGAATGTGGAACAGGTTTTTGTTTGTTTGTTTGTTTGTTTTTAATTCATCCATCTGTGGAAGGGCACCTTGGTTGCCTCTAATTTTTGGCAATTATGAATAAAGCTGCCACAATCATTCATGTGCAGGCTTTTGTATGGATGTAAATTTTTAGCTCTTTGGGGTATATACCAAAGAGCATGATTGCTGCATTTTATGGTAAATGTATATTTACTCTTTTATTAAACTGCCAAACTGTCTTCCAAAGAGTCTGTACCATTTTGCATTCCCTACAGCAATCATGAGAGTTCCTATTGCTCTGCATCCTCACCAGCACTTGGTGTTGTCAGTGTTCTGAATTTTTGTCCTCTTCATAGCTGCACAGTGGTTTCTCATTGTTGTTTTAATTTGCAGTTCTCTAAAGACATAAGGTGTTGAGCATCTTTTCATATGCTTATATGATATTTTATACCTCGTTACTGAGGTGTCAGTTTAGATTTTTTGTCCACTTTTAATCAGGTTGTCCTTTTTTTTTTAGTGGTAAGCAGTAAGAGTTCTTTGTATATTTTCATACCAATCCTTTATCTGATTTGTCTTTTACAATTTTTTTCTCCCCATCTATGACTTGACTTCCCATTCTCTTGATATTCATATCTTTTTAAAGGTTTTCTTCTTTTCTTTGTGTGTTTATTTTGAATAATGTATATTGCTTTTTGTTCAGTTAACTAATTCTTTTCTGCAATGTCTAATCTACTGTTAATTCTATCCAATGTACTTTTAATCTCAGCTATTTTAGTTTTAATCTCTAAAACTTTGATTAACTTTTAAAAAATACCTTCCTTTACAGGTCCAATCCCTCCTGTAGCTTCTTGAAAATATGAAATATAATTATAATATCTACTTTAGTTTTGTTGTCTACTAATGCTTTAATTTTTCTATTTCTGGGTCAGTTTTAATTAGGTTTTTTTTCCCTTCAATGTGGTTCTATATTCCTGCTTCTTGATATACCTGGTAATTTTTTTATTGGATGACAGTCATTATAGCTTTTCCTTTTCTGGTGCTAAATATTTTAGTATTTCTGTACATATTTTTGAACTTTGTTCTGGGATGCAGTTAAATTACTTAAAAATAATTTTATGCTTGTGAGTCTTGCTTTTAAGCTTTTTAGGTGGAACCCAAGTAATGTTTAGACCATGTTGTTTTTCCCCACATTTCAGGATTGAAAACTATTCTGAATACTCATGTATTAAACAGTTTTCCATTCTAGCTGGGAAGACCAGGCTTTCTTTTTTTTCCCCCTTTGTGAGTGTGAAGAACTTTTTCCTTCTGATACATCCAGGTGGTTCTTTCCCTGCCATGAGTAGTGTTCTTACATGCATACGCCCATCTGTACTCATAGGCCTCCGTAACCTAGTTTCCATTCACCTATCCTGCTTCTTATCCCTTCATTCACTCTTCCACATTCACAGTGGGGCTTGTTTAATTTCTAGAACAAACCTGGCTCTTTGCACACAATTTTTATTGCTTCTGCTTAGAATGTGCTTCCTCAGCCTGGCTTGACGGGCTCCAAAATGGCATTCAACTCTGAACAGGAATATCACCTTTCTTATGCAAGTAAGGTTCCCCAATTTTCTCTCACTGTTTCTTGCCTTCAAATCATTTTGTGGTTCAAAAAAACTTGTTCATGTGTTTTTTAAAATTTTGCTTTCCTAGGCTATCTTACCCAGGAGTTGATAACTACATGGGAACAGAAACTCTAATTTTGCTCACCACTGATTCCTCATGTTTTGGTTAAGAGAGCACTTGGAAATATCTGTTTAAATATTGATCTTTGACATGATCACTGATTAGAAGTCTGCCTCTATCAACTATTGCACCAATGTATGCTCTCTGTTGTTTGGTTTGTACTACCAACATACTTATGGTTTATAATAATATTTTTATAGGTTTATTATAATATTAATTTTCTACAAACTCATCTTCCAGGATTTGTATTCAGTAATGATAATTAACTGAAAGTCTAATTTTATATGTGAGGTTCTGTTGCTTTTCCACTCATTTGTTACTGAATTTTAAATATCATATGTTGAAATAACTTTGGTAATTGCAGAACTACATTTTTCCCAAAGATACTTTGATATTAAATACTAATAATACACCTTCCCTTTTTTCTGATTCTGATGAAAAATCCTATCGTTGAAAGGCTTAGTAAAGAAATTTCCAAATCAATGAAAACACTTGTAACTGAAGTTTTAAAATGTAAGAAGTAATTTTCTAGTTTAATTATGTCATTGTTCTCAACATAATATCTTCCTATCATTATTAAATTTATTATTTTAGGTGTTAATGTATAGTAGAAATTGACTTTCACATGGTTCTGAAAAGTCAAGTTGGCTTAAAATATCTATCGTTACTATTATTATAATTTAAGTGCAAGTAGGTTAGGAGAACATGGATTCAATATTATATATATAATACAATTTAATTAGTAGGGAAATATTTGGCAAATACTTAACTAGTCACCTGTATTTTTTAGCTCTGATATCCAAATGATATTTTTTGCTGGTTTTTCTGAAGAAAGAGAGAAAATCCTTAAAATGAAAAGCATTTTTTCTTTTTTTTCACAACGGTAAATTATGCCATTTAAGAATTATTTTGACATTGAGGACTGCTTGATTTTAGGCAACAGTTATATATTTTATTTGATTTTACTGTTATGAAGTGTATTTAAATTACTCATCAAAATGAGTACTGCACTGTACTGCAAAATGAGTACTGCACTGTACTTCAAAATGAGTACTACACTGTACTTCAAAATGAGTACTACACTGTACTGCACTCAGATGAAAAATGCAGCCGTGATATTCACCTGCAATGCAGACCTCTCATTTTGCAGAAGACACAGCTTGCCAATACTGACTGGGTCATTTTTGGTTGTATCAAGACATAAACTTGAATGCAATCTTGATTCTGAGAAGAAAGGGAGAACACAGAGAAAACTGAGCTGAGTGAATCCTTTTTCCTCCCTAAAGGAAGAAAAATGTGTTGATTTCCAATCATTTGTAAAAGCAAATAAGCAAACACTTCTCATTTTACAAAATGAAACTAGATGGACCTCAGATGCACACAGGAAAGGGTCTGATTTTGTGATAATTCAGGACCGTTAATCTAAAGACTTTCTTCTCTTTTCAAAGTAATCTCTTCAGTAGGCTACACATTATGCCAAATATTCTGCCACGTCTCAGAACGCACTTTGTACACACAGATAACAATTCAACTGTAAAATCTTGCATTGGTATATATTACTATTTCATATGATGTGAAATATGTACAGTTTTGAGGATTTGACCTGAGGGAACACTCTTGCACTGTTGGTGGGAATGTAAATTGATACAGCCACTGTGGAGAACAGTATTGAAGGTTCCTTAAAAAACTACAAATAGAACTACCATATGACCCAGCAATCCCACTACTGGGCATATACCCTGAGAAAACCATAGTTCAAAAAGAGTCGTGTACCAAAATGTTCATTGCAGCTCTATTTACAGTAGCCCGGAGATGGAAACAACCTAAGTGTCCATCATTGGATGAATGGATAAAGAAGATGTGGCACATATATACAATGGAATATTACTCAGCCATAAAAAGCAACGAAATTGAACTATTTGTAATGAGGTGGATAGACCTAGGGTCTGTCATACAGAGTGAAGTAAGTCAGAAAAAGAGAGACAAATACCGTATGCTGACACATATATATGGAATTTAAGGGAAAAAATGCCATTAAGAGCCTAGGGGTACGATAGGAATAAAGACACAGACCTAGTAGAGAATTGACTTGAGGATATGGGGAGGGGGAAGGGTAAGCTGTGACAAAGCGAGAGAGAGGCATGGACATATATATACACTACCAAACGTAAGGTAGATAGCTAGTGGGAAGCAGCTGCATAGCACAGGGAGATCAGCTCTGTGCTTTGTGATCGCCGGGAGGGGTGGGATAGGGAGGGTGGGAGGCAGGGAGACGCAAGAGGGAAGAGATATGGGAACACATGTGTATATATATAGCTGATTCATTTTGTTGTAGAGCAGAAACTAACACACCATTGTAAAGCAATTATACTCCAATAAAGATGTTTAAAAAAATTAAAATTAAAAAAATTTTCACACACATAAAAGAAAGGTATTAAATTGGAGTCATGAAAATAGTCAGTGCTAATAGACTCTCATTTTTCATTATCAAGAGGAGAAAAATAATTTTTCTCAGTGTATTAATAGGATTTATTTTAGCATAACTATTGTAATATTAAGGAAGCTTTCATTTTTTAAAGTGGCTCTGGTGGCAATACAGAAATATGAAGTACTCAGTAAAAACAGGATGAACGAAGAAGAACGGCTAGATTGAAGCAGTGGAAGTGGACAGTGGGGGAGGTCTTGGTCAGCTAAAGAGCAGAGAGAGGCATGAAATATGGGGGCAGGGGACAAATAACTCTTGTTTTAGGGCAATAGCTTGCTCACCCCACAAACTATTTGCTTATTAGATAGGGGTTTCTAAGAAATTGTCATTTTAAACTCTTCACCTCGTTTATTTCCACTCATCCTAAATCTCAGTGAGTGCCCTGTCTTGACAAAGCTCCTGTAAACCACTCACTTGCAGACACTACAACCTGTTACAATGGCTTTCAACAAAAAGAAAAGAGATAGCAAAGGCTGGCGAGGAGGTGGAGAGAGATGAATGCTTGTGCACCACTGGTGGGAATGTAAATTGGTGTCATCACTATGGAAAACAGTATGGAGGGTCCTCAAAAAATTAAAAATAGATTCCATATATATGTGTTACATTACAGTACTTGTTTTTCTTTTTCTGACTTACTTCATTCTGCATGACAGACTCTAGGTCCATCCACCTCACTACAAATAACTCAGTTTTGTTCTTTTTATGACTGAGTGATATTCCATCATATATATGTACCACATCTTCTTTATCCATTCATCTGTCGATGGACACTTCAGGTTGCTTCCATGTCTTGGCTGTTGTAAATAGTGATGCAATGAACATTTTGTTACGTGACTCTTTTTGAATTATGGTTTTCTCAGGGTATATGCCCAGTAGAGGGACTGCTGGGTCATATGGTAGCTCTATTTTTAGATTTTTAAGGAACCTCACATGGGGGGGTAAGGGTAAGCTGGGACGAAGTGAGAGAGTGGCATTGACATATATACCCTATCAAATGTAAAATAGATCGTTAGTGGGAAACAGCCACATAGAACAGGGAGATCAGCTGGGTGCTTTGTGACCACCTAGAGGAGTGGGATAGGGAGGGTGCGAGGGAGACACAAAAAGGAAGGGATATGGGGATATATGTATACATATAGCTGATTCACTTTGCTATACAGCAGAAACTAACACAACATTGTAAAACAATTATACTCCAATAAAGATGTTAAAAAAATTAAAAATAGAACTATCACATGATCCAGCAATTCCACTTTTGGGCATATATTCAAAGGAAAAAACCCACTATGTTGAAGAAGATATCTGTACCCCCATGTTTATAGCAGCTTTATCTGCAATAGCCAAGATGTGAAAACAACTTAAATGTCCATCAATAGGTGAATAAAGAAATAAAGGAAATATAGTATATATATATATATATATATATACACACATACTTACATATAGACACACAATGGAATATTACTCAGACAAAAAAGAAGGAAATACTGCCATTTACAACAATGTGGATAGACCTTGAGGGCATTAGGCTAAGTGAAAAAAGTCACAGAGAGAAAGACAAATACTGTATGATCTCACTTATACGTAGAATCTAAAAAAAAATTATTTTAAAACAAACTCATAGAAAAAGAGATCAGATTGGTACAAGACCCAAGGGTTGGATAACTGGATGAAGGTGGTCAAAAGGTACAAACTTCCAATTATAAGATAAATAAGTACTGGTAAGTACTGGGGGTATAATATACAACATGATGACTATAGTTAACACTTCTGCATGGTAGTTTTGAAAGTTGCTGGAAGAATAGATCCTAAATGTTCTGTATGAGATTATGGATGTTAACTCAACTTATTGTGGTAATCATTTTGAAATATGTGTAATTCAAGTCATTATACTGAACATCTTAAACTTATAGTGCTGTATGTTCAATTATATCTCAGTAAAACTGAAATAACTTTTTAAAATAAAATAAAGATAAAAAGATGTTAAAATGTTGCTTTCACACATATGCATAGGTACTATTTAGGTCTAAGAAATCATTGTGAAATACTGACAAGTCCTAACTTGTGATGACTCCCTTGTGATGGACTTAAAATGAAAACCCCTTTTTGGAACTTAGGACAGTGCAGATACTGTCAAGCTAATCCATTCACTCCCTGGATGAGCTAGAAATATTAGAACTTGTGTTATGTGTCCTATTAAATTTCAAAATGCCTCCTCTTCTCTTCTCTCCCTGTTTCAACTATGCTTCTTGTTGTGCTCTCATTTATTAATTTATGAGGGAAAATAAGTCCACATGGCAATTATGGTTGTAACTGTGGTTTTGCATTTAGTACCTTTGTGGTAAAAAGAAATTTTCACCATAAACAAAATGACATCCACCGTGCACTAAATCTTTTATCATTATTTTGTGGCACACGGTCAGAAGAAGCCTCCATGCTCAATGCTCATTGAAGTCAGGTGAGGATCTGGGGGAGTCCGGGGAGATTTGACCAACTCAACTGTCTTTGCTGGCTCCCTGGGGTACTCTCCTCTGCAGCTACTGTCAGGGCATCTCCCCCAACTCAGCTCCCTGTTGGATGGGGTGGTGAGAAGGAGCTTCTTCTAGTTCTCTCTGCTCTTACATTTTATTAGTTAATTGATATTTTCCCTCCTATAGACCCTTCTCAATGGCACCACAATCTACTCATACTCACTCATTCTTAAATCTGTCGAATATTTACTGAATGCTTACTTTGTGCAAGACAGTGTGTTCAATGCTGGCAATACTAGAGGCAACAAAATAGACTCACTTCCCTTCTCCCCTCCAAAGGGCTTAGTCTAGTGAGGGAGGCAGAGAGGAATCAGATAGCCACTCAAGCACAGAGTAGCCAGCCAGGCTCAGTGTGATAGAAGAAAAACACCAGACGGGGTAAGAACTTAGAGCTGGAGCACCTGATCTAGCCAGTTGGAGGACAGGGTGTCAGGAAAGGCCTCAGTGATGCAACAGGTGAGAAAAGATGTGGAGGAGCAGGAGGGAAGGATGGAGGGGGCTCTGCCCAGGCAGTAATGAGAATAACAAGTTCTAGCAACTGACACAATGTTAGTCTGGTGCAACTGATTCAGGAACAGTCCACAAATATTTAGGTACTATGCAAACAGGGGAAGTACAATGTCTGGAGTCCCACAGCTCATGGCCCCTGCAGTTGTGCATCCTTCCTGGTGTTTATCCTGCTTCCAGTTCTCCCAACACAGCTTGAGCCGATCCTTGGTCCATGAAGCTAATCGACTGCTGTCTCTGCTTTGGCAGTGCTGGCAGTGGTCACCATTGGTCATGTCTGGGGTCAGCATTGCCCATTTCTTAGCCACCTGGTGTCTTCAGTGTGTCTCTGGCATCCATAGCTCTGGGCAGGAACCACCTTGTGTGACCCAGTGTAATAGAGCCCTGCAGAGAAACAGAGCCAACAGGATGTGCATATATGTATATAAACAGAGAAAATGATTTATTATAAGGAATTGGCTCATGCAATCATGGAGGCTCTTAAGCCCACAATCTGCAGTATAGGCCAGCAGGCTTGAGATCCAAGAAAGCCAGTGTTTCAGTTCCAGTCCAAAAGCAGTCTGTTGTAAACCCAGGAGAACCAATGGTGCAGATGAAGTCTGAAGGCAGGCTGTTGGAGAATTTCCTCAGGCCTGGGGAGGCCTGTCGTTTTGTTCTGTTCAGGTCTTCAGCTGATCGGATGAGGCACACAGACATTATGGAGAGCAATCTGCTTTACCCACAGTTCACTGATTTAAATGTTAAACTCATCTGAAAACACCCTCCAAATTGACACATAACATTAACCATCACACTCAAGATCACATTCTGATTCTCACTCTGGGTCCCTAGAAGAAGGGGCTCCTCTTTCTGAATCCCAAGTGGCCACATCCCAGTGCTTGTGGATGAGCCAGCCTTGCAGAAAAGGCAGAAATATAACCAGGGAACAGGGAACCTGTGCCATCACATAGTCATTTTCTTCCCTCAAGCTTGGTTGGGTTTGAAGAAGTCATCATTACTGCATCTCTCAGGTGGAGTAATCCATTCTTCTTCCAGCACTGGTAGCCCTCAAACATCTCTGCTCTTCCATACCCATGGGATATTGTTATTGTCTAGATGCTGAGCGATCATCATAGTTGTTCTCCAGTAATTATTTATTAAAAGACCCTGCAGAACAGACACAAGTTTCTTAGAACTAACTCTAGCAAGAGTGTCATATTTAAAATATTTCCTGTACACATAAAAATACAGAGAAAATATCAGAGGAACATATTCTCCTTCCTCAATTCCAAGAAGTTATCAATTTTGACACCCAATCAATTTTATAACAGGGTTGAAGGAGAGGAAAGAAACAGAGTAAATATGCCCTTCAATTTTCAAACTCATACTAATTATAGAAAATAGTATAAAAGTTATGCTTAGCCATTGAAGGCATATGGTAATAGGCTCAATGTCTTGAACTATTTTAGTAGTCCAAAAATCAGACTGGCTGCATATTTTTAGAACATTGATGAACACATGTACCTCTAGAGGAAAGAAATTAGAGAGAGAAGAATCTGAAATCCATGTCTGCAGGAGAATCAGGGTGAATACATATGATTAGCTGAAGGCATGAGACCTGGGTGTCATATGGAAGAGAGACCAAATTTGCTCAAGGATACAGGTCCAGAACAAGGGGCTGGGACTTTACAAAGAAGGTTGTTTGACTCTCCCACTGCACATGGGCTTCCCTGAGACCCTCTCTGTAGGTCTGGGTGGCAGCTGGGGGCAGGAGTGTCATTATGCACAGGACACTCTAATGGAAGGAATTAGATGCTGATGCAAGAGGAGAAAGGAAATGTGGTTGGAAGGGACTTTGAAGATTGCTCATATGACACTAATGTTACAGATGAGGAACCTGGAGCCCAGGGAATAGATTCATCACACAGTCGATATGTGTGGGACTCTGCTGAAACCCCAAAAAGCCCATGTCAGGACTCTTGTGTCTGTGCTAGCTAGTGTTCCCAAGGGTTACCACAACCTCCCAGGAGCCTGGATTTACAGACACAGCTTTGCTGTCTCTCAAAAGTGTGTTTTTTAAGAAGCTGGTTCTTGTTCACAGTTCTATAAATATCCCCACTGACACAGGGGTGTTATTCCTTGTTTATTTCACTGGTACAGTAAATCCCCTTTTCATGTTTGTAGGCTCCAGAAAATCCTGCGAGCCACAGAATCTTGTTTATTCACATTAGCAAAGCTTCTTCTAGAAGTTTTATCATTTTCTAGAGGATTTCCCACAAAATATTATATTTCATGGAGCATGTGACTCATCAAGTTAAGGCACTTATTTCCATTTTGAGCACCTGCTGGTTAGCTATGTAAGCTAATGTCCTTCATACCGAAATGGAGATTTACCAACTGGTTTTCAATTGTGCTGATAATCTCAAAAAAACTCTTTTTCTAACTTGCTTATTCCAGAAGACATTCATTTCTTTAACAATAAATGTGAGCAGGCAGAATATAACTGAAGTCCAGCCTCATGAACAGACGTCGTACTCCTAAGCTACTTTACATGCCCACACGGTCAGTACAAAGAAGTCTGGACTATTTAGGCCACCTCACGGTCAGACCAGAGAAAACACTAAAGCAATGGGAAGTTTCAGTCAATGAAAATGCCCTCTAACAGAATGGGACATGCACACAACACATTTAACAAAGTGTAAGTTCTGGTCGTCTAATAGAAGGAAGAAAATGTGCTTAAAATGGTAATTGTGTTTATCATGAAATTACCCCCTTAGCTTCTTTAAAGTACACATTATGTATTTCAGAAATGAAAAACCACAAAAAAATTAAATGAGATGAGTTTTCTTTGTGTTAAAATTTAAAGGAAGGTTTTTCTATATAGATCAAGCAATAGAAAATTATAAGCATAGTAAATGTCTTCAATGGCAGCTTCCTAAAAGTCATGAAAACAATTTTAAAGTATATGTTTCTCAGTGTCTCCTTGCCATTTACTTATCTTCTTTCTCTTGAGTGCATTTAGTCAGTTGGACTTAATGTCAGCCCAGGAGAAGGGAACCTAAGTAAGGTAAATACTCTGAGGTAGGGTGGGCAGGATCGGAGACCAATTTGGCTTATTTCCTAGTTGCTTCTAAGCCCTTCTGGAAGAAGAGTTTTGTAGATGCTTTATTAAGGAGGGTTTGAATGAAGAAACCTGGCCAAATGAGAATCAGCTCCATTTCCGCTCTGGAGTAGCAGAGCTGCAAAATGCAACCCCCCGTCCCTAGAAAGAAGGGATGGGAACATAGAAGAGTTATCAAAGACATTTAATACTGATAAATCCAAACTCTTCAAAGAGACATCATCTGGGTCTTGATTGTAGTTTTTTCAATCATCCCCCAACTACTTAAGACCTTAGCCAGGGTCAGCCAGCCTTGCCACCACTGTTATGCTCAGCACAAGACCCTCCTTCCTGGAATCTCTCATTGTTGATTTTACATGGATGTGAGGGATATATGACTGGTATCATTCTCCCCACTATGCTCTAATTTGTCGACTTCTGCTAGGTGCCCGGCATCCGAAAATACTTCATAAGTATTTTTCTGTAAGGAATAAATAAATCAATTACACTTTATCAGGCCTCCTACTTGGGCACCCTTCCAGCCTTTCAAATCCCACGGTCCTTTCCTCATTCTTTTTCTCCTCATAACTGTGCTTCCCCTTCCCATCCTCTCACTGCTCAAAGCTTCCTAGACATTGCTGGCAGACGAGCTTTCCAAAAACACAGCTGTGTTGGGTCACTCTTGAGCTCAAAATCTTCTAGGGCTCCCCCAAATCTGGAGGCCACTCTCCAAATTTCAGGTCCTGTGATCCCCGCCCAGCACGTCCTCCCTCATTCCTCTCCCTGCATTCCTACGTGGACCAAACAGGACCATTCACAGGAACCTCCACACATTCCTCGTGGTACCTGCTCTGCCCACTGGTCATGGCATTCTCACCCCCTTGAATCCCCTTCGCTGCCTGTTACAATCCTATCCAAAGTCAACACAAAACACTTCTTCCTCCAGTTAGATTTCCTCTATTGCTCCAGCTGCAAATGTGACACCTTCTTTGCTCTTCCTTGGTGTGTTCATTTTGTATTTGCTGCTGTAACAAATTATCACAAAAAGTGTGTTAAAATAACACAAATTTATTCTACTTGGTTCTGGAGATCAGAAGTCCAAAATGAGTCTTATTAAACTAAAATCAAGATGTTGGCAGGCCTGAGTTCCTTCTGGAGGCTCTGGAGGAAAATTTGTTTCCTTGCTTAGTACAACTCCTGAAGGTGCTTCTATTCCTTGCCTTGTGGCTCGTTCCTTCGTCTTCAGCATCAAGTCACCAGCATAGCATCTTCAAATCTCTCTCTCACTCTGATAACTGACTCTCCTTCCTCTCTCTTTCACATTTAGGGACTCTTATGATTACACTGAGCCAGCCCAAATAATCCAGGATAATTTTCTCCTCTGAAAATCCTTAACTTAATCACAGCTGTAAAACCCCTTTGCCATGTAAGGTGACGTAGGTTGCATGTATCAGGATGCAAAAATCTTTGGGGGACCACTTGACATCATATTAATACCTTTCTTGTGATTCATAGAACATTCCATCTACTATTAGTTACTTTTGTGCGTGCTTTGCCTCTCCTACAAATTCTTTGAGGAATTTAAGCTGAAAGAATCAGGCTGTATTTAACTTTATGCTCATGGCAAAGTGTGTGGAGTGGAAACCAAACTCACAGGGCAGAGAAGCTCACAGCCAAGTGAAAGTCTCCTTGCACTGAGCTGGAGAATCATAAGTAAATGCAGGACCTGTTTGATGGGTCCTTTGATCCAAAGGCCTGTGCAAGCACCTCTTCTTCACTAGCCACAATTTTCCACCACTTCCATCAACAACCAATGCATTTAAAGTGTAATATCTCACAATAACTAAATAGCAGTAGGAGAGCACATCACCATTTTGTAGATTTATCCTCTCAGTTAAATTATAAGGAATACCAAACAGGTTTTTTCTGCATTATAGAAAACTATGAACTTAATGTGCATAGATTATTATGCACACTGTAGAATGTGTAACACAACTGAAAGTAAGAAAACAAACTGCTTTCTCACAAAATTTGGAAATAATACTCTTTCAAAATTCAAGAACATTCCCTCTCTATGTTTGATTTGCACCCAATTTCTTGGGTACATTAAATGGCTCTTCATCATCTAAATATTTTGTATCCTCTTGATCACAGTGTTTCATTCATAACAAAGATCTTCTGAAAATACGAAGTCGGTTGAATCTAAATTATCAAGTGTCATATATTAAAATTTATACCTGGTTACATATTTACATATGAATTTAAAACTAATTTCAGCTTCTCATGGCCAATAGCTAAACATGTTTGATAAGTTATCATTTTAATACCCTTCCTACCTTATCTCCAAAGCTGCTTGTTATACTATTTTTTTGTAAGTGTGTTCTCTGGTACTTTCATATTTATGGTATTTTGTTCATAATTGCTGATGCCTTAAATACTATTCTAGTGGTTTCTAAAGTCAAATAAGCCTTTTCAATTTTCTAACATAGAATCAGAGAGTAATTTTTTACTATACAACTATAATAAATTGTTTTTTGTTTGTACAAGTTGTTTTCCTTTAAGTTAGCAGGTCTTTATTGAGCATTTTAAAAGCCTCTATTAATTAAAAAAGATTAACTTGTCTAATTTCAAGTGTATGATATAGAAATTAAAATGATCAAGAAAAATACCGTATGCTAACACGTATATATGGAATTTAAGAAAAAAAATGTCATGAAGAACCTAGGGGCAAGACAGGAATAAAGACACAGACCTACTAGAGAATGGACTTGAGGATATGGGGAGCGGGAAGGGTAAGCTGTGACAAAGTGAGAGAAAGGCATGGACATATATACACTACCAAACGTAAGGTAGATAGCTAGTGGGAAGCAGCCGCATAGCACAGGGAGATCAGCTCGGTGCTTTGTGATCGCCTGGAGGGATGGGATAGGGAGGGTGGGAGGGAGACGCAAGAGGGAAGAGATATGGGAACATATGTATATGTATAACTGATTCACTTTGTTATAAAGCAGAAACTAACACACCATTGTAAAGCAATTATACCCCAATAAAGATGTAAAAACAAAAAAAAGATGACAAGAAAAAAAAAAGAAAGTCAAGTAAAATAGTGCATGTTTCAAAACGTAACCATAAAAATTTATTACACTGGCACAGAATATACCTGCACAAAGAGGGCCACCTGTCATTGGCTCTGCCAGAGAGGTCTATCTACATCAAAGACAATTTCTTTTTCACAATCTGTTAACTTTCTATACTTCCCAATTCAAGACCATGTTATTAATGCCTTTTTGTCTGACACAAAGGGCAGAAATCAGGAAATCAGGAAATACAGTTTTATGTCTATATCTACCATATATACTTAAAATGTATATACTTAAACCTTATAAAAGTTAACCCCAGTATAGCCAAAAATATGTTCACTAAACCTTAAGATTATTAGAATGAATTATAAAAACAAAGAAGAAAAATATAGAAATATATAAAAAAACAACAGAAGACTTTAAACAGAAGCCGTCAAACAGATAACAGGAATAAAACTAATACATCTGTCAAGTAAATAAAATGGGATAAATTTGCGTCAAGAGAAAAATTTCCCCAAAGAGATCATAAAGCAAAACCTAACTATACCTGCATAAAACTATCTAAAAACTATGTGAATTGGAGGAGGTCAAAGATAAAAGTATGGGAAAAGTTATACCAGATGGAGCTAAATGGTGACAAATAGAAAACAGACAAAATAGAAATAAACCATTGAAAATAATAATAATACAAGGCAAGAGTATAGTCAAGGTAAAAACCAGTCATGAGATAAAGAGGAGCATTTCATAAAGAAAACCATCACAAGTGGAAACCTAACCAAATTACCCCAAGATCAAATACTAAACATCAACAGTAGAGGTAGTATTAGCATTTGTGGGGTGGATACAGGCCGTTTCATGGGGCTGCTGGCTGTGAGATCACGGAGTGTATAGTCCCCAATTTTCCCGTTCCAGGGAATACGTAGACACCCCATACTCAAGGCTCTTGTTGGAATATTTCAGTTGCCTTATATTTTCTGGCTGCTATGGTGAAAGTGTGAGAAGAAATCACTTCACAATGGTTTCCAGGCTCTTGCTGTGATGACCTGTGACATTTCAGATGGCCTAGAAATTACTAACAAACATCCTTTGGCCTTCCTTGAGCAGAATATTTTGGACTTTCTTCCTTATAATTTTTCTATATTATTTCCTTTCTTTTTCTACATTCTTATTGAATGAATTGCTGTGTTAAATTCTGTTTTCTCTTCTATTACATTGAAAGCTATGTCCTCTAGTTTTGTTCTATTATTGATTACTAGAGGATTTTAACACTCATATTTAAAAATACATACTTAAAATCCAAAGTTTAACAATATTTCTGCACTCTCCTTAAAAATTATAAAATGCTGAACATAAACCCTCTTCCTTTTACATATTTATAAAAGCTGAAAATTTTAGTTCTTTCTTTTTAAACCTAAACATTCCATTTTTCTAAATAGTCATTATTCCTTTGGATTTCCTTACCTATACTGATTTATTTTCCAGAATTATGTTTTGTATATCATCTCTTCCTTTAGGAATCTTTCTTTTTTCTCCTTCCTCTCCTCCTCCTCCTCCCCCTTCCCCTCCCCCTCCCCCTCCCCCTCCTCCTCCTCCTCCTCCTCCTCCTCCTTCTTCTTCTTCTTCTTCTAATACTTCCTTTAGAAGTAACTTTAATGATGGCTTATTGGCTCTAAAATCAATTTTTTCCACTAAAATATTTGCTGTGGTTACATTTCTGGGTTTTCAATATTCTCTGTTGCATTCTGGCCTCCACTGTTGCTGGGGGGGATGGTTCAAGCAGTAGTGAGAGCTATGGGGAGCAATGAGGAGCAGCAGATGAAGCTTCGCTCGCTTGCCAGCCGCTCACCTCCTGCTCTGCAGCCCTGTTCCTAACAGGCCGTGGACCATTACCAGTCCCCAGCCCAGGGATTGGGGACCCCTGGCTTATAAGGTAACTATCATCAATTTATTTTCTTTTTGCTTAATTTGTGTTTTCTTTATGGATACTTTTAAGATGTGTGTTTTACCTTTATTGTTCTCTGAAGCATGCCTCGGAGATATTGTGGGTTTGTTCCAGACCACCTAAAGATGGTGAGTATCACAGTAAAGTGAGTAACACAAATTTTTTGGTTTCCCAGGGCATATAAAAGTTATGTTTATACTATAGTATAGTCTATTAAGTGTGCAATGGCATTATGTCTAAATATATATATACATACTTTCATTTAAAACTTTTCATTTAAAACATTTTTATTGCTAAAAAATGTCAAAACAATTAAAATAGTAACATCAAAGATCACTGATCACAGACAACAATAACAAATACAATAATAGTGAAAGAGTTTGAAATACTGCAAGAATTACCAAAATGTAACATAGAGACATGAAGTGAGAAATGCTGTTAGAAAAACATGGACATATATACACTACCAAATGTAAAATAGATAGGTGGTGGGAAGCAGCCGCATAACACAGGGAGATCAGCTCGGTGTTTTGTGACCACCTGGGGGGGGGGATAGGGAGGGTGGGAGGGAGGGAGATGCAAGAGGGAAGAGATATGGGAACATATGTATATGTATAACTGATTCACTTTGTTATAAAGCAGAAACTAACACATCATTGTAAAGCAATTATACTCCAATAAAGATGTTAAAAAAAAAGAAAGGAAGAAAAATAGTACCAATAGACTTGCTTGACACAGGGTTGCCACAAACCTTCAAGTTGTTAAAAAAAAAAAAAACAATAGTTGCAAAAGCACAATAAAGCAAAGAGCAATAAAATCAGGTATGCCTATAATTTCACTATTATATGTCTAATTGTTACTTCCTTGTGTTTTATCCTGTTTTAATTTTATCATACTTCCAGAATAGAAGGTCATCAAAACTGGAATTGCAGGTTATTGTGTTTAGGATCAGACTATTACAAACAAACTGATAAAAGCACTTTACTCAACAGTCTCAAATGTTCATGACATATCACATGGGGAGTCATTACTAAAATCTCCCACAAGAAGATAAAGAATTTAGCTTAATAGTATATAGAATTTCAATTGATTTTTGGTTACTGATTGTTCAACAGCCTTGTGAAAGTCCCTTAGTAATTCTAATAAGTTTTCTATAGATTCTTTGAATTAGCTCTAAACAATGACATCATTTGCACAATTCTGAGTAGAAGTGGAAATAGTAGTCATTTTTGTTTCATTCCAAATTTTACATGAAAAATTTTAATATGTTACCATTAAACACAATGTTTGCCATGGATTTTCTTTATTTTTACTTTTAAAAGTTCGTCTATCAAGTTTAGGAAATGTCCTTCTATTTCCAGTCTGCAAAGAGATTTCATTATACCTGAAAGTTGAATTTTATCACATGAGCTTAAAGTTTACTATAGATTTCAAGACATTTTTTTTAATTCTTTAAAATTATTAGCAATTATCTTTTTGAATGTAACTTCTCTGTCACTCTTTCCAATTTCTTCTTCTATAACTCTTTCTATTTATATATTTGAATTTCTCAAGCTCTTTTTATATCTTTTAACACATCTTCCTATTCTAATAGTTTTATCTCTCAATTTAGTTCTTCCAGATTATCTTCTTTATTGTGTTGAATATTGAGTTTATTTTGATTATTGTTTTTATTACAAATACTGTACATTTTAAACTTGTTATCTCTCTAACTGGTACTTGTTATGTTAGCCTATTCTTATTCCACATCTTCCTCCTTATGTTTCATATTTTTTAATTTGCATTAGACCGTTATAAGTTTAGTAATTTAATTTGTAAGCTCATTTGAGCAGGGGGATCTTCAATCTGTGATCTCTGTATGTGTGGTGTATGCTATGGTTTGTGGTGTGTGTGTGTGTGCGTGCATGTAGACTGTGTGTGGTGTGTGTGTGTGTGTGTGTATTGCTGGTTTTGGGGTTGTTGCCCCCAGGCTCCCAGCCCTCTCAGTCCAGAACCAGGTTCTATAGTGGTTCAGAGCTCCTGCACCCTGGGGATGTTGAGGACACCACAGACCAGCATTGGCTTGGTTCAGATCCTGGTCAGGAGTCTGGACTTCGACCCCCTGCTGCTCATATTTGTTGTTCCATATAAGCAGTAGGGCTCAGATGGCATCAGTAACTGGTCCTTTTCTTCTTGTTCCAGGAATGAAAATTCCCACCCCAGGCTCTGTTTTCAAGTGCTGATCCCTGTCTTGTAAAAACCATTCCTGCTGTTCCCTGCATGAGCTGACCTGACGATCAAAACCTGGCAGGCATTAGCTCCATGACTTTAGGCGCACTCACTGCTTTTCCCCATGGTATTGTGGATTTTGTTTAAGAGCTTATGTCTCTTTGCTTTTCTCTCATGTATTTTATCCATTAGTGGCATATTGGGAGCAGAGGAGTTGCATTTATGTGGTAATCTATTGAATGATTTTTACTGGAATTTCCTCTAAACTGTCTAAAAAATGTGTAACCTTGATTAAAAGCTCTCAGGGAGTCTCTGTTGTTTTGAATATAAGGACTACATTCCACATAATGATATAAAAGGGCTTCTATATTTTTATTTTTGAAGAAGCTCCTCTAAACTTTTTATGTCTCTCATGTTTTAGAAAACTATTTAAGACAATTAAATATTTTGAGTGTATATAACACATGGCCGGATACAGGAAAACATCTAGAACAATTTCTGGTACATAATGATCAGTCAATACATGTTAGTGGCTATTGTCATTTTCATACCTAGCCAAATGTATACTCCATCATTTAATCCTAAAGACCTCTTCATTAGCTGTAAATCATTATTTTCATTTTGTACCTGATGAAATTGAATTGTCACTTGAAGAGTTTAGATAGATTTTCCATTATCCAGAGATAGTATAAAAAAGTTAAGATTTGAATTCATGTCACTTCTTTTCTTTTTTTTTCCCACTATATACTAGGATATTCTTCTAAATCTATAAACCATGATGGTCATAACATAAACAGATTTCAGCCACATTTTCAGATACTGGTAGAAAAGACTCAGTGTGGAATGTTCTTATTTAAGTGCTAACATTCTTTTCACCTGTCCTCCTGGCAGACATGACTAATCAATCATTGCATTTTTCTCCTCTGAGTTGAGGCTTTAAGTAGCCACAATGAATCGATCAGATCTTATAAAAGGGATGAAAGAAATTTTCCATCCCTGTCCAAAATATACTACCAAGGACTGACTGCTTTGAAGAAAGCAAATGACCTCTTTTCAAGAGTTTCTCACTTTCAGAAAGTTTAAACCTACAACCTACTTTTAAAAGAACAAAACCTGGAATAATAGATTTTACCAATGAAATTAAAAGTAGTACAGTTCAATCATAAATTATTACTTTGAAAAACTGTCATACCTAATTTGCTGTATAAAATTGCTGATTATTTTAAACATATTTGAAGTGAGTTAATTGGTTCCATTGTCTCCTCAATAATTTTTGAGTGGGAAGCATTGCTTAGGAACAAAAGATATCCAGATGACTTGGTGATTATAGATCATGAGAAATCAGCACAACCAAAAACATGTGCAGGTCAGGAGGATCTTTTAGAAAATCAGAATTATAAGGAAGAGGACACTGCAGACGGACAAAATTTTTTGTTTTTGTGACCACATCAGAAATGTGACCCAGCAGCATGTTCTAAATGTCAGCAACAGCTGACCTCCCCAGATCCTCCTGAGACTTTCACACTTAACCTGCGTGTGTCCCTTGAATTCATTGAATTATGCTTTCTTTTTCTACTAACCCACCCTGATACATTTTTCTACTTCTAACCCAACACATTCTTTTCTTATAAGTGCTTGCCACTCAATAGTAATAGAGAAAAATTAGAGAAACAGAGTATAAAATATGGTTATTACTACCCTGGAGCTAAGAAACTATTGTGCTATAAAATACAAAATAATGTTGTTTACAGAAAAGCAGAAATGCCAGAAAATACTCTAGAAGTTTAAAACAGAAACAGATGCCCCTGGAGTTAGGAGAGAGTGTTCATGGAGCAGAAAGAATTTGAGGGGGGAGAGATAAACTGGGAGATTGGGACGGACATACACACACTAGTTTATATAAAATAGATAACTAATAAGAACCTATGGTATAGCACTGCGAACTCTACTCAATACTCTGCAGTGACCTATATGGGAAAAGGATCTAAAAAAGAGTGGATATATGTTTATGTATAACTGATTCACCTTGCTCTACACCTGAAACTATCATAACCTTGTAAATCAACTATACTCCAATAAAAAATAATTGAAAAAGAAAAAAACAACAGCAACAAATTAAAAAAAAAAGATTTTGAGCTAAATAACATTGTGTTCCTGTTATTTTTGTCAGGTTGCTAGAGGTGGCCCATGAAGGAGGAGGTCACAGCTGACATCTCTGTACCTGTCTTCATACAAAGTAGGTATTATCAGTGAGGCTTGGACACACAAGTGTGGCAGGAGAAGAAACCCAACGTCCATGGGTGGATGGATGAGGCCCTCTCATGTGCTTGTAAGCCCTGGCTTGAATTTGTTTTGCTGACTGTTTCCAGGAGAATCGGTACAAGAGGAAAATAAGGATACTGATTATCCAATGAAAAGAAAGGGAGACAGGGAGGTAGAATGTCCCTGGAGACAGGCCCCTACACTTTTCCTTCCATCCAGAAACTCTTTATTGACTCTGAACATTACATCTTCATTCTTAATGACTATCCCATTTTCTTCATGCATTATGGGGCAGGAAGAACCATGGCTTCCAATAATGCTGGGAATATAGCTGTACTATGTGGATCTTATCTGCTTCAGATCTTTTAGTGATGCTTTCTTGTCCACATTTCTTAAAATGTCATCAGAAGTTTATAGAATCTGGCCCCACCTCTCTCTCTGGCCCCTGTGTCTATAATTGTTCCCATAAATCCTATGCTTAGCTTTAAACTGTTCTGCGGACACACTAGTTTCCCTGTGTTCTGTTTTGCTTGCTCACTTGATTGATTTTTTTATGTCCTTTTCCCTGAAATGCCCCTCCTTACCACCTGGGCTCTCCCACTGCATCTTCACGACTAAGCATCTCATCTTACCTGAGATGCTTTTTCCAGCCCCTTCAGTCAGAGTAAGTGACCACGTCTTCCAGGGGCCCTCAGGACTCTATGGAGAGCTCAGCTTGAGTCCTCAGCACACCATCTGTTCCTGATACCCCGGTTTACTTTGTTATCACCTCTCATCTCCACAGCAAATAACATGGGTTAGGCATATGGGAGACACTCATTAAATGCACTAAATGAATCAATGAAAGAAGAGATGAACACAAATGATATCATGGATCACTCCTAAAATCATACAGTATTTGTAGTCTATCAAAATATCTCATTCACATCTCTTCTATCACAGTGAAATAAGGTAGATTCCCTGCTCAGCACATCTGTGATCTTGCTTTTAATCTGCATCAAAGGCCCTGAGGATTGCTTTAAATCCTCCATTCAGAATAGTCATGTCTTTGTCATTCAGTAATAACTCTTTGATGGTCCTGAAAACTTACCTTTTCTTTTTTTTTTTTTTTAAGTTTACCTTTAAAGCACAACCTGAGCTGGAAATTTGCAAGAACATTGTAAAACTAAATTTTTTAAAGTGAGATAAACCTTAAAATAGGTTTGATTTTTCCTTTTAGAAGAATGTGGTATGCACAACAGAATCACTTTACATCATCCAGCATGAGCAAATCAAGAGGCAGGGAACTAAAGGCATGAAAAACTGGAGAAGCCATTTCAACCCAAAATGTCCAAAATGAAATGATATTGTGATGTGAAATATTATTTCACTATGTTTGAATATGCCTGAACTTTCTGAAGAAATAATGGTCTTTTGCAGTTTTAGGGAGAATGAACTACACCAAATACGATTGTGCAGTGCCTTAGTTCTGGTTTTGTTCTGTGAATAATGAACATAATATACCCCAAAATCATAACAAGTTAGAGAAAAAAATCCAGTTAACATGATTACTGTGTTTTACTTTTTAAAAATATATATGTATGAATTTGCTTTCATCAGATAAAAGAAAAGCAAAAGCACAAACTGCCTAAATACTATATGAGATAATATACAAGATGCATAAATAGCCCATGTTTGGGAATTGACAATTCACTCAAACGGCATTAATTCACTTAGGAATTGAATAAATATCATAGGTCTACTGTATTCATTTTCTATTGCCAAATACCACAAACTTAGTGGCTAAAACAACATTTATTTGTTCTCTCAGTTTTGTATGTCAGAGTTTCAGGAGGGCTTGACTGAACTCTACCTCCTAGGTCATGAACTGAAATCAAGGTTTTGATGGGTGGGCACTTCCAGGGAGATTCTGGGGAAGCAGTAGTCTTCCAGGCTTATTCAGATTGTTGCAGTTGTAGGTCCGAGTTCCCCAATACCTTGCTGGTTGTCACATGGAAATCATAATCTGCTCCTAGAGTCACTAACATTCCTTCTCATGGGGCTTCCTTCATGTGCAAGGCCAGAGATCGTGCGTCAAATCCTTCTAGAGCTTTGAATCGCTGACTTTTCCTTTTGTCTCTGTTTTCGGCAACCAGTTAGAGGAAGTTCTCTGCTTTTAAGGGCTCATGTGATTAGATTAGGACCACCCTGATAACCTCTCTATTTTAAGGATAACTGTACCACACAACGGCATGGTCATAGGGCTGCTATCCCATCATGCTCACAGTTTCCAGGGGTTAACATGGAATCTGGGAGTTTTCTCAGACTTCTGCCTACATGTGTAAGTCTTGGAATTAGACCAACAGCAGATCACAGAATGCCAGAACTGAAGGAAAACTTGGAAAATAGTAGCTTCACTTTTCAACTAAAGCATAAATCCTGCACGTGGAGCAAAGAGGTTTCATTTAAATACATCTAATGATAGGGAATTTCCTGGGTGTTCAGTGGTTAGGACTCTGTGCTTTCACTGCCGAGGGCCCAGGTTCAATCCCTGGTTGGGGAACTAAGATCCCACAAGCCACACGGTGTGTCAAAAAATAAATAAATAAACAAAATAAATACATCTAATGATATAAAACACATTTTCTCATTTTTTTGACCAATTTGATGATTGAAAAGCAAGAAATTCTGTGATGATATTTGCTCCCAATATTTTTTTGGAATTTATTTTTTTATTGAAGTATAGATGATTTAATAATTTTTAATTTTAAAAATTGAATTCAATTTTCTTTCTGACATATAGCAGGCTTTTTATTTGTTTCAATACTCCTGTGACTTTGTTTCAGCCTAGAAATACTCAATATCTCATAAAATGTAGGCTGACAAGGAATACAACCCTATATATATGGCCTCATTCTATATAACGTATAGACATTGCCTCATTCTATATAATGTATAGACATCTATCCACGTGGTTTTCTCTGCTACTATTCTTCCTTTTAAAATCGTGCTTACTTCAATTTCAGACTCGTGTTCTTATGAGAAACTTACTTTTATGAATAAGCTTCTAGAAATTTGGAAAGTCCACTAATAATAAAACAAAAAAAAGTATAATTTCTTTTAAAATGGCTGCCTGTGACTGAGTACCACCTTATTATATCATTATTTGAAGAATCATCAAATATTCCAAAAAGCATTCAAAGTCCCACAAGAGGCCCCTACATTTCAGCCTCCTTTGACACCCTTAAAAGGAAACATATATAAGTAAGCAAGTGAAAAGAAAAATGCCGCTTCAGAGAACCCTGTGAGTCCACACGTGCATTTATGGTTTAACCATCTGCTTATCCAAACATCCAGGAGGCCCTTTGTGAGCTCAATAACCCTGGTCCTGAGTGGATGATCCCATGGTGAGCAAAGTCGATTTCTGTGGGCTTGCTGATTTCCAAAACAAGAGAAAATAATCAAAAGAAAAGGACTGACTACCACTGAAGAACTAATAATTCAGAAAGCTTAAAAATTTTGAGCAGGGATTCCCTGGTGGCGCAGTGGTTGGGGGTCCGCCTGCACGCGGGTTCGTGCCCCGGTCCGGGGGGTTCCCGCATGCCGCGGAGCGGCTGGGCTTGTGAGCCATGGCTGCTGGGCCTGCACGTCCGGAGCCTGTGCTCTGCAACGGGAGAGGCCATGGCAGTGGGGGGCCCGCGTACCACAAAAAAAAAAAAAAAAAAAAAAATTTGAGCACGTTTTACCTTTTTTCCTTTGTTCATTCCAGTCCTGAGAAAATCTTAAAGTTCATTGGAAATATTTTTGATAGTTAAATTATGAGTTGAAATGTCACAGGTCAAAAGCAGCTTTCTGCTGAAGCCATGTTCCCCAGCCTGGCAGCCTGCTGGTCTGTGCTTGTTTTTGTTTTGGCTATTCAATCAAGTAATAGGTTAGAGTCGTTTTCATAAAAGTTTACTTTTTGTAAAATAATGATGATATAGCATTATCATCCGGGATATTATGACAAATAATTAGTGCCCTATGAACTTGAGTAACACAGTATGATCTTTCTTTTGGTGAAATCTGTGTAACACTTAAATAATATTCACCTGAAATGTCCAAACCTGTTTCTGAAATAAATAGATTTTTCTCTTCATCTAGAAGGAATTTCTGTGATGGAACTGGACAGGAAGTCCCTGCTTCCCCCAAGAATGTACTATGTTATATTATGTGAATATGATAAATATATTGTAATCTATAGTATTTCTAATTCTGAGTTTATTGGGTTATCAAGAAACCTATGTGGGAGACAAGCAGGTATAATTTACTGTCATGTTGGTGAACTTCCCAGAAATTATAAAAGTTTATGACTCTGGTGATTGGGTATTACACCCTCTCCAAAGTCACATTGCTCCCAGTTCTGTTATTTTAACCAAATGTCAGCTGATAGGTCATTGATTTTCAACATGGAAACTTGGAATGAATTAAAAATAATGGAGGGTCCTTGCCATAACAAAGCCCTCCTGCCTCCTCCGAGTTCTTTATGTGAGTCAGAATTCACCACACTTAAAGTAATTAGATTGAGAAATATGAAAAAAGTCAATCCTGAACCCTGTCTTATTCCAGCAGTGAGTGGTATTTATTTACAGG
Source organism: Lagenorhynchus albirostris (assembly GCF_949774975.1). Taxonomy (NCBI): domain Eukaryota; kingdom Metazoa; phylum Chordata; class Mammalia; order Artiodactyla; family Delphinidae; genus Lagenorhynchus; species Lagenorhynchus albirostris. The sequence goes on along the minus strand of NC_083101.1, from coordinate 95,816,261 downwards.
TACATTAACTAACTGAAAAATAAGCTCCAGCCCTTCCATCTTATCACGAGGTGCATTTTCAGTGAGTTTTGCTTTTGTTTCATGCTTTGCCTTGTATGCTTCACTACTGGATTAGTGGAGCTTGACATAAGTTTTTAAATAAAAACCTCTCAACCTGCAAGGAAGAGAGACAGACTGTACTTTAGGACAAGTTCCCCAAGGATTGAGCCCTGGGCTCCCTTCCCTACCAAAACTGCTGCACAGATACCAGGGAGAAGAAAGAAAAGATCACTATTAACATGACCACAAAGTACCACACTTTACATTCTAGTAGAGAGGCATCATTCACTCATCTTGGAAAGGGAATGTTTAATTGGGGTAGTAGGTTTACTCTGATGGCTTCTCTGCTAACCTCGTTAATGGGAGACTGGCTGTTAGTAAAGGACCACCACTCGCCTGAAGCAAGGTATGAAAACTTGGGGCAAAATATCTAAGTGGACACAAAAATATCTGCTGTCCTGAGCAGCTATAAGAAAATATCATAGACTGGTGGCTTTAATAACAAACTGTTTTTTGTCACATTTCTAGAGGCTGGGAAGTCCCAGATAAAGGCAGATCTGGTGTTTGGTGAAAGAGTCCACTTCCTTGTTCATAGACAGTCACTTTCTCATGGAGTCCTCACAAAGAGGGGAGAGAGACAAATACCATACGAAATCACTTACATGTGGAATCTAAACTATGACACAAATGAACCTATGTATGAAACAGAAACAGACTTCCAGACATAGAGAGCAGACTTGTGGCTGCCAAGGGAGAGAGGTTAGGGAAGGGATGGAGTGGGAGGTTGGGTTAGCAGATGTAATCTATTATATATAGAATGGATAAACAACAAGGTCCTACTGTATAGCACAGGGAACTATATTCAATATGTGATGATAAACCATAAAGGAAAAGAATAGAATAAAAAGAATGTGTATATATACGTATAACTGAAACACTTGGCTGTATAGCAGAAATTAACACAACATTATAAATCAACTATACTTAAAAAAAAGTGGGGGGAGAGAGAACTCCTGTCTATTTCCCTTTTTTTAGGGCACTAATCACTTCATGAGGGTCCCACCCTGATGACTTAATCTAACACTAACTACCTCCTAAAGAATATCATTGCATTGGGAGTTTAGGGCTTCAACATACAAATTTGGGGAGAGAGAGAAGCAAGTATTCAGTCCATAGCTCCTGCCAATATAAACCATAGAGAGATAAGCGTCGCAATCTCTGAGTTTCTGCAGCAGTGTCTCTTGGGGAAAGTGGAGCACATCCTTTCATCTTGGATGGCCCCTAGGTAGCTCCATGCTCTTTCCTTCCTCAAAGTCAGTCTGGGCTACAAGCTGATGAAGAATTTTTCTCCCGTAGGTTCCACATTCACAACTGAACACCCAAACATTTCAGCCACGTCGGGTTCTATGGATATTCTCCACACATGCCAATTTCCCACACTGATTCTTTCTTTGTAGCATGGAGGCTTAACAAGAACATGTGTTCTCCCTTCTGTGTTTACCAATTTTGTTATTTTCACAATGCAATTCACCCTCAGGCCTGTGGGATCCCTTTGCTAAACTCTGGGTCACTGGAGATGTGGAATGAGGGGGGATTAGTCTTTACTGCTTAAGGTGAAGAAGAGAATAAATATAGATGAAAATTACTTTTTAAAAATCTCTTAGGAAGTAAATCAGACTAATGCATGCAAGACACAAATACACTGTGGTCAGTTTGAGAAACAGGGAGAGTGGTGGAGAATTTCATCCACACTTTTTTCAATGTATCTACCAGGAGAGGACACCCTTCAAGTGCCAGCTGCTCGTGAGCTAGCACTCTGCCTTCCAGACAGCGTGGAGTCGTGTTTATTGTCAAGGTGTGCACAGTCCGTGAGCATTTAGCACACACACTAATCACAGCTTCGTGTCTCCAGTATTGCAAAACACTTCCAAGTCAACGTGGTTTCCAACTGAAAACAACTTACTGTGTCATTTGTTTCATTACTCCCTGTTGTCAGAGGGTCCTTTCCTAAACTCCAAAAAAGAGGCACTGGTGCTAGATAGAAATACCAAGATGAGAGAAGAGGAGAAAACTGAGGAAATGCAACTTTTAGGGAAAATGGGTTTATTTTAAGGTAGGATAAAGTCAGACAAAGGAAAGCAGCATTTCTAAGGTAAATTTCTACTACTTCCTTCCATGAGTGTTACAAATACACCAGGAATTACAACATGGCACGTACTCAAGCACAGGTTGTTTCTGATTCTCTCCAAATAATGTGTGAACAATTTTGATCAGTAGGTTTAATTCAAGCAGCCAAACCAGTCACGAATATGGACAGAGCATCACACACAGGCACCGATCATCATCGCTGGCTTGAGAGAGATCAGTTTCAGGTGTGTTGGAGCTGGTAGGGAAGAAGTGTAAATGTGACTTAAGAAGACTCACTCCTTCATTCATTCATTTGATAAATACTGCTGTTTTTTTTTCACCCACCCATAGGCTCTACCAATGTGTGCCAAGTAGTAGCAGACAGACCAGGTTGGCACATAGGTGGTGCTCAGAAAACACTTGCTCCTGTTGACAAATTGAAATTATAAGGGAGTAGACATAGCCCAGGCATACTAAAGTGGAGTCAGGCAGCCATGGAGGATCTGGTCTCAGATACTTCCCTGCACTGTGTGAACTTAAATTTTCTCTGAAATGTATCAAAATGTATTAAACTCTATCAAACAAATACCAGGCATATTTGGAACAACATCTGCCAGCTGCAACTTTATGGTTTGAGGTTGTTCCCCTTGTAACTCTGCAACCGTTTGAGATCCCAACGAATCCTTTCTTAACAGACCCCCCTGCTTCTTGCCAGCTCCAAGTACAATTATCGACAAACAACTTATGGAACTATCTGTGATCTTGCAGTTTTTGCCTTCAGAAGCTTCCTCAATTTTGTAGTCCAGCTACAAAATGTTCTTGAATCCAAGTTTTCTGAGCTGAAGTCCTAACAAACCCCAAACCAACACCTCTTTATTTCCATCTAGTGTCTATTTCTGAAATCTGGGTGAACACTCCACATGAATGTAATATAGGTGCCCAATCCTGGGCTTGACTGTGCTGAGCAATGGGCATTTGTACTTTGAGTGCAAATCTTCTCACGTAAAGGGAGAAGACAGAGCCTCACTGGCCGGCAGGAGAAAGGCTGCTCTCAGAATCCGGAGACCCATGGTCCCCACAGTGAAGGAGACAAGGGCTGCCCAAGAGCAAGCATGTCTAACTGAGCTGTTAGAAGACCCCATCTCTGGCTTAGCTCCAGCCTGCAGGGCATCAGCCTCTTTGAGCCTTTAGTTAGAAGCTGCATCAGCAACCCTCAAAAAAGCTAGTGCAACACTTTCCAACAAAGGAACAAGAATCAACATACACTTGGGCTTTTTCTGAAAGTAGAGAAAAATTTAAAAGCCAAATTCAAGTAAGTTAAGACCTAAAACCCACTTTTCAAAGTAAGAGAATTCTTGGCATTAAAACAAAAGAAAGACATCACAGGGAAAAAAGATTGATCTATTTGGTTACATGAAATTTAATAAATTCTCTAAGTTAGGAAACAACTAAGTTTGGAAATTTAACACAAAGTTAAATTATAACATATGGGGGGAATATCTGTAATAGCTGAGAAAGGGGTGTATAAAAAGAGCATTCCAATCAATTAAAAATTATAATGATCCTAATATATAAATGAGCAAAAAAAAGACAAATCACAAAATCTGAACTAGAAAGGGCAAATGTATATAAAAAATATTGTCTCAAAAGAGTAAATATAATTAAAACTATAAAGCAAGTGTGTTTTTTCTTTCACCAATAAGAGTGAAAAGACACAAGACACCCACAGGATTCATACCAGCGATGAATGCTCGTGAACACTGTAGTAAAAAGGAGTAAACTGAACAGTTTATTTATATTCATTGAAAATAAAAGAAAAAATATTTATCCTGGTTAAAAAAAAAAGGGGAATAAACTGAAAAGTATAACTCCACTAAAAAGGAATTTGATAATGTACTTCAAGAGTTCTAAGAAGGTTTAGATACTTTGACCCTGTAGTTCTAATTCTAGGAGTGTGTAATAAAGGAATAGTGTGAACTTTGAATAATGCATAAGAGTTATTTATGCTAAAAAACTGGAAACAAACTTGTGTAAAATAGGAAAATATTAAGTAAATTATGAAACACTAATAAGATGGAATATTTAAGATGTTTAATGTTTGTGTGGAGTATTTTGATGACATGAGAAATTATTATGGCAGAGTGTTAAAAAGAAAGAATAAAATTGCAAATAGAGTAAATGTCAACTTTGAAAATAAAAAGGAAATAAAGCTTGAAGTAAATATTTTTAAATGGTATAATACACTGATGTTAATTTCCTAGTTATAACAAGTGTAACAGAGTTATGTAAGTTGTTAACGTCAGGGGAAACTGGGTGAAGGGTACACAGGAACTTTCAGTACCATCTTTGCTACATTTCTGTAAGTCTAAAATTATTCTAAAATAAAAAGTTCATTTAAAAAATGTTACAATGTATGGATGGCACTTGGGAAAGGAAAATTGCAGTGAATTATTTTCTTTATTTCATATTCCCATCCTTTTGAAATTTTAATGTATGACTAAGTATTCATAATAAGAAAAAAAAAAAGAATCTCTTTTTTAAAGCCTCAGATTTAAAATCCCCAAGGCATCATTTATTGGTGGTGGAGAGACAGAAAAGTGTATTGACTTACATACACTCTCACAAAATGCAAAAATGGAGTGAGGATGAGGAAATTCAGAATCCATAATGACAGGACACCTGAATGCCTCCTGTCCATGAGACTCTGAGGGAACACAGTGGTGATTTAGTTGTATCATTTCCCCAACATGGGGCAGAGATCACCAAGGCTTTATAAACACATGATAAGGGTGAACCCCACCATTACCTTGGGGGCTCATTGGGGAGAGGCCTCTGACCAGCCTCGCCTGCGGGAACATAATGTGAATGGATGGAGAGTCTGAATCCAGAAATGTCTCCAAAGAAATGGTTTATTTCAGATACTCACTGAGCAAACAAACTTCCCCAGGAAGTGCACTCTTTAAAAATAATTAAGAATGGGCCAGAATTAACATATCTATATGTGCTAAGTGCTTCTAAAGGGCAAAAATATTTGAATTCTAGTTCAATACACTATTTCTGTTGTGATATTGATTACACAGTTAATTTCCTTCACCATGTTCCTTGATGCAAAGTGTCACAGTTTCCAAGGAGTCAAGGTCAGAATTAATGAATGTTTATGGGCGACTACGGTGCTCCAACTTTACTTGTGAGGAGTGTTTGAGATCCTCCAAGATAGTCAGCTGTACACTCAATGACATTTTTCACTCATATTTTTACTAGTGCATTTTTGCCTCTCTAGGTTGTGCCTGTGGAATAGAATCATCAGCCATCATGACTTATTCCCACCCCACCCCCTTTTTTAGGTCTTTTTTTTTCTACCAGCTTTACTGAGATATAATTGACATACAGCAGTATATAAGTTTAAGGTGTACAGCATAATGATTTGACTTACATACATCACGAAGTGATTACCACACAGTAAGTTTAGTGAACACCTGTCCTCTCATATAGACACATAATTAAAGAAATAGAAAAAATTTTTCTTCCTTGTGATGAGAACTCTTAGGATTTACTCTCCTAACAACTTTTATGTATCACATAGAGCAGTGTTAATTATATTTGTCACGTGTACGTTACACATGCGGTGCTTATTTATCTTATAAATGGAAGTTTGTACCTTCTGACCGCCCTCATCGATTTTCCCCTCCCCCGACCCCCTCCTCTGGTAATCACAAATCTGATCTCTTTCTCTTTGAATTTGTTTTTGAAGGATAACTGACCTACAACACTACGTTAGTTCCTGTTGCACAGCATAAGGATTAGATATTTCTATACATTCCAAACTAATCACCACAATAAGTCAAGTTACGATATGTCACCAGTTATTGACTATATTCCCCACACTGCGCATTTCATACCCAAGACTTATTTGTTTTGCAACTGGAAAGTTGTAACTCTTCATTTCCTTCACTTACTTCTTTCCTTTTTAATTCCAAGTTGTAATACTTGCTTGTTTTATGATCAAAACTCATGGTGGTCCCCAACTCATCTTGAGATGGACATGTCTTCACTGGAGAGCATGTCAGGCACCATGGGTTTATGTTTCTGGGACTGTCCTGGTCTTGGCAAGGAAAACCCTACATCCCTCCCTGGGATATGAAAGTGCTGGGTTTTGGTGATGGGTGGTTGTAGAGCTTGGGAGGAAAGCTCAAAAAAGAAGGGTTGAAAGTAACACTGTGTTTGGTGTCAAATGGTTGTGGCAAAGATTATCCCCCGACCACCGGCCGATGTCGCCACCGTGATTTGCAGTTCAGGACGGTGGATGATGTATTCCTGATCTGACCTAAGTGTGCAGCCTGAGTGTTGTAATCCTGAGAGTTACAGTTCCTCTACTTTGCATGTGGGTTCATTACTGTGCTTTGATAGTGCTAGTTTAATTTTTAACCTTATGAATAGTGTAAATACGTTTGCTACTTCTATTGAAGGTCCCCTACTAGATGTTTATATTTTATTATTTATCATACAATGACTCTCCTCTCAACCTCTAATTGAATCCAGCCACTCTTGACCCTCAGTCCCAACCAAAAGAGCCCAAAAGTGGATTAAAGCTACAAATGAGTAAATAAGGGCATAATAGCTATACCAATAAGATAAAACATAAAATGAAAATGGCACAAATATTCTCTTGTTTAAGAATAAACCCTCCTTACCTCCTGAGAAGGAATATGAAGAGTCTCATGGGACTTAGCCCTTAACCTATGGGAGCTGACACTATCTCTGGGTTAACAGTGTCTGAATTGAATTGAATTGAATTAATTGAAGGACACCCAACTGGTGTCAATGAATTGCTTGGTGGTATGGAAAACACACACACACACACACACACACACACACACACATTGAGAGGCTGAGCTATAGGTGGAATTATTGACTTGAATACTCAACCCTCTTTATGGCCATGCCCTTTCCCATTTAATTTTCCAATTCCACTCATAAAATATGGAGTGCGTTTCCCCATTCATCAATGGTGGGTTCAGCCAGGTGACTGACTTGCTTTGGTTCCTTCTAGGTACGGACTCAAGTGGTCCCCCATTTTCCACTTGCCCTCCTGTGTCTCTGCAATTGCCAGGTGAAGAGCATGCCCAGATTAGCCCTTACTCTGAAGATGTCAGATTCTTGGAGGAGATCTTGATGCAACTTACAAGTTGTCAAGCAGAGCTAAGCCTGACCTAAATGTGCAGACCTCTGGCCAGTCTGCTGGCGTAGAGGACATGCACGCTTCTTAACTGCCTTGAGAGTTGATCCTCCAAAAGAATGATCTTCTGCATTATTTTGTCAGCAACAAACTGATGTAGGGTGGACTGTGCCAGTCTTCACCCAGATTTGCCCTCAGATTATTCCTCATCTTTCCTCTGCTCTTCCTCTGTATTGCAGGGGGCTGGCTCCTACAGGCTGCCTTTCCCAGGCACCCAGGTTTAGCTTCTAGATGGTTCTGACAGTAAAGGCACCGGTGGGATATTGAGAAGCATGAGGAAAGGAGAAGCTGGGGCCCTGTGGCTGCTCCTTCACTGCTCCAGGTCCTAGTGAAGAAGCCCACCTGTGGTGCCAGGTCCCAGCAGTGATCCTTGTCATCAGGAGCCCTCCCTCCTGCCTGGGCCCTGCGATCTGGGGCAGTAATCCTCAGTTACACATCTCTGGGTGGCCTCAAGTTTCCATCTGGTTTGTCACTTCCATGTGTACCCTATCCCTGCAATGACTCCTCCCTCTTTTCCTTGGCATGTTTACAAAATTTATTTTATTGGTGTCATGCTATATGTTGGGTTTTTGCTTTGTTTTTGTTTTTGTTCTGCTATTATATACAATACTGCTGTCTTCCCCATACAACTTAAAGTTCCCCTGTTTTAAAGCTGAGTTGGTTTCTGTTTCCCAGTTAGGCCCTCGTTAGGCAGGGTGTGGTGATCCCTGGAGAGAAAGAAAAAATAGGGTGCATTATGACAAGCCCAGGTAATTTAGAAAGATAACCTCACAATAGGAAAGGAATTGAATTGAGACACTGTCATCTCAGCCTGATACCCAGAATAGGAATTCCCTTGCAGCCTCTAAGAGGGCCATCAAATGTGACCTGGGTCTTCATGGGGACAGAACACTCAGTGCTTGTGGAAGCAGCGCATTTTCTGGTTTTGCTCTCTCAGCCCCTGGTGAGGTCTTCCTTATAACAGCCAAACCCTTCCCCCTCCTCGCTGCTCTTCACAGATTTACAGCAGGTAGTTTTGCACTTTCCCTTCTCCTCCCTGCCCCACTATCTTTTTTTCTTCCCCAACTTTTTATGCAAAGCTTACAGACCTCCAGCATCATGGTGCAAGGAGAATCTGGGAGCATTGCTTAAATGGTTCTTAAGGCCATCTTCCCCTGCTGATGGACTGGTGCAGATTTCAGGGGCCAAGACTTACCTTGACTGGAATACCTTCACTGGCCGGAGTCTGAGGTTGCATTAACCTTTGATGCAGCCACATTGGCCCACTGGTTTATATGTAAGTATTCAGTCCAGTAAAACACCTGGCAGCTTTGGGAAGCCATGAGAGCTTGTCACACGGAACACTCAGTGAAAAGTCTCCAGATTGTTGACTTGAAACAAATAGACTGCCAGATACTTCTCCAGCAAAGATGGGTTTATTTGGGATCCACAGAAAACCACAATTCAGGTTCTGTAACCATGGTAAACCATGTACAAGTCCCCATGCAGCAAAGGAAGGATAACAATTTTATAGAGAGGAAAAGGAATATAAGCAAAGAGTTCATGGCTTTTCATTGGCTGAGTCCTGCCAGGAAGGAAGAGGAGTCTTTCTTCTTCCTGTTAAGTTCTATTAGCCTCACTGGGCATGAGGACTTCCTCTTCTGGTCTCCCAATTCTGTTGTGCTTTTTTTGCGGTATGCGGGCCTCTCACTGCTGTGGCCTCTCCCGTTGCGGAGCACAGGCTCTGGACGCGCAGGCTCAGCGGCCATGGCTCACGGGCCCAGCCGCTCCACGGCATGTGGGATCTTCCCGGACAGGGGCACGAACCCGTGTCCCCTGCATCGGCAGGCGGACTCTCAACCACTGCGCCACCAGGGAAGCCCCGGAAATTCTATTTTTAGTGCTCTAGTTTCCCTATCTTTTATACAGATGATGATGATGATAATAATAATGTAGAGCTCTTATTTCCAAAACCACTTGGAGAAAATGATATTTGCAATTTTTAAGAAATATTATAGAGTTATAAATTATTTGGTTGCAACACAAAAATATGCAATGTCACCTCAAAAATCAATATTTTACTCAGTTTATGCAAAAAAAAAAACCCCAAAATTCTAATGCATTTCTATAATGCTCCCAGTTGAAAACAAAATCATTTTTAAAAGGACTGCCAATTCATTCATACCTAAAAACTTGACTCATCTTAGCACGTGATTTGGTTTCTCCCAGTTAGTTTTTGAGAAAGATTAGATGACAGGTGTTCAACCAGGACTTTCTGTACTACTTTTTGGATGATTAATGGGACTTGGCACAAGAATGGGGATTTAGAAAAGAAGTAGGAGATGCTTTGTTGAACAGACATGGAACTTCATTGTACCAGAATATAGGTATCATTTCAGAGAGGAATCTCTCCCTGAGAAAACATTTCCATGAAAAATAAAACCATTCAGGGCTTCCATGGTGGTGCAGTGGTTGAGAGTCCGCCTGCCGATGCAGGGGACACGGGTTCGTGCTCTGGTCCAGGAAGATCCCACATGCCGCGGAGCGGCTGGGCCCGTGAGCCATGGCCGCTGAGCCTGCACGTCCGGAGCCTGTGCTCTGCAGCGGGAGAGGCCACAACAGTGAGAGGCCCGCGTACAGCAAAAAAATAATAATAATAAAATAAAACCATTCAGGAAAACAAACTCCGAAGGCAGTAAAAGAAAGGGAAGTTGGCATACCTACCCGTGAAATCTTAGTTAAAATAATGTCAGCTGTAAAGCCAGGGTGAAGTGGGCTGACTGGAGATTGCTGAGACCAAATGGCAAAACAAAAGCTTAAACTGAAAAGACTCTAGTCAATATAAGAATGAATTAACCATTTTCTACATGCTAAAATTGTGCAGAAAGTCTTTTAAGCTTTTAGAAGATAATTTGTTCTGACCCTATTAGAGGCCATGGCAGTCCTGCCCAGACTAAGATTGAGTCATAGAGAATTCAGAGCAAAGAAAGATTAATATAAGCTCATTAGACTGTCAACCTAAATAAAGAGGTAAACTGAGGCAAGCTCATATGACCAGAAATTGAGTTTTTTCTACACTAGCAGAAGAATTACAATTCAGGAAATGCATGCATTAGTGCTACAGGCGACTCCATTGAGGGCTTGGGGTCAGCTGTATTTGTGGGCAAGAAGTGCAAAGAGGGGAAAGTCCCGTCAGAGTCCAAGCAGTAAGTGCATTGGCTTGAGGATGGGGAGAGATTCTTGACGAATGTTCAGTGGTCAAGAGATAAGTCTAGGTTTTCTGTAAATCAGGCCTTTATAGGAAATCAGTCTCTCCATTCTTAAGGTTCATTCTTCTGACAGTGTGTGCATGTGATTCTCCATTTCACATTCTCCAGTTCCATTTCAGATTGAAATCCTTTTCCATATCTAAAGGAGAGGTCTAACGTCTTGGACCCCTGGTTTTTCTACAGCTTTTGTTTGGGGGAATCAAGTCCATCCATCCTCTCAAATTCACTTGGCTCATGTCCCAACACCTGACCAGTCAGCCCCCCTTCCTGTGCCTTTAACAGAAGCTACCACTTCAGGGAACACTGACCCTACCACCCACTTTCCAGCAGTCTTTCCACTGCCTCGAGATCCTATTCCTTACAGGATGACCCGGGTCCCAGTTGACACTAGACTCATGGAGAAGCACCTGGACCAGGAAGTGTCACAGGCCAGTAGGACAGCACTCAACCCCTTCTTCAGAGGAGGTCCTGCCATCCAGTGCCCCAGGCACAGCTCAGGTGAATGAGGTGAGAGCAGGTCCACCTTGGCTCAGAAGCTCCAGCCCCACAGGAGCCCAGCTCTCTCCTACCATCCCCACAGACCTGGCTGCCTTGCTTCCTACCAGGGACAGTCCCAGTCACCTTAGTCAGGGAACCACAGCTTCCCACCAGACATGCCCATGCAGTCATGCAACCCCAAAGCCAGATGCAATTTACCAGTCAGGGTTATTTCACCATAATTGGTGCTGCCTGGTGGCACAGGTGGTAACCCCCTTTCTCAGGGTTCAGGGAAGCAAAACTAGAAAGTCAGCCTGAGGTCCAATGTGCCCTCCAAGGAGAGGATTTTGCCAACCCTCCACCCACAGGGTTACCTGGTATTTTGATCACAGTGGTCCTTCAGAAGAGGGTGGTTTCTATTATTGGTTGGTTTGGTTTTGGAGAATAAAATAATGGAGATGAGCCCCATGTTTCCCTGAACTGAGATGCACTGTTTTCTTCTCTTCCACATCAGCGGTTTTAATTCAGCACTCTTTTAATTCATAGCTCCTTTGCACCTCTCCACATCCCACGACCAAACCCTCATAATCGAAGAAGTAAACCTGAAAAGACGATACTGGGCCAGGGAAGCACACAGACATCTCCGGGCGAGTTGGCACAGGTTGTGTATTCCAAACAAAAGGGGAGTGTGAGCAATTCAAATAAAGAATATAAATATGTAATGTCTGGAGTTCTGTTGAACAAACTGACACTAGTATTTATGTATATGGGAAGGTAAGAAGATCTTTAGCTTTCAATACTACTAATTGCTGTTTTGAATTTTCAACATGTATCTTTCTTTCACAATTCTGGAAGAAAAAAAAAAGCAGGTATTCATAATTTATGTTACCCTGCTGAGCCCAAGCAAGGATCTTTACATGGGGAGGAGGTGGGATCCAGGTCTCCCAGGTCCTCCGTGATTGGTTTACAGGGAGGCAGATGGAGCCCAGCTGAGTGCCCAGTATGGAAGCAGCAGACACTCCTCGGAACTAGAGAGGTCCCACCGCTTGATTCCTTGGGGGGCCTGCTGCCTCTGGTCCCCTGGAAACAGCTCAGGGCTCCTGGCACATTTGAAAGTCTTTGGCTCCCTCTTCTGGACAATCTCTGCACAGCAACCATTTCCCTCGGTAAAAGCTGAACAGATCTCTGTTAACACAGAGACGGAAATCAAACACTGAATAATTCATGGCAATTCCAGCTCTGATATCCTTGGAAATGATTGCTTACTTCTCAAAGGACCAAACTCCAAGAAACAAGGAGTCCGAGTGCCTGGAGTGAGGACCGTTTCCTTTGGCTGCATCCCCCTCTCCATCGAGGTTCAGAAAATTTTCAACGCTATCCCAATAAGAGATTAAAAAACATTTTAAAACTAGTATTTCTAATTAGTATCATGCTCTTAAGCTTCAGCCCAAACTTTGGAGCCCCATACCCGTGTTTTGTCTTTGTCTACATGGAAACCAAGGAGAGACAAAAAGTACCGGTCCTCACACGTGTTCACACAGCCCGGACTGCCGGCTCTGCTTGGGGCAGTGACATTGGGGTGATGCCCATATCAGGTCACAGTGAGATCCATCAGAGCACTAAGCCTTGGGAACGTGGAAAGTTGAATAATGACTCTAAGGTTTCCTAATCCCTGGGACGTGTGACTATGTTATCTTGGGTGGCAGGTGTGATTAAGTTAAGGGTCTTGCGGGGAGTTGATCCTGCAGTACCTGGATTGGCTCCATGTAGGCATCAGGGTCCTTATAAGAGGAGCCAGAAGAGGATTGCACTACAGGCAGAGGGAGCTCCGTGACAGAAGCAGAGCGACAGAGAGAAAGAGATTTGAAGTTGCTGAGCTGCTGACCTTGAAAGGGGAAGGGGGGCCGTGAGCAAAGGATGTGGGCAGGCTCCGGCAGCTAGGAAGCAGATTGTCCCCTGCAGCCTCCAGAGGGAGCACAGCCTTGCCAACCTATTTTAGACTCTGACCTCCACACTATAAGAGGATAAATCTGTATGGTTTTAAGCTACTGGATTTGTGGTCATTCATTACAGCAGCAATCAGAAACTAATATAGGCATGAAAGGGTTAAATGATGGACTCTGTTTAATGAAGGGAAGGAGCAGTTGCCTCCCCTTCTCCCCTCTCAGGTGTCTCCTTGAAAGCATAACAGGCCCAGTAAGAGACCAACATCTCAAATTTATAGTTCAAGGTCAAAGAGCTGTAAAACCCTTGGAACTGTAAACACACACACCTCCAAAATTAACTCAGTGGTCACTCACGAGGTATGCCAGCGATGTCACAAAGGCAACCACTTGTCTCTCAAGGAGATGGGAGAAGTTTTCACTTTTTTTCTTCTGCTTTCCTGTACACATCTGCATGAGATTCTTGGCAGACTTTGTAATCTATTCATGCTTGCTTAATAATAAACCCTCTCCCTCCATCTGTCTCTCTCTCTCTCTCTCCCGCCCACCCCTATACTGTACAGGGGATGCATCCTTTGTCATTGTCTTTCCCCAGCAAGGCCCTACAGCCAGACCATGTCCATCATTCCTGAAGTCACACGTGGGCTGCCCGAGGCCCAAGCACCAGGTGACATCACTTTTGGATGCCCAGGTGACAAGATGGTGAGTGCCCTGGACGTTTCTGCTAGAATTCTGACCAGAGGATCAGGGGACCTCAGTGCCCTTCCAGGCTCTGCCAACCAAAGGAGCAGAACCTTGGGGAATCCACTCCTTTGCGGGATCCCAGATTCCTAAACTGAGAGAGTTGGTCATGAGCTGGCCTCCAGGCTCCTGCAGTTTTCAGATCCTAACAGCAGAGGGTAGAGATGGAGCAAACACCTCTCTCTTTCCGGATGCTAGACTGTGACAGTTGTCACATGGCTCCACTGACTGGACACATCTGTGCCAACAACCCACAGACCAAGCCCAGAGCAGGGGCTGAAAGCCGAGGGGGCTGGTTCTCACACACGTGCACTGGTTCCGAAACCCTGGCTTGAAGTGTAGGGGGAAGGATGGAAGGCCCAGTGACAAGGCTGAGAAGAATCAGTACAGCTCACAGGCTTTCCTGATTTAGACAGGTGTGCAGTTGGAACTGTTGTCCTGCCCACAGGGCATCTTCATTCAAGAGCTCATCACAGGAAGTTCACTGTTCTCGCCAATGTTATTCACTGTCAGGTCAGTGAGTCTAATAACAGAGTTAATTTGGAGAAAACACTGTCATTTCAGCCTGTTGGAATCCTGAAAGTGCAGGAATAAAATAGAAAGTTAGTTCTATTGTTTGTTTGAGATAACAGCTTGGGAGGCAACTCACAAGAGAATGAACTGCAAAGTGTTTCTCGCTGGTGCTCATTTTCCTAACGAACATCCCCAAATTGCTACTGAAACACAGCTCAAACACCTCGATTCTAAGATAGTCTGAATATATATGTATGTATAACTGAATCCCTTTACTGTACACCTGAAACTAACACAACATTGTAGATCAACTAGGCTCCAATAAAATTAAAATATTAAAAAACGAGCCCAGGTACAAATTGCCACGTCTCTCTGCCACCATGACTGTGGACGCATCTGCCAAGAGGGAGCCTCCATCTCACCCACGTTGGACATAGAGTGTCAGCAGAAATAAACTGTGTTGTGTTGAGGCAGAAGAAAATAAATTCTAAGATAGTCTATATTTACCTCACTCAACTTAAGGGAAAGAGCAGACCCAGTTGTGGTAATGCATCCCAGCCTGAGGTATATTTATCTCTTTATTGTGCCTTTTCAGTGCACACATCCTTGACCATAAACCCAAGACTTGCACAAAGAAGATAAGCGAAGAGGTTTTTTGAGAGAAAGAAGTCGGATTCTCAGAGACAGTTCTCCCATCATACAAAGTGGAAGGAAATCCGTAGAATAATGAAAATTAAATACTATATCACTTTTAGTGCCATCTCATCCTACCCAAATCATCAGTTAAATGTAAATATTACTCCAAACTAATTTTTGGATAGCATCCTATCCTATTTTATCCCACATCCCATCCTATCCCCCATCACTTCCTTCCTGTCATCATTTCTGTACACACAAATCTGTCTTTTTTTTTTTTTTGTGGTACGCGGACCTCTCACTGTTGTGGCCTCTCGCGTTGCAGAGCACAGGCTCCGGATGCGCAGGCTCAACGGCCACGGCTCACAGGCCCAGCCGCTCCGCGGCATGTGGGATCTTCCCGGACCGGGGCACGAACCCGTGTCCCCTGCATCGGCAGACGGACTCTCAACCACTGCGCCACCAGGGAAACCTGAAAAAAAATATTTTTTAAAGAAAATAATCTGTTCAGAGCAAAGGCTTTTTGAGTTCTGTATGACAACAGAACAATATTAACATGACAGAACTTTCAAAAGCCATTTTGACATGTAATTTTACCTTTCCTGATAGTCCACGTTATTCATTTTGTAATCAGCAACTGTCTAGACAAAGTAAATAAGTACATAAACTTCATTGCTACATTTTTGGTAGCTGAGGAAAAGAGAGCAATATATGTGGAAAAATCAAATGCTGCTTTAGGACAAAAAAGGTCATTGTTTCCTGCTGTAACTACAACAGTAAGATTTATATATTTCTGTTATATACATATATATAAACAGAAATTTGATTTTAGATAGTACAGAATTCTTTTAATATAATTTTCATATACTGTTCATATACTTTAAATGTAATTTGAAACAACAAATATTAAGCATTAAAAAAGAACAATGAATAACTCCTACTGGCATAACTGATTTTTAATTTTTTATCTTGTGTGTTTTGGTCGTATTTACTGCTCTAGAGCTTTAACATGGACATATTCAAAGGAGCCTGTTGTTAGAGTCCCATCAGAACCTAGACCAGGTCTGCGCTGTGTAACACCGCCACCTTGTGGCCAAATAGCTCATTACACAGCAACCCCAAATTAAATTCATATTAAAGATACGATCTCTCCAAAAAATCATAAACAACAATTGAAGCAACCAGATATATACAACACATAAGCAAAGACACAGGGACTAGGATATTTACATGTTTTTCACACATCAAATACATTTTAATATTTTGTGATGTGTGACTCTTTACATTCCTAAACATTCCATTTCCTGAAGTTAAATTCTGACAGGTTTTTAAAAGAACATTAACTAAGACACACAGAAAAATATCAGATACCTCTTAACCTCCCGACCAACTTTGCTTTCCCAGGACTCATGGAACTCTATGTGTGTGGTGTGTTTTAATCACTGTTTTTCTGTTTATAAAACTATACATGTTCATTTCAGAAAATTTAGAAATTACAGAATTTTCTTGATACTAAAACCAGGCAAGGATGTCACAAAGAAAGAAAACTACAGGCCAATATCACTCATGAACATAGATGCAAAATTCCTCAACAAAATACTAGCAAACAGAATCCAACAGCACATTAAAAGGATCATACACCATGATCAAGTGGGGTTTATTCCAGGAATGCAAGGATTCTTCAATATATGCAAATCAATCAATGTGATAAACCATATTAACAAATTGAAGGAGAAAAACCATATGATCATCTCAATAGATGCAGAGAAAGCTTTTGACAAAAGTCAACACCCATTTATGATAAAAACCCTGCAGAAAGTAGGCATAGAGGGAACTTTCTTCAACATAATAAAGGCCATATATGACAAACTCACAGCCAACATCATCCTCAATGGTGAAAAACTGAAAGCATTTCCACTAAGATCAGGAACAAGACAAGGTTGCCCACTCTCACTGCTCTTATTCAACATAGTTTTGAAAGTTTTGGCCAGAGCAATCAGAGAAGAAAAAGAAATAAAAGGAATCCAAACTGGAAAAGAGGAAGTAAAGCTGTCACTGTTTGCAGATGACATGATACTATACATAGAGAATCCTAAAGATGCTATGAGAAAACTACTAGAGCTAATCAATGAATTTGGTAAAGTTGCAGGATACAAAATTAATGCACAGAAATGTCTGGCATTCCTATACACTAATGATGAAAAATCTGAAAGTGAAATCAAGAAAACACTCCCATTTACCACTGCAATAAAAAGAATAAAATATCTAGGAATAAACCTACCTAAGGAGACAAAAGACCTGTATGCAGAAAATTATAAGACACTGATGAAAAAAATTAAAGATGATACAAATAGATGGAGAGATATACCATGTTCTTGGATTGGAAGAATCAACATTGTGAAAATGACTCTACCACCCAAAGCAATCTACAGATTCAATGCAATCCCTATCAAACTACCACTGGCATTTTTCACAGAACTAGAACAAAAAATTTCACAATTTGTATGGAAACACAAAAGACCCCGAATAGCCAAAGCAATCTTGAGAACGAAAAACGGAGCTGGAGGAATCAGGCTCCCTGACTTCAGACTATACTACAAAGCTACAGTAATCAAGACAGTATGGTATTGGCACAAAAACAGAAAGATAGATCAATGGAACAGGATAGAAAGCACAGAGATAAACCCATGCACATATGGTCACCTTATCTTTGATGAAGGGGGCAGGAATGTACAGTGGAGGAAGGACAGCCTCTTCAATAAGTGGTGCTGGGAAAACTGGACAGGTACATGTAAAAGTATGAGATTAGATCACTCCCTAACACCATACACAAAAATAAGCTCAAAATGGATTAAAGACCTAAATGTAAGGCCAGAAACTATCAAACTCTTAGAGGAAAACATAGGCAGGACACACTATGACATAAATCACAGCAAGATCCTTTTTGACCCACCTCCTAGAGAAATGGAAATAAAAACAAAAATAAACAAATGGGACCTAATGAAACTTCAAAGCTTTTGCACAGCAAAGGAAACCATAAACAAGACCAAAAGACAACCCTCAGAATGGGAGAAAATATTTGCCAATGAAGCAACTGACAAAGGATTAATTTCCAAAATTTACAAGCAGCTCATGCAGCTCAATAACAAACAACCCAATCCAAAAATGGGCAGAAGACCTAAATAGACATTTCTCCAAAGAAGATATACAGACTGCCAACAAACACATGAAAGAATGCTCAACATCATTAATCATTAGAGAAATGCAAATCAAAACTACAATGAGATATCATCTCACACCAATCAGAATGGCCATCATCAAAAAATCTAGAAACAATAAATGCTGGAGAGGGTGTGGAGAAAAGGGAAAACTCTTGCACTGTTGGTGGGAACGTAAATTAATACAGCCACTGTGGAGAACAGTATGGAGGTTCCTTAAAGAACTACAAATAGAACTACCATATGACCCAGCAATCCCACTACTGGGCATATACCCTGAGAAAACCATAATTCAAAAAGAGTCGTGTACCAAAATGTTCATTGCAGCTCTATTTACAATAGCCTGGAGATGGAAACAACCTAAGTGCCCATCATTGGATGAATGGATAAAGAAGATGTGGCACATATATACAATGGAATATTACTCAGCCATAAAAAGAAACGAAATTGAGCTATTTGTAATGAGGTGGCTAGACCTAGAGTCTGTCATACAGAGTGAAGTAAGTCAGAAAGAGAAAGACAAATATCGTATGCTAACACATATATATATGGAATTTAAGAAAAAAAATGTCATGAAGAACCTAGGGGTAAGACAGGAATAAAGACACAGACCTAGTAGAGAATGGACTTGAGGATATGGGGAGGGGGAAGGGTGAGCTGTGACAAAGCGAGAGAGAGGCATGGACATATATACACTACCAAACGTAAGGTAGATAGCTAGTGGGAAGCAGCCACATAGCACAGGGAGATCAGCTCGGTGCTTTGTGACCGCCTGGAGGGGTGGGATAGGGAGGATGGGAGGGAGGGAGACGCAAGAGGGAAGAGATATGGGAACATATGTATATGTATAACTGATTCACTTTGTTATAAAGCAGAAACTAACACACCATTGTAAAGCAATTATACTCCAATAAAGTTGTTAAAAAAAAAAAAGAAAGAAATTACAGAATTTTATTCCTCTGGTTCCAAATCCATTGGGAACATTTCCTGTATTGGCGATGGTGGGAAAGGATGATATCAGGATGCCCTGGACACTGGCTTTCCTCCTGCATGTATGGGTCTCAGGCTTCGGCTGGGCAGAGGGGACTGGATATGCTCCCCCCACTTGGGCCCACCACAGCCTCCACACTACCCTCTGCCTTACCTCCTGCACCTGAGCCTGGACTGGGCTCCTAATAAATGAGGAGTGAGGGTGACTTCCATAGCTCAGTGGAGAGGCTGATCCAAATTTAGTCATTGGCCCCAGACTCAGACACCTGGGTCTACGCAGTACTCGGAGAGAAAAGGCACAGACCACTAGCTGGCAAGAAGCTGAAATGGGATTCATTCACTCATTCAACAAATATTTGCTGAGCTCCAACCAAACTGTGTCTAAGATACAGATGGATAAGATGGTTTGGGGCCTAGAGTTGTAATCACTAACGTGGTTCGATGATAATTAACCACAAGCCATCAGAGATAAAGTGAACACTAACATATGACAAAGCAAAAAGAAGAAGAAATATAAACACTGATTTATCTGTAAAAATAATGTTACTCAGTGATTTGTGACCTTACCATTTGAGTGTCTAATTGCCATGAAACATAGGAATTACTATGCACACCTACACTATTACCCATTCCAAATTTAATTTTGCTAAAAACACTGCACAATGAATATTTCATTCATGCTTACTCAGGCTTTACTGTGTCGAATTCAAGGGGCGTCGTTGTCTTCCCCAAATTAAAAGAGAACTAGAGCTGCCACCCGTGTTATTCCTATGAGCACAGGAAATAAAAACAAATGAGTAGCAGTCAAGAAAATAATATCTAATAGTAGATCTTAAGAGTTAAAATATTGTTTATGTCAAAGATGATGTTACTAGACCTACAAAGGTCATAGCCCCATGTGCCTTGGTAAACAGGCTGCCAACACTCTTTACACTGCTTAGGATTTCAAAAGCCATGTTTACAATCATTGCCTAGGCAACCTAAGATCTCGCTGAGACCAGCTCTTGAAGATGATGCAGCGGGGTCCCCAGCAAGTTCACACTGGCAGTAGAAATGATTTCCAGGTTTGGGGATTTCTGGGTCCAGCCACATGCAGACTATGCAAACACATTCCCATGCTGAATAGCACCTAGATAACCACCTTTTAAACACACAGCTGAGCTAGAAAGAGAGCAATGAGCCACCCAGGCCAGGTGGCAAAGGGAGGTTAGAATGTGACCACTCACTCTAATGACCACACAACACTTCGCTGAGCACAAAATTCCTTCCAGTGGGGAGACAGAAAAGCAAATGAATAAGTAAAGCACATAGATGTTGATGGTAAGTTCTACGAAGAAAACAAGGCAAGGGGGGCTGGATATGAAGTGAGGATTTGGAGTCAAAATAGAATGCTTGGCAAAAGTGTCTGAAAACTGACATTTGAGCCAAAACACAAAGGGAGTGAGGAAAGGGCGCAGTGGTGGCCTGCAGAGTGTGCGTGGAAGGTCTCAGAGGGGATAAACGCTCAGGAGGGCTCCCAGGAGCAGGAAGGAGCCTGAGGCTTTGACGGCTGATGAGGGCGAAAGGCAGGGCACTGAGCTGGGGAGGCCAGGGGGCCAGGCCATGCTCTGCCTTGAAGATGCCCACAAGGACACAGGCTGTTCCCTAGTGAGGGTAGAGGCCCTGGAGGGCTCTCAGCAGACCGTGTGACTTGGTTTATCAGGCTCACTGTGGCTGCCGTGAGAAGGGATGAAATCACCTTCTGATCACCCCATTGATAAGGGAGGGATTCCTGCCCTGGACATGTGACACCCAGTACTGGACAGATGGGATGGTCAACAGGTCACATTGAAACCAATCAGGACCCTGCAGGGGCCTCCCGGGTACAAAAGCCTTTCCCTGTCCCCGTTTCTTTTTTGTAGGAAGAAGGCTTCAGCCTCCTAGACCTTCTCTGAGTTCCAAAGGGCAGATCCAAACAGTTACTAATTAGGGGAGGGAGGGAAGAAACGAAGGAGGAGCTGTCGAGAAACAACAGTGCAGTGATAAAGCAGGGTCCTGGTTCTTCCTCAAGGGGTATAGGTAACAATATATCTTTGAGTTCTTCTGCAGGGACTAAGGCTCCCACCCAGGTGGAGGATGGTAACTTCAGGCTGAGCACAAAATTCTTGGAATATCACCCTATTACCTCACCACCAACCAAAGTCACACATCCTGCATCCCTCATCCCAAATTTTTCCTATAAAGACTCTTCCCCCAAAACCATCAGGGAGTTAGGGTCTTTTGAACGTGAGCAGACTGTTCTCCTTGCTTGGCCCAGCAATAAACCTTTCTCTTCTCCAAACTCCAATGTTTCTGTTTTTTTGGTCTCACTTTGCACCGGGCACATGAACTTGCATTTGACAACAACATGTACTCACAGCCCAGGAGAGGAGGACCCACAAGGTCACACAGGTGATGTGTTGGGACCAGAGGGGACCAGCAGGGACCCTGAGAGGTGAACTTTCTAGTAGCGAAGAAGTGCCCACAGGAAGGTGGAAGGGCTTGTTGGAATAATGCTGTTGGCGGGCGGGGAACGGAAACTCACCTCTTGGGCATAAGCAGGTACCGTGCCTGTTCCCTGAGATGAGGATGGTTGTTTGACTATGGGACCTCATTTGTAGGAACACAATGGGGAGGGAAAGTGATGATTAGGCTGTTTGGGTCCCCCACCCCAATTCCAGATGTCAAGGCAGCATCTAATATTGAACCTTGATAAAGGATCATCAAAAACATGAACTTTAGAGATGGTCCCCTTTGTAGGCAATTGAATGATATATGAAAACATGTGGCATTGGTATTGGGCGTGTGTGGGCCCAGGGGTTGTGAATGTAGACTAATTAATGCCTGAGGCAACAGCGACGCCCACCTGGGAGTCCATTCACCACCTTGTATAATAACTTAAACAGGAGTCTTTGAGGAGCCATTATGCCTCACAGTTAAACCAGCTGCTGGGGCCTCTGGGGGAGTGGAAGCTCCATAGAATAACCTTTGTCAAGAGCCAGCAATGATGCATCTTGAGAAACAAAAAGAGGACCTTGGTCCTATCAGAGTTCCCAAGGGGATAAGAACTGTGCTGGTGAGGCCATGAACTGTGGCCTTAGTCCATGTAGAGACATCTGTGACCTTGATTTATATCTGGGGCATCTGTGAGGCAACAGATTCCTGAGTTCTTTACCCCACAGGGACCAGTATTGCATGATGTCCCAAGAGTTTGTAAAAATGTGCAGATGGGACCAGTGGTTGGCCAGGGCATCCAGAGCTAAGATGACGCCTGAGGTTTGGCAAACTGTGTTGACCCTTGGGTCCTATGCTTTACTGGGGACATCCTGGCTGAGGGATGGGAAGCAGTAACCTTCCACCGCGGCACAGGTCCTGCCCTGATTGGTTTTCTCCCCTTCCTACCCGATCTACATGCATATCTTTCTTACAGCCTTGTTTGTACAGGAATATTTCTGCAAGTTTCCAGTTAGTTTTCAGTGAGAAGTATTCGACAAGTAGATATAGTTTTAATGTGCTCATGTGAGGGAGGTGAGTTCCACATCCTCGTACTCTGCTATCTTGATCAATCTCGACCTCTTTGGATTTTGTTCTGCCTTTTGAAAGTGTAGGTTTGTGTCTTTAGGAAAATTTGGGACATTTTTGGCCATTGTTTCTTTGAATACTCTTCCAGTCTCACTCATTCTCTCACCTCCCCTTCTGAGACTCTGGTAATACGTATGTTAAGGTTTTTTTATAGTCTCAGAGGTCCCTGAGACTCTTTATTTTTTACCCCACTCTATTTTCTCTTTGTTGTCCAGATTGGATAAATTCTGTTGCTTTGTCCTAAAATTCACCGATTTTATCCTCTGTCTCCTTCACACTGCTACTGAGACCCCCCAGAGACTTGTTGTTTTGTTTTTATTGCATTTTTATGTTCTGTAATTTCCATTTGATTCTTTATTGCAACTTCTGTTTCTTTATGGATATTTTATATTTATAAATTAGCTTCAAGAGAATCCACAATTGCTTACTGAAGTGTTTTTGTGATGTCTGCTTTAAAATCTTTCTCAGATAATTCCAACATCTGATCCCTCTCCATGTGCATGTATATTGATTGACTTTTTTCATTCAAGTTGTGAATTTCATGGTTCTTAGTGTGACTAGTGACTTTCAGTTGTATCTTGGACACTTTGGGTGTTATATTATGACACTGGATCCTATTTAATATCCTATTTTAGCAGGCAGACCCTTTACTGAGGTGTAGCATGAGAGCCAGGCAGGTGTGTGATCAGCTTCTTGCAAGGACTTACTGACATCACGCTTGCAAAACTGGTGTGCTGACTCCCATTGTCTCGTTGCTGAAGGGTGGGCTAGAGTCCAGCTCCCTTCTGGTTCTACTGAAAAATTCCCAGTCAAGGAGGGGCACTGTCTCACACTACCTTGTTGCCTGCAATTTGGAGTATAAGCTCAGCTCCATACCAGGTCCTACTGAAACCAAGGTGGGTTATGCAGTCTGTTGACCAGTCTTCTTTTCACTACATGTCCCAACTTGTGGGTGCCTGGTGGGGGCAGATGCTCAGCTCCCCATTGAGCCCCACTGACACCAGATGGGGAAGGAGGACAGTGGAGCGCTGACTAGCCCTGCGATGGTCAGTCTCATTGCAGTCATTGGGTCTGGGGCTTCAGTTCTCCCCTGCACTTTGTCCATATTGGGGTTGGGGGAAGGTGAAATTCTGACCAGCCTCAACTCACACCTTTCATGAAGTCCTCTGGTTTCTCAGGGTGGATGGAAGCCCTCAGCTCTCTGGCTTTATGAAGGCTGGGGAATTAGAGCACTTCCTGCTTCTGCCAAGCTGGAGATGGAAGATGAGATGGCTATTTGGCCCCTGACACCATGGGTGGGGGAATCTAAGCACTGCCATCAGCTTCTGCAGAGCAGGAGTAAGGAGACTGAAAGGGCAGCTCATTGCCAAGCCCCACCAAAGACACATGGCAGTGGGAGAGGGTGTTTTTCCTGTTGATTTTTAAAGTGAATAGATCATGTATTGTCAAAAAGGTTTTCTGTTCTAGTAGGCACAATTTTCCTAGTCCTTTGGCTAGAAGAAACAGGCTTTCCTTGGAAGTTATTTTTCCTATGCCTATTAGTGGTTCTGGGTAAGAGGCTTCTGCAGCAGCCTCTCTGGGGTACTGGGTACTGGGTACACACTGCCATGTCATTCCTCAAGGACCAAGATCCCTTTCTTCTTCCCACCTTTCAGAGCATTCCCATATGTGCTTGTTGTCTTATGGTCATGATTTTTTCAGTTTAAGAGGGAGGATCTGGGAGGAATGGGTAGTTCATTATTTTTTTATTAATTTTAAAAATTTTGAGAAATTTTTTAAAGTTACAAACAATCATGTAATAAGCATATGCCCATATTCTCAAATGAATCAATTATAAACATTTTTCATATTTGTCCCATATTTTTGCTCTCTACTTTTTCATTTCCTTTTACTTCTTTTAATAGAGATATGGCTTAAATAGCACTAAAGGGCATGTATTTGAATATACAGCTGGATGAACTTTTCCATACGTACACTCCTGAAATGGAGCAGGACCCTATGGTCCTTCCCCCACCTCGCCACATCCTCAGCCTGCTTTTGTCTGTGGAAAAACTTTACCCAAGGAATAAGTTTAATCAGAGAAGTGGGAAAATGCAGAAACAAAGGAAAACTGTCAAAGGAGACAAAATAATAATAGTTTAGTCATGAAGCATAGTCAAGGACATTCAGTTCCTCCTTAAGGTCTCAGGTAATATTCTGAGCCATGTCCTGTGAGCTGTCTTATGGATACTGAAACCCCCACCAGGTAGAAGTTAACTACATAATGACCAGGCTGTAGCCATGACATAAGCTGCCACAATTCTGAGAACTGGCCTCAAAGAAATGGAAACAAATCAACCCTGGAACTGAAGATTAACTGTACCTAAAACAATCAAGATGACGCTGGTCAGACCACCAATGACCAATTTCAAGATGACTGTCAGAGATGACTGTGCTGTTTCTACATGTAGCCCCGTCCCTCTGTCTATAAAAGCTGTTTCCCACTGACTGTCAGTGACAGGGATTCAGCCTTTGGACAGGTGTCCACCCCCAGTTGCTGGCATCCAAAATAAAGCAAACTTTCCTTTCCACCAACCTTGCCTGTTTATTGGCTTTTGAGCAGCGAGAAGCTGGACCCCACTTTCGGTTACACTCTTATGTAATTTGCCACCCAGAGTGGAATGTGGAACACTTCCTTCCCCAGGAATTTCTTTCATTCCCCTTTGCCATTAATAACTACCCCTCCCCTCCGCAGTGGGAAGCACTCCTCTGACCTCCATCACCATATACTAGGTGTGCCTGCTTTTGGACGTCATATTAATGGAATCATGTCTCATAGTTTTTCATTTTGTTTGGTTTTTGTGTTTCTGGCTCCTCTGTTTCAACATAATGTTTTTGAGATTCATCCACAGCGTTGTGGATCAGTAGTTCCTTTGATTGCTTAGTAGTACCTATTATTTGAATATTTTATGGCTTGTTTATTCATGCTCCTGTTAATGAAAATAATCTTCTGGAGGAGACAATTAGAAGGCTTCTATCTAAAAAGATCTCCAAAGATCTTTTGGAGTCTTTATTTCCTATTTGGTCAGTTACTAAGCTTAGCTGTATACCACATCACTTTTCTTTCAAGAATTCTTATTTGTAACATGAGTGGTATAAAATACTACTCATATATTCTTATTTATTAAGTCATAATTATGCATATATACCAAGATTGTCCTGTTTACTATTCCTTTCTCTCTTGTTTCCTCCTGAAATCTGATTTGATTTATATGTTATTTATTTTTGTGAGAACACAGATTGCTGCCCCTCTCCCATTTCTTAATTGTATTTCTAACATGTGCCCAGGTGAGGCTGACACAGCTGGTCAGAGGACCATTCTTTGAGAACCACTGCCCTAGATACGGACTGTTACCCAGGTGATGCTAAGACCACATGCCAAAGGCCTACTTCACCAAGGAGAGAGCAGTGAAACCAGCTGGGAGAAGTATGCAGGGAACTCGGAGAGCAGGAGCTCCAGAGAAGATGGATTTCCTAGTGCCCTCCCTCTCTCATCACACCCCTCACCATCTCACTTCCTTCTTTTTTTATTTTAATTTTTATTGGAGTATAGTTGATTTACAATGTTGTATTAGTTTTAGGTGTACAGCAAAGTAAATCAGTTATAAATATACATATATCCACTCTTCTTTTTTAGATTCTTTTCCCATTTAGGCCATTACAGAGTATTCAGTAGAGTTCCCTGTGCTCTACAACAGGTTCTTATTAGTTATCTATTTTATATATAGTAGAGTGTATGTGTCAATCCCAATCTCCCCGTTTATCCCTTCCCCCCTTACCGCTGGTAACCATAAGTTTGTTTTCTACATCTGTGACTCCTGTTTTGCAGATAAGTTCACTTGTACCCTGTTTTTTAGATTGCACATATAAGCTATATCATATGATATTTGTCTTTCTCACTTCCTTCTTTGATGTGAAGAGTCAAAGAAGCTTCTCCCCTTCCTTGCCTGTCCAGAGAAACCTCTGAAAATCCTCCAACCCAGAAATATAGGCATTGCAGAGCAGTCAGAAAATCCTAACACCAGCATTATCAAATACACATAGGAAGTCTCAAGGGTATACAGATAGTGAGAAAAAAAGAAAAAAGAAAAACCGCTTAAACTGGTGGAAGATATCATGTAAATGCTTCTTAATTTCCTTGCCTCAAAGGAATGAGATTCAAATATAAGGAATTTTATTATTATTTCACTTATTATTATTTTTACTTTAAGACATGATTATGAATTTACTATTAAAATAAAACCCCAATTGGCTGTTCCTGTCACAGAAATCTCTCAAAATAAAATACTTTCCAACAGATAAGACATTAAACAGATTTGAATTATTAATGTTAATATTTTTAGTAAAGATGAAACCAGGAATTTTTCATAGAAAAAAAATCAGAAGCAACCAGACTAGTTATTGCATACATAAAAATACCTCGCCATAAAATACTTGTCTGGAAACTAGTGCATTTTTCAGTCCTCGGGCATGAGAACAGGCCAGTCTCCAGCACCACTTCTTCTCTAATGGTGAAAAAGGGAAAGAACAGAAGACAGTCATTGGAGAAATGTCTATTTAGGCTTCCACCCATTTTTGGATTGGTTTTGTTCATTATTGAGCTTCATGAGCTGCTTATATAATTTTGGAGATTAATCCTTTGTCAGTTGCTTTGTTTGCAAATATTTTCTCCTGTTCTGAGCATTGTCTTTTTGTCTTGTTTATGGCTTCCTTTGTTGTGCAAAAGCTTTTAAGTTTCATTAGGTCCCATTTGTTTGTTTTTATTTCCATTACTCTGGGAGGGGGGTCAAAAAGGATCTTGCTGTGATTTATGTCATAGAGTGTTCTGCCTAAGTTTTCCTCTAAGAGTTTTATAGTGTCTAGCCTTTCATTTAGGTCTTTAATCCATTTTGAGTTTATTTTTGTGTATGGTGCTAGTGAGTGTTCTAATTTCATTCTTTTACATATAGCTGTCCAGTTTTCCCAGCACCACTTATTGAAGAGGCTGTCTTTTCTCCATTGTATATTCTTGCCTCCTTTGTCAAAGATAAGGTGACTATATGTATGTGAGTTTATCTCTGGTCTTCTCATCCTGTTCCATTGATCTATATTTCTGTTTTTGTGTCAGTACCATACTGTCTTGATTACTGTAGCTTTGTAGTATAGTCTGAATTCAGGGAGCCTGATTCCTCCAGCTCTGTCTTTCTTTCTAAAAAAAAACATACAGATTGCAAACAAACACATGAAAAGATGCTCAGCATCACTAATCATTAGAGAAATGCAAATCAAGACCACAATGAGGTATCACTTCACACCAGTCAGAATGACCATCAAAAAAATCTACAAACAGTAAGTGCTGGAGAGGGTGTGGAGAAAAGGGAACCCTCCTGCACTGTTGGTGGGAATGTAAATTAATACAGCCACTATGGAGAACAGGATGGAGGTTCCTTAAAAAACTAAAAATAGAACTACCATATGACCCAGCAATCCCACTACTGGCCATACACCCTGAGAAAACCATAACTCAAAAAGAGTCATGTAAAAAAAAAAAAAAAAAGAGTCATGTACCACAGTGTTCATTGCAGCACTCCTTACAATAGCCAGGATATGGAAGCAACCTAAGTGTCCATCAACAGATGAATGGATAAAGAAGATGTGGCACATATATACAATGGAATATTACTCAGCCATAAAAAGAAACGAAATTGAGTTATTTGTAATGAGGTAGACAGACTTTAGATCTGTCATACAGAGTGAAGTAAGTCAGAAAGAGAAAAATAAATACTGTATGCTAACACACATATATGGAATCTAAAAAAACATTTCTGAAGAACCTAGGGGAAGGACAGGAATAAAGAGATAGATTTAGAGAACAGACTTGAGGACACAGTGGGGGAAGGGGAAGCTGGGACGAAGTGAGAGAGTAGCATTGACATATATACAGTACCAAATATAAAATGGATGGCTAGTGGGAAGCTGTTGCATAGCACAGGGAGATCTGCTCGATGTTTTGTGGTGACCTAGAGGGGTGGGATAGGGAGGGTGGGAGGGAGAAGCAAGAGAGAAGGGATATGGGGATATATGTGTACATATAGCTGATTCACTTTGTTGTGCAGCAGAAACTAACACAACATTGTAAAGTAATTAAACTCCAATAAAGATGAAAAAACAAATTTTTAAAAAGGAAACAGTCAATTTAGATGAATGCCTCATGAATTCTCATGTTTGAAATCAGAAGATCTTCAGCCTCATTTTCAAAAGTACTACTTTATTAAAAATTATTACTTTAGGTATTAATCAACAGAGATGCTACTGCAATCAACTTTAAAAGACAAAATTGTACTGGTGACTTTTTCAAGGGCAACTGATAGGTATATCCAGTTACAAATTTGGTGAATGGAGAGAATATTCAGTTATTCTGTGCTTCCCATACTTTTAAAAAATTAAGTATCTTAAAGTTTTTGGTACACATCACATGGCATTTAATAGCCACAGACATCAAAGAGGCTCTGCCCTATTATATATTTTTCATATAATTATGACTCCTTTAAAAGAAACAGCACTGCTCTAGAGAAGTTTTTATTTGTAATCCAAAGAAGATCAGCTTATTTTTCCACTTAGTTATAGAAATTACCACCAAGTAATAGGCAATAAGAGAATGAAAGTTCTTTTAAAAAGTCAAAGGAAAGTCATCTCCAGAGTCAGAGAGTAATCAATCCACATGCAGCTCAGTACTATTTATTCCTTTGCAAAATGCTTCAGTGACATACATTATGGTGTGTATACACTTGTTCTATATTTGCATTATGTGGAGGCTTAAGTACTGAATTTCAATTATTCCACATTCACAGAGAAATATATCCACGTATTACACTTCCATTCATACTCACTACATAAATGTTTCCTTTAAAGTTGCACAGAAAAATAAACATAACACTGCTGCAAACAGATGTCTCCACCTGAGTTTCACAGATTTATTTCTTTTTCTTCCAAATTACATCAAATATCACATGGTCCTCAAGTGGTCCCTCTGGACCACACGTGAGAGGGTGGTCATCATAGCCCCTTCAGTAGCATCCCTTTCCCTCTGGGAACCCGGAAGGAATAATGATGCTTGCTGCTGTGGTGTCGGACCATTTTCTTCTGTTGATTATCTGATGTTTTGGGAAATACCAGCTCATCTCCATCTATATGTATTTTAAAACAAAAAAAACCAATGTCATTCTTTAAACTGTTAAGAGGCCTCCCATCCAGTTTCTCATGTTAATTTCACAACTGTTAATTAACTGCACAAATATCATACTGCTCTGATTTTTTTTTTTTTTTGCGGTATGCGGTCCTCTCACTGTTGTGGCCTCTCCCGTTGCGGAGCATAGGCTCCAGGTGCGCAGGCTCAGCGGCCATGGCTCACGGGCCCAGCCGCTCCGCGGCATGTGGGATCTTTCCGGACTGGGGCACGAACCCGTGTCCCCTGCATCGGCAGGCGGACTCTCAACCACTGCGCCACCAGGGAAGCCCCCTGCTCTGATTTTTTTAAAGTTAAAAATGGATGAATATGGCAAATTTCTCAAGAATTAAAACAGAGTATTAATGAACAGAATTTAATGTTCAATGTAAGCAACACTTAAAAATGAATTTATTGCGACTCTTATCTATAAAATGACATCATTTCACTGGAAGGAGAGGGCAATCATGTTGGTGTCTTTCCACTTTGATTTGCCCTCACATCTCTATGCTATGTTTTTCTCCTATCAGATTTTTGTGGCTAAAGGGTATCAAAACTGTCTGTTATGCTTCAGGGGCAAGCATAAAGGGCCAGTCATTCTGTAAATGAAAACAATTACAATAATTGTAACTGAGCAAAGCACTTCTGAGGTCCACTGCTGGAGGAAGAGGTGCTGAGGTAAGAGTCATTCTCTTCTTCTTCTCTCCTGGAGGTAAGAGTCATTCTCTACTTGCTGCCTCTTCTGATCTTGGGGAAAGATGCACCTTCTTTAGACTCAAGACTTACTCTGTTTAAGTTCTTAATATCTAGAAGTCAACGAAATGTCACCCAGAAACACTCAAAACTGTATTAGACTACAAAAAGAAAATAAGATAGCTTCTTATAGGTTAAATTGTGTCCCCCCAAAATATGTCATACTAACCCCCCCAGAGCATGTGAATGTGAACTTATTTGGAATTAAGATCTTCGCAGATGATCAAGTTAAGATGAAATCATTGGGGTGGGGGGCTAATCTGATTGTGTCCTTATAAAAAGAGGAAATTCATACACAGACATGCACAGTGAATATGCCACATGAAGATGAAAGCCGACATCAGGGGTGATGTTATGTAAAAGCCAAGGAACACACAGATTGCCAGCAAGTCACCAGAAGTTAGGAGAGAGTCTGGGAAAAGGATTTCTCTCACAGCCCTCCAAAGGAACCAACCCTGCTGACATCCTGATCTCGGACTTCTGGCCTCTAGGACTGTGAGACAATACATTTCTGTGGTTTAAGCTGTCCAGCCCTGTGGCACTTTTTAGCAGCCCTAGCAAACTAATTTTCTGCTACATTAAGTATTCCATGCTATGAATAAAATAAGAAAGAAAGATAAATGAATCCCTGTGGCTTTTCTCACATTCCAAATCTGCTAGAGTCTAAAATGTAAGCGGGAGAAGTTGGAGCAGGGCGGTGGGGTGGGCCGCATCTGCTTCCCCCGTGTGCGCTGCAGCTTGGAGCACATCTGGACGCACAGCCTGCTGGGAAGTGAATGAATTTTCACAGTGAGCATTCAAATGGTAGATTAGTGTTTCCAGGTGCTTATGTCCAACCATCAGTCCTGCTTAAAAATAGCTGGAGTGTGCCACAAGTAAATGCTTTTATCTCTACTGCTATGCGAGGATGAAGGAGAACCACTTTGCCAGGAGAACATCCCAGGACTGTGTTTAAAGGGCACAGGTGTCCATGTCAGACCCTCACTAGCTCTGTGACCTTGGACAGTCAGTTAGAGACATGATCTCTTAGAAGTACTTCTACTAAGAAGAAGTCATTTCTTACTTGTCTTCTTATTTTTGAAATATATTAATCTAATTGTCTCCAAAAGCAAAATATTTAGGAATCCTTCACTATTCAAGCATTGACCCTAAAATAATAAAAAAAAACAAGATTACCATTTCAATGAATACTTTTTTAAAATTAAGTTATAAGACTATTTTCTTACATATAAAGAAGAATAAATATATTCTACTTAAACTCCCCCCCCTCAGAATAATGTAGTCTCAAAAAAAGACCCCAAAAACATCAATTAAAGAAAATAAATGGTGTTACAAACTCATATTGATAAAATTTCAGAAAATATCATAGATTAAAGAAATCTGAACACTAACTTAAATAGCAATATATTTCATTTTTATATTAACTTTTAAAACGTTATTAGTAACTAAAAAATTATCCTGAGAAGATTCATCTGCCTTGTGAATTCATTTTATCAAACAGTAAATGTGACTTGTTCACGTTTAGAACACTGGAAACGTGTATTTTAATATTTTATGTAGTGGGACCGTCCTTACAAAAGCTTTTCCCATTGCTTATATTGTTTAAAGTGAGGCAAAATCTCACATATAATTGTAACTACTTCCTTCATCCTTTCCTGTATAAACTCCTTTTTGATGGCTCCTGCTATGTATACGCCACATATGCCAGAATTTAATCATTCTTAAATCTTCCGTGGTCTTTTAACAAAATGGAGGTTTTTACTTATAAATTTTATGTAAATTTTAGATTATTTGTAGTAGAGATACAAAATTTTTATTTTATTATGAATCTGTGAGAATCTAATTGAGAATCCCAAAACACAGCTTTGGCTATATACTTTTCCTTTTTTTTTTTTTTTTTTTGCCAGTAAAATTTTCCTTCACAGTGTGCAAAATTATACTAAGTGAAAATTAGTAATAAACACAAGTAACTAAACTGAATGTGGGAAGTAACATCTATAATGTATGCTATAAATATTCATATTATATTATCTATATAAATAAATAGTACATTTATTTATTTCATGACAATCCTACCTTATATAGTGCAACTAAATATCACAAAATAGCTCTTGTACTAGTAAAAAAAATTAACCAATTTGGGTTTTGGTGGTTATTTTCACTCTTAGCTAAGCCTTCAAATCACCAAGTGTACATTAGTAAGTACAGCAAAGGCACAATTGAGTTTCCATTTTCAGTCAGTAATTCATCAGTCACATGATCTCAATGTCAAATCACCTTCTTGAGGGGGATGGTTTGGATCCATTCCATGGAGTTCACATCAATGATATCCACTGCATTTTCACTGTACACTGAGAGATATGGGGCATTGTAACCTGGGACAAGTGGAGCAGGTGACAGCAAGCATGGACTTCATGATTCATTTTTTAATTGGAATTTTTATTAGGATAATTATAGATTCACATGCAGTTGTAAGACTAACACAGAAAGATCTCTTGCATGCTCTGCTCAGTTTTCCCCAATGTAACATTTTGCAAATCTAGCATACTGACATTGATAGAGATGACCTATCCATCTCAAGCAGATTTCCCCAGTTTTACTAGCACTCATGTGTGTGGATGTCTGTGTATGTCTGTTTGTGTGTGTGAAGGTATATACAATTATATCATCTGTGTAGGTTCAGGTGTCTACAGCCAAAGTCAAGATACAAAATAACTCCAAGGATCCCTCATTGTGCCTTTTTATAATCTCACTCACCTTCATTCCATCCTCCCCTCCTTCCTTAATCCCTGGGAATCAGTATATTCTGTACTCCATTTCAAAAATTTTGTCATTTCAAAAATGCTACATGAAAGGAATCAATTTCCTCTAAGATCAGGAACAAAACAAGGTTGTCCACTCTCACCACGATTATTCAACATAATTTGGAAGTTTTAGTCACAGCAATCAGAGAAGAAAAAGAAATAAAAGGAATTCAAATTAGAAAAGAAGAAGTAAAACTGTCCCTGTTTGCAGATGTCATGATACTATACATAGAGAATCTTAAAGATGCTACCAGAAAACTACTAGAGCTAATCAATGAATTTGGTAAAGTAGCAGGATGCAAAATTAATGCACAGAAATCTCTTGCATTCCTATACACTAATGATGAAAAATCTGAAAAAGAAATTAATGAAACACTCCCATTTACCACTGCAACAAAAAGAACAAAATACCTAGGAATAAACCTACCTAAGGAGACAAAAGACCTGTATGCAGAAAATTATAAGACACTGATGAAAGAAATTAAAGATGATACAAACAGATGGAGAGAATTACCATGCTCTTGGATTGGAAGAATCAACATTGTGAAAATAACAATACTACCCAAAGCAATCTACAGACTCAATGCAATCCCTACCAAACTACCAATGGCATTTTTCACAGAACTAGAACAAAAAATTTCACACTTTGTATGGAAACACAAAAGACACCGAATAGCCAAAGCAATCTTGAGAACGAAAAACAGAGCTGGAGGAATCAGGCTCCCTGACTTCAGACCATACTACAAGCCTACAGTAATCAGGACAGTATTGTACCGGCACAAAATCAGAAAGATAGATCAATGGAACAGGATAGAAAGCCCAGAGATAAACCCATGCACATATGGGCACCTTATTTTTTTTTGTGGGGGTGGGGGTTACGCGGGCCTCTCACTGCTGTGGTCTCTCCCGTTGCAGAACACAGGCTCTGGACACGCAGGCTCAGCAGCCATGGTTCACAGGCCAGCCACTCTGCAGCATGTGGGATCCTCCCGGACTGGGGCATGAACCCATGTCCCCTGCATTGGCAGGCGGACCCACAACAACTGTGCCACCAGGGAAGCTCTGGTCACCTTTTTTTTTTTTTTGGTCTCCTTATTTTTGATAAAGGAGGCAAGAATATACAGTGGAGAAAAGATGGCCTCTTCAATAAGTGGTGATGGGAAAACTGGACAGCTACATGTAAAAGAATGAAATTAGAACACTCCCTAACATCATACACAAAAATAAACTCAAAATGGATTAAAGGACCTAAATGTAAGGCTATAAAACTCTTAGAGGAAAACATAGGCAGAACACTTTATGACATAAATCACAGCAAGATCCTTTTTTACCCACCTACTCGAGACATGGAAATAAAGACAAAAATAAACAAATGGGACTAATGAAACTTAAAAGCTTTTGCACAGCAAAGGAAAACATAAACAAGACTAAAAGACAACACTCAGAACGGGAGAAAATATTTACAAATGAAGCAACTTACAAAAGATTAATCTCCAAAATTTATAAGCAGCCCATGCAGCTCAATATCAAAAAAAAAAAAAAAAAAAAAACAGGCCAATCCCAAAATGGGCAGAAGCCCTAAATAGGCATTTCTCCAAAGAATATATACACATTGCCAACAAACACATGAAAGAATACTCAACATCACTAATCATTAGAGAAATGCAAATCAAAACCTCAGTGAGGTATCCACCTCACACCAGTCAGAATGGCCAGCATCAATAAATCTACAAACAATAAATGCTAGAGAGGGTGTGGAGAAAAGGGAGCCCTGTTGCACTGTTCATGGAAATGTAAATTGATACAGCCACTATGGAGAACAGTATGGAGTTTCCTTAAGAAACTAAAACTAGAACTACCTTATGGCCCAGCAATCCCACTACTGGGCATATACCCCGAGAAAACCATAATTCAAAAAGTCATGTACCACAATGTTCATTGCAGCTCTATTTACAATGGCCAGGACATGGAAGCAACCCAAGTGTCCATCGACAGATGAATGGATAAAGAAGATGTGTCACATATATACAATGGAATATTACTCAGCCATAAAAAGAAACGACATTGAGTTATTTGTATTGAGGTGGATAGACTTAGATCTGTCATATGGAATCTAAAAAAGTAAAAAAAACTGTTCTGAAGGACCTAGGGGCAGGACAGGAATAAAGACGCAGAGGTAGAGACTGGAATTGAGGACACAGGGAGGGGGAAGGATAAGCTGGGACGAAGTGAGAGGGGCCTGGAAATATATATACTACCAAATATAAAATGGATAGCTAGTGGGAAGCAGCCACATAGCACAGGGAGATCAGCTCAGTGCTTTGTGACCTCCTAAAGGGGTGGGATAGGGAGGGTGGAAGGGAGACGCAAGAGAGAGGATATATGGGGATATATGTAAAGTTGATTCACTTTGTTATAAAGCAGAAACTAACACATCATTGTAAAGCAATTTTACTCCAATAAAGATGTTAAATAAATAAATGGAATCATATGGTATTCATGATTAATTATATCTGCTAAGCCCAAATACATTATAAAAAATACCTTCAGAGTGGAATCCAAAGAAAATCCCATAATAATATTATATTATCACTTAATATCTGCCTCAAAATCTTTTTTTGATACACAGGGTTAACATAAATTAATATGGCACATAAATGATGCGCATGGGTCAAATTATATAGTACAACACGTATGTAAAGTCTGACAACAATCTTTCTAACACCTACATCTAACAGCAGCTTTATTAAGAAATTTCATAACATTTCAAAATCTGTGGTTCCTAAACCAGGTCAACTCCCAAAAAGAATATAGTGTAAGATTAGAAAAGTATATCTGGGGAGTGAAATTAATGAGCAAAGCAGAAAGAACTTCCAGCCAGTAACATTTTTGGAACTTTCCACTTTATTAATAACAACATCTTATGGCTCCTGAATACTCACCTCAACATGAATATGTCTCCCCATTAAAGCAACAGCAATATAATTAACAACACTTCCTACACTCATGTTGTGCCATCTCTTCCCTTTTTCCTGTGGTCAACTCTTGAAAGTGTCATTTACATTTCACATCCTCCACTTCCCAGCCCTACTGACACCCAGTCCATGGCAATCTGACTTGTGTCTTAACCCATCCATTAAAACTGCTCTCACTACAAGCCATTAACCGTCCATTATTCCTAAAACCAACAGACACGTTTCAGTCTTTGTCTTACTTGAAAGCTCAGCAATACTTGCCTCCTACAATTCTCCCTCTCAGTTTCCTTTGTGGGCTTCTTGCTCTCTGACCATCTCTCTAATATTTATGTTTCTTGGTCCTCTGGCCTATGTCCTATTCTCTCTCACTCTGTTTACTCTCGCACTGGAAGTACAAACTCAGCGTGTCCAAGGAACCAGGCTGATAATGCCAGAAACTAGTCATTGATTTTAGCTTTACCACAAATGGGATGGCCAGACATTGTGTGCTCTGATGCGTTCAGTGTGACATACAAAACTAGTAAGAAATTACTCTTATTAGAAGCCATTAATGCTCATTTTCAGTTGTAGGAAATTCAGGATGTAGAGGAAGAAGTTAGAAAGCACCACGAGGAAACAGACAGATCCAGATTGTAGAACATCCTACAGTAGAGCAAATCAATGGTGTGGAAAACCACTCAGGATTAAAAGATATTTAAGAGATAACCATAACATGCCATGTGTGGACCATTTTTGGATTCTGATTCCAAGAAATACACTGTCAAAAGAGATGTCTTTATGATAATCAGCAATATTTGAATATGGACTACTGGATGGTAAAAAAGAATCATTGGTAATTTCTTCAGAGGTGATAATAGCGATGTGGTTTTATGAGAAAATGACCATATTTTTAGAGATGTATGTTAAAGTGTGTAGAAGTGGAATGAAAATAATGTTTGGGATTTTATTTCAAATACTTCAACAACTCAACAAAAAAGAAAAAATATTAAGTTATCATATCCCTTCCTCCTCTGTCCATCCGAATCTGTCCCACCTTGTGTTTTATTATCTCAGTAATATCAGTGGCATCACTCATTTTCTCAACTAGGAAATCCTGATTCTCTGGTCCCTGAGCTTCCACTTCTAATCAAAGCTTTGTAAAGCAAAGTTTTTTCAATTATATCTCCTCAATATCCCTCAACTTGTCTCCTCTCCATCCCAACTGTCTCTACCATACATAATTTTAATCCACAGTTTCTACAATGACCTCCTAGTTGGTCTCTTGGGCTCCAGTCTCACCTCTCATTTATCATTTACCTCACCACTAGAACCTAGGGATTTTTCTGAAGTGCAACTCTAGCCATGTCAGTGCGTCTGTGATCTGGCTCATGAGAACTTCTCCAGTCCCATCTCTTGAACTCTTATCTTGAACTCCATGCCTGAAACAGTGAACTTATTATAGTTCCTCACAAAATGCTGTATCAATGACCTTTTCCAGTTATGACAGAGTCATCTGCCATTAGAATTACCCTCCCATCATCAATACTTATAAAAATGGACAAGTCATATGAAATAACTGTTTTTAGGCATTAGTTAGTAGGAAGCACAGGACTGCCATTCATAAAAGAAGATAAATATATAAGGTGGGTCCCACATTCCCCTGTTTCTCTGCCTAAGGGAAATTTCCAAAACCGCTGTGCAGGAAAATGGAACCCAAGCAGAGAGTTGAAGTTTTGCCAGACAGAGGAAACAGATTCTAATGTGTCTGGAATTTGCGAGACAGAGTACACAGAGGAAAGAGCCACAAAGAAAGGTGTCCCAGAAATCTGCACAGCTGTTCCCTTGAACTTCCTGGCCAAATCCAAAACTGCACACAGACAGAGCAAGATTTCACAAGACTCACACAGAGCATTGAGAGTGAACAGAAATTGCATAGGTGGTACAGTGCTGGAAAGACATTAGATTTCTGAACCAGAGTAGAGAGACATTGGTGAAAACCCTAGGCATTCACTTGAGACCCAGAAAGGCCATTCTTTGGGCATGAGGACTAGAAGAAAAGACAAAATAGGCCCACCCTATCAAAGTCTAATTCCAAGCCTTAGCAAAACTAAAGTAATTCATCAGTAGGTTAATTGTTTGTCAGAACAAAACACACAACACCCTCTAGAGAAATACCTAATATAACCCAGAGTCCCTGTATCATAGCATTCATAATGTTCAGCAAAGATAAAAAAAAATAATAAGACCTGTAAAAAAGCAGGAAAATAACAGCTTTAATAAAAAAAAATCAGTAGAAGCAGACCTATAGAGGCCATATGTTGGAATAATTATAAATAATTGTATAAATAGTTTAAGACTTTGTGAAAAAATATAAACAAATTGGCAGAGAGGAGAAATCTAGCAAAGAAATGGAAATTTCAAAAAAAATACTTGAAATTATAGAACAGAGGAATATAATACCTGAAATGCTTAAAAATCCCTGGACAAACCAGGCGTAAAAGATCAGTGAAACTGAAGATATAATCAATATAAATTATCTAAACTGAAGTAGAGAAGGAAAAAAAGATTTTTAAAAAATAGAGCCTCAACAACTTGTAGAACAAAGTCAAGAGGTCTAATATACATGTAATTGGATCTCCAGAAAAGATAAAATAGGTTAAAAAAATTTTAGAAAATATAATGCCTAAACATTTTCCAAAATTAATGAAAGATATCAATCTTCAGATCCAAAAAGTCCTGAAAATCCTCAGCAGAATATATACAAAGAAACTCACATGTAAACACATCGCAGTCAAATTGCTGAAAACCAAAGATAATGAGAAAATCTTGAAGTCTGCCAAATAGAAAAGATGGCGGGAACAACAATAAAAATGGTTGATTTCTCACTGGAAACAATGGATACCAGAAGAAAATAGAATGACATTTTTTAAGTGCTGAAAGAAAAAAACGCTTCTCGTTTTTTTAGCTGGCCTTTCCAGACTCACCAGTTTGGATTGTGTCCCTCCTACATGCTCCTGTAGAATACTGTATTCCCCTATCACAGCACTTGCTTAGTTTAATTATTGATCTCATATCATGATTATAATCTCAATAAAGATACAGACTATTTCACCATGTTTAATATTGTGCCCTTAACTTTTAGCATAGTAAGTTCATATTAAGTGCTCAATTACTATTCTCTAAGTGAATAAAAAATGCTGTATTAAATTTATAAAATGATGGCCTGCATCAATGAAATATCAAATAGGCTAAAATTATTTAGGAACATTCTATGTAGACTTTACATAAGCTAAGTCTAAAAGACAAAATGTAATCTACTTAGTAAATATTTCTTATGGTTAATTAATGCTTATGTGATTTTCAGTGACCATGAAGATATCTACTTAGGACCTTACAAAAAGCAACAACCTGGATTAAGAATATATTCAAGGTAAATTATCCTATGAATATAGTATAAATTAAAGGCTAAGTTATTTCACATGTATGACTTAGATATAACTTCTTTAGAGCTATTCTACTTAAAAAGACATAGACAACTTAGGAAAATTCTTCAGTGATGTAGTTTTCAAAAATAAAACTGTCATTAACAGTATTTAGTCATATGATATAGAATTGTAATAACAAGGTTGGAAAGGTACAGAGAGACAAGGAAATAAATTGTAAGATAGCCTTACGGCAATAACTTGGATTTGCTGGCCACATCAGTTCAACTGGCCTAGATCTGAGGCCCCTGTTGTCAGTGTAAATG
Source organism: Lagenorhynchus albirostris (assembly GCF_949774975.1). Classification (NCBI taxonomy): domain Eukaryota; kingdom Metazoa; phylum Chordata; class Mammalia; order Artiodactyla; family Delphinidae; genus Lagenorhynchus; species Lagenorhynchus albirostris. Next base: position 95,775,991 of record NC_083101.1, on the reverse strand, counting down.
CCAACGCTCTTAAAACATAACAGATACTCAGTACTAGAGATCTCAGTTGCACAGAGAGCATCCACTGGTTGATGTGCAATAAATGACAGTGTAGGGTCATGGGAGTGCAGCATCCTGTATGGAATTCCTTCTCTCCTCAAGGGGTATCTCAGGAATCCTGATTGGAATCCTACACAGAGCTATTTGCTGAAGATGCCCATCCACTGGACATTGGTTGGGATTTGGAGCTCTTTAAATTTTCTGTGAGAAATTTTCTTGCTCTGAAACAGCTCGTAACAGAAGATTTGGCTTTTCCTAGCCACACAGAGGCATGTATGGGCGCCTTGGCACACTGTTCCAGAAATCATGGTCTCGCACCCTTTGGTTTCTGCCAGGTTGTGAATATCAGTCTTTCGTCCATCCAAAGCTGACATGGGAAACAGCTGCACATGGTGACTTTGTCCTGAGATCACTGCAACCATCTGGCCATGGGGGATAAGCTCAATCTGGTGAATCTTCTTCATGTAGCCAATGCGAATAATTTCTACACAAGTAAGCATATTTGTAAGTCATATTAAAATTCTAAATAACTTCTGTTTATTTATTTCAACTGTTCTCCAAATTTTACTCATAAGCAATTAAGACATTTTTCCCAATAAAAGTGATCTGATAAATCTTCTTAGTGTCATTAACTTGAGTAATTTCTCTACAAATAAAACAGCAAGTCACCTTCAAATAGCAATGTTTTCTTATTTTTTTATTTTCTTTATTGAGGTATATTTGACATATAACATATTAGTTTCAGGTGTACAACATAATGACTCAATATTTGTGTGTATTGAGAAATGGTCACCACAATAAATCTAGTTAACATCCAACATTGTAGATAATTACAATTTTTTCTTGTAATAAAAATTTTTAAGATCTACTCTCTTAGAAACTTTCAAATACACAATAGAGTATTATTAACTATGATCATGTTGCTGTACATGACATACCAAGGACTTATTTATTTTATGATTGGAAGTTTATACCTTTAAAACCCCTTCACCCATTTTGCCCATTACCACCACCTCTGGCAACCACAGATTGTTTTCTGCATCTATGAACGTGTTTGTTTAGATTCCACATACAAGTGAGATCATATGGTATTTGTCTTTCTCTGACTCCTTTCACTTAGAGTAACAACCTCGAGGCCCATTCATGTTGTCGTAAATGGGAAGATTTCTTTCTTTTTTATGGCTGAATATGATATTCAGCCATGATATATATATATATATATATATATATATATATATATTTCCACATTTCCAGATGTGGAAAATTTCTTTTACAGAAAAGAAGAGAACAACCTGATATTATTATTATTAGAGTTTAAAGTTATTCCAGAACAGTAAACACTCTCCTTACCATCTAAGGTAACATGCACAACAAATAACCCTTCTTCACTTCCCAGAGCAATTCTTTTGTGATCTATATTTGACACATAAATTAAAATATCAAGTATTTTGGGGGGCAAACATTAAGTGAAGCTAATAATATAAACTGGACAAGTTTATCAATGTTGAAAAAGTTTCGAAGTCAAATTAAATATATATTTAGCAATACTACAGTGAAAAGAAACATAAGAATAAATAATTGACACTATGATTTTTCTTTCACATTACAGAAATAAGCATAATAAAACATTACTTTTCTCAATAGAAAGATCATTTTGCAAAGTAATCTTTATGAATACTTGGAGAAAGTATAATATTCAAGTAATGATAAACTGTCAAATTTTCTATAAGTGATGTTTCATGAATGAAAAAATTTTATAAAATAATTTCGTGACCTTGGCCTGAGCTAAAACAGCATGGGGAGGTATGTCACAACATAGTGAGAAACTAAAAAAGTGCAAAGATAGCACATTAAGTGAAGGCTTTGAATACAAAGCACAGACTTTACATATATAAGCTCATTTAATCCTCTCCATAACTGAAAAACTGGAATTATCTGCATTTAACACATGAAGTTTAGTAGCTAGTTCCGTGACCCCCAGGAGGAAATAGCTAAGTGGCTCTATCGTCACCAGCATCTAATGCAGAAGAAATGCTGTTTAAGAAATGCAAGTATTCTTGTCTATTTATAAAGCTTTCAGTATTGATCTTAGCAATTCATTCATTGATTCACTTGATTTTCACTTATTTATTGAGTATTGGGCATTGGGATTTGAAAGACAGTCTCTGCCCTTAAGGTAGGTAGTTCACAGTTACACACAGGGTCACACCCCTTATGTGTTTGGGGCCAGTTGTGTTTGGGAACTCATAATTTTTCAGACTTGAAAAGGTAGATTGAAAAGACTTGAAAGGTAGATTAAAGAAACACCCTTTCAGGCAGGGCCTGGGGAGCCATCGTATAATCAAATATATTTTTGCAGAGAATCTGATGAGTAGCTGTGGGATAGAAGTGGAAAGACAACCCTCCACCCCCAGGTAAGCCTCATTCACTCAGGTTTTGCTGACAAATGAATTGTGGATAAAGTTAAGGTTTTCAGATTTCAACATTGGGGCTGTGGTGAAGTGTAGGAACCTAGAGGGATAAATGTTGTAAATCCATACCTATGATTGCAGCGTCTGGGTGGTTTTGATCAGGGGTAGCTTGCTGTCATAAGCCTCTTTCAGAACATAGACTGAGTGGTCTCTGGAATTACTTTTTCTCAATATTTTGTGCAATTCACTCAGCACACCCACCCACTCACTCTTCTCATTCTCGCTATCTGCTAAGATTGGGATTGAATATCTATTACTAGGTGCTGAGAGCTGGGAAGCTGTGACCTACGATGATTTAAGGAATATCTAGGTTATAAGAAAGCAAACATTCTTTATGCCAGCCTGTCTAGCGTTTTTCATAAAACTCACCATTGTTAAACGACACTTGTAATACAGTTACCCTCTTCCTAGTAGTAAAATAGATGACATGAGTATCAGAAGCAGGCCAAAAGCAAAGTGTCAGAATCACGTCTATTTTGATCTTCATAAAACCACGGGTGTTCTCTGATTACCTAAAATCTTGTACTTCATCAAATGAAAATAGCTACCATTTATTGAATGCTGACTCTGTACCAGAAACTGCTCTAAGAAATTGACATGTGTTAATTGATTAAATCCTCACAGAAACCTCAGTGGGTAGTTACTGCTATTCTCTCCATTTTATCAGTGAGAGGACAGGAGCACAGCAGGGTAGAATGCAGGCAGTCTGATGCCAGGACCTCCACTCTGAGACTTTCTATTTCTTTAATTCTAACACACAGCTTTGCATCTTTAGATTATCTCTGAAACGGCAATATGTTCTGCAATGGCAATCATCATAATCAATTGTGATATTACAGAATGTTAAGGAGTTTTTTGTTGTTAAGTTAGAAATATTCAAAAACACTTGTTTTCCTGGTTGCTACAGGCCTATAACTTACATTATACTAGTAAATGGCAAATCAGATTTAAATTTTAAGATATATGATTAAGCTAGCAGAACTCTAAATTTATATATAAAACTTTCTTCTGTGAGTATGAAGTTAGCAGCAATGACTTTATAAATTCCCACTGTAAGTCAGTTCCAAATGGCCAGGTCTTTGTAGTCTCTTGGTGGTTGGGTACAGTCTAAATAGATGTCTATCTCTGCACTAAGGAACTAAGAATACTCCTGCCTGGCCTTTGTTAAACCAAGATTCCTAGGTTGACTGTAACCACATGGGTCTCGAGGGGATAACAGTCCTTTGCTTTCTCTGTCACTTTATTTAATCCATTCCAGAATCACTTTTATTTTTTACATGAATTTTAAACAGCAGAGTGTCTACATTTTAGAGTTTGCAAAACAACATCTTTCCCCAGTTTTTCCATTTTGTACTCTTGGTTTGAATCTGAATTGTGACTTCAAAATGTTGCCTCAGAGGAGACTTATTTTACAAAGTACCTCTAGTTTTAGAAGTTGCATATTCATGCTACTGCAGGTCCATGAATCGACGACCTTCCTCTATGTCTGATCCGGAAGTATATGGTCTCTCTTCCTCTGTTACTGTTTTTTCCTTCTTCTTTCACACCCCCCACCCCAGTACCATTCTGCTTTGTAAGCTTCCCCTGTTTTCAGCTATGAATTATATCTGTCCTGTTACCTTAGTGTGGAATGAATGGACACCCTCAGGAACATTTGTATTTTAAGTCTCAGATTTAACTGTAGAATGAAAGATGTGACACCTGCAAAAAGCTATTTATAGTATTTTTGAATAAGAATAAAGGGCTAGATTTCTTGTGGCAAGTGGGAGAGGGAGAGAAACTATCTCACAGCACTTCTAAAATCTCAACCTCCAGGTACCTTCAGTAACTCAAGGAGCCCTGACCCTTAGGAACAGTCAAAAAAGGGATGAAACAAAACATACAAGGGGTCCAATGGCAGTATGCACACTTACCTTAAACATACGAGGCATTTCCTTTCTCCTTGCAGGAATAAAGTCAGAGGGCCAGACTGAACTAACAGAAGGTGCTCCATCCCTGAAGGAAAAGCAAGACACTGGGAGTGAGCAGAATCACCTGAAAGTGAGTAAAACAATAAATAAGCATAAACCTCAATTTTAATTTCCCTGACTTTTAACATTCTTCTTTTCAGTAACTGACAGTGGTCAAAATATTGTATCAGCAGTACACTGCCTGTCGCATATCATCAGAAAACGCAAGTTAACTCTGGGCTGTCCCTGACTCACCGTTCACAGGGAACTAGGAAGGAGCACCTGTCTGACTCCAAAGCCATGGTCCCTAGAATATGGGCCATGTGCCCTCAGATCAGCTCATCTGTATATTTTTTAAATGTTACCAAGATAGACTTGACATATAATAAACTGCACGTTTTTAAAGTGAACAATTAGGTAAGTTTTGATTTATGTATACACCTGTGAAACCATCACCACACTGTAGATAATGAACATGTCCATCACCCCCAAAAGTTTCTTTGTACAGCTTGCAACCCCTACCCCCCATCCTTAGCACTCCTCCCTCCTCCCCCACTGATCTGCTTCCTACCACTCTAGATTAATTTACATTTTCTAACATTTTATAGAAATGAAATATACAATATGTGGTCTTTTTGTCTGGCTTTTTCTCAGCATAACAATTTTGTGATGCATTCATGTTGCCACATGGATGAATACTTCATTTCTATTTATTGTTGAGTAATATTTCATTGTATGGATATGCCACAACATATCTGTTCACCCATTAATGGGCATTCGGTTTGTTTCCAGTTTGGGGCTATTTTAAATAAAGCTGCTATGAATGTTCATGCTATGCTTTCTCTTGTAGAAATATCTAGGAGGAGAATGACTAGATCATATATTAGGTGTGTGTTTAGCTTTTTATTATATGATTTACAAAGCAATATATGAGAGATCTAGGTCCTCCACATCCTCCCAATACTTGAAATGATCTTTTTAATTTTAATCTTTCTTATGATGTGAAGTGGTACCTCATGGCTATTTTATTTGAATTTACCTAATAATTAATGGTGTTGAGCATGTAAGTATCTGTTATGTGCTTATTTGACATATGTATCTTCTCTATTGAAGTATCTTTTTAAATCCCTTGCCCATTTTTTAAAATTTTTTTTAAAATTGGGCTATTTTCTTATTATTGGGGTGGCCAAAAAGTGCCTTCAGTTTTTAAATAAAAATAAAAGACACATTTTTCATTTTCACCAAGAACTTTATTGTACAATGTATTCACCCTTTCTTTCCACTACCTTCTGCCATTTTTCAGGCAACTCCATAATTCCATCTTCCCCAAACATTTTATCTTTTTGAGCAAAGAACTGTTCCAGGTGCCTTTTACAGTCTTCCAGGGAATTGAATTTTTTTCCATTAAGAGAATTTTGTAAAGACCAAAATAAATGGAAATCCGAAGGTGCAATGTGTAATGAATACGGAGGATGAATCAGAACTTCCCAGCCAAACTGTAACAGTTTTTGCCTGCTCATCAAAGAAACATGCCATCTTGCGTTATCCTGATAGAAGATTATGCGTTTTCTGTTGACTTATTCTGGACGCTTTTCATTGAGTGCTGCTTTCAGTTGGTCTAATTGGGAGCAGCACTTGGAATTAATCGTTTGTTTTTCCGAAGGAGCTCATAATAGAGGACTCCCTTCCAATCCCACCATATACACAACATTACCTTCTTTGGATGAAGACCAGCCTTTGGTGTGGTTTGGTGGTGGTTCATTTCGCTTGCCCCACGATCTCTTCCATTGACATTGTTTTACAGTATCCACTTTTCATTGCCCATCACAATTTGTTGTAAAAATGGAACTTTTTCATTACGTTTAAGTAGAGAATTGCACACGGAAATATGGTCAAGAAGGTTTTTTTCACTTAACTTATGTGGATCCCAAACATCAAAGTCATTAACATAAACAAGCTTGTGCAAATGATTTTCAACACTTGATTTAGATATTTTGAGTATGTCGGCTATCTCCCACATAATTATAACGTTGATTGTTCTCAATTAATATCTCTATTTGATTGCTATCAACTTCAACTGGTCTACCGGACCGTGGAGCATCATTCAGCAAGAAATCTCCAGCACGAAACTTCGCAAACCACTTTTGACGTGTTTGATTAGTCGCAGAACCAGCTCCATACACTGCACAAATCTTTTTTTGCATTTCAGTTGTGTTTTTACCTTTCTTGAAATAATAAAGCATAATAGGCAGAAAATGTTGCTTTTTTCCTTCCATCTTCAATATTAAAATGGCTACACAAAAATTCACCAATTTTGATGTTTTTTTTAATGCACGCCGATATGACAGCTGTCACATACAATCTAACAAAATTGTTTCAAATGAAGTCAAAGACATCTTAGTGCTACTAGAGCCATCTTAGAGAAAAAAACAAATGAACCTTTTGCCCAACCCAATACTGTTTTAAGAATTTTTATATATTCTAGATATAAGTCCTTTGTCAGATATTTGATTTGCCCCCAGTCTGCAGCTTTTATTACTTCTCTTGACAATGTATTTCAAGGAACAGAAGTTTTAAATTTTGATGAAGTCCAATTTATCAATTTTTAAATTTTACCTGTTGTGCTTTGTGTTATGTCTAAGAACTATTTGCCTTATCCAAGATCAGCAAAGTTTTCTCCCATGTTTACTTCTAGGTGCTTTATAGTTTTAGGTTTTACATTTAGTTCTATGGTCTATTTTGAGTTAAATTTTGTATATAGTATAAAGCATAAATCAAAGTTGATTTTTTTACACATAGATATCTAAAATTCCAATTTCATTTGTTGCTAGATTTTGCAACTTGTTGAAAATATTGTATATATTAAAGTAACAGAAAATTCAGAAATATAGTTACAAATGTTTTATATATGAAAGTATATTTTATGTGCATGTTAAAAATACATATGTAAATATATTTTATATGTATATTAGAAATGTTATATATATTTCTAGGTTTGTTTTTTTTTTCAAAGTTGTTTTGGCTCTTCTAACTCTTTTGCATTTTCCTATGACTTTTAGGATCAGCTTGTCAATTTCTACAAAAAGAATTAAGAAGCCTACTGAGATTTTGATTAAGACTATGTTAAAACTATCTATCAATTTTGAGAACAATCACATTTTTTAAATACTGAGTTCTGCAATGCATGACCACAGTCTCTCTCTCTATTTATTTAGATCTTTGTTAATTCTTTCATCAATATTTTATAGTTTTCAGTGTACAAGTCTTGCACATCTTTTGTCAGATTTATTTCTAAGTATTTTTTAATATTTATTTATTTTCCTTATTTATTTTTAAATTATTTTTGGCTGCGTCAGGTCTTAGTTGCAGCACATGTGATAGTCCTTGAGGCATGTGGGATCTTTTTGTTACAGCACACGGTGTCTTTGTTGTGGTGCTTGGACTTCTCTAGTTGCGGTGTGCGGGCTTCTCTCATGTTGTGGCGCAAGGGCTCCAGAGCACATAGGCTCTGTAGTTTGCAGCACTCAGGCTCTTTCACTGAGGTGCACAAGCTCAATAGTTGGGGCTCGCAGGTTTAGTTGCCCCAGGGCATGTGGGATCTTAGTTCCCCGACCAGAGATCGAACCCGTGTCCTCTGCATTGGAAGGCGGATTCTTTACCACTGGACCACCAGGGGAGTCCCTACATTTTGATGCTATGGCAAATGGCATTACTTATTTAATTTTGATTTCTGATTATTTGTTGCTAGTATAAAGAAACGCAATTTATTTTATATATTGATCAAGCATCCTGCAAACTTGCTAAATTCATTTATTAGTTCTAATAGCTTCTTTGTAGATTACATTGAATTTTCTCCATAGATATTCATTTTGTCTATGAATAATTTTGCTTCCTTCTTTCCAACATGGATGTATTTTATTTCTTTTTCTTCCCTGGCCTGGATTTCCAATACAGTGTTAAATAAGTGTGTTGAGACCGAACATCTTTGTCTTGTTCCTGATCTTAGGGAGAAAGCATTGAGTCTTTTGCCGCTAATTATGATGTCAGCTGTGGGCTTTTCATAGATGCCCTTTATCAGGATGAAGAAGCTCCCTTCTAAGTGTTCATCAAGAATATATGATTTTGTCAAATGTGTTTGCTGTATCTACTGACATGATCTTTTCCATTTGTTGATATGGTAAAATACATTGATTTTTCAATATAAACCAACTTTCCTAAGATACACTACACTTGCTCAAGATGCAATATAATTTTTACATAATATTGGATTCGATTTGCTAACATTTTGTAGTTTTCCTCACATGCATGTGCTGATCAGTAATCTGCTGAATCCTCAAGCTAGATCCTCTGTAGATTCATGCAGAGCTAGTGCATGCTCTCAATCTCTCCCTCCCTCCCTCCCTCTCTCTCTCTCTCCCTCACTCTCTCCTCTCTAGCTCTGTACTTTGTCCTGTGTACTCTGGCTACTGGGTCTCTCTGGACTCTCAGCTTCATCTCTTCAGTTCAGGGAGTTCACCTGGGTCTGCCTGGGATTCCACTTTCTGTGTTATATACTGGAAACTCTCACAAGGCAGTAACCTGGGGCAAGTATAGAGCTGACCTCAGTTATTTCCCTTCATTATCTGATATCCAGAACCTCAAATCAGTTCTCTTGTTATTTCACGGGGAAGGTTAAATATAAATATGGCCCCTGTTACTCCATCTTGGTTGAAAGTAGAAGTCTGTTTGATTCAGCTCACTTGATAATTTTTGGCTTCTCCAACACTTAGAACAAACTCATTTCTTTCCCCCAATGCTATCATTCTCCACTATATCCCTACAGCTGTCAATGTGACCCTCAGTTTTTCAGTCCTGATGACTTAAAACCTCAGTACCATCTGGTATTGCTACTCTTTTCTTCATCTTCCTTTTTCTGCCACTCACCACGTCCCATGAGGTCACTTTAGTAATATTTCCTGCACCTGTCTCTTCTTCTGTAATTCCTGCAGCCACCACTTTAAGGCAGGCACTCATTTGATCTGAAGGATGGACAATTGTAAGCTGGACTTCTTGGCTCCAGCACCACTTTAATTTTCCCTGTCCCCAAAATGAAACACACACACACACACACACACACACACACACACACACACACACACACACACACATACACACACATACACTCCCAAACCAACTTATTGAAAATCTACATCAAGAATAACTTTCTGGGCTTCCCTGGTGGCGCAGTGGTTGGGAGTCCGCCTGCCGATGCAGGGGACACGGGTTCGTGCCCCGGTCCGGGAAGATCCCACATGCCGCGGAGCAGCTGAGCCCATGAGCCATGGCCGCTGAGCCTGCGCGTCCGGAGCCTGTGCTCCATAATGGGAGAGGCCACAACAGTGAGAGCCCTGTGTACCACAAAAAAAAAAAAAAAAAAAAAGAGTAACTTTCTAAAGTCACCTTCAAGATTATCTAGTTTCCTGTATCAGTTATTCAAGGTAATACCAAAGTTCTGACAAAGATGACATTAGCTGAGGTGAAGAATATAAAACAAAGTTTGTGAGTAAGGAATCAACATAAGACAAGATGAATGTAGAGACCCACAGAATCTGTGATAAGGAGAAAGTTCAAGCTGAGCAAGCACACAGCCATCACAGTGCAGGTTACACCTGGAAAAGAAGTATAAGGGAATACTATGAATAAATGTCTCACTACCTGGAGCCACAGGAAGTGAAGGGACCACCCAAGGAAGAAAAGAAGGCCAAGGACAGATGCTCAGAGACACTAAGAGAAAAGTGTAGAGGAGCCGAAAAGGTACAGAAGAATCAGAGGGAGCAGAGAACATATTGCATTTCCCCGAAGGATACACTTCCTATAAGTTCATCGATTCAATTTTATTAAACACTTAAAGAGTGTCTGGAGTGACATTTGCAACAATGGCAGAGTAAGGATCTCTGAAGATTCTCTCCTTCATAAAAGAAATGAGATAACTAGCAAAATTCATCAGAAACAACTTTTTTAGAACTCTATAAATTAACCAAGGTTTGTGGCAATCTGAGGAGGATTTATTTAAAATAATTTAAAAAAAAAAGCTGAATCTTGGTAAGGAGTATGAGCTTTGTGGTAGTTTAACTCGCCCTAGGCCCATGCTCCATTTCCAGCTCCTCAGTAGCCTTGAAAAATGGCAGCCTGCATTCACAGTGCATCCTAGAAGCCACTGGACACCTGAGGGAGCTGGAGAGTAGAAGGAGGAAGGAGAAAGGAGCTGGAGTATTAGGCTTGATTCAGAGGTCTCCCAGGGAAAAGTCTATGCCCCAAGGGGAACTTATAAAAAACTATTTCATGCAAGCATTTTAACTGCATAGCTGCCTATGCAGTGCTTAACAGCTGGACAAAATAATAGATTAACCAAAACTCTTAAAAGGAGAAGTTAGAAAATGAGATATCCATAGGGGTTTTGAAAAGGTCTGACATATTGCTAAGAATCTAGAGCATCATGCACATGCATTGAACTGTGAACATGCTTAGGGCTATGCATATGCTCAGGAAAGACCAGAGGAGGACATAAGTTCTCACCTCTGGCTGACATTGGATGCATAGATAAATGTTTTTCATCAAATTTGGGAGGTTTTCTGACATTATTTCTTCCAATATTCTTGAGGCTTTGCACAAGTATAACGTGTTGTCAACGGCCTGACTGAGTGTTGAAGAAGTGACCCCACTTGCACACAGAGCTCTTTAGCAAAGTGTGGGAGATTCACTGGTTCCAGATGTTTAAAGAAATCTCTGCAAAATCATTAGCTAACTACTAAGCTAATAAAGTAGAGACGTCAAATAACTACACATGACTAAGAATAAAGACTTTATGGATTAGTTTGAAAAATTCACTGAACAAACAAACAACTACAACAAACAACAATAACAAATCCTGGAGAAGAAGTAGAATTTGATAACTAGAGCTGACAATAGTATTACTTGAAATGTCCAGTTTAAAGAAAAGTGATACTGTATGACATGCAAGGAAGCGTAAAAGTATGACCAATACACAGGAAAAAAGCAATCAATAAAAACTATCTCTGAGGAAACCCAGACGTTGGATTTACCAGACAAAGATTTAAATCAGCTATTTTAAATATGTTTGAAGACCTAAAGGAAATCATGCCTAAAGAACTAAATGAAACTATGAGAATGATGTCTCACCAAGCAGGAAATATAAATAAGGAAATAGAAAATACAAAAAAGAACCAAACAGAAATTCAGAGGTTGATGAGTACAATAACTGAAATGAAGAATTCACCAGAAGGGGTCAACAACAGAACTGAGCAGGCAGAAAGCAGAATCACTGAACTTGAAGATAGGTCAATTAACATTATCCAATCTGAAGAAAAGAAAGAAAAAAGAATGAAGAAAAATTAGTAGAACCTCAGAGTCCCTTGGGACACCATGAAGAATACTAAAATATATATAACAGGAGTCCCAAAAGGAGAGGAGAGAGAAAAGGGGTCAGAAAGGATAATTGAATGAAAATCTCAAATCAATATATAACCTAACTTTCCATCTTGAGAAACTAGGAAAAGAAGAGCAAACTAAACTCAGAACAAGGAGAAGGAAGGAAATAATAAAGTTTAGAGTGGAATTAATAAAACAAGAGAAAATCAAGAAAACCAAAAGTTAGTTTTTTGAAAAGATCACCTAAAATTGATAAACTTTTAGCTAAACTGACCAAGAAAAAAATGAAAGAAACCTCAAATTACTAAAGTCAGAGGTAAAGTGGGAACATTACTTCTGACCTTTCAGAAAATAAAAGAAGTGTAAGGGAATACTATCAACAAGTGTATGCCCCCAAAGTTAGATAATCTAAAGAAAATGGAAACATTCCTAGAAAAACACAAGGTACTAAAGCTGACTCAAGAAGATGTAAAAAATCTCAATAGACTTATAACAAGTAAAGAGATTGAACTAGCAATCAAAACATATCCCATAAAGAAAACCTCAGGACCAGATGACTTCACTAGTGAATTCTACCAAACATATTTAATACCAATCCTTCACAAACTCTTTCAAAAATAAAAGAGAAGAGAGTACTTTCCAACTTAATCTGAGGTCAGTATTATCCTAATACCAAAACCAGGCAAAAATATCACAAGGCAACAAAACTATAGACCAATATCCTGTTAATATAGATGCAAATATCTTCAAAAATTCTATTGAACCCAATCCAACATATTATAAAAAAGATTAGATACCATGACCAAGTGGGATTTATCCCAGGAATGTATGATTGGTTCTATATACAAGAATCAATTAATGTAATACATCATGAGAATTAAGGGGAAAACAATCATGTGATCTTCTCAATAGACACACAAGAAAACATTTGTGGAAATCCAACACCCCTTACAGATAAAAACACTCAAAAAACCAGGAAGAGAAGGCCGTTTTCTCAACCTGATAAAGGGCATCAGCCATGACAAATAATGAAGTACTGATACATGCTACATGGGTGAGTCTTGAAACATTATGCTTAGTGAGAGAAGCCAGTTACAAAACTCCACATGTTGTATGATTCCATTTATATAAAAATTCAGAATAGACAAATCCATAGAGACAGAAACAGATTAATGGTTGCTGGGGCTGGGGGCAGGGGTAAATACAGAGTGATTATTAATTAATAAAGGTTTCCTTTTCGTGTGATGAAAATGTTCTAAAATTAGATTGTGATGATAGTTTTACAACCTTGTGAATACACTAAAAACCTCTGGGTTGCCCATTTTTAAATGGTGAATTTTATAATATATGAATTATATCTCAATATAAAGAGCATCTGGTTTTAAGGTTGTATTTCCTTTTCTGCTACACACACACATACACACACACAATAAGAATATAAACTTCTGACTAAAAATAAATAAATAAATAAACTCTTACAAATATTACACAATTATAATCCATAACTAAGAGGTAATGATGCAAACCTTAGGCAGAAATCTTCTATTTTAAAGTTCACATGGCAATGGAGAAAGTTAGAAACTTAACATAAGTTAAATGACAACACTATTTTTAAAAATTTCAGAAACCACTTTTATTCCCAGATTTTTTGATAAAAAATAATCTCCCTTTCGAAGCTTGCCTCATGTCAATCACTTGACTAACTACAACATTGGGTTTTGAGTCTTCTTCATCCATATCATACAGGAAGAGTTTGAAGTCACACACTAGAGCCAATGCCCTCTGCCATCCTTTTTTCATCCCTGCTTTCTTTGGAATCTTTAGTTTTTATTTTTCAAAAAACAAATAAAAGCAATCTAAGCTGAAGCATCAAATACTACCCATTTATTACATATAAAATTAAAATAATAAAAATGAAAAAACTGTGTTACAAATCTACCACTTGTTAAAGATTGGAACAGAACTACATAACATAATTCCTTTGAGGACTAAATACTTGGGTTGTGAAAATATGATCAATACAATTTCCATTAACACTAGTCACAGCGTTGCCTCTACATAAGATTAAATTCAATTTTGGTAGCCTCAAGTTCAACTCAGATTTTAAATATTTCTGAAGAAGAGTCTTTCACTTTTAGCTTCATAATTTATTATTACTGACCGGAAGTCAAAGTTACATCATTAGAAGGGATTTTAGCATTTGTTCATTGCAAAGTAAGATCTAAACAGAAAACTTTGGGAAATTTGAAAATATCCTATCACGGACACCTAAACTTTATTCTGAAATCATATTCTTCAGATGATTTTCAGTTGCATATAATTAATATCGTATAACATATCATAAATATTTCTGAAAAATATTGTGCACACATTGTGAAAAGTGATTAATAAACTCTTTAAGACTTCATCTGAAACAAAAATATTGACACTTACCCAGACATGGACTTCATAGGCTGTTCCCATGCCTTTCTGTGGGTCTAGACAGAAGGCACCTTTCTTCTGATGAAAAGGCCTGGGACACGTTTTTGGAGCTTTTTCCTCACAGGTTGTGTGACATGAGAACCCACATGCTTTTTGAGGGAAATAAAGAGATAAGATTGTAGGGGATATGATGGTTTGACTCCCTCAACCCCCATTGCAATTCTGTCTACTACTGTAAAGGTGAAACGCTAAAAACTACATTTCCCAGACTCCCTTGGAACTAAGTTTTGGACCTGATGTAAGCTCCACTAATAAGATAGCTCTCTATGAGACTTTGAGTTGAGTCAAGCTGGGGGAGATGCCTGATGTAGCACATCCATTTTACTGGCTTGGATCTTGACAGAGGGAGTGTGAGGTCACAGCTGCAGTGGTGGTTTCTGAATTTGATGGAAGCTCTCTTAACTCTGCAGCAACAGGGTCTTTCTGACTCTGGCAGAAGTTGCAGGTTCTGAGGGCTGCAGCAGTGGTGGCAGCTTCCAGATTCACCGTCTTCTTGGGACAATGGTGGAGCTGTCCCAGGCTCAACAGAGACTGAGTAATGCTGGCAGCAGGAGATGCTCCTGGGAGCTCAGCTCAGAGCCTGACTCTGCTGCCCTAGGAGAATTGTATGGGCACATAATTCCCCATTTAAAATCCTATTTTCTTTAATATGCTAGGACACATTTATGGTTAAGGCATCTGTGACTGTCACAATGCTGAGGGCAGGAAAGTTGTCCTGCTCAGCGCTGTGAGTCCCTGAGTGGACACTCGACAGGACTGGCTGGGGAAACCAATGAGTACAGAGTCTGTTCCCTAGGATGACGTATGAGGTGCCTGTGTAGCACTGTGATCCACTGTTTGATATTTCCAAACATATATTTCTTTCTTTCAACGATATCTACTGTAATAAATTCATTGAGTAAAATAAAAGGATTACAACTCAAGGATAGTGTTCCATTTTCCTGTCACATAAGCTGGTGAATGTCATCCTCATACTCTACTAGTGCTACAGAGAACAAAATTTCATTAAACACATTTTCCTAATAAGTGTGGCCCTGCCTGCAGGCTACACAGCATGCCTCCCTGGGGTGCTGTTCACACAGGTATGAGGGCATGAGGCTCTTTGGAGCTGCACAATGCAGAGGTCCCCCACAAATGCTCCCAATGACCACCCGTTCATATGAAACAGATTCAGAGGAATTTTTAGTAAAGTAATCAGTTCACCGTCATGCTTCTACAATTCAGAAAGAACGAAATTTCTTCTTACCAACTAAATGCAGTGGACTGAATCTTTGTGTTCCTTCGAAATTGACATGTTGAAATCCTAATCCCCATGTGAGGGTATTCGGAGGTGGAGACTTTGTTAGGTCATGGGGGTGGAGCCCTCATGAATGGGATTAATGCCCTTAAAAAAAGAGACCCCACAGAGTTCCCTGGCCCCTCCCACCACATGAGGACACAGCAAGAAGTCAGCAGTCTGCAACCTGGAAGAGAGTCCTCACCAGAACTGGACCATACTGGTGCCCTGATCTCAGACTTCCATCCAGTGAGGAATATATGACTGTGTTTAGAAGCCACCTAGTCTCTGTGCTTTGTTATGGCAGCTGACTAAACCACCGAGTTGACTAAAAAACTTAGGTACAAGTATTATGGCTCTGACTCCATGTGTCCCTTCCTTGGGTGCAGCCTTGTCTTATCAAGCCCACCATCAGAGATGTGCACTGGTGACACTTGGTGGGAGCGGTAAAGGACGTGAGGAAAAACCTGTGGGTTTTATGCTACAAAATGAAGAGAACAAACACACATCGATGGTTAAATAACTATGAAAAGGTGATTCTGGTGATTCCTTCAACCCATCCTGCCCAAAATATCATTTTATATGCCAAGATAAGCAGCTCCCCCTTTTCTTACCAGCATTTACGATTCTTGCCCCTAATTACTTCATAGTTGGAAAATACTGATTAAAGGATCCAAAAATTACCAAGAAGAGAAGGGAGGAGGAGGAGAAGAAGAAGGAGAATTATTTAAGTGGTGATCAAATGTTCATTACTACTATTTGGAACCAAATTAATAAAGCCTGGCCTTTATTTGAGCTGATATATCCTGAACATTTAAAAATTCTAGATTGATAAATTCTTCAAATGATTCCTTAACTATTAATGGAGTCAGAATTGCCTATGTATACATATTTTTACTGGGGAGGGGTAACAAAAAATAATATGGTTTTTATACCTTCTTTGGAAAAAAAGAATAATTTAAAATTTTATCTTTATAGAAAATTATGTGTTTCCTTTTCTATTATCAATAAAAAAATAATGTGCTCCAGGAATTGGAACACTCTGATTAAGCAAGCCATATTACACTTTCTAGGTGGAAGGCACACTGAAATTTCTAGCTGAAAGCCCAACAAATAAAACTCCAGAGGTCTTCACAAAATTATCAACCATTTGAAAATCCACTATGGATTGTCCATTTCTGTATCATGCCTCTTTGACCTGAAATTATTGTTATCATAAATTAGCAATATCTAAATTACAACAAAATCCGGTTTCTCCAAATACTAGTTGGGAAATTTTCTCACCTTCATTGTCTCTGTTTCCTGATTTGTGATGTGGACAGATTGCAGTCCCTGCCATGGGCCCTGACTGTGTACAGGGGCTACCTGCTTTTTCTCAGATCTTCAATTAATTCCCCTCTTTTCAGTACCACATGTCACCCCTGCCTCCTAAAGGACTTGGTGTCCCTAATCATTGAATCCTCCTAGGTTTCCAAAGTATTAATTATCTTGTGACTTTTTGGCAAGTCATTTCTAAGCACCTGACATTCATATTTCTCAGCTCTCCTAACCCCTCACTCAGGTTCTTCCATCTTTCAAAATTATGTTGACTTATTTGTCTACTCTCTCTCTTTAGTCTGTTTAACAAGTTTCCTTAGAAAGCAAAAGTGTAGGCATTTTTGAATCTGCTAAATTTAACCAGAAGTCTCCAAGAAAAAAGGAAGAAAAGAAAGAAGGGAGGAAAGGAGAAAGGGAGAGAGGGAAGGAGAGAGGGAGGGAGGGAGGGGTTAGAGACTAAAACTAACTTATTCTCATTTTTCAAGGACCTGTTAAGTTTATAACTAAATCAAGTATCTTAGTTAGAAGGAGGATTCTATTATGATATTCCTTTCTCTTTATCGTTGGTGTGTGAACTGGAAGGTGAGCAGAATCTGTGATCTGAATCAAAGAGACAAAAATAAATATAGGCAAGTTACCTATGTCACTAAAATTATAAGAATTAAATTATTTCTCAAGTAAGACAAAAGAATAATACTTGTTAGACAAAAACACAGTAAAACTAAAATTCTCACAAAGCTGAAAATATATTTTAAGTAATTTAAATCTATGCTTTCTATTTCTACAAACAAAATATATGTATACTTCATATACTTTATATCAATTTGGCTACTTTTAAATGTGTGTCATAGCATGTGCATGTAGACTACATTAAAAGGAGAATATTAATCATAAACGTATTTAAAAGATACTTTCATTTAGATATATGATCAGAATCATCAAAAGACTCTTTGAACTACTTGCCTTATAAATGTAGAAGTGATATATGGCCGTAAATATGTAGAAATACATTAAAATCAATTATAGAGGGTTCAGCAAGATTTTGTGAATACTAATAATCTAAAAATTGGTACAGGTAATTTAGATTACATTTCTTAAATTAGACTTCAAAAGCATATGAAATTTGGCGGTCTATATGATATAAAATTTTTCTTTCCAAGGAAATAGTAGAAAATACGTTTTGAAATGGAAAGAATTGGATGCTTACAGATGTTACTGGGGAATAAAGTTTGATTGTAAGTGAAGATGCTGCACAGCTGAGCAGAGCATATAAGTATATAGACTTGAATAATGACAAATACCATGGAGAAAAAAATACAAGAAATTCGTAGTAAATGTAGGAGATTCAGAACATTTGCCAAATTTTCAAAGTTATGAAGAAAAAAATGCCTCTTTACTATGCATCCCAATAAATAAACTTTTTCATATGGATTCATAGAATGAATATAGTAAAGAATCCCTCCTAGGAGGCAATTTATTGATGTCTTAGCTCCAATTTAGTTTAATTTTATTTAAAAAGAGACTATCTTCAGTCTGAAGGGGGGGAAAATTATCATATCAGTTGATGCAAAAAAAGTATTTGACAAAATTCAACATCCATTCATGATAACTCTCAACACGCTAGGAATAGAAGAGACTTCCTTATCCTGATGAAGGGCATTTACAAGAAATTAAGGCAAGCACTACCACTAATGATGAAAAACCAAATGTTTTCCCCTAAGAATGGAAACAAGGCAAAGATGTCCACTACCACTTTTCCTATTCAGGCAGAATAAGAAATAATAAGCAGTACCATACTGTCTTGATTACTGTAGCTTTGTAGTATAGTCTGAAGTCAAGGAGCCTGATTCCTCCAGCTCCATTTTCCTTTCTCAAGATTGCTTTGGCTATTCGAAGTCTTTCATGTTTCCATATAAATTGTGAATTTTTTTGTTCTAAGAAAAACATTTTAAAAATGTCATGAAAACCTAGGGGTAAGGTGGGAATAAAGACACAGACCTACTAGAGAATGGACTTGAGGATATGGGGAGGGGGAAAGGTAAGCTGTGACAAAGTGAGAGAGTGGCATGGACATATATACACTACCAAACGTAAAATAGATAGCTAGCTAGTGGGAAGCAGCCACATAGCACAGGGAGATCAGCTCGGTGGTTTGTGACCACCTAGAGGGGTGGGATAGGGAGGGTGGGAGGGAGGGAGATGCAAGAGGGAAGAGATATGGGAACATATGTATATGTATAACTGATTCACTTTGTTATAAAGCAGAAACTAACACACCATTTGTAAAGCAATTATACTTCAATAAAGATGTTAAAAAAAAAAAAAGAAAGAAAGAAAAGCAGAGCTCTGGGTCCACTTTCTCTCCCATTCTCTCTACCTGCCACATCATTGTGTGGCCACTGGGTATGCCATGTACCCTCCAGGGTCTGTGAGTGATCAATCCTGTTCCTCAAATTTCCCTGATAGTTTTTACTGAAACACATCCTGCTATCATAATAAGAACCACAAGTCTCAGTCCAGTCACAACAATGGCCCCTGTGGTGGTGGAAAGGAATGTCTGTGGGATTCACTACAAGTACTATGGCCCAGGTGAGCGCCCCGGGCATTCCTAGCCAAGAGCATCACTACCAATAGGCTGAGACTAACACAAAAAACATTGTTTAATTTTGCTCATAGTGTGTTCTTTATTGTGCCTGGCTTTTTTCACTCAACATTATGCTGAGAGATTCATTCATGGTGTTGTGTGCAGCTATAATTTATTCATTTTTATTACTATAGTATATTCCATTATATTAACATAACATAATTTCTTTATTCATTCTACACTTTGATGAACACTTGTGTTTTAGTTGTTATAAACATTCTTCTATGTATCTCCTTGCATAAAATGTGCAACCATTCCTGTAGGATGTATTTCTAGAAATGGAATTATAGTATATGCAGGTTCATATTTCTTCAAATACTCACCAACATTTGCTTTTATAGTCATTTTATTTTAACTAGTGGCATCTCATGAGGTTTAGAACTTTTATTACGTTTATTGTCTATTTGGATTTCCTCTTTTATGAATAGCCTGTTAAGTTTCTTGCTACTTTCCCACTGGGTTGACTGTCTTTTTCATATTGATTTATAAGGCTCCTCACATATTCTGGATATGTGCCTTTGTTAGTTGTATGTGTTACAAGTATCTATCTCCACTCTAAGCCTTGTGTTTTAATGGTCTTTTTCCCACTGTTATACACTACTAGCATTATAATAAATCAAGTATTCCCAATACATTTTTTCTGGGAACTGATGTGTTCCACTTGTCTACGTGTCTATGATTTTACAAATACCATACTGTTTTAATTACTGTAGTTTTATAATGTCTTGATATTTTTTAGTGCCTATTTGTTCTTCAAAAGCATTTTTACTTTCTTGGTTTTTTGTGTTTCTGTATAAATTACGAATTCCATAAAAAAAATAGGATTTTTATCAAGATTATATTGACCTTGATATATTATACTGAATCTTTAATCTTGATTGAACTGATATATTATCAGTTAAGGGAGAATTAATATCTTTATAATATTGAGTCTTTCGATCTAGGATTATAGTATAACTCTCTATTTAACTTAGGCCTTTTCAAGTGTCCCTCTTTAAATTTTATAATATTTCTTCCTAGAGGCCTTTTAGCTATTTTTAGATTTGTTCCTAAATACTTGATTTCTTATGCTATTGTAAATGGTGTGTGTTTAAAATGGTAATTATTTAATATTTCTTCTTCATCTATAGAAAGACCTTTGAGTATACTGACATTGTAGTCAATATATTCTGTACATACAATATACTCTGTATATTGATTTTTGTACATTGACATGGTAGTTAACCACCTTGCTAAACTCTTTTATTAATTCTAAAAATTTATTGAAAGACCCTCCATTTCATAATTAATAGAAATAGTCATAGCAGGCATCTTTGTCATGTCCCTAAATATAAAAAATGGAAAAGTTTCAGTATTTCACCATTAATTACACTGTTTGCTATGAATTCTGTTGCTGGTGCTGATACCTTCCATCAGATTAAGGAAGTTCTTTTCTATTTCTAATTGGGAAGAGAGGTTTTGCTTTTGTTTTTGTATCACAAAAGAATGTTGAATTTTATCAGGTGTTCCTATGCTTTTATTGATATATGATTTTTATTTTTAAACTGTTACTATGTTATGCTCATTCATTTTCTAAAGTCAAACTTTGTGTATCAGGGATAATACCAAATTAGTCATGCTGTGTTATTCTTTTTATATATAACTGAATTCTGTTTAGCAATGTTTTTTTTTGTTTGTTTTTTGTTTTTTGTTTTTTTTTTGTGGTATGTGGGCCTCTCACTGTTGTGGCCTCTTCCATTGCGGAGCACAGGCTCCAGACGCGCAGGCTCAGCGGCCACGGCTCACGGGCCCAGCCGCTCCGCGGCATGTGGGATCCTCCCGGACCGGGGCACGAACCCGTGTCCCCTGCATCGGCAGGCGGACTCTCAACCACTGCGCCACCAGGGAAGCCCAGCAATGTTTTTTAAAGAATTCATTATGTTCAGCATTTCATGGGAATTCTCACTGTAGAGCTAAGAGTGTACAAAAGATCAAATTTGGTATGTGTTTTATGAAGATGTTCTACCATTGAGCAATAATGATGAAATATACTGAAAAGAGTGTATATAATCTTTGAAGTGTTCCAAGGAATGCCATTGCCATCAGCACAGATAAAGCCATACATGTTCTTGTTAAAATTCAAACTACAGTTCAAAGAATGCTTCTGTATTTTCAGCCAAAATCCTGGATTGTGTACCTTTGTCTTTAACAGCCATACGAACATTGTTATCCTAGCCTTACCTTCAATAATCTTTTAAACCAGTGGCTAAAAATTAAAGCTCTGTTTTCAGTTAAGACAAAACCTGTATTTTTCACAACAGGTATAAAACCAACAAAATACTCATTAATGTCAGAAGAAGAATTCTGTATGTTCACAAGTAAGATTAGACTACAATCTTCCCTTCTAATATTGTCCTCATCAGGTTTTGGTATCAGGTTACAGGAGCCACATAAAATAATTTGGGGAGTGTCTTAGTCAAATATAGCTGCCAAAACAAAATACCATGGACTAGGTGACTAAACACAGGAATTTATTTCTCTTTGTTCTAGAGGCTGGAAGTTTCAGATCAGGGTGCCACCGTGGTTGGTTTCTGGTGAGAATTTTCTTTCTAGTTTGTAGACAGCTGGCTCCTCACTATGCCCTCACATGGAAGAGGCCACCAATACTATCAGACTAGGGTCTCACCCTTAAGACCTCATTTAACCTTAATTACCTCCTAAAAACACTATCTCCAAATACAGTCACACTGGGGATCAGGGCTTCAATATGAGAATTTAGCGGGGGACAAAATTCATTTCATAGTTTTCTGCCTCACAAAATTCATGTCCTTCTCATATGAAAAATACATTCATTCCAGCACAACAGTCCCAAAGTCTTAACTCATTTAGGCATCATCCCTAGTGTCTGAAGTCCAAAGTCTTATCTAAATATCTAAATCAAGTATGTTTGAGATTTGAGGTACAGTTCATCCTGAGGCAAACTTCCTCTCCAAACTGTGACTCTATGAAACCAAACATATTATGTGCTTCCAAAATACAATGTTGGGACAGGCATAGGATAGACTTTCCTACTTCATAAGGGAGAAATAGGAGAGAAGGAAGGGGTGGCAGGTCCCCAGGAAGTACAAAACATAACAAGACAGACTCCATTAGATCTTAAGGCTCCAGAATAATCCTCTTTGCCTCAATGTCCTACCTTCCTGGCCCATCGAGATGGCAGCATCACCCTCAACCCCCCCTCCTCTGTGGCGTGACCCTGCCCCTTCAGCTAAATGGGACCTGCCCACATGGTTTTCTACAGAAGCTCTGCCTCTGAAACAGAGGAGCAAATAGTTTTGACCCCTGGGCCTATGATGCGAGTGGCAGCCCTTATGATCTCTGAATTGCCTTTCAGGTCATTCTTCCCTTTCCTTTAAGAATAGTGCAAGTTCACAGCCACATAGCTCTAGGTCCTCTTCTGTAGAACCCAAGAAGTCTGACAGCTTTCCTTCATTCTCCCTGGCTTTCTCTGTCCCCTTTACTTCAAACTGGCAGTGTCTCTGCTGGTTTAATGCCATCTCTATTCCTGGCCTCGGCCGAGATGACTCATTAAATCCATGCATCACACCCGTGATCTTGTTATCAAGTGGCTGTTCAGCCACACCCTCAGTGTTCTCTTCAGAACAAGCTTTCTTTATTTGCAATATGAATAGGTTGAGAGTTTTCTAAAGTTCTAATTTCTGGTTCCTTTTTGCTTAATAATTCCTTCTTCAATTTATATCTCTGCTCTTGCATTTTACTGTAAGCAGTAAGGCGAACCCAAGCCGCACCTTCAATACTTTGCTTAGAAATCTCATTTGCTAAATATCCAATCTCATTGCTTGCAATTTCTACCTTCCACAAAACACTAGAACATACTTCAGCCAAGTTATTTGCCACTTTATAACAAGGATCGCCTTTCCTCCAATTTCCAATATGCTCTTCCTCATTTCCATTTGAATGGCCCTTAACAAC
Source organism: Lagenorhynchus albirostris (assembly GCF_949774975.1). Lineage (NCBI taxonomy): Eukaryota > Metazoa > Chordata > Mammalia > Artiodactyla > Delphinidae > Lagenorhynchus > Lagenorhynchus albirostris. The sequence goes on along the minus strand of NC_083101.1, from coordinate 95,752,414 downwards.
TACACTCCACCAATATTCTGTTCATGAATATTTATATTTTTTTCTAAGTAGATGGAGGCTTTCTCTCCAGCTCTCCCTTTTTCTTTTTGAGCTGTCAGCAGAATCACCTTTAATGTCCATATTTCTACCAACAATCCCTTCATAGCAATCTGGGCTTTTCCTAACATGCACCTCAAAACTCTCCCATCCTCTCTCCTTTACCCAGTTCCAGAGCCGTCCACATTTGTAGGTATTTGTTACAGCAGCACTTCTCTTCTAAGCACCAAAATCTGTCTTAGTGTTCTCAAGAGGAACAGAAACACCAGGAATATATTTCAGTATCTGTATCTATATATCTATATCTCCTATTGGTTATGTTTCATAATCATGTGAGCCAATTCTTTTTAATATCTATATCTTTTTATGTATCCTTATGTATGTGTGTATATATATATGTTTTTATCTTATATAAATATATATTTATATGTATATTTTATACATATTTATTTATTGTAAGGAATTGGTTCACATGATTATGCAGACTTAGAAATCTCAAGACCTGAAGTCAACAAGCTGGAGCCCCAAGAGAGTCAATGATGTAGTTCCAGTCAAATCTAAAGGACTGGGAACCAGGAGAGCTGATGGTGTAAGTTCCAGTCCAAAAGCCAGCAGGCTTTCAGACCCAAGAAGAGCCAAATTTCCAGTTCAAATCCAGAGGCAGGAAAAGACTGATGTCCCAGCTCAGTAGTCAATCAGAAAAAGTGCTCTCTTATTCTCTGGAGGGTTAGTCTCTGTGATCTATTCATGTCTTCAACTGATTAGATGAGGCCCACTCACATTGGGGAGAGCAATCTTCTTTACTTAGTCTCTCAATTAACATGTTAATCTTATCCAAAAATACACTCACAAACACACTCAGAATAATGTTTGGCCAAATGTCTGAACACCCTGTGGCCTACTCAAGTTAACACATAAAATTAACCATCACAGGGATTTCCTTCTTTCCTTATTTTCTGGAAGATTTTGTGTAAATTAAAATTATTTCATTTTAAATGTTTGATAGAGCTATTTTGGTCTGGAGTTTTATGTGTGGGGAGATATTGAAAAACAGATTCAATTTATTTAATGATTATAGGAATATAAGCTTTTCTCCATCTTTTTTCTTGAGTTGATTACAATAAGTGATACTTTCTAACAATTTGTCCTTTTTTTCATATATTGACATGATTTTTTGCATATTTTGAAATGGTCTAAAGTTATTATATACTTTATTATCTTTAACTGTCTGCCCCAGATATAATGTCTGTTTTATCATTTTTCATATTGGTTTTATGTGCCTTTATGTTTGTTTGTTTCTTAATGAACCATGTCACACTTTTGTCACTTTTATTAGCTTTATCAAGGTTGAAATTATTGGCTTTACTGTTCCATTCTATTTTATGTTACTTTTTTACATCATTATTTTTTTTACTTTTGCCTTCCACCTTCTTTGGGTATAAATTGCTTTTCTTTTTGTAATTTCTTAAAATGGATGCTTAGCCCATTAACTTTCCAGGATTTCTTCTTGTCTAGTTTATGTATATAAGGCTATAAATATTTTCTAAATACTCTTTAGCTGCATTCCACAAGTGTTGATATGTAGTATTTTATTATTCACTTCAAACTATTTTCTAATATCCATTAGAATTTCTCCTTTGATTAATAGTTTACTTAAAAAGGTATTTCTTGATTTACATTAGGAGTTTAACACATATTTTAAAATATTGATTTATAACTTAGCTTTCTCATGGTCAGAGAGCATACTTTCCATGAGTCCAATCCATTTGCATTTGTTGTTGAGTCTTAGTTTGTGGTCCATCTGCTTATTTTTGTTAATGTTTTTGTGATTTTAAAGAGAAAATGCATTCAGCACGTGTTATGTGAACTGTTCTATATTTGTTCACTTGTCCATATTTGTCCACTTTTGTTAATCATTTTATTCAAATATTGTCTGTCAGTTACTGAGAAATGTGTGTTCAGATCTTCCACTATAGTTGTCAGTTTGTCTATTTCTTCTTGTAGTTCTGTCAATTTCCATATTAGTTATATTTAGACTACATTATATGGTCAGTATATATTTAAGATTAGTGTGACTTCCAGGTAAAATAACCTTTATTATATAATTGACTTTCTTTACCTACAATATTTTTTTTTGCTTTAGATTTTATTTTATCTGATATTTATGTAACTTGTTTTAGCTAATGTTTAGATATTAAAGCTTTCTGTATACTTATGTTTTAGATGTTTCCCTTATGGACAGTATATGTTAGATTTTATTTTTATCTAGTCTGACAATCTTTATTTTTTCACTGGAGTAATTTTCTTCACTTTTAATCATTTTAGTTACTGATTTACTGAGATTTATTTCTATCATCTTAGTTTGTGCTATTTGTCCCATCTATTCATTGTTTCTTTTCCTCTCCTTTCTTGTCTTGTTAGATTAGCTGAATATAGTTATAATTACTTTTTCACCTTTGAACTTGTTAATACTGTTCCTATCTTATTTGTAGTTTCCCTAGAAATTAAAGCATGTACAATTAACTCCACAAATCTGAATTTGATCAAATCCTTACCCTCCTTCTGAGCAATACATGGATCTTGGGATACTTTCAATTCATTTACCCCTCTTTTGAATTAAATGTTATTATCTCCATTTGAAAGTCCATCTTGGTTTGTTTTTTAATTCTGTAGAAATTATTATCACTGTTTTATTCAGTCAATGCTAATTTACATTTGCTTATATATCTACCACTTTCTTTGTTCTTTTTTCCTTTCCTATCTTAGACCTACCATTTGGGATCAGTTTCCTACTGCCTACACTACACTCTTTAGAATTTCCTTCAATGAGATTTTGTTGCTGACAGATCCTCTTCTCTTAGTTTTCATTTATCTGTAAATAAAAGAAATTCATCCTCATTTTTGATAGATAGGTTTGCTGTTATTTTCTTATAGTACATTCAATATATCCTTCCTCTTCCAGCTTCTGTTGAAATTTTTAAGAATTCAGCTGTCATTCCCTCTGCTATTATTTTTAGGGTAATCAATCTTTTTTCTCTGGATGACTTAAAGATTTTTTTCATCATTTTCTGCAGCTCTACAATGTATCTAGACATGAATATATTCTCCTTTATCATGCTTGGAATTTCTAAGCTTCTTGCAACTGTGGATCTAGTCTTGAGTCTGAAAAAGTCTCCACTATGACATTTTTAACTATTGCTCTTCTCTCTCTACTCACCTTTCAGGACTTGGGTCAACTGCTGGGAATTTCTCACTTAATTCCTACAGTTTTTATCCTCTCTGCTGTATTTTCTATTTTCTCTCTCCATCTTGTTCTGGTTTGTCTTTTAAATCACAAATTCTCCCTTCCACTGTCTTCATTTTGCTGCCAGTTATGTCCACTGATTCTTTTTTAAAATATGTCATGCCATATTTTATTATTGCTTCCCTGAAATTATCTCCAAGTTTATCATTGACCATATTTTACAAATTCTAAGATGCACATTTTTTTTATGTTTTAACATCTTTGAAATAGAGATATGTCTGAAAATCACTATTATTTTACAGTTATCATCAGCCAAAAAAGCAACCAAATCATTTTGTGCACAAAACCAAACTTACAAACTGGTATAAAAGGAACAAAAGCATTTGTAAGATTGGTAACTATGAACCAGGTATGAGAGCTTCTTAAAATTTTTCTCCCGTAAATATAAGAGATGCGGAATAGGAGCTGAAACTACAGCCACCATTTGATTAAGCTTCAATAAACTACTGCATTCTCCAATATCTATGTGCTTTTGCACAGGGCAAGAAGGTGATTAAAGGAGATTGAAAAAGACAACCAGCCCTGCATTTTTCAAATCTTTGCACTACCCTCTTCAACTGCCCCCAGGACATTGGTATTGCTTTTGCTTTACTATTTGCATTAGTTTTCTATTGCTGAGTAACCATTTACCACAAATGAGGCACCTTGAAACAATACCCATTTATTATCTAACAGTTATGCATGTCAAGAATCTGGGCTTGGCATGGCTGGGTAATCTGCTCAGCGTCTCACAAGGCTGAAATCAAAGTATCAGAAAGGCTGGTATCCCATTTGAGGTTTGGGGTCCTCTTTCCAGCTCATGTGGCTGTTAGCAGAACTCATTTCCTTGCAGCTATAAAACTCACGGAGGCTGCGTCTTCAAGGTCAGCGTAATAGCATCTCTCTGACACTCAACCTTCTTGTAAAGAGTTCACCTTATTATGTCTGGTCCACCTAGCATAGTCTCCCTTTTCATTAACTCAAAGTCAACTGATGAGTAACCTAATGATAAGAATGATATTCTATCATTTTCACTGATCCTCCCCACACTCAAGGGGAGGGGATTTTACAGGGTATGTACAACAGGTGGCAAAAACTAGTTCTAAAGGTCGATTCGAATTCTGCCTACCAGACTACGCCAAAGAGAAGGCCTCAGGGCCTCCATCTGGCTCTTCTTACCGTAATAGGCCTCCCTCACTCCCCAGACTGCAGAGATCATGCATGGATCATACCAGTTTTTTAGTATATTTATTCCAATTATATATTCAGTAACCACAGTTAGATTCATGGTCCCTTTGAGTCCACTGAAACACAGTCCCAGCCCAAAATCTCATTTACCTCCTGTATGATATAGCTCCAGGCTGACTTATGGACATTGGTGGTGCTTTGTGTCCCAGAAATTAGCATTGACAATGAGCCAGTGTTTATCATCTCTGAAAAGTCTGGTGTTTCCTTTTGCCTAGTGCACAACGACTCTGTAATTGCCTGCAGATCCCTTCCTCCCAGCAGCAGTGGGTCCTGGTCTGCAGTCTCCTTCTGCACTCTGTGAACCAGCCCCATCTTCTAAGCTTCTAGGTTCTTAAACCCCTACCCCTTCTTTTTGTTTTTCAAGCTCCAGAGATGGTAGCTTCTCCTGACTCTGTGTCACCTCACCGTTTGCTTTTTGCATTTTTAGTCCTCCAATGTCTGTTTAACCAATTCTCTGCTTTAAAATGAAGGAATGGACCCAGAGGACATTATGCTAAGTGAAATAAGCCAGTCACAGAAGGACAAATACTACATGATTCCACTTATAAGAAGAATCTAAAATAGTCAGACTCATAGAAGCAGAGAGTGGAATGGTGATTGTCAGTGACTGCAGGGAGAGGAAAATGGGGAAATGTCTGACAGTGAGTGCAAAGTTTCAGTTATGCAAGATGAATAAATTCTAGAGATCTGCTGTACAACATTGTGCCGATAGTTAACCATATGGTTAAATGCACTTAAGAACTTTATGTTAAGCGTTCTTACAGGAATTCTCTGGCAGTCAAGTGGTTAGGACTCCGAGCTTCCACTGCTGGGGCCCGGGGTTCAATCCCTGGTTGGGGAACTACGACCCCGCATGCCACACAGCAAAGAAACATAACAAACAAAAAAACAGTGTTCTTACAACAACAAAAAAGAAGCACAAGGAAATTTTTGGAGGTAATTGATATATCTACTACTTTGATTGTGGTGATGGTTTCATGGGTGTATGTGTATGTACAAAGTCATCAAACTGTATACATTAAATATGTACATCAGTTGTATATCAACTAAATCTAAATAAAGCTTTTCAAAATAAATAGATAAAATAAAATGTCTCTATTAAAATAACTGTTATAATTCCTATTTTTTTGACTGGAGCCAGACATATATCCAAGTGTTCCTCAATAATAGAATGGGTAAATAAACTACAATGTATTCATATAATAGACCATCATATATACTGAAATACAGTTGAACATATTGTTGCTGCACATGGATGAAACTCATCCATGCTGCGACACAAAAGGACATATACAGTATGATTCCACTTACATACATTCTAAAATTAAATCCTCTTGTGTAGGGATGCATACATCGAGTGTAAAAACATAACAAAAACAAGGACGTCCTTACCATGAGCAGCAGAGTAGCAGCTGCCCACAACAGAGAGGGAGGGCTTGCTACCAACTAGAAGGGCACACTTCTGGGGCATCAGTCATGTTTCCTGTCTTCACGTGAGCGCGGGCTATAGAGGTGTTTTATACGCTCTTCTGTATGTGTGTCATATTTCACAGTGTAAAATATATTGTTTCTTATTTTAATTCTAATACAGATGACCTTGTAACTTACATAAACTTGCAGCCTTACTTTCCATGAAAACTGTTTCTTTCCTATGTGCTTATATCAAGACTTCAGGCCTCTCCCAGGGAATAATATTAAAACAGTTTTATTGCAAGAGGAAAGTGCTACTCTGAGCACATCAGTGACTTCTGAAGTGGCTGTAGAACATACTCAAGAAGTTTAGTACTTACTTCACACTGAGCCACGGCATAGGTAGTTGTATTAAAAAGTGCCAAGGAAGATGAACTTGGGTCTGGTAGCACTAAACCTGGAACACATCAGCAAAAATTTATTAAACTCAGAAAATTGAAACTAACGTTCATGACTTTTTGGACCTTAATCTCTTTAAAATCGTTCTCAAACCATATTTTCAGAGGTAATCTGGTTTATCATCTAAATATACTTAAGTCAAAGTATGTTTATATTTATTTTTATATGTTAGGTACATTTAATATATCTAAGCATTCTGCATCTCAAACGAAACAATACTTTTTAGTAAATTTATGGTAAACTTATAATGGAAGTGTATAAATAAATTATATAAGTTTTCATGAATTAAATCCTGTGTGTCAAATCATAGCTTTCTTTTCCCTAATAGTATTAGGTTCATACAGAACTTGAAACAATTTTGGAAGCCCCAAGGGGATTTCAGCAATATGGTCATGAAAATGATGGCTGCTTTTTCTATGCTAGTTTCTCCCCACTTCAGGAATCAATTTCAAATTATTCCTCCTAGGTACCTAGCACAATAACCCCTCAGTATCCAGAGGAGATTGATTACAGTACCCCCTGCAGATACCAAAGTCCTCTGATGCTCAAGTTCTTTATATAAAATGATGTAGTATTTGCTTATAACCTACCCACATTCTCCTGTATACTTTAAATCATCTCTAGATTACTCATAGTACCTAATACAATGTAAATGCTATGTAAATAGTTGCTGGCAGGTGGCACATTCAACGTAAATTCTATGTAAATAGTTGCTGGTGCATGGCAAATTCAAGTTTTCCGTTTTGGAACTTTCCAGAATTTTTTAATTTAATGTTTTTGATCTGAGTTGGTTGAATCCACAGATGCAAAACCCGCAGATATGGAGAGTCAAACGCATGCACTTCTTTGCCTAAGTTTCTATAAGAAGAACACAGGCAGACATAAAACAAATATTAATTATACTTAAAACTTTTATCATATTGTCAAGGCTTTATTTATTTAGACAGAATAAAGTATCCAACTACAAGGTTTTTTTCCTTAAAGGAATTTTAAAGAAATTCCATGCATTATCATTTAGCAGTTTTACTAACTTTAAATATATTCAAAATGAAGTCTTATTGTAAGATTATAATTTTACTTAAATATGAGAAAAGAAAAAGCACAAATTCAGACTTTCTCTAACTAGCATACCTTTAGCAACTGACATTGCCAGGAGTGTGAATTTTCCAGCTATAAATCACTAAACACAATTGCTTAATAGTCAAATAAGGAAGGGTGTTCAGAAATGCCACATAATACTGCACAAGGATTGTATTACTCTGCAGCATTTAGAGAAAAAATAATGGTAAAAATAAAATTCCAGGATAAAAATGTTAACTTGATAAAGTATTGTGATTATATATATATATAGTCTTTCCCACCTATAAATGTTTTGTTATCCAAAGTACCCCATCCGCTGGTTCCGTGTAGTGAGCAATACTCTGGCCTTGACTTCTTTGCTGGAGCCTGAGCCCTGGGACCGCTACCACCTAAGCACACTACATCACTTATCCTATATTCAGTGCTTCCTACACCTCTCTTGAATTAGAACCTGTCTTGGTTCTCATCTTTGCAAGGGTACTCAAGTTCTCTTTAATTGTTTCTTCTATTGTCCATAAAAAAGTCCACTCACAAATATTTATAGGACAATTTTATTTACTTCCAGAGTTTTCCTATCCTGAATTCCTTATGAGCCTACTCCCTCCCCTCCAGAATATTCATCACTGGCGCAGGCTCAGAGTCATTGGACTCTAATCCAGTCCAATGTGAGCCAAAAAACTGTGGCAAGAAAGGAAAGAGGAACTCAGACAGGTAGAAGCTCCACTAACTCATTTGCATAAGAAGTGGCTTCTGTTAAGACAATAAAATATCCCTTCAGTTAAAGGTAACATCCACAGTTGTTTTTTATTAAATTCTCATATTATAAATACCCTCATAATGAAAAGAATCTAAGAAACCCATGTATTGAAAAGGGTGACACATTCTTAGCTTCCAGAGTCATGGGCAAATGTCAGGAAATCTTAGTGGAGAACAAAAAGGTTAACAGATAGTTGAAAATGGCTTAAAGTGGGCATGCGGACCCTGAGAAAACCATAATTCAAAAAGAGTCATGTACCACAATGTTCATTGCAGCTCTATTTACAATAGCCAGGACATGGAAGCAACCTAAGTGTCCATCATCAGATGAATGGATAAAGAAGATGTGGCACATATATACAATGGAATATTACTCAGCCATAAAAAGAAACAAAATTGAGTTCTTTGTAATGAGGTGGATAGACCTAGAGTCTGTCATACAGAGTGAAGTAAGTCAGAAAGAGAAAGACAAATACCATATGCTAACACATATATATGGAATTTAAGAAAAAAAATGTCATGAAGAACCTAGGGGTAAGACAGGAATAAAGACACAGATCTACTAGAGAATGGACTTGAGGATATGGGGAGGGGGAAGGGCAAGCTGTGACAAAGTGAGAGAGTGGCATGGACATATATACACTACCAAACGTAAAATAGATAGCTAGTGGGAAGCAGCCGCATAGCACAGGGAGATAAGCTCGGTGCTTTGTGACCACCTAGAGGGGTGGGATAGGGAGGGTGGGAGGGAGACGCAAGAGGGTGGAGATATGGGGATATATGTATATGTATAGCTGATTCACTTTGTTATAAAGCAGAAACTAACACACCATTGTAAAGCAATCATACTCCAATAAAAATGTTTTAAAAAAAAAAGAAAAAGAAAAGCGGAGGAGGATCAGGAGCATCCTGATGCAAGTCTGAGGGAGTCTCCCATGTCTCCCATGAGGTCTCCGCAGCTGCACTTTGCCGTATCCCACTTTGCCTCCTCTTACAGCTCTGAACACACAGACCTGTGTTGCCTCGACTCTGTCCAATTTGAACAAAAGCCGACTTCCCCATTGCCAGTGGTTTGTCTCATGCTGCGACACATGGGAGCATTCCAAAACTGGGACGTGACTGATATGAATTGAAAAATTTTACCAATTACTAACATGTTTTTAGGAAATATATCATGATGCTGAAAAAAAGTAGTTCCACTGAAAGAGATTTGGCAACTGCATCAAGGTTTGTTTCTTAAGGAACCAAAATAATGGAGCAAATAAATGTGTATATATATTATTTAACTTTCAATCTGATTTACATGCTTACTTTTGAGCAAATATGTGAACTGAGATGCCCTAAATATAATATGAAATAACATGTTTATTGTGGACGATTACACAGATGTTATTTGATAGCTCTTTACACTGTATCATTCACACAATGAGAAATATCTTTTCCTTTTCATGTTTAATAAAGTATACTGGTCTTATAACTGTATCATTTGCAGCATATAAAGCTTTTGGCTTTTAATAATTCAACTTCTTGCATTGAAGTTGATCCACATGTTAACGATTACAGTTAAGTGAATAAGGCTTTAGGCATGAAAGTGGCCCTCAGAGGCTTATGTTTCTTCTCATCTCACTAAAATGACTCTTTTGGAGCACGTTTACATAAGAAATGGATGTCATATATATTTTTTCACACTGGTTTGAATTTTCTTTCTTTTACTCCTTTTACTCTCCAATATTACACCACCTCACCTACACTGATGTATTCATTAGCTATGTTTATTGTCTATTTGTATGATTATCATATTATCATCCACAGTGTTGGAGTTTAATTTGCTCTATTTTTGTGGTAAGAATGAAACAAACTGCTTCACTAACCAGCAAACAGAATGGAGAGAGGAGCCCTTTAAAAAATATACATGTTGCAATATACAAGTTACAAGCTATAATTAAAAATATGAGAAAACCAACCTCAGTAGACCCTTTAGAAGTTAAAGGTCTATGGGAAATAGGCCACATTTTGAGTTTACCTCATTCTATTTTCATTCAAAAAATTTTTTTCTACATATACGAGGTATTTCTTGCTAGAGGATTTTGGGTGCCTGCGAATCAAGGAAATTTTGCAAATAAGGAGAAAACCACAGAAACGTCATTCACAGATGATTCAGTTTTCAGTATTATTGATACGATTTTGTAGAGATGCCAGAATCAATTAAAGCCTGTTGAAAGTACATATGTTAAAAGTAACTAATTGCTTTCAAATTTTCATTACTTTTCATTTCATAGAAAAAAGCTTTTCTTTAAAAAAAACTAAATTTTATGTTATAGGAAGAAACTAAACACATAACTATGCTTTAAGTACTTTGCAACCAGATTGTAAATAAGTTGTTTTAAAAATGGTGTCAGTCGGTCTCACCAGTTTAGAGTGGCTGGAGCAGCCTCTGGGAGGATCTTTCTGGAAATTCGCTGTCGAAAGCCAACTCCAACTTGAGCACAGCTGACATATCCAGTTTATCAAATCGCTCCATTGCCCCTGGCATTTTCTACAAAATCAGATAAGTAGGTTTTGATTTCCATCTTATACTTACAAAATTTTAAATCACTTCTAGAAAACTTAGGAGGTGCTGGGAACCATTAGTTTTCTTGAATAGTAAATAGAAAAACTGATTGTTAAATTGTATTATTTTCATTAAATTTGGGGATATTATTAAAGATTCATATGAACAGTCTCATTTTTCTGCTTATAACTATGATAGCTGCCTCCTCTCCCAAAAAAGCAGGGCTCATCTCTTATGAAAAGGCATTTTTCAGGTTGAGATCTAGACAAATTGACATTATTCAGCAACTTTATTATCATCAATTTTAGCTTTCCTTTTTTCCATTCTATGAGTCTTCCTGGGATGTGACTGACACTCACTCTTGCTCCTATAACCAAGCTGGAATTTCGTAAAGACTCCACTTCTTTGGTTTTTTCTAAGATCAAGTCCTGGGCATCCTTTTCATCCTTGTTGCTGCAATATAGAAAGAAAAAACAAATATAAAATGCAAACATGGAAAAAAATTAATCAACCTAAATGAGGATATGAGAAAGATACATGACAGCAAATCTTAGCATAAGACTATTTAAGGAGTCATAAATAATTTACAACCAACAGAAAAGAGTGAAAGTCTAGAGATGCTACCAAAATATATAGCCCTGGATTTTCACAATGCTCTTAGAAAATGTGAAGTGGCTGGCTGGATTTAAGAAACATTGGACAGGAGTAGATGAATTCCTAGGTTCAGACCATGTAGTTGGGGAAATCATTAATTCAAGGCAAAGACAGTTTTATGGACTTAATTAAGAAATGTCACTATTCTGAACTGTTTATTCTTAATTAGAGATTAATGTAAATATTAATGTAAGCACTGAAAATCTACACTACACCCAACTAAAATAGCTTACTGGTAAGCATTATGTACAGTCTATACCACTTATTACTGTAACAGCCTTAAACCTCCATTCGCAGAAGGATCGCTCAGTTAATGAGATGGTTAGTCCCATCACTCCCCAGCAAGTTCTGTGCTGGCAAATGAAAACTCAAGTATAAGAGTGAACGAAAGAAACTTTTAGACATACAAAGAGGTAGATAGTTTACAACACACAAACTTTTCTGAAAGAATTCTTCCAGGATGTTCTTTAGTGCAAAACAAAAGTCGAATTCAAGAGAGACGGAAACAGGATACAAGAACAGTGGCAACAACTATAATTGTAACTTATGATTAAGTCTAATATACTGTCAATAAATTATAATCTGGATCTAAAATCCCATATGATATCAGTGTTAGATCTGGAGTGGAACTCTCAGAGTTCTGGGCCAGTTGCAGGGAGAACACAAGAGCCCTACCCTCACTGTCTCCACTGGCCATTCAATCTTCGTGAAGCAGCAGTCATCATAGAATAATGACTCTGCTGGATCACAATCAATGCCTACCAGTAAATAAGCAAATTCTTTGAGCACCTTAGAAAAGACATGCCCTATAGAAACAGATTACACAATTTTGAATATTTTTATTGTTAATGAAAACTTAGAGCATCTTGTATCTTTACAGTAAGAGGTAATATCACAGATTCTCATATAACTGAACTTGAAAAATACATTTCTTCGTATCTGATCTCCAGAAACTCTGTTAGGCTCAATTATGATGTTTTTGTATTAAGTGTGATTATAGTGGAAATTTTTGAAATAAAGCTGCATCTCACGTATACTTACATGTGATACATGATATGAAGGGCTTTCAGGAGAAAAAATATTTTCTTGCGTGGCTTTCCTGCATGCTAATAATCAAAGAAGCAAACTGAGCACAATGCTTGAACAAATTCTTACGGAATTTAAAAGGAAATAACTGCCTACGAACAAATCACAATTGAAAGAGTTTAGGCAAGACACAAGACAAACACAAACCAAAATATGTGCAGGAAAGAAACAACAGTGAAACTAGTGTAGGCATTGGGTCACATATTCCTGGGAACCAATTTGGTTCTAACTGCTAGGATTTATGTGAACCTAAGTATATTAAAAGCATCTCTGGGGACTTCCCTGGTGGAACAGTGGTTAAGAATCCACCTGCCAATGCAGAGGGCACGGGTTTGATCCCTGGTCCGGGAGGATCCCACATGCTGAGGGGCAGCTAAGCCAGTGCGCCACAACTACTGAGCCCACGTGCTGGAACTACTGAAGTTGAGCACCTGGAGTCCGTGCTCCACAACGAAAGAAGCCACCGCAGTGAGAAGTCTGCGCTCCACAAGAGGAGTGGCCCCCGCTCACAACAATTAGAGAAAGCCCACGTGCAGCAACGAAGACCCAACGCAGCCAAAAAATAAATAAAAATAAGAAATAAAATTTTTAAAAAGCATCTCTAAATTAAGACACAAAATGGAGTGTTAATATGTATTTACCTGGCAGAGTAGTTAAAAGCATCTGAAATATATACATTCAAAAAATTGTGTGTGTGTATACATGCATCAGAAGATAGATATATAGGTATATATATATATACATATATACACATAAACATTTTGCCCCATTTATTTTATCTCTTGTTCACTCTCTTTCTCCATATGTTTCTCTTTCTGAATCATTTGAAAATAAGTCACAGACACTATGTTTTATTACCCCTTAACTACTTAAGTAAAAGAACACTTCTTATATACTCACAGTACAAAAATAAAAACCTGGAAATCCAACATCGACACAACACTATTAACTAAAATATAGCCTATATTTAAATTTTATTAATTTTCTTTATATATATGTGTGTGTGTATATATATATATTTGCACATTGTGGACACACAGCTTTTTTGTTGTTATTGTTAAATACACACCAAAAAAGAGTTAGCTTACAGAAATTGTCTTAATTTTTAATCTCAGTCAAAACTTGATAATTCAGGAAAGTGAGCTGAAGAATGTTTAAGAGTAATAAACACATGTAATTTCCTAATTCATTAATTTCATGATATATTTAAATATAGTGCTACCTGTAGTTCAAAGCACCATTTCCTGTTATAATTTGTAAGAAAAGAAAATAGAAATTTAGCTAAAAAAATAAGTATTCTTTTGAAAGCAGAAGCCCTGAAACCCAGCTCTAAGTATAAACACTATTTAACATATATTTTTTAAAAGTGTAATTGAGTTATTACTGGTAAATTAATAGGAAAAGAACTGCAGACGTTGGCCTTAAGTACCTTCCTGAGGCATTCTGTAGGGGCATAAAATCATTCACCCTACAGAATAAGGGCGTTCTGTCCTTGCTCATAGTGACACAAACAGTCCCAGGGTTTCCCCTCCTGGAGATCTTGGTGGAGCAGGGAGGCCTGAAAGTCTAGCTCCAAGTCCTGCAACTGTCCAAAGGAGTTGCCGGTGTGAGGCCAACTGCTGCTCCCTGAGGTTGGAAGGATCCTGCCTCAGGATTCCAAGGAAGGCACTGGCCTCAGTGGCAGTTAAATGAGAAGACATAACTGTACAGGCTTGATGGGCATCCAAGTATAATGGCCCATCCTGTGGGAAAGGAGGAAATCCTTCCCTGGATCATAGGGTGGGAGAAATCCAAAAGGACATTCTGGTGATGACATTGTGATACTGAATCATTCAACATAGCCTTTGAACTCTGAACTTTCATATATATACATATATATACAAAATATATATGATTTTATGTATATATATATATGTAGGACAAGAAGAAATTGCTATAAGTCATTTCATAATTTTTTTATTCTGTTTTGTTTTGTTGAGATATTTCCTTTTGGTAACCATTAATTTTGATAAAATTTCAAACTTGCAGAAAAGCTTAAGAATAGACAAAGACCTCCTGTAAATTCTTTATCAAATTTACCATTTTAAATATTTTGCCCCATTTACTTTACCTCTTGCTTACTCTCCCGCTCCATTTGTTTCTTTGTTTTGTTTTGTTTTGTTTCTGAATCATTTGAAAGTAAGTCACAGACATTAAGCTTTATTACCCCTGAGATACTTAAGAATAAGGACACTCCTTACATAACCACAGTACAAAATTTAAAACCTGGAAATTCAACATCAACACAACACTATTAACTAAAATATAGCCTCTATTCAAATTTTGTTAATTGATCTAATAATGTCCTTTGTAATTATTTTTCTCCAGGTTCAGGATGGAATCCAGGACTGCTAGCTGCATTTAGGGGACATCTTTAATCTGGAGACATTCCTCAGTTTGTCTTTGTCTTTTATGACTTGGAGACTTTGACAAATACAGATCAATTATTTTCAGTTTTGTTTCCACATGATTAGATCCATGTTAGCAGCTTGGAAAGGAATTCCGTAAAACTGATGTTCTGCCCAATTGCACCCTATAAGATGGCACAAACTCCAACGCCATGTGCCCCAGGGTCACTTGATGCCCATTTGTTGGTGATATTAACTTTGGGTAACCAGATTGCTTCTTTACTGTAAATTTTCTGTTCTCCATTTCTAACTAATAAGCTGTTCTGTAGGAAAATATTTCAAAATTCAGCAGTTATCCTGTTCCTCATCAAACTTTCATCCACTGACCATTCTTACCTGAATGTTATTAATATGCTCTGAAGACAGGTTTCCAATGTCGTCATTCCTTCTACATTTGTTAATTGGCATTCACTATAAGAAACAGCTTTTCCTTTTCTCTCACTTATTATGTATTCTTTAATTTATTTATACCTGAATATACTAATGGGCTCTGATTTCATCTTATTCCTTATTTATTTTGATGCTCAATTGTCTCCTGCATTAGTCAGCTCAGGGTACTATAACAAAATACCATAGGCTGGGTAGCTTAGACAACAGAAATGTCTTTCTCACAGTTCTGGAGGCTACAAGCCCAAGAACAAGGCATCATAAAAGTAGGTGTCACCCTGAGGCTTCTTCTTTTGGCTTGTAGGTGGCCGCCGTCTCACTGTGTGCTCAGATGGCCTCTTCTTCGTGTGTGCTTGGAGAGAGAAAGAGCGGTTTTGATGTCTCTTATAAGTGCCTCACTCTCATGACCTCATCAAACCTAGTCACTTCCCAAAGCCCCCACCTCCAAATCCCATCACATGGAGGTTAGGACTTCAACATATGAATTTAGGAGGGGAAAAAATATTGATCCCGTCTGGACAATTATCTCCTATTGGTCAGAGGGAAACACTTCAAGCAGACTCTTAAGTCCTTTTCATAAGCTCCAATATTATTTGAAGGCTTAATTGTTTTCTGGCATAAGATGTACCAAGGTCATCTTGTTCTTTCACTGTCCTAGATATGGAATCAAGAATTTTCCGAGGACCCCTTTTTCTTTTTGTGGGGATTGATATTTAGAAAACAGCACACTATATGTGCTGCTTGCTACTGGCTTATTGCTCATTGCTACTGGCTTATCCCTGCTCTCATTCCTCTCAGCAGAAAGAACTAGGTGAACATGCAGATATGTGCACACGCATATACATATATGCGCACACATATACGTATACAAACATACATATACACGTACACGTACCACTCAAATACACATACCCATGTACACATACATGCCTGTACACATACCACACATGCACAAACTTATATATACACACACAGACACAGAGGCACAGACATATATACATGTATATAAGCTTTATAAAAATAATAAAATGAAACACAAAATAGACATTTTAAATCTGATTCCTGAACCTGACACTATTACAGAAGCATATCTCTTAGGAAATGGAGTAGGAGCCAGGCAACATGGTGGACAAACCTCATAGAATCAGGAGTCATTGACTCTTACCACACCTGTTCACCTGAGAAACAGCTGTGAAGCATGCTAAGCAGAGTGGCAGCTGTATCTCTTAGCAATACCTTGAGTCTTAAATGTTCTGTGTTCAAAATCTCTACTCCTATAGTCACAAAGGTCATTCACACTTACTTTAATGTTGGAATAAATATGGCTATATAACAACAACTCTTAGCCTATAAAACGTAGAGATGAATATCTGTTTTCCTTGGGGACTTTGCTAGTGCAGAGCCTTCATTTGGTTGGGCTCATACTGAATTATGCACAAAGAGGCAAGCAGTGGAAGGCAAGACTCCATGGGACATAATCTAGTCCCTTAATCTCAACTCTAGACCATGAGGAAATTCTCATTTAAATGAGAATTAAATGCAGTTCATTCAATGCTCTTAGCTATATTAAATTAATAGGTAGTATTCTATATTATAAATCTCTTTTATAATGTAATCTTTGAGGGCAGGATTGATACACTCATAGAATTTTAGTGGACTTTCTAAAATCTGCTAAGAGAAGGCTGGAAGGCAGTGTGAAAGAATGCTGTATCAATGCTTGCTGAATGATGGATGTTATCAATGAGACCATCCAGTGTGGGTCAGCTCAGGGACACTCCAGATGATGGTTTCCAAGACAAGAGTAAATAAGGACCAGTTGGTCTGAAAAGTGTAATTGGAAACTGTTCTACATACATCAAATTGTTTAAGAAAATTAATTAATTCAAGGAAGATAGATGATTATCTGCCACCATATGAAGTTTTGCTTGTTAGTGAGGGATTACACACATACACAATCACACACAATATTATTGAAAAAATTTTAATGATGGTTCTTTCCAGAGTACTGTGTTCACTAATACATCTGGATAAGAGGAACTGTGTAGAAATTGTATACAAACTCCTCTAACCTCTTCCAACAAGCTCTAGTTTCTCCCTATCTTAAGCCAAAAAGAAAAATGTTAAAACTTCAACTCTCAGCTAAGTTTACCCCAGAATGACTATAAAATAAGACTAAAATAGCATAAAACAAAAATCCAGGTCTTTGAAGCCATTTGAGGACAGCCAAAGCCACCAAGATACCAGAGTAAAGGGAAATACATAGAGTGGGCCTTATATTCACCACAACCCTTTCCTTCAGAGCATTTGTTAGTTTGCCATTCTGTGCACAGACACAAAACAAAAAATAGCAGCCCAGAGCTTACAGCAATCTTACTGGGCTGCAGGAGCTGATGGCCAAAATTTGAGAAGAAAGGGAATCAAAGAGGACTTGACATTCTGCATGCAACTTCCTTCTTCACAGGGCATTTGATATATTCTAGGCTGTACCTATGGAACAAAGAAGACAAGCAAAAAAGCAGTTTTAAGAGACTACAAAATGAAAGCAGAGTTTCAGCTGTTTAATAGTGCTGGAGAAATGGAAGTTGGAGTTCAGAGCCTATCAAAGAGCAGAAGTCCTTGTCAACATTCGAGGTTTTCATTTGAGACCTCAGAAAGTCTCCACCATGGGAGTCAGAACAAACTAGAAAATGCCAGCTTTAACAATGTCTGAAATACCATCTGAACTGGATTCAGGTGAACTATCCACTCTCTATCTGCCTACCAACAGAAAATCCAATCTAAGGAAAAACAGCTTCATCCTGAGCCTCTATAGTTGCTTATGAAATTTCTGTTATTTAATGAAAAGGCAGTGCACTAAGAATTCAGGAAACATGATCAGGTAATCAAAAATACAAAAGTAAAAACAGACAATAGAGAAAACCCACAGGTAAACTATATCGTGTCATGTCTCCAATCCCGCAGAGGCCAACTGTGAGTCAGAATTTATTCAGAAATGCACTAGTGAGCAATAATTATGGAAGGGAGGGTACAGGGGCAGAACTGGGAAGAGAGAGAAGTTGAGTCATCATGAAGACCCAATTATAGTCTAAACTGACTCCATGGAGAACTCTAGATCAAGAATGGGCTTTCTGAGTTGTGTCAACTTGTGCAAAGATAAGCAGACATTTATGTTACTCATCAGTCAATGGATGTGGGCTTCCCTAGGGTGGTAAAACCTTGGCAAAGTGGTTCTGCATCTACAGCTGAGGCAATCCTGGAGTTACTGAGAGCTGAAAGTAGTCTGCTGACAGAACTCCGAGAAGTGGAGCCAACAAACGTTTCAGTGAAGAGGGAATGTGGGTACACATCACATGTTCAAGAGGATATATAAAAGATGAAAGATAGATAAAACTAAACTGGGATTTTAAAAAGATGTCATGTTATTGGGACATATGAAAAAACAGAAGCCAAGACAAGATTCGATGTGCAAGATATTTATTAGGAGAAACACTTGTAAGAGTGTATTAATCATGTTTATTATTTTCTATATTTTATGATGCTTTGATATCTTGAAGCCTTATGGACCCAGAGAGAGGTTGACCCTTGCAGGGTTAGCTAACTCCTAGAGATAGCAAACAACTTGCCTGAAAGCATGCCTTTGATATGCAAACCAACTAACCCAGAGCCTATACCCCCAACTACTTCCTTTATCTAATTCTCACACACACCAAGCCAGTACTCCTCCTGCCCTACATCACCTCTGTAACAGGTACCAGACAACTAAGGATGACTTCTATAGCCCAGATTCCACCAAAATCATTCAAACTATCCAATCTTAGACCTGCTCAGATGCTTAGCCTGTCTTACCTTTCCTCCCCATGAAACCACAATAAATTCTCTGGCCCATGCTCTCCCCTCTCCTTCTCCCTCCTGACTGACCCTGGTGCTTCCCCATGTGTCCCTGCAGGGCACAGTATGCTCCTTCCCCTTGGGAATTTTAAGCAATAAACTCCTCCTTCAAGGCAGTCATCAGTCCATATCTGTCATCTTACCATACCTAATTAAATCAAATCCAAGCTACCCACCAAAACAGAGAGGAAATGGAGAGGGACCCTGGGAGAACCCAGATATGACCCCAGGAGAAGGAAAGAGAGAAGAAAAGAACATGTGTGGAAGGACCTTATACTGAAGTGCAGTTCTAAGGTATGCCTGGCAAGGATGTCGGGGACACCTTAAGGCAAACTCTCCTGGCAACTTAGTCCTCCACCTCTCAGGACCATCCTGCCCTTGGTATTCCTACAAAGCTCACTGGCTGGGATCAGCCTGTGGGAATCACAGCCCCAGTACAAACACTGTGATGAATTTAGAATGCAGCAGCTGAGACCAATGGCCAATTAAATATGGTCCCTACTTTGGGAGGTGAGAGGTGCATTCTCATGGCCACCAAAGATGGTAATTCTAGAACATAAAACATGTAACTTGAAACAGAGATTCAACAGATGGGATATTAGTGAACAGGAAGATAGGTCAATAAAATTTTTTTCGATAGAAAAATTATGGGAAGGGAGAAGGAAAATATAGAAAGTTTGAAGACTGTACATGAAAAGCAGTGAAAATGTATAACAAAAGTATTTATAGTGCAAGAATAATGAAGAGGGAGAATTGGACAAAAGTAGTATTAGAAAAGGTACTGACCAAGAATTTTCCAAAATTAATATCAAGTGACAAATTCAGAAAGCTCTACAAACCTCAAATCTGACAAACAAAAATTAAGCCAAATCTAAGTTTATCTTACTAAAATTGCCGATAATCAGTGACAAAGAGGGGGAAAAGAATCATTTTGCTTTCAAATGGAAAACAATAACATTTTTCATAAAAATTATGGGAGTATCTCTCTCATTATTTGGTCAATAAAGGAAAAACAATTTTTAACTGCTTAATGAAAATAACTGCCAGCTTACAATTCTATACCCAGTAAAGAATATACTTCAAAAAAGCATGTGGGGGCTTCCCTGGTGGCGCAGTGGTTGAGAGTCCGCCTGCCAATGCAGGGGACATGGGTTCGTGCCCTGGTCTGGGAAGAATCCCACATGGGGTCCGTGCGCCATGGCCACTGAACCTGCGCGTCTGGAGCCTGTGTTCCGCAACGGGAGAGGCCACAACAGGGAGAGGCCCGCATACCGCAAAAAAAAAAAAAAAAAAAAAAAAGCATGTGGTTATACTGGAGATATAATATGGAACAAGATGAGTATCATTTACATGGCTGTATGGCATATTTGAAAGTTTTTAAGACAGTAAATCTTAAGAGCTCTCATCACATGGGGAAAAAAACATTTTTTAACTACATGAGATGATGGATCCTATCTGTAACAATTACAAATTCACATATTCTTTTACTTGGCTATTCCACATATAAGAATTTATACTACAAATAAACCCTCAAATGTTTGCAAGAATGTACGGATAACATTATCTGTGGCTTTGTTTAAGGATGGCAAATGGTTAAATCAATTTTCATACTTTAACTCAATGGAATACTAAGTGGCCATATCAAGGAAATGATCATGTATTGATAGATTGATCACCACTATATTCTTAAATGAAAAAAGCAAAATATATAACAGAATACACAGTATGCTATCTTTTGTGACAAGGAGAGTATAAAAGTATATATGAGTATTTGTATCTTCCCTGAATGTACACATAAATTTTCTTTGAACAAATAGGTTAGAAATTAATAATATTGCTTGCCAGCAGGGAGAGAAATTGATTAAGTGGGAAACAGTAGAATAAGGGAGATTTTTCACTGTATGCTCTTTTGTATCTTGTTAATTTATTATCTATTCTGTCTATTAAATTATTTTAAGTAAACACTGGAAGTTTCCAGTTCTGGTAAAGATGGAACAAGCACACTCCATCTTATTGAATGCAAATAAAATCCTAGGGCAGAATAAATGGAACAGCTATCTGAGGACTCTGAAATGTAAATCGTAAAAGGTAGATTGAAGAAACAAACCAGAATCCAAGTAAGAACAATCCAGCAGTAAGGTTCTTAGATATTCCCCCCCGACCTTTGGTATCTCCTGACCTGAATTCAAAGTCAACTTGAAACCTGAAATGGCACAAAAGGTGTAGAGAGAATGAATTCTAAGAGAAGCCTTTTCTTTCTGATCTACCTTTAACAATAAAGAAGGGTGACTCGTGGGGGAGAATCAGATCAAGAGGTGAAGTCAAGGGCCAAGGAGAGTTATTTCTAGACCTTGAAACCTAATTGAGGAACCCCCAATATTTACCTGGCTAGATTTCAGAACGTGTATGATAAAGTGACTACTTTTTTACCTTCCATTTTGCCTCATTTTGAATCACAATGTCTAAAGCTTCTATCCTATGCCTGCTATCATACCCTTGTATAATTCCATTCTGCTGAAGGTGGGTGGGTCCTGTGACCTGCTTGTAGCTTATAGAATATGTCAAAAGTGATAGCATGTTACACCTGTGACTATATTGCCTTATATAAAATTCTATCTTGCTAGCATAGATTCTCCTTCAGAGCATGATGAAGTAAGTATCCATGCTGGAGAAGCTCACATGACGAAAGCAGATGGCCTATAAGATCTGAGGGAGCCTCCAGCTGATAGCCAGTGAAAGTCATATAGCTGCAAGAAAATACATTCTGCCAACAACATGAATGAACCAGAAGTAAATGCTTCTCCAGTTAAGCCTCCAGATGAGAATACAGCCTGACCAATACTTTGACTGCGGCCATATGAGACACTAAGCAGAAGACCCATCTAAATTTTATCTGGACTCTCCTGACCCACATAACCTCTGAGATAATAAATGTATGTTCTATTTTAGCCACTAAGTTTAAGGCCATTTGTTATGCAGCAATAGAAAAATGAATATAGTGGAATGAAATGCACTGAACGACAGAGAGAAAAATAGATTGGAAAACAAAAAAGGAACAGAGCCTCAGACCTATTAGACAACATCAAAGGGTTTAATATTTGTGTCACTGCAGTCCTAGAAGAGAAGAGAAAGTGTGCAGAAAAAAATATTTTAAGAAATCATGACTAAAAACTTCCCAAGATTGGCAAAAGACATAAACTTCCACATTGAAGAAAGTCAGTGAATCCAAATAAATCCGTACACAGATACATCATGAGCAAACTGCTCAAAAAAAAAAAAAAAAACAGAGAAAAATAATGCATAACACAGAGACAAACAGTGATTTGAATGACCTGTTTCTCATCCAAAACCATAGTGGCATAATTCAAAAAGAGTCATGTACCACAATGTTCATTGCAGCTCTTTACAATAGCCAGGACATGGAAGCAACCTAAGTGTCCATTGACAGATGAATAGATAAAGAAGATGTGGCACATATATACAATGGAATATTACTCAGCCATAAAAAGAAATGAAATTGAGTTATTTGTAGTGAGGTGGATGGACCTAGAGTCTGTCATGCAGAGTGAAGTAAGTCAGAAAGAGAAAAACAAATACCATATGCTAATACATATATATGGAATCTAAAAATTAAAAAAAAAGGGTTCTGAGGAACCTAGGGGCAGGACAGGAATAAAGACGCAGACATAGATAATGGACTTGAGGACACGGGGAGGGGGAAGGGTAAGCTAGGATGAAGTGAGAAAGTGGCATGGACTTATAAATACTACCAAATGTAAAATACATAGCTAGCGGGAAGCAGCTGCATAGCACACGGAGATCAGCTCAGTGCTTTGTGACCAACTAGAGGGGTAGGATAGGGAGGGTGAGAGGGAGACGCAAGTGGGAGGAGATATGAAGATATATGTGTATGTATAGCTGATTTACTTTGTTATAAAGCAGAAACTAACACACCATTGTAAAGCAATTTTACTCCAATAAAGACGTTGAAAAAACAAAAAAAAAAAACCATAATGGTCAGAAGACAGTGGAACACATGTTATGCTAGGAGAAAAAAAATCCATGTGCATGTAAAATATTATTCAGGAATGAAGGCAATAAAAAGATATTCTCAGATGAAGGAAAACTAAGAGAATTCGTCACCAGCAAACCCGCTGTAAAAGAAATGCTAAAAGAGTTCTTGTGAAATAACACCCAAAGAAAATATAGAATTTCAGGAATAAGAAAAGAGAAAAAGAAATAGTAAGTATCTATTTAAATATTTTAAAATTTTCTCTGCTTAAGTTCTTTTAAATATGTGTGACAACTAAAATCAGAAATTATAACATTGTCTTATAGGATTTTGAATATATTTCTACAACATAAATGGGGGAAAGTTAATGGACTTATGTGGTGGTAAAGTTTCTATATTCAACTTGAAGTGGTAAAATGTAAAATTCTTAGTATAATGAGAAATGTTAAATATGTATATTTTAATACTTAGAGCAATCAATAGAAAATTACAGAAATATTATTTTTAAAATTCAATAGATAATTTTAAATGGAAACCTAAAAACAAGTCAAATACTTCAAAAGAAGTCAAGAAAGAGTAACCAGGAATAGAAAACAGAATAAACAGAATAAACAGAAAACAAGTAATAGGAGAGTAGACCTAAATGCACACATATCAATATTATGTTATATGTTAATGGTATAAACACACAAATTAAAAGACAGAGATGGTCGGAATGAATTTAGAGCTGACTGTATGCTATTTGGAAGAAATGCAGTTTAAATAAATGATACACACAGGTTAAATGGGAAAGGATGAAAAAAGGATAAACCATGCAAACACTGGTGAAAGCAGGAGAGGTTACACTAATATCAGACAAAGTAGATTTCTGAGCAAGGAAAAACAACATGAATAAAGAAAAACATTAAACAATGACAAAAGTGTCAAATAACAAAGAATACATAATAGTCCTAATGTGTATGCATCAAACAACAGAGATTCAAACCACATGAAGCAAAAACTGAAAGAATGGGCAGATCTACAGTTACCGTTGAAGACTTCAATATTCCATTCTCAATTATCAACACAACAATCAGAGAGAAAATCAGCATGAATATAGAAGAACTGAACAACGTCATCTAACAACTTGATCTAATATTTATAGAACACTTCATCCAACAGGAGCAGAATTTTCATCAAGAGAGATCATATCCTGGGTCATAAAACAAACCTCAACAATCAGACAGAATGTGTTCTCTGACCATAATTAAACTATCTAGAAATCAATTATAAAATAACTGAAAATTCTCCAAATATTTAGAAACAAAAAACACACTTTTAAATAACCTATGTGCAAAGAGGAAGTTTCAAGGGAAATTAGAAAATATTTTTTTGAACTGAATGAAAATGAAAATATAGCTCATCAAAATTTGTGGAATGTAGCTAAAGCACTAGAGAGAAATTTATAGATTTAACTGTTTATTTAGAAAAGAAGAAAAAAATTCAACTCAGTAATCTTAAATTTGCAACTTAAAAACTAGAAAAAGAAGAAGGAAAAAATGCAAAACTAGTGGAAAAAAAAGAATTAGTACAGATAAGAACAAAGGTCAGTGAAATTGAAGACAGCAAAACAGTAATGAAAATGAATAAAACCCAAAACTGATTCTTTTTTAAAAATTAATAACTTTGATAAACCTCTAGCCAAAATAACAATGAAAAAGAAAGAGAAGACACAAATTATCAATATCAGGAGTGGAAAAAAAAGGATATCACCCCAGACCTCACAGATATTAAAAGGATAATAAGAGAGCAATATAACAATTCTAGGCACATAAATTAGACTTAGATAAAATAGATGAGTTCCTTGAAAGCCATAAACTATACTAAAGTTCACCCAAGAAAGACTAGACAAGCCAAAGAGTACTATATCTAACAAGGAAATTAAACTTATAATTTAAAAATACCCCTTTGCAAAAGACTACAGGCCCCAATAGTTTCACTGGAAAATACTATCAAATCTTTAATAAAGAAATAAATCTTCATAAATAAATGGTGCCAGAATAATTAGTTACTTGTATGCAAAAGAAAAAATACCTCAAACTAAACTTCACACCTTATACAAATAGTAACTCAAAAATGTATCACAGATCTATGTGTAAAATGTAAAACTATAAAACTTTTAGAAGAAAACATAGGAGACAATCTTAATTACCTTGGTTGAGCAAAGTGTTCTTGGCATGTTTTAAAAGAAAAATAATAATAATTGGACTTCATCAAAATTTAAAACTCTTGCTCTGTAAAATATATTATTAAAAGAATGAAGAAACAAGGTATAGACTGGGAGAAAACATTTACAAAACACTTATCTGACAAAGAACTTATATCCAAAGAACTTATATTTTTAAAAAAATTCCCAAATCTCAACAGTAATAAAACAAACCAACTTTTTTAAGTGGCAAAACATTTGAACAGACATTTCACCAAGGAAGATGTATTGTTGGCTCATCAGAAGATGCTCAGTATAATTAGCCATTATCTATTTAGGAAATGCGAATTAAAATGATAATGAGTTATAGTTTCACACATATTAGAACAGCTTAAATTTTTTAAAATGTCAATGCCATGTCTGGCAAGAACACAGGGTAACTTGAATTCTCATACATTGTTAGTAAGAATGCAAAATGATACAACCATTGTGGAAAAGAGCTTGGTAAGTTCAAGAAGTTAAATATACAAACACTATATGACCCGACAATCCTAATCCTATGTATTCATTCTTAATAAATAAAAACATATTGACAGAAAATCTATACACAAATGTCTATAACAGCACTCTTTATAAATCATCAAAAGCTGCCAACTAGAGAAATGTCTTTTAATACGTTATTCAGTAAATTCTGATACATCCATACAATGGAATATTAGTGAACAATAAAAAAACCTGAACTATTACAATACACAACTTTGACAAAACTTAAGGACATTACACTGACTGAAAAAATCCAACCTCAAAAAATTATATACTGTATGATTCCATTTATACAGTACTCTATACGTGTGTTCAAACTCATACAACTGTACACAAGAGAAAGTTGACTTACAATATGTAAAATTTTTAAATAATATAAATTAAAATAAACAATGCAGGGCTTCCCTGGTGGCACAGTGGTTGAGGGTCCGCCTGCCGATGCAGGGGACACGGGTTCATGCCCCAGTCCGGGAAGATCCCACATGCCGTGGAGCTGCTGGGCCCGTGAGCCATGGCTGCTGAGCCTGCACGTCCGGAGCCTGTGCTCCGCAACGGGAGAGGCCACAACAGTGAGAGGCCTGCGTACCGCAAAAAAAAAAAAAAAATCATGTACTCCAATGTTCACTGCAGCATTATTTACAATAGCCAGGACGTGGAAACAACCTAAATGTCCATCAACAGATGAATGGATAAAGAAGATATGGTACATATATACAATGGAATATTACTCAGCCATAAAAAGGAAAGAAATTGGGTCATTTGTAGAGAGGTGGATGCACCTAGAGTCTGTCATACAGAGTGAAGTAAGTCAGAAAGAGAAAAACAAATATTGTATATTAACACATATATGTGGAATCTAGAAAAATGCTACAGATGAACCAGTTTCCAAGGCAGAAACAGAGACACAGATGTAGAGAACAAATGTATGGACACCAAGGTGGGAAAGCAGGGGAGGGGTGGTGGTGGTGGTGGGATGAATTGAGAGATTGGGATTGACATGTATACACTAATATGTATAAAATAGATAACTAATAAGAAGCTGCTGTGTAAAAAAATAAAATAAAATGCAAAATAAAATTTCCCTACAGTTGTGGGTGAGCTAGGAATCATTCCCCATTTGGCTCATTTGTGGCTCAACGAACCAATCTCATAATTGGCCACTTGAGAATGGAAAATTCTCATTTGGCCTTTCCCTTTAGTCTTGTCCAAGTATCCTACATTTTGACTGCACTAAAAGATTACTAAATACAAGAAAGGAAAAGGAAAAAGGAGAAATATACTAACCTGTGCACTTAGCATATTTTATACAACTATCATCAATCTACAGGTGGGCCAGTTCCACAGCTAAGGTACTAAGGTCTCCCAGAGCCTTCTGCTATGGCCCAACTGCACCAGAAGGTTTGAGGTGAACTGACTATATGTAATAGAGATTTAATTCTCGTGATAAAGTAGCGAGTGAAAGATGAAGTACAGCAAGGGACAGGTACGGCCATAAGAATTTTTCAGCAAACTTTCTTTAATTTTCTACTCGACATTAGTAATAATCAGATATTCTGTGGGTGATATTTCCTTCCTTGAATGGTTTATGGAAAAAGCCATCACCCACCTATCCTGACACAGGCAGAAAAAGAGACAGACTTGTGTACACACAACTCCATAAACATGACAGACCCCTGCCTCACTCACTCATGTCTGAGATGACTGACAGTAATGATATCTGATTCTAACTCCTTCTTTCTCATTTGGGACTCAGGGAAGTGGGCCACCTTTAAGGGAAATATCACCAAGTAGGAAGCATATAAAAGTTCCCTTGACAAAGAACAGACACACAGACTTCACAGGGTCTCTCATGCTTTTATTCCCTCTCTTGTAACTTATGTAAATGGTCTTCTGGGAAGACAATGGTCCCACCTCATGGTATTCTCAAGTGACAGCTTGGCATATCTATCTTTCCTGAAATGAAAAAGAATTGTTACAGCACAAATAGCCAAAAATCTTGTCCTGCAAAGTGGTATTTTCCAAGGGTCCACTGAACACCAGGCAGGCTTGAGTTTCCTTAATAACGTCCCAAACCATTGTCAGTGCAGCTACAGCCAAACCCAGCTACAGCCTTGGCCTCTGTCCTCATAGTGCCCCATTATCCAGCAGGTACCCCAGACACTCACATCTGTCTAATTGTTACCACTTTTGTGGCCTTTTCCCAGCCCACACGTTTGCTTCTGTCTTTCCCCTGACTTCATATTTGCCCCTGTTCATACCCTTGTTTCCTCCAGCCTTTTCCTACCCAGTCCCTACCACTTCTCCCCATCCCCTCTGCTCACTTATTTCAGGATTTTCACTCAATACCTTTTCTTCTCAACAGTTCTTTTCTGTTTCTCTAGTCCCTCCCGGTCACTTGGTCATTGATCAAAAGACAGTTTTTGAGAGAGATAATAAAAAGTTTTGGCAAGGATGTGAAGAAATTGCAACCCTTATACAATGCTGGTGGGAATATGCAATGGTGCAATTGTTAGAGAATAAAGTCTGTCAGGAGGGAATTCACAGAACATGTGAAGTAGGATGTGCCAGGAGTCTGTCTCTCCATCTAGACAAAAATTGCACTGACAGAATCTGTCTGATGTAACTATATTGGAAATCTGGAGCCTATTGAAGGCTTGCAACTTCCAGGGAAGTCTTGGATGGTAAATTGTAGTCAATTTGGGGCAATTTCAGCTCTTACCACAGTAGCAGCTACCCATCCCCCAACTACAGCCATGTGGCAGGCAGCTGTGCACGTGTTCTATGAGCAACTTGAACAGAGCTTGTAGGAGATGGGATGAGGAAAAAGGACTCTATCCTCCAAATATGGGGGGATCTGTGCTCTAATTGTTTTGGGGGTTTTTTTGTAATGTATTTTTTTAACATCTTTATTGAAGTATAATTGCTTTACAATGGTGTGTTAGCTTCTGCTGTATAACAAAGTGAATCAGCCATACATATACATATATCTCCATATCTCCTCCCTCTTGCATCTCCCTCCCACCCTCCCTACCCCACCCTTCTAGGTGGACACAAAACACCGAGCTGATCTCCCTGTTCTATGAAGCTGCTTCCCACTAGCTATCTATTTTATGGTTGGTAGTGTATATATGTCCATGTCACTCTCTCACTTTGTCCCAGCTTACCCTTTCCCCTCCCCTTGTCCTCAAGCCCATTCTCTATGTCTGCATCTTTATTCCTGTCCTGCCCCTAAGTTCTTCAGAACCAGTTTTTTTTTTTTTTTAGATTCCATATATGTGTGTTAGCATATGGTATTTGTTTTTCTCTTTCTGACTTACTTCACTCTGTATGACAGTCTCTAGGTCCATCCACCTCACTATAAATAACTCAATTTAGTTTCTTTTTATGGCTGAGTAATATTCCACTGTATATATGTGCCACATCCTCTTTATCCACTCATCAGTTGATTGGACACTTAGGTTGCTTCCATGTCCTGGCTATTGTAAATAGTGTGCTCTAATTGTGGATTGCTGCTTCTGGTCACAGAGGCACAGATGAAGAGTCAGGAAATCATTGTTACTGCACCTCTGCCCATTGTTTCAAGCCCCTCCTCTTTTGGCTAATGTGATTTCCAGGAAATTTCAAGGGCTGGTGCCATTTTATTCCACTACATGTTTTGCTTTTCCTCATTCAGATGCCAGACATTAAAGACTAGGACATCCAAAAACAAGTGCACATACAGGAAAAATTTAGAAAGTTTCTGTGCATGCCTAAAGTATCAGGAAAGACAGAAGAAGACATTAGGTTTATATCACATGCTGATGCTCAGTACAGAGAGGCTGCAATAGTCAACAAAAACAAAACCAATAGACAAAAACAATGACAAAAAATAACAAGCCCTGGGGAAGGCTGGAAACCCTGATTTCCAGAGTTACCAAATTATTAAATTCAAGTGTCCAGTGTTCCATAAAACCACAAGGCATACAAAGAAACAAGAAAGTATGGCCCAGGGACTTCCCTGGTGGTCCATTGGGTAAGATTCCATACTCCCAATGCAAAAGGGCTGGGTTCAACTCCTGGTCAGGAGACTAGATCCCACATGCATGCCACAAGTAGGAGAAGTCCGCATGCCGCAACCAGAAGTCCGCATGATGCAACCAGAAGATCGTGCATGCCGGACTTCCCTGGTGGCACAGTGGTTAAGAATCCACCTGACAATGCAGGGGACACGGGTTTGAGCCCTCGTCCAGTAAGATCCCACATGCCGTGGAGCAACTAAGCCTGTGTGCCACAACTACTGAAGCCCGCGCACCTAGAGCCCGTGCTCTGCAACAAGAGAAGCCACCACAGTGAGAAGCCCGCACACCACAACAAAGAGTAGCCCCCGCTCACCGCACCTAGGGAAAACCCGCGCACAGCAATGAAGACCCAATGCAGCCAAAAATAAATTAATTAGTTAATTTAATTTTTAAAATAAATGGATATTAAAAAAAAAGATCCCACATGCCAAAACTAAAGATCCCACATGCCGCAACTAACACCCACCGCAACTAAGACCCTCCGCAGCCGAAATAAATAAAAATAAATAAATAAAATATTACACACAAAAAAGAAAGTATGCCTCATCCAAAGGAAAATAATAATTCAACAAAATTTGTCCCTGAAAAATACTTAACATAAGACACATTAGACAAAGTCCTCAGAATAACAGTCT
Source organism: Lagenorhynchus albirostris (assembly GCF_949774975.1). NCBI lineage: Eukaryota > Metazoa > Chordata > Mammalia > Artiodactyla > Delphinidae > Lagenorhynchus > Lagenorhynchus albirostris. The sequence goes on along the minus strand of NC_083101.1, from coordinate 95,721,696 downwards.
TAAAGATGCTTGAAGAATTAAAGGAAGATGTGGAAAAATCAAGAAAATGATGTATGAACAAAATGGAAATATCGATAAAGAGATAGAAAACCTTAAAAGAAATCAAAATGAAATTCTGGAGCTGAAAATTACAAAAACTTAAATTTAAAAGTTTACTAGAAGGATTCAAAGACAATTTTGAGCAGGCAGAAGAAAGAATCCGTAAACTTAAATACAAGACAATGGAAATTATCAAGACTGAGGAACAAAAAGAAAAGAAGAATGAAGAAAAGTGAACACAGCCTAAGAGAAATAGGGACACCATCAAAAGAACTAACATATACATCATGGGAGTCCTAGAAGAAGTAGAAGATAAATGGGCAGAGAGGATACTTGAAGAAATGATGACTGGAAACTTCTCAAATTAGAAGAAAGACATGAAAATAAACATACAAGAAACTCGATAAACTCCAACTTAGATGATCACAAAAAACCCACACCAAGACACATTAGAATCAAACTTTTGAGAATTAAAGATAAAGAGCAATCTTGGAAGCAGCAAAAGAGAAATTAATCATCATTTACAAGTGATCCTCAGTAAGATTATAAGCAGATTTCTTATCAGAAACTTTGGAGGCCAGAAGACAGTGGGTTGATTTATTCAAAGTGCTAAAAGGAAAAAAACTCTCAAGCAAGAATACTATATCTGGCAAACTGTTATTCATAAGTGAGAGGAAAATCAAGACATTCCCAGAGAAACAAATGTTAAGGGAGTTTCTGACCACCAGAACTTCCCTGCAAGAAATGATCATTAAAGTCCTATGAAGTGAAATGAAAGGACAAAGATGGTAACTCAAAGATGTGTGGAGAAATAAAATCTTAATAAAGATAGTTACATGGACAAATATAAAAGCTAGCATTATTGTGACAATGGTTTGTAACTTTACTTTTTGTTTTCTGTATGTTTTAAGAGACCAATACAGTGGGATAGATTTAGAAATCAATAACATAAAGAAAACTGAAAAATTCACAAAACAGTGGAAATTAAACAACATACTTTTAAACAACCAATGGGTGAAAGAAGAAATCACAAGGGAAATTCAAAATTAGAGATGAATGAAAACAAAAACATACCAAAACTTATGGCTCTCAGCGAAAGTGGTGTTAAGGAGGAAATTTATAGCTATAACAGCTTACATTTAAAAAACTAGAAAGATCTCAAATCAACAACCTAACTTTACAACTTTAGGAACTTAAAAAGAAGAACAAACTGAAACCAAATCTAGCAGAAGGAAGGAAATAAAGATTAAGCCAGAGATAAATGAAATACAGTATACATAAACAATAAAGAAAATCAATAAAACCAAAAAGTGTTTCTTTCAAAAGAGGAACAAAATTGGCAATACTTTAGCTAGATGGACCAAGGGAAAAAAAAGAGAGAAAACTCAAATTACTAACACCAGAAGTGAAAGTGGGGGCATTACTATAAATTCCACAGAAATAAAAAAGAAAATACTGTGAAAAAAAAGAAAGAAAGAAAGAAAGTACTGTGAATTTTTGTACTCAAAAAAAATTGAATAACCTAAATTAAGTGGACAAATTCCTAGAAACACAAAACCTACCAAGACTAAATCACGAAGAAATAGAAAGAGAATAGACCTGTAACTGGTAAGGAAATTGAATCAGTAATCAAAACTCTCCCCAAAAATAAAAGCCCTGGATCTGTTGGCTTTCCTGTGAATTCTACCAAACACTTTAAAAAGCACTAATACCAATCCTTCTCAAATTTCTCAAAATATTAAAGAGGAAGGAACAGTTCCTAACTCATTCTATGAAGCCAGCATAACCCTGACACCAAAGCCAGACAAAGATACTACAAGAAAACTACAGACCAATATCTCTTATGAACCTTGATGCAAAAATCCTCAACAAAATACTACCAAACAAAATTCAGCAGCATATTAAAAGGATTACGCACCTTGACCAAACAAGATTTATTCCCTGAATGCAAGGATGGTTAAAAATATGAAAATCAATCAATGTAATATGCCACATCAAGAAAATGAAGGAAAACAAACACATGATCATCTAAATTGATGCAGAAAAATTATTTGAAAAAAAGTGAACATCCTTTTACGATAAAAACCTTCAACAAAGTAAGAATAGAAGGAAACTACTTCCACATAATAAAAGCCATGTATGAAAAACCCATAGTAAACATGTGATGAAAGATGGAAAGCTTTTTCTCTAAGATCAGAAACAAGACAAGCATGCCCACTTTCACTACTTCTATTCAACATAGTACTGGAAGTTCTAGCCAGAACAATTAGGCAAGAAAAAGAAAAAAAAGACATCCAAATTAGAAGGGAAAAAGTAACATTATCTCTGTTTGCAGATGATACAATCTTACATGTAGAAAATCCTGACAACTCCAAAAACAGCTGTTAGAACTAATAAATGAATTCAACCAAGTGATACAAAATCAACACACAAAATTAGTTGCATTTCAGTACACAAATAATGAACAACCTGAAAAGGAAATTACAAAGACAATTCAATTTACAATAACATCAAAAAGAATTAAATATTGATACTTAGGAATTATCTTAACCTTAAACAAGGAAATGAAAGACTTCTACAATGAAAATGACAAAATATTGGTGATAAAAATGAAAGATGACAAAATAAGTGGAAACACATTCCACGTTCAAGGATTGGAAGAGTTAATATTGTTAAAATGTCAGTATTTTGCAAAGCGATCTGCAGATTCAATGCAATCCCTATCAAAATTCCAAAGATTTTTTTGCAGAAATAGAAAAATCCATCCTAAAATTCATATAGAATTTCAAGGGACCCCAAATAACTGAAACAATATTGAAAGAAAAAGAACTAAACTGGAGGACTCACACTTCTTAATTTCAAAACCTACTACAAAGCTATCATAATCAAAAGGGTGCAACAAGTGCAACATTGGCATGAAGACAGACATATAGATCAAAGGAATAGAATAACGAGCCAGAAATAAGCTCTTTAATATATGATGAAATGATTTTTGACAAGGTACCAAGATCATTCAATAAAGGACAGTCTTTTCAACAAAAGGTGCTGGGAAAACTGAATATCCACATGCAAAAGAATAAAGTTGGAAAGTTGGACCCTTACTTAACACCATATATAAAAATTAGCTCCAAATGGATCAAAGATTTAATGTAAGACCTAAAACAGTAAAACTCTGAGGAAAAAAAAAAGAAAAAAAGCATGGAACAAAATCTTCACAACATTAGATTTGCCAGTGATTTCTTGGATATGATACCAAAGGCACAGGCAACAAAAGTTAAAGTAGACAAATTGAAATTCATGAAAATTAAAAATTTTTTGTCAAGACATTATTCACAGAGTAAAAAGGCAACCCACAGATTGGAATAAAATATTTGCAAATCATATGTCTGATAAGGGATAATTATCCAGAATGCACAGAGAACTCCTAAAACTCAACAACAAAAACAAACAACCTGATTCAAAAATGGGTAAAGGACTTTAATAGATATTTCTCTAAAGAAGCTATACAAAAGGCCAATAAGCACATGAAAAGACGATCAACTTCACTAATCCTTCAGGAAATGCAAATGAAAACTGCAATGAGATACGACCCTACACCCATTTAGATAGCTACAATCTAAAACAACAACAACAAAACAATGTATTGGTGGTGAAGTGGAGAGATTGGAACCCAGTGCAGTGTTGGTGGGAATGCAATATGGTATAGTCACTGTGGAAAACACTATAAGGTTCCTTGAAAAATTAATAATAGAATTAGCATATGATCCAGCAACTCCATGTTTGGGTATATATCCAAATGAAATGAAAGCAGGGTCTCAAGGAATATCTTCATACCCATGTACATAGAAGCATTATTCATTATAGCTAAAATATGGAAGCAACCCAAATGTCCATCACCAATGAATAGATAAGCAAAATGTGGTACATACATACAGTGGAAGATTTTTCAGCCTTACAAAAGAAGGAAATTCTACAATATCCTACAACATGGCTGAGCCCTAAAGACATTATCCTAAGTGAAATAAGCCAGTCACAGAAAAACAAATATTATATGATTCCACCTATATGAGGTACTTAGAGTAGTCAAAATCATAAAGAGAGAAAGTAGGATAGTGGTTGCCAGGGGCTAGAGGGAAGGGAGAAAGGGGAGTTATTATTTAATAGGTAATAGAGTTTCAGATTTGCAAGATTTGTTGGAGGGGATGATGGTGATGGTTATATATCAATGTGAAAGTATTTCATACCATTACACTTAAACATAATTAAGAAGGTAAACTTTATGTTATGTGTATTTTAACACAATTTTTAAGAAGGAGGAAAAAGTCTGGCAGTTTCTCAAAAGGTTAAACTTAGAAATACCATATGATCCACCAGATGGTGGATCTACTAGACAAAGACAACTCTCTTTGAAATAACTGTCTTAAGGATGTTCAAAGAACTCAAGGAAGATGTGGCTAAAGTCAAGAAAACAATGTACAAACAAAATGGAAAATGTCAATAAAGAGATAGAAAACATTAAAAAAGACCAAAAAGAAATCATAGAGCTGAAAATTACAACTGGCAAAAAAAAAAAAAAATCACTAAAGGAATTCAAAGGCAGATTTAAGCAGGCAGAATAAAGAATTTGTGAACTTGAAGAAAAGAAATTATTGAAGCTGATGAACAGAAAAAGACTGAAGAAAAGTGAAAAATGCCTATGGGACTTATGGGGTACTATCAAACAGATCAACATACCCATAGTTGGGAGTCCTAGGAGGAAAGTAAAGAGACAGAGAAATTATCTTAAATAATGGCTGAAAACTTACCAAGTTTGATGAAAGATATGAATAAAAACATCCCAAAAGCTCAACAAATTCAAACTAGGATGAGCTCAAAGAAATCCACACCAAAACACATTATAATTAAACTTTCAAAAGACAAAGACAAAGAGAGAATCTTGAAAGCAGCAAGAATGAAGCAACTTATCACATACAAAGGATCCTAAGATTATCAGTAGATTTTTTTCATCAGAAACTTTGGAGACCAGAAAACAGTGGGCTGATACATTCCTAAGTGCTAAAAGAAAAAAAAAATTAACAACTAACAATCCTATAACCAACAAAACTGTCTTTCAAAAGTGAGAAAGTAATTAAGACATTTCAGGTAAACAAAAAATAATGTAGTTTGTGACACTAGACTTGCCTTGCAAGAAATTCTAAAGGGAGTCCTACAGGTTGAAATGGAAGGACATAAGACAGTAGTTTAAAACTTCATGAAGAAATAAATCCTCAAGAAATGTAAATATATGGGCTATTATAAAAGCTAGCATTATTCTAACAACAGTTTGTGACTCCACTTTCTGTTTCCTCCACGATTTAAGAAACTAATACATAAAAAGTTATTAGTCTAAATGCTAATATCATTCTAACTTTGGTTTGTAACTCCACATTCTGTTTTCTACATAATTTAAGAGATAAATGCATTTTTAAAAATTATTATTTCATGTTTTTGGACACACAATGTATAGATGTAATTTCATGACATCACTAACTGAAAGGGGTGGGGACAGAGCTGAAAAGGAGCAGAGTTGCTTTATGTTATTGAATTTAAGCTGTTATAAATTCAAATTAAGTGATTTAACATGAGGGTGTTAAATGTAATCCCCAAGGTAACCACAAATAAAATAGTTAAAACATGAAAGCAACCCAAGTGTCCATCGACAGATGAATGGATAAACAAAATATGGTGTATGAATACAATGGAACATCTTTCAGCCTTAAAAAGGAAGGAAATGCTAACACAGGCTACAACATAGAGGAACATTGAGGACATTATGCTAAGTGAAATTAGCCAGTCATAAAAAGACAAATTCTGTGTGATTCCACTCATATGAGGTGCCTGGGGTAGTCAAATTCATAGAAACAGACGGTAGAATGATGGGGGCCTGGGGGAAAGGAGGAGTGAGGAGTTATTGTTTAATGGGTAGAGAGTTTCAGTTTTGCAAGATGAAAAGAATTCTGGAGATGGATGGTGGGGATGGTTGCACAACAATACTAATCTATTTAATGTCACTGAACAGTACACCTGAAAATGGTTAAGATGGCAAAAATCATGTTACGTGTATTTTACCATAATAAAAAAGAGCAACGGAGTGGCTGAGTTCCTGAAAACAGGTGTGTGGGTGAGGGGACTGCTCAAGCCTTCAGAGCTTGGAAGTATGAGCTCTGGAGTGTAGTCTTCCATGTGCTTTCATGTTGATGATTTTGCTTGGACCTCACAGTCATCTGTGCAGAAGGCAGACCCTTACTTCCCCATTTTAAAGATCATAAGCCTGAAAAAAAAAATGACCTCCACAGTGATCTTTCAAACTGAAGCCAAAATGGACCAAAGAATGTTCTGTGCCCATTGGCATAAAGAGTTTATGGCACATTTAGCAGCATTTTCAGCCTTTCCTTAGAGAATGCACATAACAGAAACTGAGGCAAACCTTTGTTAGGACAAGAACAGCTCAGGACCCAGGCCAAGCATTGGCTGGAGCAGTGGAATATCACTGAAGCCCTGGGCTAAGAGCCAAGGGTTATTGAGCATGTATGATGTTCCAGGAAATGCTTTACAAGGTTAGTTTTGTTCTATCCCCACAGCAACCCTGGGTAGTAGGACATACAGACTCCCCAGTTCTTCTAAGAGGCAGAGAGTTAATTAGCTCACCACATTCACTCAACTAGAAAGAGGTGGAATCAGGATCTGAGCCTACACAGGTCACTCGGGAACCTGCATTCATAGTCTCCTCCCCCAAATGCCCTGAGCTGGCCACACGGGGGAGCCCAGGACCCTGATTTTGGCATACATAACATGGCAGGATGAGCCAGAGGACCAGCTCTCTGGAACCCAAAAATGTGAATGTGAGCTGTGATTATATATATATATATATATATATATATATATATATATACACACACACATATATATAAAACTATAAACTTCAGTTCACAGCCTGGTTTCACACTTCATCTGTGACAGCTGACTCCTGTTTCTTTCTACAATGTGTTTAGTATAAGTCTTTGGTTATATATGTAGCCTCGAAAAGTACATCCTGCTATTTTATTTTATCTGTAAGAATTTTTTATTTATACAAATGGCATGGGCTTTAAAATCTCATTTTGTTTCCTACTTTTCTCACCTGGTACTCAGTTTTAAAGCTGTATCTATGTTGATAAGCGTGTGTGTGCGTGCACTTATATGTCAGCAGCTATGTCAGATTCCATTGTATGCATCTGTCTTATTCAGGACCCCTGCGAGGGAGACCCTGAGATGTGAGTGCATCTCAGAATGTGATACATACAGGTCATGACCCCTAGAAACTCCTGAGCGCAGTGGGAAAGTGGAGCAGGGAGAGAAGGAAATCAGTTTCTTCTCTGGCACTTCTGGCCTGCCTTGAACACAGGCAAAGGTGACTCCAGCTGCCAGATGAATCCCCTGGCAAAGAGGTGCAGGTACTGGCAGAGAAACTGTAAGTGCTGGGGGCATTGTGGGGTGGGGAGGAGGTACAAACAGCCTCTGCTACAGCATCATTCATGATCATTCCTCTTTAGACAGACCTTAGCTTTCTGCTACCACATATAGTGCTGTATTGAATATCCTTGGCTCCTGGCCCCTTATGATCCTGTGTGGGAGGGTTTCTGAATATACGGCCCAAGAGTAGAATTACTGGGTCTAAGGGACGTGTGTGCTGAGTTTCCCCAGCTCAACCAGACTGCTCTTCCCAGGCGCAGCCCTGACTGACAGCCTCACCAGCAGTGCATCGAGTTCCAGCCACACCATCACAGGATTAAAAACCATTTCTAGTCCTGTCCACCCATGGAATCTCACCCACACTACCACCAGCACGTGACAGAATCTCTTTCTAGTCCTGTACATCAGAGAGCTGGAAAGTGGTCTCCCACTCTGATAACGAGTTAATTTCTTATGTTTATTAACTGTTCAGGTTTTTGCAAGATGAGGGATAAAGCTGGGTACTTCCTCCACACTGCACACCAAAATAAAATGCAGTTATATCATTAAAAACAAATTATTAAAATTGTAAAAATATTTGAAGAGAACAATTTTTTAAATGTGAGTTGAAAGTTGAAGTGTATATTTGAAAATTGCTAAGAGAGTAGATCTTAAAATTTCTCATCACAGGGAAAAAAATGTGTATGTGACAGATGTTAACTTTTTGTGGTGATCATTTTGCAATATACACATATACCAAATCACCTTAAACTAATACAATGTTATATGTATATCTCAATAAGACTGGGATGAAAACAGAAAAGAATGGCAAATTTGACCACAAAAAAAATGTTTAATTCTGTACAAAAAAAGATACCTAAACAAAGTTTTTTTAAAAAACACTGAGAGATGCAATGTAGGGAAATAGGTACAACATACATAAAAGGAGATAAATATAAAAAAATACATGAAATCATATAGAAAAAGAAAAAGAACCTTATGGGAAAATGGGTAAAATTATGAACAAACGATGCCCTGAAGAAGTTTTACAAATGGGCAGTGAGCAGCACAAAACACCTCATTGGAAATGAGGAACCAGCAGTCAAATCCACTAAGACTCATTCATTTCTCCATTGTCAGACTCACAAGTACTCCGTGTGGGCATGAAGCAGGGTTACAGGCTCTTGCCAGTTCTGTGGGTGGCAGTATAGATCCAGCCAGTCTTGGCCAAGGCACCTGGCTCTTGGGTCACACACAGGAGCTGCATGCAGAGGAGAGAGCCACACAGGAAGTCCCAGATGTACTCATTTCTCTCCTGAGAGCTTAGCAGAGTTTAAGCTCAAAGTCCCTTTACTGGTGCCATGCTCTAGCCTTCTGGAGGCTTCTAAGAGCTCCCCCCACCCTGAATTGGAGGATGGGCAGAGGAGCAATGAGGAGGTGGTCACTAACTTGAATGTCAGACCCCTGGCAGCTCTTACAGCACAGATTGCTGGGTGCATTCCTGGAGTTTCTGATTCAGTGTGAGATGGGCTCAGAAATCAGGGGGTGTGGACACTATATTAAAGTATGAGCAAAACATGGTTATAATGACCATATTAGTCTGCTTGGGCTGCCATGACAAAGTACCACAGACTGGGTAGTTTAAACAACAGAACTGGGCTTCCCTGGTGGCTCAGTGGTGAAGAATCCGTCTGCCAATGCAGGGGACATAGGTTCGAGCCCTGGTCCGGGAAGATTCCACATGCCGCAGAGCAGCTAAGCTTGTGCGCCACAACTACTGAGCCTGCGCATCTAGCATGCTCCACAACAAGGGAAGCCACAGCAGTGAGAAGGCTGTGCACCAAAACGAAGACCCAATGCAGCCAAAAATAAATAAATTTAAAAAAAAACAAACAAAAAAACAGAACTGTGTTGTCTCACAGTTCCAGAGGCCAGAAGTCCAAGATCACGGTGTTGGCAGGATTGATTTCTCCTGAAGCCTCTCTCCTGACTTGTAGATGTCTGTCTCTTCTCTGCGTCCTCACATGGTCATCCCTCTGTGAATGTCTGTGTCCTAATCTCCTCTTTTCATATCCTTATAAGAAGTCAGATTTGTATATACCAGTCAGATCACACTAGGACTCACCTAGTGACCTCATTTTAACTTAATTACCTCTTTAAAGGCTCTTTCTCCAAATACAATCAGATTCTGACGTGTTGGGGTTTAGGACTTCAACATATGAATTTTGGGGGAACACAATTCAGCCCATAACAATGACCTCATCCAGAATTTCTTAGTCAGGTCTTGGACTTCTTTTGCTCCCCTTGGCCAGCATATCCACTTACCTCTTTTCCTCAGGCCATATTTGAGTTATCAAAAGAAAAAGTTTCAGAAACCTAGTGGGAATAGAGTCACCTCCAACACTACTTATTTTTATTTATTTATTTTTTGTGTGTGGTACGCGGGCCTCTCACTGTTGTGGAGCACAGGCTCTGGACGCGCAGGCTCAGTGGCCATGGCTCACAGGCCCAGCCACTCCGCGGCATGTGGGATCTTCCCGGACCGGGGCACGAACCCGTGTCCCCTGCATCAGCAGGCAGACTCTCAACCACTGTGCCACCAGGGAAACCCTACTTATTTTTCTTGATTGTTTTATGTTTTCATTCATCTCGCCTCCTTTATTGATGTCTCCAAACTGTAAATTCCATGAGGGCAGGGACCTTGACTGCTTTCTTCACAGTTGTATCCCAAGGTCTTAAACAGTACCCAGCATATAATAGATGCTGAATAAATGTGTATCAAATATATGACTGAATGACCCACCCCTCTCCTTCCTTCCAGCATTATCCCACAGAGCATGCTCATCTCACACACACAAACACACACACACACACACACACACATACACACACATCTCTAATGTATGTAATATCTATTCAATGATCCACTCTGACCCATTTCTAGCAAAATGTCTTTATGCAGCTTTTGTCTGTGAAAAAGAAGCAATGCAATGAATGCTCTGTTGTATAGATACTGATGAGGAAATGTCCCTAAGATACGTTTAAATTTTAAAAAGAAAGTCGCAGAACATATCCTTCCACACCTTGCCCCATGCCCTCTGCTCCACTCGCACTTCTCCTCCTCCCACACCTCACCACCACATTACTAAAGGCCTATTTCCAGTAAGTCCTTTTACCCAGTACATGATGTCTAGCCACCAAAAGAAAATTACAAGGCATACCAAACAGCAAAATATACACTTTGAAAATACAGAGCAAGCATCAGAACCAGACCTACACATGGCAGATATGTTGGAATTATCAGACCATGGAATTTAAAATAACTATGATTAATATGCTAAGGGTTTTAATGGAAAAAGTACACAATATGAAAGCACACAATTACATATGGGCAACAGAGAGAAGAAATTCTAACAGGGAATCAAAAAGAAGCACCAGAGATCAAAAACATTCCAACAGAAATGAAGAATGCCTTTGTTGGGTTCAATAGTAGACTGGACATGGCAGACGAATAATCTCTGAGCTTGACGATATGTCAACAGAAACTTCCAGAACTGAAAAGTAAAGAGATAAAAGTCTGAAAAAATAAAAAAGAATATCCGAGAACTGTGGATAACTCGGAACTGTGGGACAACTGCAAAGGGTGTAACATACAACTAATGGGAATAACAGAAGGAGAAGAAAGGGAAAGAAACAGAAGCAATATTTGAAGCAGTAATGACTAAGAATATCTCTGAATTAACGTCAGACACTAAAGCACATTTCGGCAGGATAAATGTAAAAAAAACAAAAAATTTGCACTTAAGCATATCATATTCAAACTTCCGAAAATCAGAGATTAAAAAATAAAATCTTGAAGGAAGCCAGAGGGAAAAACACCCTACCTGTAGAGGAGAAAAGACAAGGGTTACATCTGACTTCTCAGAAACCATGCAAGGGAAAAGAGAATGTAGTGAAATATTTAAGTGTTGAGAGGGAAAAAAACCCCACTAATCTAGATTTTTGAACACTGCAAAATTATCCTTCAAAACTGAAGGAGAGGGCTTCCCTGGTGGCGCAGTGGTTAAGAATCCGCCTGCCAGTGCAGGAGAGATGGGTTTAATCCATGGTCTGGGAAGATCCCACATGCCATGGAGCAACTAAGCCCATGAGCCACAACTACTAACCCTGCACGCCTAGAGCTTTTGCTCTGCAACAAGAGAAGCCACCGCAATGAGAAGCCCACACACCACAATGAAGAGTAGCCCCCCTCGCTGTAACTAGAGAAAGCCTGCACGCAGCAATGAAGACCCAACAAAGACAAAAAAAAATTTTAAAAACAAAGTCAAAAGTGTTTTATTAAAAAAAAACAAAACTGAAGGAGAAGTATATTCTCAGACAAATAAAAATTAAGGGAATTTGTTGCTAGTAGACTTGCCTTGTGAGAAACATTAAAAGAAGTTCTTCAGGGAGAAGGAAAATAATACAGGTCAGAAACTCAAATCTACATAAATAAAGAGCATCAGAGAATGAATAAGTTGAAGGTGAAATAAAAACATATTTTTCTTATTCTTTTGTTCAAAATAATATTACCAGCAAGGCATTCAGTTATGTATGCTATGTGTGTATGTATGTGTATATAGCAAACATACTCTTACCAAAAAATCCAACAATAGCACTTTTTGGTATTTACTCAAATGAACTGAAAATGTATGACTGCGCAGAAACCTGCACATAAATGTCTATAGCAGCTTTATTCATTCATAATTACCAAAACTTGGAAGCAACCAAGACATCCTTAAGCAGGAGAATGGACAAATAAACTGTGATACATCCACAATAGAATACTACTCAGCACTAAAAACAAATGAGCTATGAAGCCATGAAAAGACATGGAGGAACCCTAAATGCATATCTCTAAGTGAAAGGAGCCAATCTAAAAAGGCTACAAACCATATGATTCCAACTACTGTATATGACATTCTGGAAATGCTAAAAACTATGGAGACAGTGAAAAGACCAGCTGTTGGCAAAGGTTAGAAGAGAGCAAGGGATGAATAGCTGGAGCACAAAAGATTTTTAGGCAGTAAAACTTTTGTATCATACTATAATTGTGGATACCTGTCATTATAAATTTATCAAAGCCAGTAGAATGTATAACATCAAAAGTGAACCCTAGGGCTTCCCTAGTGGCGCAGTGGTTAAGAGTCTGCCTGCCGATGCAGGGGACACGGCTTCGTGCCCCCGTCCGGGAAGATCCCACATGCCGCGGAGTGGCTGGATCCGTGAGCCATGGTCGCTGAGCCTGCGCATCTGGAGCCTGCGCGTCCGGAGCCTGTGCTCCTCAACGGGAGAGGCCACAACAGTGAGAGGCCCGCGTGCCGCAAAAAACAAAACAAACAAACAAAACAAAACAAAAAAAAGTGAACCCTAATATAGCCTATGGACTTAGGGTGATAATTATGTATCAGTGTAGGTTCATCAATTGCAACAAACATACCTCTCTGGTCGGGGACGTTAATAGTGGATATTGATAGTGGAATGGACTGTGCCTTGTAGGGACAGGGAGTAAATGGGAAATTTCTATACTTTCTGCTCAGTTTTGCTGTGAACCTAAAACTGCTCTAAAAAAGAACTTATTCATTAAAAAAGAAAACATAACCGCAGGTAGCAAAGACATGAACAATATTGTTCTGTTATTTTTATGGTGATTACATTGCTTATTTTCTTTACAGGGAGTGAGGAAGTGTTTTAGATATATTAGTAACTTTCTAACCACCTGCTCATTCCCTTGGGAATTCTAAAAGGTTTTAGAACTCATTGGGAAAACCACCTACTCTCCATAGAAATGCAGTTTTAGGATTTAAATCCACATTTAATCACAGAAATAAAAAGGAACACAGTGTTAAGTGGGTAGCCTTGCAAACATCTTAAACACTATTGTGCAAACCTGCCATTGAGAAATCCAGCTCAAAGAAATCCAGCAAAGGGGATTCGGCATGTTGTCAAACTCGTCCTACTCCCTGTGGATCCTGAATGTTTGACTCCAGAAACCTGGCACTTAATTTTAATCAAGATTTTCTAAAAGACACAGGACACTCCTACTTTCCTTGGCTCCTTCACCATTTCCAACAGAAATAAGATGTGCTCTGGGCTCAGGACTAGCATTGCCACACACACAAACCCTCATATGTTTGGAATGAAGAAGGAGTGGTTATTTATTTCCTCCAGTCTGTGACATAAAAAACAAACCAACAAACTCAGTTTGAAAGCTCGAGGATGCAGACAAAAAGCACAACAGGATTTCACTTTAAAAATCTGATTGAACACAACTCGGTCCAGGATTTGGGAGAAGGAAGGATTTCGGGGCTCCACCTAGGAGGGTCTGGACCCTGCATTTGGAGGACACTTTGTTCAAGATGGAGAACAAGCTGACTTTCAAATCAGGTAATTATGAGAAATGAGGAGAATAGGGACTGTAAGGACTTTAGAGCCCCCCTTGGCCTCCGCTTGGCGCTGCCCTGATTCCATCACCTCATTTTGAGCGCCTCTCTGAGTCCCTACCACTTGGACCAACATGGCAGCTCATGAGGGGCTTTTATGTTGCCCTATGCATACTTTGGCTTGAACTTTATGTTAACTAGAACAACCCGTCTTGTGGTCTATCAAACATACATTGTACATCTGCTTTAACCATTAAAGAAAAGGGTGCATTGTCCAGGAGTAAAGAGTGTCCATCTGGAAAACAGAGATAAATGCCTCCCTTCCTGGGACTCCTTTGATGATAAGCCTTCCTTCCTACGAGCTAAGGCCATACTGACTCGCTGTGTATGTGCCAATCTGTCTTTTTTGAAGAAATGTACCCCCATCAGGTTTGATGTTTTGTTCCGACAAAATATAAAACTGTCCTGAAAACCATGCTTCTCTGGAGCATTTCCTCAGAGCTGTCTGAGAAGCTGTCTTCTGGGCTACAGTCCCCAGTCTGGCTTGAATAAATCTCTCCTCTATTCTTATTATAGATTGGTTTATTCATTGTTTCCAGTGACATCAGCAATCTTAGTGAGCACCCTGTCAAACCCCTTCATGTACAGATCAGGAAACTGAGTTAAGAAAGGTGGAATGACTCACCTGAGGACACCAAGCAAATAAGCAGCAAGCACAGAAGGGAGGTCAGTCACCAATAGGTTACCCTTGTTCACTGCGCCAAGATGAATTGTGCCAACTCTCTGACTCCTTCCTTTAAACCTTGCTGATTGAGGCGGGAGGAAGAAAGGAGGTGAAATATAAACATGACACGGTGAGTCCTTTGGCCTTATTCTCTGCTCGTATTTTTGTTCAGGGTACATATGAATGCTTTCTTCAACCTAGATGACCCAGATGAAGCCACAGGTGTGCCTGTCTGGTCCATCTCTGCTGGGGATCCTGGCAAGTCACCTAGTAACTCCCTAAATTGGCTCTGAACGCATCCTCCAACTTCCAGGTAATGGGTCCCTGCCCTTCTGTCACCCCTGAAACTGGAACTTCTCCAATGATTATAATAACTGCCTGTTATTACCGTCTATTACTGTGCTAGGTGCTTCATATTTATTAAACCATTTTATCTTCATGATAATCCAAGGGGGAATTACCATTTCCATGGTACAGATGAGAAAACTAAGAAAGCAGAGGGATTCTTTCAAATGTGCTGAGAGTGTTAAATCTAGGACAGGAGGCCAGATCCCTTCAGCTGGGCCTGGACTACACTCATTGCCCCGCTCTGGGTACTGTGGCCTGCTGTCCCCACTCCAGCTCCCAGACATGGGCCTGCGGCCTTCCCAAAAGAATCAAACTTAAATCTTTCTTTTATTCCATGAACATATCACACCTGGAACCCAAGCTAGACCCAGAGCCTGGGGCTCCTTGACTATCTAATAAAGAAGATTGGTGTGATTACTTTGTTTCAGGGTCTTCATCTAATAAAGACATGTAATAGATGGAAAAATAGAGAGAAGAAAGGAGAAGTGAGGAAGGGAGAGAGAAAGATACTAAAGCAAACCTCCCTATACCGGCTTATCTCACTACCCTGGGAGTATTCATAGTAGTGCAAAACAGTGCATCAATACATACATGCACACACATACATACACACATGCATACACATACAGACACACATGTATACACATACAAACACATGAATGCATGTATATATGCAGGAGTATGTAGACATGAATATATATGCAATGTATATATTTGACTCTAATGTACAAAACTAGTAAGGATTGGTTGTACTTGATTGTGAGTCATTGAAGTGGAAATGCTAAATGCATGTGAAAAGATGCTTCCTGAATGACAAATGTAAGTCATCTGTCTCAACCAGTGGAACAAGAAGAGGGGTCACTTGGGCATCCCACGATCACCTGGTGGGATCTGAGTAGCTCCGACTTCTCTTTTTCCCTGTCACTGGGGAAGGTCGTTAACTGTGCTGGGTAGAAAGTGCCCCGCCCCTGCCTCTGTGCCTTTGTGCATGCTGTTCCTGTCTCTTCAAAACCTCATCCCCAACTCCCTACTCAACCCCTCAGTTCATCCTCCTCCTCCTTAAATGGCCCAGCTTAAGTCTTCCTATTCCAGGAAATTTTTTCCTGATCAACACAAGCTCACAATTCTTTTCTTGTCTGAAACCCTATACAATGAGTTCTTCTTTACTGTTATTTATTGTTGAGATTGTCATGAGGAGTTAGGGAGATAAGTTACATAAAAGCGCCCAGCACTAAGCCTAAAACATGACAGGTACTCAACAATGAAGACTGCTATGACTATGCTGGAAATAACATAGAACAGGAAGCAAAATAAAAGCAACAATGTAAGTTTCTTGTAGAAATGTTTCATTTTAAAACATCTGGATTTTTTTTCCCACACAATAGTAGTAAGGGTCTAGGTGAATGTAGGTTATGTGCTAGGCACAGTTCTGAGCACTTAGCATGTGCTGCCTTGTTCTGTCTTGTTTATTCCCCCACAGTCATCCTTGGAAATGAGTTCCACCATCATCCCTGCTTGACAGATGAGGGAACGAGGCGCACAACTAGGAAGAGGGTGTATGGGGCTTAACCAATCCTCCAGACCACTCTGCACCCCCTTGCTCTCCCCAACACTAAGCACAGACCTTTTAAGGTCAGAAGGTTCACCTTCAAAATGGGATTTCCTTTTTTAAAAAACTTTTTTAAATTTTATTGAAGCATAGTTGATTTACAATGTTGTGTTAGTTTCTGCTGCACAGAAAAGTGACTCAGTTATACATATATATATATATATATATATATCCTTTTTCATATTCTTTTCCATTATGGTTTATTTCAGGATATTAATTATAGTTCCCTGTGCTATACAGCAGGACCTTATTGTTTATCCTATATATAATAGTTTGCATCTAAAATAGCATTTCCTTTTGTCCAAGCCCAAAGCCCAAAGCCCCTGGTGATTTTAAGTTCACGGTTCTGTTTGTATGACCAGCACAGTTGAGAATTGCAGTGTGCCTGGGATTTCCCTTTAAACAGCATGCTTCCCACTGCCTAGCACAAAAGCACAACACCGGAGAACAACAAACATTATCAACAGCATTTTTTCTCTTGAGTGTATTCATTTTAGCAGTTCAAATTCATTTTTCAAGTTTCCTATAAGCAGTTTTAACACTTTTAAGCAGGTAAAATTCTATTCTTCTCAGGAAGTGGAGAAAAGTTCACCTGCAGAACCCAGGGAAGATCTGGGCTGATTCCAGGCTGGCGTTGGGTTAGCTGCAGTGCCTGATTCAGGGGCAACCACACTGGGCAGCCGTCCATCTGAGAGATGAAAATCCCTCAACTGCTGCTGGGGTGAGTCTCCTTGGTGGCCCAGATGCATTTCAGGGCCCAGCGCTCACTCCTGGCAGAAGCACTGACCTGCAGTGGGCCCTGGAGCTGCCTCCAGTTCAGACACGGCCAGCTCACTCAGGGATCACGCAGGGGCCATTCTGGGCTCCCCCATTTGGCTCGATGAACCTTCAAGAGAAGGTAGGCTACTAGGATCATTTTCTACATTCCAGATATTTATCTGATATGACTTTTGAGCCCTTTATAAAGATATTCTCTATAGGTGCATAGTAGTAGTATTAAAGATCACCAATTAAGAGAAGACATTTTAATTAAAAACTAATATAGTCATTAGAAAGAATGTTTATATTTTGCTCATTATAGGGAACAGAGATAGAGTTTGCTAAGGACCAAGGACTCCTGGCCCTCGGTCCTCTCAGTGACTTAAGAACCAAGACGGCCTCTGCCACAGTGTTCCCCAGAGCTGCTCCAATCCATCGACTCCTATTCAGAGGAGCGGAGAAAACCTGTCTATAACAGGTCTCCTAAAACACAGTGAGGGGTTAAGGGGTCCCAGCTCACGCAACTAACTTATTCCTGCTTCTCTGTACCTTGATGGGTAATGGCCGGACCACAGGAAGTATTTGCAACTCCTAGAAAAGAAGGGGATTACAAATTAACACAATGTAAATATAATAAAATAAAATGTTATCCTAAAACAGAGAGGTGCACAACTGTTTTTCTTTTACAACGTGCCTCTGTCTCTAACTAGCTAGGTGACTTTGAACAAGTCACTTTATCCCCTCTCCTTCCGCCTCTGAGTCGTTCCCTCTGAACAATGACTGAATTTGAACTTGATGGCTCCTGCATGCCCTTCAGGCCCCGCAGTCCAGGGCACTCTGGGCTGCCATGCGGGGATGATGGCTTCTTGGTGTCTGAGGCATCAAGTGAGAGCAGCATGGTGTACTAGGTACTTGCAGCCACAACTTGATTTAATTTAAACTGTATTTCATGAGGTAGATATTAATATCCCCATTACAGATGAGAATACAGAGGTTTAGAGAGAATAAATGATTTACCAAAGTTCCTAGAGCTGGTTAAGTGGTAGAGCCTGGATTCAAAGTTTGAAAACCCATGCTTTTGGCGGCTCTGCGTTGAGATCCTGCCACTATGCTAGACATTGGAGTAACAACCCCAGGTACACAGCACTTACCAGGAGCCAGACACAGTTCTAAGCACTTTGCATATACTAACTCGCCTAATCCTCACAATGGTCTCATGCCATTTCACAATTGAGGAAACTGGGGCACAGAGAGATTAAACAACTTGCCCAAGGTCACAGAGCTGGTATGTATAGGAGGGATATTCATAAGCACAAACGATAAGTTAGAACTGGGTTTCTCCTTTAAAATAAAGTATGGAAATACTATTTTTTTACAACTATCTGTAGAATATTGGCACAGAAATTTTTCCAATACCAAATCATCTACCTTTCAAAACATCCTCCAATACTAAGATTCTGTTCCCCAAGAAACCTAGTCACAGCATCACCCCAGGACCCTCAGGTTGGGTATACTATAAAATACATTCGTTTCTAGAGCAATTAATTTATCCTTCTTTAAGAAGACTCTCCTAATTATGTTAATCTGCACTTTTAAAAAAAAACGTGTAACGTAGTTATCCAAAACTTGAAAGATGAATAGGATTCTATGACATTATAAATTGTTTATTTGTAGTAACCTGAACTGAAACTTAATAATTTCACCAAGCATAAAATAAGCTCTTGGGGCTTCCCTGGTGGCGCAGTGGTTGAGGGTCCGCCTGCCGATGCAGGGGACGCGGGTTCGTACCCTGGTCCAGGAAGATCCCACATGCCGCGGAGAGGCTGGGCCTGTGAGCCATGGCTGCTGAGCCTGCGCGTCCAGAGCCTGTGCTCCGCAACGGTGAGAGGCCCGCGTACCGCCAAAAAAAAAAAAAAAAAAAAAAAGCTCTTGTTTAAGTAAAATGCTGGACAATCATTGCTTGGACAATCTAAGATCACCCTTTTGAAGTTTTTCAGGATTTAGGATTCAGAATAACATTTTAAAATGACTCAGTGTTTATACAACACCAGCATAGGGAGGTGTGGGTGAAGGTGAGAGAGCAAAACACAGTGTTCATATATTTTACAATTATTTATTGAGTATGCACTAGATACTTGTGAATACAGTGATGAAAATATTGTCACAGCTCCTACCTTTGGTCAATGGAGAAGGCAGACATTAATTCATACATACACAACTACATACTTAGGTTTTATTACGTGAAACCAAGAGGTGCAGAGTCCTGGAAAAAAAAAAAAGTGCCGAGTCCTAAGAGAGCTTATGACTCAGGGAGGGGAGAGCTCCCTGAGAAAGTAGTGTTTGAGCTGAGATCTGAAGGATATATATCTCAGATCTTGGCTGGGAGATGAGAGCATTCTAGGTACAGAGTGTGCATTCCAGGTACATGTGCCAAGATTCACAGAAGAGGAAAGGAAGGGCTAGTGGGGATGGGACACAGAAGGAAGGATAGTTAAGGATGGGGCTTTAGGTAATGGTGTGGCTGGCACAGTGGCACATCCAATTCTACTCCCTCTTTCTTGAAAACAGAACCCCACTTTATTCAGGCAGTGGGCAGAGACCCCTTGATCTCAGTGAAGGTAAGCCCAGCTCCCAGACTCAAAAGATAAGTCATAACTGGTTGGCTAATTCTTTGCCTCCTTTCCCAGTGACCAGAGAGGGGTTGGCAAGTGGCCAGTTCTGACCAATAAAGGAAAAATGAAAGAATGCTGGAGGGTTCTTGGGAAAAATTAGATTTTCAAATAAAACCTCAGAGATCAAGAGAAGACATCGTTTTTGCCTTGCCCCTCTTGTCCTGACTGTATGTGACAGTGTGGCACTGTGGTCATCTGGAATGCATGACAATCTTAAAAACACAAAGCCACCGGGTGGAGAATGACAGAATGGAAAAGTAGCACCTGGGTCCTTGACATTTCCAAGCCTCTGAGCAAACCCTGGAACTGCCTCCCCCAGGCCCCTTGATATGTAGGATCATTGAAGGTCTTTGTTTAAGTCATTATTGCTCAGGTCCTCTTATTCACAGCCAGATGCAACCAAAACTGATATGTGCAGGAAGACATTTGTTTCAGTGGTCTATTGTTAAGTCATGAACCACCTCAGAGCTTAATGGCATAAAGCACCCATTTATTATTATCTCTCACAGTTCTGTCGGTTGACTGTGCCCAGCTGGGCAGTTCTCACTTGAAGTCTTACAGGTGGTTGCCATCATACAAAAGCTGCAGTCATGTGAAAACTCGACCAGGTTGGATGCCCAAGGTGGCTCACTGATGTGGCTGTTGGCTGGGTGCTCAGCTGGGGCTGTCAACATTGCGCCTATTCATGGCTTTGTCATGCAGCTTTAGCAGCTCACAGTATGGTGGCTGGTTTCCTAGAGGGAGTATTCTAAAAAACAGTGTTCTAGCAGAAACAGTAAAGTTTTTTATGACCCACTTTCAGAAGTCACATGGCATCATTGGTCAAAAGCAAATTGCAGAGCCAACCCAGATTCAAGATGTGAATACCAGGAGGTGTAATTCAGTGGGAGGGTCATCTTTGAAGACTAGCTTCCATACTGTTCAAGGATTTTAAGTGATGAGTGGTGTAGTCAGATGGTTGCTGTATCGAATGGATCGGTGGAAAGGAAGATAAAATAGGGAGACCAGTGAAGTGGCTAGGATTGTGATTGACTCTAATATCCATTCTGTGCCTCCCATTGTGTATCAGCAAATCATCCCTTCTCTCCTTTACACTTGCTGATTCAGGTGTGGACAGATCCAACTCAATGTCGACCAAGGAGACTTGAGCAGAACTCTCAGGATCTCTTAGAAAATTTGTTCCTTGTTCTTAAGAAAAAACCTCTTGAAACCAGTCTTTCTCTTTGGCTGGACATGAACATGGAATCATGCAGGACTGATTACCATCAGCTGCTGTCTTATAGCCAGTGAGGAATACTGGTCTTAAAATTATCTTGATATTGGTCTTACAAAGAAGTTAATACTGTGGGTAGTGGAACAAAGATCTCAGAAGAACCAGAGGCTTCAATAGCTTTGTTGAGCCACAGGACAGGAGCTATCCAGGGATGACCTGAACCTCACTTTTTAAATTTTTCACAAATTATTTGATTGATTGATTATCACTGCATATTTTGCAAGGCTACAGGTATAATTAAAGACATTAGAGCAGGTGTCCAGAAGGACAAGGGATGAGAATGGGAGTGGGGACTGGAGACAAAGTGGGGGGAAACGAATGGATGGATGAATAAAGAGACTACAAGTGATTTATAAACTTAGCAGTCTGAATAACTCAACTTTATACCCCTACAATAATAAAAATAATAATAATGAATTGAGAGCCCTTAAGGAATATTATCTAAGGAAAGGTTGCAGGAATGGATTCAAGGGTGTGTATACAAAACTACCTGTTTGATATACTGCAGGGTAATGGGAGATTTAAGGGATTTTCAGTTAATTTTAATATTATGCCAACAAATCTATTTGATTTTAGATCCAAACAGAAATTTTTCTACATCCCACAATAAGATATTATTCCACTGTTCAATACACATAAATCACTGGTAACAGTGACTGACACATAATGCTAAATACGTTAGGTAAAATATTATAAAGAACAATTAAAGATACAACTTTGCTTAATTTTGATTTTTTTCCCATTTAGTACATATACTATATATGCATATGCATATATACTTACATATATTATAGCGTAAGAATTCAGATAAAAGCATGAGGTTTATAAAAATAAAAATCTGTCCTGGCCCACCCTTCCCCACCCCAGATTCCCATTTCCAAAAGGGAACTACTTCTTTTAGTTACTTCTAAAAATTTCTTTATATTTTTAGGTAGCTTGCTCTTCTGGTATTTATGATGTTTTCATTTTGCTGCTGTTCATTAACAACATGCTATAGAAGATGAAGATTCAGGTGTCTTAACATTATCCCTCACACACATTTCAACATTTCCCCAACTCCCATCTTCTCAATATAGTTGAACCCATTTTTCAGTTAAGTTCATTCACAGTGTTTCTATTATTAAATGACTTTAAACATTGTTCACTGTCAAGCCAAATAGTGATTCCTCTCTATAACATTTTTCTTCTGGGTTTAATTGTCTCTTTTTGTTAATTTTCTTGATGTTGGACCCACTTAGATCCATTCCTTCTGTCCTCCATCCCGTTAATCCAATTTTGCCTAGTCACACTTAGGCCTGCCCACAGCTGTCATCCTGGAATCTCCTTCCCTTCTTTTCTGTGTGAGGTGTCCCATGCCATCTTCTTTCTTGTTTTGCTACTCATTTGGGAGCGGCATATCACCCAGGAGTTTCTTGAGAAAGAGTACCAAGGTGGATTGGTTATTAAGAACTTGTGTGCGGACATCTGTGCTTTTCTGTTTTCCAGACATGGAGTAACATCACACCTCCTTGCCACATGAGTAGAAGTGGCATGTTACCTTCATGCCATAGCACTAATTGCTAGTGTGAAACTGGCACTAACACAATGATAGGTGATGTCCAGGATGGTGGCTGTTGTGTTGACCTGGATCATGAAAAAGGGCAGTGTTGCAGGATCTCCCCTACTCTCAGATTTACAAAGGGGTGTAGCATAAGCAAGAAATAAACTTGTTATAATAAGCCACAAAGATTTGGGGGATGGTTGTTACTGTAACATCACCTAACTGATCCTAATTGATACACATTGTATGTCTTCATTCTACTTTTATTATTGCATAATAGTTAATGATAGACTCCTTTGTTGGAAATCATTTCCTTCAGAAGTTTGAAGGCATTGGGGACTTCCCTGGTGGTGCAGTGGTTAAGAATCCTCCTGCCAATGCAGGGGACAGGCGTTCAATCCCTGGTCCAGGAGGATCCTGCATGCTGCGGAGCAACTAAGCTCATGTGCCCAACTATTGAGCCTGCGCTCTAGAGCCCACGAGCCACAGCTACTGAGACCATGTGCCAACACTACTGAAGCCCGCACACCTGGAGCTGGTGCTCCACAACAAGGGAAGCCACTGAAATGAGAAGCCTGCACACTGCAAGGAAGAGTAGCCCCCGCTCACAGCAGTGAAGACTCAACACAGCCAAAAATAAATAAAATAAATTAATTAAAAACAAAAAGTTTGAAGGCATTGGTCTATGCTGTCTGGCTTCTAATATTGCTAATGAGAAGTCTGACCCTACATTTACACATGATCCTTTTTATATGACCTGTCCTCCGATCCCCCTTTTAGAATATTTAGGAGCTTTCTTTATTTTCATTTATGTTTAACTTTACAATGGTATAAGTAGTTGTGGGACTTTTTTTTTTTTTTTTTGTGGTACGTGGGCCTCTCACTGTTGTGGCCTCTCCCATTGCGGAGCACAGGCTCCGGACGCGCAGGCTCAGCGGCCATGGCTCACAGGCCCAGCCACTCCGCGGCATGTGGGATCCTCCCAGACCAGGGCACGAACCTGTGTCCCCTGCATCGGCAGGCGGACTCTCAGCCACTGCACCACCAGGGAAGCCCTGTGGGACTTCTTATAATCAGTATGTTGGGCACTTGAGGGAGCCTTTCAATCTGGAAACTCATGTCCTTTGGGGAATTTTCTTCTATTATGTCTTAGATTGTTTCCTCTCCATCTTTTCCTATGTGCTGTCTTTCTGGAACTCAAGTATATGAATCTTGCAATTCCTGAACTGTTTCTCTCATCTGTGTGTCTTTTCTCCCTAATTTCTATCTCTTTGTATTTTTTGTTATATTTTCTGGGACATTTCTTTAACTTTATCTTTCAAGACTTTTAACACATTCTTTCATTTCTGCTTCCATGTTTTTAATTCCCAAGAACTCTTCCTTATTACCTAGATGTTCCTTTTTATGACATATGGCTCTTGCCTCATGGTTGCATTATATTCTTCTTCTTTCCATTATATTCTTCTTCATTTCACATTAACCCTGTTTCCCCAAGTTCCTTTTTTTTTAATAAGCTTTTTATTTTACAATAGTTTTAGATTTACAGAAAAAATTGTGAAGATAGTAGAGTTCCTATATAACTCACAAGTAGTTTCCTTATTATTAAACAGCTTATACAAGTATGATGCATTTGTCACAATTGCAAAGCCAATTGTGCCAAGCTCTTTTTATTCTTTGTTTTGGTGTTTTTCTTCATGTTAAATTATTTTTTCAACTCTGCGGTGACTCTTGGATGACCATTAATATCTAAGAGTTGGGAAAATCCTGATATATAAAGTAAATGGGATTTTACTGGGCTTTAATTAAAAAGTCTTTTCAGTGACGATAGTAAAGTCTGTCTCTATATTAACATTCACTTTATTCAGTCTCTGAGTGGGCAGCAATCCAAGGTAGGAAAAAATTAAAATTTTAGAAAAATTTTTTAATTTTTAGAAATGTTTTTCAAATGTACTGGAAACTAATACCTAATATGACCAAATAGAAATAATATCTGAGGAAATATGGTTAATAGGGAAAACAGGAGGCCATTTTAAAGTAAATGTAGTTAATATACCCAGAAAGTGGTGCTTTAAGGCAGAGCCTTTATACCTCTTTTCTCCTGTATCTACACTCATTTCCATTTCTATTCCTTACCTCTTTTCTGAACTTCAGATCCAAACATCCACCTGCCTATGGGACATCGCCATGTAGATGTCTAACACCTGCTTTCAAACTTGCTCACCTTCAGTCTTCCCCATCTCAGAAAATGGTAATGCCATTCACTCAGTGATTCAGGCTAAAGACCTTGGAGAATCCTTGATCTACCTTTCTCTCCCATCCCACAGTGGCAAATCCTATCAGTTCTATCTTCAAACTGTCTCTGGTATGATGACTTCTCACCTCATCCAACTCTACCACCAGCGTCTAACTAAGTCAGGACCTTTGCAGTAGCTCCCCTCACCCTACACCAGCCACACTCTCATCTTTGGTATTTCTTGAACTCCCAAAACATTTTATCATCACTTAGTCTTTCCCCTACCTATAACACTCTTTCACCAAACATTCATAAATTTCATTCCTTTATTAAAAGTTCTGTCCACACAACAACTCTTTAGAGAGGCTTCCCTGTCCACTTTCTGTAATTCTTTATCTCTATACATACTTTCCCTTTCTTCATAGCATTTCATGACATTAGGCCATAATTTTATTGTTTATCTGTTTATTACCTGTCTACCCACTAGAGTGTAAGCACCAGGAGGGCAGGGATGTGACATTTTTTGTGCATTTCTATGCTCCAGTGCCTTAGGAAGTAAGTGCTCAATAAATAAATGTTGATGAATTCCACATCTAGAATTTTAAATAACATCTCTAGAAATTAAAAATGATCACTGAAATTAGATTTTAAATCAATACACTGATGGGCTGAATAGGCACAACTAAAGACAAAATGGTGAACTAGAATATTGACACCAGGAATTTTACCAAAATGAAGCTTAAAAGGACAAAAATTGGAAATTTTGGAAAAAAGTTAATCTATATAAAATTTAAATACATACATATAAAGAAATCCTTTATTGTGGTAAAACATACATACATAACAAAATTTACCATTTTAAGTGTATAATTCAGCACCATTAAGCATCCGTTTATGTGCTTAGTGACTATTTGTATACCTTCTTTGGTGAAATATCTGTTCAAATCCTTTGCCCATTTTTTAACTTGGTTTTTTTGTTGTTGTTTTTGTTCAGTTGCAGGAGTTCTTTATACATTCTGGATATTAATCTCTTATCAGTTGTGTAGTTTGCAAATATTTTCTCCCATAAATAAAAAACTGTCTTAAAGGTAACATAAATAATGAGGTAGAAATAGTCAAAAAAATTGTTCTAGAACTGAAGAAAGACATAATGCTTCAGCTTGAAAGAAACCACCTAGTAACCAGCAAAATAAATGAAAAATGTTCAACATTACTACATATAATACTTGTGTGTGTGTGTGTTGTGTTAGTCTCAGATTCTTGATAGTGATGCTCATGGTTAGGAATGCCTAAGACACTTGCCCAGGGCCTATATTACAAGCAGTCAGTCCCCACAGACATTTCCCTGACCTGATCCAAAGTTGTGGCTGGTCTGGTCATTGTAGTTCTTATTATGATTGCAGGATGCACTTCAGCAAAAACCATCAGGGAACTTTAAGGAAAAAGGTTTATTACTCACAGGTCTTGGAGGGTACACCGCAAGCTCCAGGACCACACTGTGAGGTCATGGAGAGGGAGGGAGAAAGGGAGGGAGGGATCTGGGGGGAGAGAGAGAGAGAGAGAGAGAGAGAGAATCTAGCAAGAATCAGGGTCTCTGCCTTTGTTAGGGTCCAAGGTTCATGTGTGTAGGGTTTTGCAGGTTCACTCTGTCAGGAGGAAGAAATTTTTCTCTACCCTTCTAGGTTCTTCTGGCTGGTCTAAGAATTAAATTGACATGAAACAGATTAACAGGAGAAAATCACACAAAATTTTAATAACATGTATACATTGGAGAGACCCAGGATAACTCACCAAAATGGCAGAAACCTCACCTTACATATTATCTTCAGCTAAAGACAAAATAGGATGTTGGGGATAGCAGTTTGGGACTTCAAAGAAGGGGAAGGCAATTTACATGGAGATGGAAAAGCAACTGTTTGGTAAACAAATGTTTGCTGGCCATGCAGAGACAGTGAGACAGAGAGGAATTTTAAAAAACACACTGCTAGGTTCCCCCCTGTGTACACACCCAGTTCATACCATAGTTATCTATGGTGATAGCTCCCTTCCTGAAACAGGTCCTCTATCTACATTCTTTAGGCAGTTAGGAGGAAGGTCAAAGGTTCTTCCTGAGTCTTTTGGGCTTTGAATTTTTTCAACTCAAAATAATCTGCATGCCAAAGAAACATTTTGGGGTGAGAAATTTTGCTCCTCTGTAGTCCCACTTTTGAAACTTCTCTTAAGTTTCACAGTCCAGAAGTTAAGTTGATAGATTGCTTTATAACTCATTGAACCAGTATCTTAGTCCTGTTAATAGGTCAGTTCAGTTACTCATTTCAGGAAGCATAAATGCAGGTGGGCTCCCAAAGCTAGGCCTCTAGGGTGTAAGAAGTTGGGTATTTAATAAGAGGCATTTCTATGGAGACAAAAGAAAAGCAATGGTTAATGATTGGAGCAAGTTATAAACTCACTGTCTGAGTGAGTTCTGATTGCTGCCAGTGCAGAAGATTTCTTGATGTCAGGGTTGAAGCATCTTTTGCAATTTGAAATGTCTCTGAGGATGTCATCACGCGTTCAGGTAAACTTTCTGAGTGCCTTACACAGCAATAAGCACAAAGATTGTCTAAACATGGGCTATTGAGGTAACCTCTCTTAAGTGTATATCAAGTTGTTCAGTTCACAGGGCTTCAGGAAAAAGGCAGTTTTAGTTCTCAATGATTCCACGTCCAAAGTGGGAGAAAAATTAGAAACATTAGTTTGAAAAGTTGTAGTAAAAAATTTGAGTAAGCTAGAAGAATTCAGGATCCAGACCAGCTAACGAGTGGAAAAGCAAAACCTTGAAGACAATTAACAGAACTAGCATCTAATATCCATGACTGTGTATTAAAGTTCTACTGAAAAACAACTTTTTTCTCTAAAGTCACCCTTATTTCTAACAAAGATAGCTGAATTAATGTTTAATTTGTTTGCTAAATAAATTTAGTTTCATTAAACCTAGCCTGATTACTTAAATCCAGAAAGAATAGTGATTGACCATAAAGACTATTTTAAATTTGCTTTGCTGGAACTTTTCACAAGGAATTCCAGATTAAATTTTTTTTAGCCTATGGAGGGCAGGAAGCCATGAAGCCACACCAAGGACTTGCCATCTGACTTGCCTGTAATACCTATATATTTGGGTGAATTCCTCTCTTCTTGAGGTCCCCAAAATATTCTGAGATTCTTGTGCCTGCCAGGAAGTGATCTTCCTTACTCACCTGGTAAGGCCACTGACAACCTGTTAGCAGGGCACCAGGCTAACTTTCCAAGGGATTTTATGGCTCCCTAAAGTCAACCTCAGTTCCTTAAAGCTGTCTGGATGTATCTGATTCTATGCACATTCTCAAAAATGACTTTCCAGCCAAAGCCATAGCCAAAGTTTCCAATTGGGTCCTGTTATAAAGGGAACATATTCTTAGTGAACTTATACAAATAACTATATTGCCATGAAAATAAGAATACTCACTAAGAGTCTCCAAATTCTGGAGCAATCAGGTAGGGATAAAAAAAGATAAATGTTTCAATTCTACTTACAAATGTATAATTTACCAAGTAGCTATAATATTGTTAGCTTAAGAGGAAAGATTTCCTTATATCTGGAAAGCAGAAATTAAAAAGCCTGTAATAGTTCAGATGAAAAATCATAAAAATTATGATCATGTTCATCAGTTCATTCAGTTTGGTATAATTAATTCTTATTGATCTTGATCTTTGTTAGCAGTTTTATGAAGCCATCAGGGTTTTCATTAGAGTTCTGTAATTTCTGACTCAGTTAAGTATATGATTTGAAAGTTATCAGAAAGGTATATATGTCAAAAAATTCTTTCTATAAATCTTCTTGAACGTGAAGCATTTTTGTAAAAGCATCAGAGTAAAACAGTAACTGTCTATAAATGACAAAATACTTAAAATGGTATGGTTAAAGATCTTATAATGCAATTGACAAGGAAATTTGGTTATTTCTGTGACATACAACATTATAAAATAATAACTCGAATTGTGATTGATATTATACCAGGACATATCTGAGTTTTAAGAATTTCATATAATTTCTATAACATTTATATTAGTAACATTCATTCATATAATATAACCTAAGGTTTATCTCAAATTATCAATCATTTGACAATGCTTTCCATGTAATTTAACATTCCAAATAAGTCTAGTAAGTTTAATATCTCTCTTTGAGATTTTTCAGGGGCTCTCTGAAAACCTCAAAGTTAGCTAGAGGTCAAAAAGACTTCATCTAGAATTTGATTTGGGGAAATTTGTCAAAGATATCAAAAGGTTTAAAACACTTGGTCAAATAGGATCATAGGTCACTGTGAAAGAATACTTATTCACTTAACCAAAGTGACAATAAAATATTTCAAAGGCAGGGCTTCCCTGGTGGCGCAGTGGTTGAGAGTCCGCCTGCCGGTGCTGGGGACACGGGTTTGTGCCCCGGTCCGGGAGGATCCCACATGCCACGGAACGGCTGGGCCTGTGAGCCATGGCCGCTGAGCCTGCGCGTCCGGAGCCTGTGCTCCGCAACAGGAGAGACCACAACAGTGAGAGGCCCGCGTATAGCAAAAAAAAAAAAAAAAAAGAATGCCAGGAGCCACCAGAAGCTGGAAGAGACAAGGAAGAATTATTCCCCAGAGTCTTTGGAGGGAGTGCAGCCCTGTCGACAACTTGATTTTGGATTTCTGTCCTCCAGAACTGTGAGAGAATAAATTTTTGTTGTTTCAAGCCACCCAGTTTCTGATAATTTGTTATGGCAACCTGAGGAAAATAATAAAGGGACCATGCAAGAGTGAAAAAGCCTGCAAGGTTCCACAGGGTACCCATTCCAGTGATCTATTGTAGCAGATAACTTCTACATAGCAACCAATCCCAAAGCAGTGGCTTAGGACAATAACAATCATTTGTTTTGCTTACAAATTTTGGGGTTGTCTGAGCTTAGCTAGACATTTTTCACTCAAAGTCTCTCAGATGGTTGAACCAGAGGGTGATTAGAGCCAGGGTCATCTTGAAGGCAACTTCCCTTACATGTCTGGCACCTGGACTGGTAAGACTCAAACAACAGGGAGCTGGAGCAGGTGGGGTCACTTCTCTTTTCGTGTGTATGCGGTCCCCACGTGATCTCTCCACGTGGCAGCAGCCATCTACTGTAGCAGTTGTCACAAGGTACATCCAGATTCAAGCAAAGAGAACATAGACTCTACCTCTTGATGGGTGTGTCAAAGAATTTTCACACAGTACCCCTGACTCAATCTAGAGGAGATGGTGAGGTTTACCCCTCAGAATTGTCTTGCTCTGTGCAGCCAGGAAGCTCCAATTGAGTAAGCTAGAAGAATTCTAGCTTACTCAATTGGAGTTATTTTATTCCTCAGGAATTATTTTATTCCTCAGCAACCATCAGTCACCCACCCAGTAAAGGGCTGCCTGAGAAAACATGTTCTCAGATCCTTCCAGTTCTCCATGAGAGTAGGAAACATGGGTTCTGGCAGCCTGAAGGTACGCCTCTGAAAATTGCAGGAGCTGGCTGCTGGGAGTGAATGCACCTGGGCGAGGCAGTGTGCACAAACATGGTACTGGATCCTAGGGCACCAACATCATTGGGTACATAGTGGCAACTTCATGTGCAGTGCATTAGTGCTGGTGCCATTTCACATAATTTGGGGAAATCAGGAATACTAAAATAAATGGCACTGAGAAAAATTGTTATTCCTTTAGGAAAAAATAAAGGCCCATAACTCTCATCATACAAAAATATAATTTCCAGAATAATTAAAGAGCTAACTATAAACAACAAACTGAAGCATGGGAGGAAAACCTAAGTGTGGTAAAGATGGTCTTTCTAAGCAAGATACAAACCCACAGGCAATAAAAGAACAGACTGACACGTTACATAAGAATTAAAATATAGGTATGACAAAAGACAATGTAAAAAACTAGACAGAAATTGGGCAAAAATAATTGTCACATATGAAATAGGAAAATATAAGATATTCAGAATGCATAAAGAGCTTCCATATATCCATTAGAAAGTGAAAAATAACTAATAGAAAACTGGGCAAAGAATATGAATTGATGATTCACGAACGGACTACAAATGCCAATAAACATATAAGAATAACCATGAATAACCAGCAGCATGGAAAGTAAAATTCAGTGAAGAGACATTTTATCTCCATTAAATTAAATTGGCCAAAAATAGATTGATAATATCCATCATGAGATAGAGTATGGATACACTTTCGAACATTTAAAATTGGTTGAGCCATTCTGGAGAGCAGTATGGCAGTATTTATCAGCATTAACATGCATATTGAGTAAAATTCAACTTTGAGGAAACTTGCCAGACATACCCCAACACACACAGAAAGACAATAGGGCACATCGATGTTTACTGTAGCATTGTTTGTAATAGGTGAAAAAGAAAAAACCTAAGTGTTCATCAATAGGAAAATGTTTAAATAAAATGGAAAGAGAAATATACATAACAAATTATTCCAATAAATAGGCTTCTTCGTTGATTAAAAACACAAGATTTATAGTCAAAAAAAGAATGGAAGAAAAGCAAATTGTAGAACAATATTGTCCCTATGCTCCCGGTTAAATTTAAGAAATCCAACCGAAGTGTGTGTGCACACCACGTTGGGATACATAGGCTCTTGAAGGTTCCACACCAAACTCTTATTATGGCTTAATACCTGCAAAGCCTTAGGCTAGGCTTTATACACGGTAAGTGCTATATAAGAGCTGTCTATTTTTTTTTACGATAATGCATTCCTGCATTACTTATGTAATTTAAAAGTAAAGAATATGTTTGTGATTGCATTAATAACTCCCTGCACCCAACTGCCTGCCAAGCGCGAGGGCCATCTATTAAAATCTCTCCATCCGGAGAGCCCAACACGTGGTCTGGCACATAATGGCCGCGTTGTGAACACCTGTTGCGGGGACCTGCCTGCCGCTTCCCACCCCTCCCCGCACCCAAGCGAGACCCCAAGTTGACCTTTCACCCCTAAACCTTCCTCAGCCAGCGCAGCCAACCGCCGCCCAGTACACAGGCGCGAGAAGGCGGTGCCCAACTGACGGCAGCCCCGCCTTCCGGGCGTATAAACGTCACTGGACCGCGCCGCGCAATATCTGACGTGCTTGTGGCCCGCCTTCCGGAAGGAAACCCTGGCGGCTAACTATGGCGACGGTCGCGGAGCAGTGGGTGCTGGTGGAGATGGTACAGGCGCTCTACGAGGTGAGCTTGGCGGCCCCGGGGGTCCACGACCACACCCAGCCCTGGGGAAGTGGGACGTTTTGTGTGGAGTTTTGGTCTGAGGCCTGGGCGGGGCTGGCCCGGTTATGCCCGGACCCCCGGCGTCCCTCGCTGGAAAGGCTCATAGGCGCACACATTTCCCAGTGGCGGAATGTAGGGAGGCACGGGCGGGAGCCGGAGCCGGGGGGTCTTGTATTGCGCTGCTGCGAGCACGGAGCCCTCTCCAGGTCCTGCCCGGATACAGGAGAGAGGCTAGTCAAAAACAAGAGTTGGGACTGATGGTAAAACGGAGTGATGAAAGTAGAGTGGAAAATCTCAGTCTGGTGAGGTCCTAGGGAAGACAGGTTCTCGGAACTGTGGAGCAGGGAATAGGGAAAAGAATTGTAATAAGTTGGACTTTGTTTTTGTTGGGACGTGGGGTTAGAAAGGAAGCCGAATGATTTAGGTATGTGAAATAGTTTGTCATTCTTTCGCCTACGTCCCATTTTCTGTCTTGTAAAGATACAACTATTTTAGTAAACTTTTAAAGAAAGACCAGTTAGGAGCGTTTTTGAAAGGTAATATAAAATTTAAATGTCAGTCTTGGAGAATGTTCATTCATTTGACATTTAGTGAGTTTCCATGCATTGTGCAATGGAACTTTCTGCGTGTTCTCTGAGCTGTTCAGTACAGTAGCCCACTAACCACATGTGGCAGTTAAGCACTTGAAACGTGGCTAGTGCAACTGAGGGGCTGAATTTTTCATTTAATTTAATTTAGATGTGTATTTAAATAGTTGAATGGTGCTAGTGACTACAGTATTGGACAGCAGAGATCTAGATGCTAGGAATAGTGCAATGAGGGAGCAGGTAAAAGTCCCTGTGCTTACAGAGCTTACATTCACTTAAAGTGAATCTGTTTTCTTTTGATAATTTTCTTAAAACTTAATACAGCGCTTACTGGTAAGGGTGATGATGCAAGATGTATTATTGCAAAACCCATCAGGACTTTTTGGAAAAAAAAAAAACAGTTAAGAGAGCAAATAGAGCCTAGGTGATGTCCAACCTTAGGTAGATTATAGTGACTAAGAAGAACCACTAAAATTTAAGATTTCCTTTTTTCTTTTTTAGAAATGAATAATTTCTACTATATATTGTTGCTGCCTTTTTGAAGACTGCCCTTTGACTATGTAACTTCTCATACCCTGGTATTAACCATGAGTGAGACTTGAGAGAAGGTCTCCTTGATGTAACATTTCCTAGGGAAGAAAAGAAGCCACATTTGTGATTTTTATTAATTCAGTAGACATTTCAACTTTTCTTAGGATTTCTTTGTGGAGTGGAATGTTTAGTGACTTGGACTTATGTTTGTCAACTATAATCCAATTATTGATAAAACTAAAAGGATTTTTTTAGTAGAGTCCTCATTCTTAAATGAATTATAGTCAGGAGGGATCAGCAAATTTTAAAAATAGTCTTAGATTTCTTGTTTTGCTTCTAATTTCTGTGCACAGTGTATGCAGAATTTGAGGAGTCTTGCTGTGTACCCATACATATGTAGCATGTATGTAGTTTTAAAGTTATTTGTCCAATGACCTGAAAGTTTATTTATGAAATTTCCAGCAGTTTCCCTGGTCCCCCCTTCTGAACTTTTTTAACTATTGTGAATCATCATTGCTTTCTTTTTGTCTAATGTTTGAAAATAATTTGTATTTACGTTTCTAAATACCTCTTTTTTTTTAACATCTTTATTGGAGTGTAATTGCTTTACAGTGGTGTTAGTTTCTGCTTTATAACAAAGTGAATCAGCTGTACATGTACATATATCCCCGTATCTCTTCCCTCTTGCATAAATACCTCTTTTAAATGACTTTCCGATGACAACCTATTGGAATGTAGCACCCCATAACTGACTTATGGAGGTTTAGTTGGTATCTGGAATCTTTTATATGCACTTACTGTATCTAGTTGTGTAAGACATAAAAGTCAGCCTGGCTTTTATCCTGGAAGTGTACAGTTGAAAAGAAGACCTGATGCGGATAATTTCATTAAGGTACCTTTATGGATGTTGACATGGAAAACACTACATACTTTGGGGGAACTGGTAGAAAAGAGACCTGCTATTTCTTTAAACACTTATAAAGTCTTCTTTTCTCTGCCACATTCCAAGGAGAACTTAAAGAGGCCTATTGGGGATACAGGAAATATAGTAAATTGTGCAAAAGTCTTTGAGAATTATGGTGTCCAAATAATTCTCAATTTATCCATGGTATGTGGGGGTTGTAGAAGGCTTGTGAAGCTGCGATATGTTTGTTACAGTTATTTCTCACCAGTAAAAATATAAATTACCTGAAGGATCTGATAGTTGATATTGTTAGACTATTGGAATTCTGTGTCAGATTTAATTTTTTAAATTAATTTTTATTCCTAACACTGCAGTTTTAGAGATTTTTCATGTAGGAGAAATTGCCTTCTGTTAGAAATGGGAAAACGAATGAGTAGACGTGAAGTGAGCTTTGAAAGTAAATTTTAAGAAGTAATAAATAGGTATAAAGGTCATGGGAGCAGTATATGCAGATGAATTAAATTTTATGTGCAGGTTTTGGAAATGTTTATTTCACTTCTTGTTATGCTTTTGCTTTTGACTCACTCCTAGGCTCCTGCTTATCATCTTATTTTGGAAGGAATTTTAATACTCTGGATAATCAGACTTCTTTTCTCTAAAACTTACAAGTTACAAGAACGATCTGATCTTACAGTCAAGGTAAGAAGTTAAATCTCTATTTTATTATTCGGTGTATGATTATAGTTGCTACATCTTTCGAAACAGGACTTGTGGTGGCTCAACTGTAAATGTTAAAATATTTTCTGGAATGTAAGGAAATCAGGGTAAGCAAAATACGGGGAAGCCAGGGATAAAGTGAATACACAAAGGAGTACCATGTTACAGGCCTTTTTACTTTGCTAGGAGTAAACAGCAGTCTGGGAACGTACTAGATGCTGGACGGGAAGCATGGATGCATGCTGGATTTCAAATGTCCGTATACAAGAAGGATTACATGAGTTGCTCAGGAAAAGCACCACTATTTCTGAAGCCTGAATGAAAGTTTCCCCTGTGGTCTTTATAAAGGAAATTCAGAGTTAGAAAGAATCCTCCCCATCCCACTGCTCTCCACCTTCCCACCCCAAATCAAATTTTGATGTGTTCTATATGGTAAGGGACCCAGCTCAAGCCCAAGCTAGGCAAACCTTAGGAAGCAGAAGTGTCGAGAGGACTTGCAGTCCTGACCACTTCGAGTCTGTTAGTACGAGGGACCAAGGGGTTTGTGGAATCCCCTACCTTCTCACGCAGGTAGGAAGACTTAGTAACTGTGCCCTGGGTGTGAGAGGAAGAGCAGTTTTGACTGCAGTGTGGTTTCTGTAACTTGGATTGTTTCCTTATCCAGCCTCTGTAGCAATGTGCCAGAATACTCCTTAGGGATACAGAGATGGTGAGAGATGTTTTCCCACAAAAATGCCTGAAACTTTGGTTCACAAGGCAGCATTGAGTGTGGCACAATGATGGAGTACTGCTCTTTTCTGGAGCATTCACAGAAGGAAGTGCAAGTGGAATGGAATTACAGCAATGTGGCGATTGTTCCCCTGGTTTCACTGGCTGCCCCTGCTGTCCTGATCATTAATATTTGTCATGAGATGGTCAGGCAGTATCCCCCCTAGAGGATAGGGGATATGCAACAAATGGTTCTTAGGGCACATAAGTTTTGGAAACCTGGGTAAAGAAGACTAAAGAGGTGTCTCATTGCATGATTTCTTGTAACCTTTAATATGCCAGTGGATATTTGAACCGCTGTTTGGAGAACTGCCATAAACTTGACCATAGATCCCCACCCCCGCCCTTTTTTTTATGAATACCTGTGGGATTAGTGTGCCTTAGAACACTCTTTTGATAGTATTGCAGTAAGATTGGGCTATCTGGGCCAGAAATCCTGTCTCTACTTTTTTCCCTTGGTATTTAGGAGCTCCACGTGAATGATTATGAGGCCATGGAATAGATTTATAGCCCAACTTTTTAAGGGGTTGATCATTCCTAATATTCTTAGTTTAAGTTTAGACAAGTCAATCCACACAAATATGCATTTTAAAAGAAGGATACTGAAATATAATTTTAGGATAACCCTCTAAAAGCAGAACTTACCTAGAGCAAGATTCAGTAATCACTGACATCTTACCCTAAAAGCTGTGGAAGAAAAAAAAAACTTTATGAGTGTTTCTAAACCTTAACTTATGGCAGCAAAGAAGAAATACCTTCTCGGTTTTATAGGTCTGCAGAGTCTCTTTTTTTATTATTTATTTATTTATTTATTTTATTTTGGCTATGTTGGGTCTTCATTGCTGAGCGTGGGCTTGCTCTAGTTGCAGCGAGTGGGGGCTACTCTTCGTTGAGGTGCTTAGGCTTCTCATTATGGTGGCTTCTGTTGTTGCGGAGCACGGGCTCTAGGTGTGCGGGCTTCAGTAGTTGTGGCAGGCAGGCTCAGTTGCTGTGGCTCACGCGCTGTAGAGTACAGCCTCAATAGTTATGGTGCACAGGCTTAGTTGCTCTGCAGCATGCGGAATCTTCCCGGACCAGCGCTTGAACCCATATCCCCTGCATTGGCAAGCGGATTCTAAACCACTGCACCACCAAGGAAGTCCCCTGCAGAGACTCTTGAATACCAGGCAATCCTGAGTTGATTCTCAAATCTGTCTCTGTGGTAGCAAGTGGACAGTGTGCATGATACATACTTCAGGCTTGTTCAGGCTGCTATTCTGTGCAGTCGTTGGCAGAAATAGATGAGGAATTTATTGACTGATTTATTCAGCCAGCATTTTTGAGTGCCTGAGCATCAGGTGAATATGCTCCTAGCCATGCCCTAGAATTGCCTGTTAGGAGAAAAATGCACAGAAGCATTTAACAGGAGTGTGAAAATAGGAGTATTGAGAGTGGGCCTATGTAAGGCAAGATTTGCTGTGGCTGTCATGTTCATCAGGTGCCTCATCTCATCCTGTACATCCAGACTACATTTTCAAAATTACATTGTTTTCTAGTTCAAGAAAGGGTAAGAAACTCAAAATAGTCAAAAAACTTGGAATGCATGAAATAACAGGTAAAAGGAATAAAGTAGTTTTTTATGAGAAATTTCCAAACAACTAAATCCTGTTACAATAATTATTATGAGAGTCTTTTGGTATATTTCAGTTACTTCTGAATCCTTGCCAATGGCTTGTAGAAACAGTGCTTTGTAGTCTAGTTGATCCCTTCCTGTGACAGCCATGCCTGTAAGAACTTAAGGCATGGCTGTCTGTCATATCTTGCAGTAGAGGCTGAGCTCCCTTACCTGCAGTCATGCCTCTCACCTTTGTGTTACAGACTTTTAGTTTTATCATCAGTAGCAGTTATACTTCCTACTTCCCACAGTGAAAAATCCTGAACATAGAAATAAAATTTTTAAGAAATTTCCAGTCAGCCACAAAGCTTCATGGAAAAAGAACCTTTAGCCTGAGATAAGGAAAGAGGTGAGGGGTTAAGTGCACAAAACTCAATAGTGATTCTGTGTCATTTCCAGGCACAGCAGCCGGACGTCTGTGTCTAGCAGTGTGTTCATTATGATGGTTCCATTACAACAAACAGTTTAGATACCGCTAGAGTTGCTGTCCAGTAAGTAGCACTGCACTGTATTTTAACTGCTTTTCTCCTGTAGGAAAAGGAAGAATTGATTGAAGAGTGGCAACCAGAACCTCTTGTTCCTCCTGTCTCAAAAGACCATCCTGCTCTCAACTACAACATCGTTTCAGGGTAAATTGGTTTTGCTAGTCAAGGGCTTATACTTGGTTTCCTGTAGGTAAACTCAACAAAGTATACAGTGGTTTATATAGTATTCCTTTTTTTTTTAACTGATATAAGACTTGTAGAAATTTCTGGAGATCAGAAACTTTTTTAATAGTCTCCAATTTGGGTTTCCAAGTTTGTCCCTTTTTAAAAATATATATATATATTTTTAAAAGCAGGGGCTTCCCTGGTGGCACAGTGGTTGAGAGTGCGCCTGCCGATGCAGGGGACACGGGTTCATGCCCCGGTCCAGGAAGATCCCACATGCCGTGGAGCGGCTGGGCCCATGAGCCATGGCCGCTGAGCCTGCGTGTCCGGAGCCTGTGCTCCACAACGGGAGAGGCCACAGCAGTGAGAGGCATGCGTACTGCAAAAAAAAAAAAAAAAAAAAAGTAATACACACACATAATATTTCAAATGGGAA
Organism: Lagenorhynchus albirostris; assembly: GCF_949774975.1. Classification (NCBI taxonomy): domain Eukaryota; kingdom Metazoa; phylum Chordata; class Mammalia; order Artiodactyla; family Delphinidae; genus Lagenorhynchus; species Lagenorhynchus albirostris. The sequence goes on along the minus strand of NC_083101.1, from coordinate 95,683,060 downwards.
GACAGTTAAAATGAAAAACAGCATTCCTACTTTTTCCCACCTGGATTGTTTCTGATTTTAGATCTGTTGAAGTTTACCTTCATAACTAGATATTAGCAGTATGCTTACATTACTGTTTCTTGATTGATTAATGATAGGCAGTGCCTGTTGACTTTCACAATATGAATTATGAAACCAGCTCACTTATGCTACCTACCTCCTGGCTTCCAATGTTTTATTTTTATTTTTATTTCTTAAATTTTAAGTATACAGAAAATATCAGTCACATACGTATCTACCACCCAGAAGTAATAGGTATTAACATTTTGCTATCTTTACTTTAAATCTATTTTTTAAAAGAAATAAAGCATTAGAAATGCAGTTGACCCTTGAACAGTATGGGGGTTAGGGGCCCTGACCCTCTGGGCAGTCAAAAACCTGCATATAAATTAGAGTCAGCCCTCCAGATACCCAGTTCCTCTAAATATGTGGTTCTGCATCCATGGATTCAACCAACCATGGATCATGTAGTACAGTAGTATCTACTGTTGAAAAAAATCTGTGTATAAGTGGACCTGCACAGTTCAAACCCATGTTGTTCAGTGGTCAATTGTATCACTAAAGAAATCCCTTCCCATCTATCACTTACTCTTGCCTCCCAGGCAAGATAACCACCATCTTGAAGTTGGTAGATGTTTTTCCTTTGCTTATATTTATACTTTTGCCACAGCATGCCTGTTGCCATGAAAGTGTTTAGTATTCTATTTTAAAATATGATGTAGGATATTCTCCTGAGTATGTCCTTCTACTTCTGGTCTGATCTGAGAGAGGCTTGTATTCTTCACTTTCGCGAATTTCTTTGGTCTCATGAAAGTTTTACTTCTCCTGAAATCAGACTGACCAATCATTAATGTTATGGTTATAAAATCCTTCCTACCACAAAGGTCTAATTTGCCTGTTTTCCATATGACAGTCAGTTGTCCCAACATTATTAGTTGAATAGTCCATTTTTTACCTACTGATTGGAAATTTCCCTTCTTTCATATGTCAAGTTCCCTTATAAAGGATCTGTTTCTGGCTTTATTTCTATTCTTTTGGTATATTTATCTCTCCCTGTGCCAGAACCTCACTTATACCACAGCTTAATAATAGGCCTTGACTAGAGTGAGTCCTTCACCTCCTTGTTCTTCACAATTGTCTAGGCTATCCTTGACTCTTCACTATGAGTTTAGGTTTAGCTGATCAGATTTGACCAGAAAATGGGTTTGGGTTTGTGACTAGTAATGCATTGAATTTATGGATTAATTTGGAGAGAATTGGTATATTGCTAATACTGAATCTCTTCACCACGTACCTTGTGTGTCACTTGTATACTTAGGTCTTTTATGTCTCTGAGAGAAGTTGCATAACATTCTTCATAGAGATTTTGCTTAACTTTTTTTTTGCTACTTTTTATTTGGAAATAATAGTAGATTCACATGCAGTTGTAAGAAATAATACAGAGAGATTTCATACACCCTTCGTCAGTTTCCCCCAATGGTAACATCTTGCTTAACTATAGTACAGTATCACAACCAGGAAATTAACATTGCATATCTTTTAATAGCTTCGTCTCTGGGTTCTAGAGAGTTTTCACTTCTGTCATGAAGCGTCATTTTCTTCTTGTTTCTGTGTTATTGCACTTGCTAGGATACCTACCATGCAGTGTTGAATAGGAGTGGTAACAAGGGCCTCTGTATCCTGTTCCTGATGGCTTTTAAGGGATAACCTGTATGGTGTTACAAGCCTTCCTTTCTCTTCCTAGTTTGCTAAGGGAACTTTTTGTTAGTTTTAAAGTCAGTGTTAAATTTTATTAAATTTTTTCTTTATCTATTGAGATGGTTGTGACTTTTCTTCTCTAATCCATTACTATATTAAATTGTACTGATTGATTTTTTTACATTAATTAAGCATATACATAAATTTTTATGAGAAAAATTGCAAGCAACCATGCCACTCATCCTCACCCCAGATTCCAGCTCTGTAGACTTGCAGAAAGATGGGAGATTTACTCTCTGGAAAGGCTAAATATAAATTGAAAGTCCTAAGAATGTGTGAGGAGGTGAGTGCCATTCTAAAAACAGAAAGCAAGTATATAATGAATAATGGGATGCTAATCCCGTTTCCTCCAACTCAGCTTTCAGAAAGTTGGAAACCAGATTTATATCCTCATATACACCTCACTGGAGGATTCCTCTCTGGTGAAACTCAGAGTCAAGAGAGTAAAAACAGAAAATTTTGAGTTTGCGGTCTCCACAGATGAATAAACAAGTCTATGTCTCATTATCATAGAGTGAAGCCCACCATCAGTCAAGAAGCCAAGCCCATTTACACAGTGCTTGCAATTAGCATTTCAGTGTCTTATTCTTAAAAATGGGTGGACAACCTTAAATTATGGTCCATTGATTTTCAACAGAATGCCAAGACAATTCAGTGGGAAAAGAATACTCTTTTTAACAGATTGTGATGGGACAACGGGATATACACATGTAAAAGAATGATGATGGACCCTGACCTCACACCATGTGTAAAAATTAGCTCAAAATTAATCATGGGCTTAAGTTTAAGAGCAAAAACTATAAGTTCTTAGTTTAGAAGAAAGAAAACAAAAGAGTAAATCTTCATAATCTTGGATTGGCCAGAGATTTTTAGATATGACACAAAAGCACAAGCAGCAAAAGAAAAAATAGACAAACTGGACTTCATTAAAATTGAAAACATTTGTGCTTCAAAGCCCATTACTAGAGACATGATACAAAACCCCACAAAATGGAAGAAAATATTTTCAAGTCACATATTTGTTAAGGGGCTAGTATCCAAAATATTAAATATATAAAAAGAACTCTTACAACTCATTGATAAACCCTATTTAAGCATGACTATTTGGTTAATTTTTATTAATTGTTGGATTTTTTTTTTTTTGCTAATATTTGTTATTTTTAGCATCAGTATTGAAAAATGAGTTTAGTCTTTTTCTTTTCCCTTACTGTGTGCTGGCCCAGCTTTGGTATCAGAGGTATATTAGTCTTACAGTTTTCCTGGCAACACTATTTGTTGTTTGTTCTGTTGAGCATATATTTTTAATCATGAATTTAATGTCTTCAGTGAGTTTTTAAAGCTGTTCATATTTCCTTTTTGAGTAAGTTTTGGTTACTGCCATTTAGTAATCGTTCATTTCTTCTTTTGTTTTCAAATGCATTGGCATGAAGTAATTCATAGGATTCTCTTGGGAAGTTATATGTAAAATATATACGTATAACTTTGTATATAGATATATATAACAACACATCTATGGATTTGTGTCTGCATTGCAGGCATTTGTGTCTCCTTTCTCACTCAAATTTGCCAAAGGTTTATCCTCTGGTTTAGTTGAGTCTCTGTTTTATTTTCTTCATTTTGGGCCTTTCCTGCAAAGGCATTGACTCTCCCTTCACCACCGCTCTCATCAGCACCCATGTAAGGCAGCATTCTCATTTGCTTTATTATTTCCTTCATCCCCAGCGCCTGCATCTGTTCTCCTCCCCAGTAAGGTATCCCACTGTAATACGTGTATTTTGCTTTCTTTTATTATTTTATGTTATTAAAGTCATATATGTTATTGTTTTTATTACGTATGTATGCTTGAAACCATGTAATCTTAATGTTTTATGAAAGTTTTTAATTTTGTGCTCTAGACTTCATTCTGGTTTTTTTCTTACAAGTTGTTTACTCAGCACTTATTTTTCAACAAATATTTGAGTGCCTACCATGTTTAAGGAATGTGCTGATGAGCATGTGCGATAAATCAAAATCTTAGTTCTCTTGGGGCAGGCTGACCAAGAATGAAATAAATACAATGTTAGCTGGTGTTGAGCAGTATGAAGAAATATCAAGCAGGGCAGAGAGGTGGAATTGCTAGATGGACTTCCTGTTCATTTCTTCCAACTGCTACATATTATTCTGTTGTGTATGGCCACCATGTTTTACTTAGTGATGGGTAAATTTAGTGATTTTCCTCATGATGGATACCTAAGCTACCCCCACTCCCCACTGCCACAAAAAAACCTGGTGATTAAACCTGATTAATGTCCTCTTGTGGACCTGTCTGAGTCTCTCTAGGGGTGTGGGACCAGAAATTGGGTACTACTCTATATGCCTGTCTCATTTCCCTTTGGGACTTTCCTACATTGTGATTCTCCTGAGTTAGTATATGGGCGTTCAGTTTCCCACAGCTGTGTTTGGTAACATTGTTTTATTTTGCATTTCTCTGATTATTTGAGCCTTTAAGTATCATTTGATATACTTATTATTAGCTGCTGGGGTTTTTCCCCCTGTGAATGCCTCTTCATATCTTTTAGTTCTTCTTCTCCTTGATTCCCAGTCTATCTTTCGATTATCAAGAGTCCCCAGTATTGTGTAGCTTTTAATCCTTGGTCAGTTTTTGAGTAGTAGTCTATTACAATGAGTCTAAGAAACTTTTTTTTTCCGATTTTAAGATCTCTGAAACATGTATGAATCTTACAGCTGCTGAGAGTCATTGTCAGCTGGGAGCAGGTGAGGGTATCATTTCTTGCACACTGATGAACTTGGTCATGGCTATGCTTACTGCCAGCACCTCAGTTGAGTTTTGTGCACTGCTGGTAAGTAAATCAGCTGATGGAAGGAGAAATGGCCAGATTCCTCCAGACAGTTGAACAGAGGCTACTGGGACTAAGGCTTTGAACATTCCTTTGTCAAACTCCTACTGCCTTTGGGTAATAACAGTTTACTTTCTAGAAACGTGATTCAACTGCATAAAGATGAAACTAAGAGTTTAGTCCAGTAGGAAAGTTCCAGCATCAAACTTAGAGAATGGGTGATACTGACTTGTCAAGTAATCCCAGAGATGATAGCAGAGCATCCTCCTAAGCAATGCCAGGATCCTTCTGTCAGTAGGGAGCAGAATATGTTAGCAGGGAGTATGAATACCCATGGTATCCATTACGTAGCAGAGAGCAGACAGAACTGCTGACTAGAAGTTACGAATGTCTTACCTGATTGATCTTGCTTATATTTTTCTTTTCATAGATACAAAAGTAGAATGACAAAAATCTGTGTCAAGATAGCCCTTTCATTAAATATGAACTAAAATATAAATGATAAGAAAACATCATTGCATTTTATTTTATTTTTTTCATTTTTGGCTGTGTTGCGTCCTCATTGCTGCATGCATGCTTTTCTGTAGTTGCGGCGAGTGGGGGCTACTCTTCGTAACAGTGCATGGGCTTCTCATTGCAGTGGCTTCTCATCGTGGAGCATAGGCTCTAGGCACGCAGGCTTCAGTAGTTATCCCACATGGGCTCAGTAGTTGTGGCTTATGGTCTCTAGAGCGCAGGCTCAGTGATTGTGGCATATGGGCTTAGCTGCTCTGTGGCATGTGGGATCTTCCTGGACCAGGGCTTGAACCCATGTAGCCTGCATTGGTGGGCAGATTCTTAACCACTGCACCACCAGGGAAGTCCCTGCATCATTGCATTTTACTTGGCTGTGTCTTTCCTCCTTAGTGATAGATAAAATACAGTCGATGCCATCTTAGATTCATGAAATGTAGTAAATCTCTTTATCACCCGTCTGTTAATTTTGTCTTTGGTATCTTCATTGAACCAGAATTCTAAATTTGGACTTGGTCATATTCATCCATTTCGCCTCATGGTTTGTGTGTTTGCATACTTGTTTTAGAAATCATTTCCTATTCCAAGGTCACGAAGACCTTCTAAATTTTCCTCTGTTCCAAAATACTTTTTAGTTTTTTTTTAATATGTGTGGAATTCATCTTTGAATATGGTAATTCAATTTTATTTTTCTCCATAGAGAAAGAAATATGTGTAACTTAGTAGTTAGTGGGGGCAACTGATGTCATTTGCCATATATTTATATATAGGCACACCTCATTTTATTGCACTTCACTTTATTGCACTCCCATAGATACTGCACTTTTTACAAATTAAAGGTTTCTGGCAACCCTGTGTTGTCAGAAGATGGTTATCATTTGTTAGCAATAAAGTATCTTTTAAAAATTAGAAAAAAGGAAGACCTTCAAGATGGTGGAGGAGGAAGATGTGGAGATCACCTTCCTCCCCACAAATACATCAGAAATACATGTACATGTGGAACATCCCCTACAAAACACCTACTGAATGCTGGCAGAAGACCTCAGACCTCCCAAAAGGCAAGAAACTCCCCACGTACCTGGGTAGGGCAAAAGAAAAAACAGAGACAAAAGAATAGGGACAGGACATGCATCTCTGGGAGGGAGCTGTGAAGGCGGGAAAGTTTCCACACACTAGGAAGACCCTTCACTGATGGAGACAGTGGGTGGCGGGGAGGAAGCTTTGGAGCCACGGAGGAGAGTGCAGCAACAGGGGTGCAGAGAGCAAAGTGGAGAGATTCCCACACAGAGGATCGGTGCCAACCAGCACTCAGAGGTTGAGAGCAGCACTGAGAGGCTTGTCTGCTCACGCGCCTGGGCGGGTGGGGGCTGGGAGCTGAGGATCTGGCTTAGGAGGTGAGATCCCAGGGAGAGGACTAGGGTTGGCAGCGTGAACACAGCCTGAAGGGGGCTAGTGCGCCACAGTTGGGAGGGAGTCCAGGAAAAAGTCTGGAACTGCCTAAGAGGCAAGAGACCATTGTTTCGGGGAGCGTGAGGAGAGGGGATTCAGAGCACCACCTAAACAAGCTGCAGAGACGGGCACGAGCCGCGGCTGTCAGCGTGGACATCAGAGACGGGCATGAGATGCTAAGGCTGCTGCTGCAGCCACCAAGAAGCCTGTGTGCGAGCACACGTTACTATCAACACCTTCCCTCCCAGGAGCCTGTGCAGCCCGCCAGTGCCAGGGCCCTGTGATCCAGGGACAACTACCCCAGGAGAACACACAGTGCGCCTCAGCCTGTTGCAACAGCATGCTGGCCTCTGTCACCTCAGGCTCGCCCCGCATTCCATACCCCTCCGTCCCCCCGGCATGAGTGAGCCAGAGCCCCCTAATCAGCTGCTACTTTACCCCGTCCTGTCTAAGCAAAGAACAGACACCCTCAGGTGACCTACATGCAGAGGCGGGGCCAAATCCAAAGCTAAACCCTGGGAGCTGTGCGAACAAAGAAGAGAAAAGGAAATCTCTCCCAGCAGCCTCAGGAGCAGCAGATTAAATCTCCACAATCAACTTAATGTACCCTGCATCTCTGGAATACCAAATAATAGATCATCACAGAATTCAGGTGGTGGACTTTGTGTAATTTTTTCTGTATATCTTTGCTTTTATCATTTGTCCTAGGGTTCCAGCTGTCCATTTTTTATTTTTTTGTTTGTTTTCCTTTTATTATAGTTTTTAGTGCTTGTTATCATTGGTGGTTTTCTTTTTTGGTTTGGTTGCTCTCTTTCATTTTTTTTATTATTATTTTTAATTTTTTAATTTTTAATATTTTTTTAAGAACTTTTTTTTTCCCTTTTTTTCTCCCTTTTCTTCTGAGCCGTATGGCTGACAGGGTCTTGGTGCTCCGGCCGTGTGTCGGGCCTGTGCCTCTGAGGTGGGAGAGCCGAGTTCAGGACATTGGTCCACCAAAGACCTCCTGGCTCCACATAATATCAAACAGCGAAAGCTCTCCCAGAGATCTCCATCTCAGTGCTAAGACCCAGCTCCACTCAGTGACTAGCAAGCTACAGTGCTGGACACCCTATGCCAAACAACTAGCAAGACAGGAACACAACCCCACCCATTAGAGAGGCTGCCTAAAATCATAATAAGGTCACAGACACCCCAAAACATACCACCGGACGTGGTCCTGCCCACCAGAAACACAGGATCCAGCCTCATCCACGGGACACAGGCACCAGTCCCCTCCACCAGGAAGCCTACACAACCCATGGAACCAGCCTTACCCACTGGGGGCAGACACCAGAAACAACAGGAACTATGAACCTGCAGGCTGTGAAAAGGAGACCCCAAACACAGTAAGTTAAGCAAAATGAAAAGACAGAGAAACACACAGCAGATGAAGGAGCAAAGTAAAAACCCACCAGACCAAACAAATGAAGAGGAACTAGGCAGTCTACCTAAAAAATTCAGAGTAATGATAGTAAATATGATCCAATATCTTGGAAATAGAATGGAGAAAATACAAGAAATGTTTACCAAGGACCTAGAAGAAGTAAAGAGCAAACAATGATGAACAACACAATAAATGACATTAAAAATTCTCTAGAAGGAATCAATAGCAGAAAAACTGAGGCAGAAGAACGGATAAGTGACCTGGAAGATAAAATAGTGGAAATAACTACTGCGGAGCAGAATAAAGAAAAAATAATGAAAAGAATTGAGGACAGGCTCAGAGACCTCTCGGACAACATTAAAGGCACCAACATTCAAATTATAGGGGTCCCAGAAGAAGAAGTTAAAAAGAAGGGGACCGAGAAAATATTTGAAGGGATTATACTTGAAAATTTCCCTAATATGGGAAAGGAAATTGTCAGTCAAGTCCAGGAAGTACAGAGAGTCCCATACAGGATAAATCCAAGGAGAAACACACCAAGACACATATTAATCAAACTATCAAAAATTAAATACAAAGAAAACATATTAAAAGCAGCAAGGGAAAAACGACAAATAACACACAAGGGAATCCCCATAAGATTAACAGCTGATCTTTCAGCAGAAACTCTGCAAGCCAGAAGGGAGTGACAGAACATATTTAAAATGATGAAAGGGAAAAATCCACAATGAAAATTACTCTACCCAACAAGGATATCATTCAGATTCAACAGAGAAATTAAAACCTTTACAGACAAGCAAAAGCTAAGAGAATTCAGCACCACCAAACCAGCTTTACAACAGATGCTAAAGGAACTTCTCTAGGCAGGAAATACAAGAGAAGGAAAAGACCTACCATAACAAACCCAAAACAATTAAGAAAATGGTAATAGGAACATACGTATCAATAACTACCTTAAATGTGAATGGATTAAATGCTCCATCCAAAAGTCATAGACTGGCTGAATGGATACACAAACAATACCTGTATATATACTGTCTACAAGAGACCCACTTCAGACCTAGGGACACATACAGGCTGAAAATGAGGGGATGTAAAAAGATATTCCATGCAAATGGAAATCGAAAGAAAGCTGGAGTAGCAATTCTCATGTCACACAAAGTAGACTTTAAAATAAAGACTATTACAAGAGACAAAGAAGGACACTACATAAAGATCAAGGGGTCAATCCAAGAAGAAGATATAACAATTGTAAATATTTATGCACCCACCTCAATACATAGGCAAATGCTAACAGACGTGAAACGGGAAATCGACAGTAACACGATCATAGTAGGGGACTTTAACACCCCACTTTCACCAATAGACAGATCATACAAAATGAAAATAAACACAAGCTTTAAATGATACATTAAACAAGATGGACTTAATTGATATAGGACTTGCCATCAAAACACAACAGAATACACTTTCTTCTCAAGTGCTCATGGAACATTTTACAGGATAGATCGTATCTTGTGTCTAGCCTTCGTAAATTTAAGAAAACTGAAATCATATCAAGTATCTTTTCCGACCACAATGCTATGAAACTAGATATCAATTACAGGAAAAAATCTATAAAAACTACAAACACATGGAGGCTAAACAATACACTACTAAATAACCAACAGATCACTGAATAAATCAAAGAGGAAATAAAAAGATACCTAGAAACAAATGATAATGGAGACACAATGATGCAAAATCTGTGGGATGCAGCAAAAGCAGTTCTAAGAGGGAAGTTTATAGCAATATAGTAATGTTTCTTGTTTCTTCGTACCTCAAGAAACAAGAAACATCTAAAATAAACAACCTAACCTTACACCTAAAGCAGTTAGAGAAAGAAGAACCAAAAAACCCCAAAGTTAACAGAAGGAAAGAAATCATAAAGATCAGATCAGAAATAAATGAAAAAGAAATGAAGGACACAATAGCAAAGATCAATAAAACTAAAAGCTGGTTCTTTGAGAAGATAAACAAAATAGATAAACCATTAGCCAGACTCATCAAGAAAAAAAGGGAGAAGACAAATCAATAGAATTAGAAATGAAAAGGAGAAATAACAGCTGACACTGCAGAAATACAAAGGATCATGAGAGATTACTACAAGCAGCTATATGCCAATAAAATGGACAACCTGCAAGAAATGGACAAATTCTTAGAAAAGCACAACCTTCTGAGACTGAACCAGGAAGAAATAGAAAATATAAACAGACTAATCACAAGCACTGAAATTGAAACTGTGATTAAAAATCTTCCAACAAACAAAAGCCCAGGACCAGATGGCTTCACAGGCAAGCTCCATCAGACATTTAGAGAAGAGCTAACAGCTATCCTCAAACTCTTGCAAAATATAGCAGAGGGAGGAGCACTCCCAAACTATTCTACAAGACCACCATCACCCTGGTACCAAAACCAGACAAAGATTTCAGAAAGAAAACTACAGGCCAATATCACTGATGAACATAGATGCAAAAATCCTCAACAGAATACTAGGAAACAGAATCCAACAGCACATTAAAACGATCATACACCATGATCAAGTGGGGTTTATCCTAGGATTGCAGGGATTCTTCAGTATACCCAAATCAATGTGATAAACCATATTAACACATTGAAGGAGGAAAACCATATGATCATCTCAATAGATGTAGAAAAATCTTGACAAAATTCAACACCCATTTATGATAAAAACCCTGCAGAAAGTAGGCATAGAGGGAACTTTCCTCAACATAATAAAGGCCATATATGACAAACCCACAGCCAACATTGTTCTCAGTGGTGAAAAACTGAAACCATTTCCTGTAAGGTCGGGAACAAGACAAGGTTGTCCACTCTCACCACTATTTTTTTTTTTTTTTTTGCAGTTCGCGGGCCTCTCACTGTTGTGGCCTCTTCCGTTGCGGAGCACAGGCTCCGGACACGCAGGCTCAGCGGCCAAGGCTCACGGGCCTAGCCACTCCACAGCATGTAGGATCTTCCCGGACCGGGGCATGAACCCGTGTCCCCTGCATCGGCGGGTGGACTCTCAACCACTGCGCCACCAGGGAAGCCCCACTCTCACCACTATTATTCAGCATAGTTTTGGAAGTTTTAGCCACAGCAGTCAGAGAAGAAAAACAAAAGGAATCCAAATAGGAAAAGAAGAAGTAAAGGTGTCACTGTTTGCAGATGACATGATAGTATACATAGAGAGTCCTAAAGATGCTACCAGAAAACTACTAGACCTAATCAATGAATTTGGTAAAGTAGCAGGACACAAAATTAATGCACAGAAATCTCTTCCATTCCTATACACTAATGATGAAAATCTGAAAGAGAAATTAAGAAAACACTCCCATTTGCCATTGCAAAAAAGAATAAAATACCTAGGAATAAACCTACCTAAGGAGACAAAAGACCTGTATGCAGAAAACTGTAAGACACTGATGAAAGAAGTTAAAGATAATACAAACAGATGAAGAAATATACCATATTCTTGGATTGGAAGAATCAACTTTGTGAAAATGACTGTACTACCCAAAGCAATCTACAGATTCATTGCAATCCGTATCAAACTCAATGGCATTTTTCACAGAACTAGGACAAAAAATTTTACAATTTGTATGGAAACGCAAAAGACCCCGAATAGCCAAAGCAATCTTGAATAAGAAAATCGGAGCTGGAGGAATCAGGCTCCTGGACTATAGAGTATACTACAAAGCTACAGTAATCAAGACAGTATGGTAATGGCACAAAAACAGAAATATAGATCAGTGGAACAGGATAGAAAGCCCAGAGATAAACCCACCACATATGGTCACCTTATTTTTGATAAAGGAGGCAAGAATATACAATGGAGAAAAGAAGGCCTCTTCAATAAGTGATGCTGGGTAAACCGGGCAGCTACATGTAAGAGAATGAAATCAGAACAGTCCCTAACACAATTCACAAAAATAATATCAAAATGGATTAAAGACCTAAATGTAAGGCCGGACACTGTAAGACTTTTATAGGAAAACATAGGCAGAACACTGACATAAATCACAGCAAGATCCTTTTGACCCACCTCCTAGAGAGAGGGAAATAAAAACAAAAATAAACAAATGGGACCTAATGAAACTTCAAAGCTTTTGCACAGCAAAGGAAACCATAAACAAGACCAAAAGACAACCCTCAGAAGGGGAGAAAATATTTGCAAATGAAGCAACTGACAGAGGATTAATCTCCAAAATTTACAAGCAGCTCATGCAGCTTAATATCAAAAAAGCAAACCACCCAATTCAAAAATGGGCAGAAGCCCTAAATAGACATTTCTCCAAAGAAGATATACAGATTGCCAATAGTTACATGAAAGGATGCTCAACATCACTAGTCATTAGAGAAATACAAATGAAAACTACAATGAGGTATCACCTCACACCAGTCAGAATAGCCATCGTCAAAAATTCTACAAACAATAAATGCTGGAGGGGCTGTGGAGAAAAGGGAACCCTCTTGCACTGTTGGTGGGAATGTAAATTGATACAGCCACTATGGAGAACAGTATGGAGGTTCCTTAAAAAACTACAAATAGAACTACCACACGACCCAACAGTCCCACTACTGGGCATATACCCTGAGAAAATCATAATTCAAAGAGTCATGTTTCAGTGTTCTTTGCAGCTCTATTTACAATAGCCAGGACATGTCCATCAATAGATGAATGGATGAAGATGTGGCAAATATATACAATGGAATATTACTCAGCCATAAAAAGAAACGAAATTGAGTTATTTGTAGTGAGGTGGATGGACCTAGAGGCTGTCATACACAGTGAAGTAAGTCAGAAAGAGAAAAACAAATACCATATCCTAACACATATATATGGAATCTTAAAAAAAAAAAAAAGGTTCTGAAGAACGTAGGGGCAGGACAGGAATAAAGATGCAGATGTAGAGAATGGACTTGAGGACATGGGGGGGGGAAGGGTAAGCTGGGACGAAGTGAGAGAGTGGCATGGACATATATATGCTAGCAAATGTAAAACAGATAGGTAGGGGGAAGCAGCTGCATAGCACAGGGAGATCAGCTCGCTGCTTTGTGACCACCTAGAGGGGTGGGGTTGGGAGGGAGACACAAGAAGGAGGAGATATGGGGATATATGTATATGTATAGCTGATTCACTGTGTTATAAAGCAGAAACTAACACCATTGTAAAGCAATTATACTCCAATAAAAATGTTAGAAAATAAATAAAATTTTTAAAATTAGAAAAAAAAATTTTGTTTGAGATATAATTGACATATAGCATTGTATAAATTTAAGGTGTGCAGCATAATTATTTGACTTAAACACATCATGAAATGATTACCACATTAAGTTTAGTGAATATCCATCATCTCATTTAGATACAAAATTAAATAGAAAAAATTTTTTTCCTTGTGATAAAAACTCTTAGGATTTACTCTCAACAATCTTCATACATAATTTAACAGCAGCATTAATTATATTTGTCATGATGTACATTGTATCACCGGTACTTATTTATCTTATAACTGAGAGTTTGTGCCTTTTGACCTTCATCCTGTTCCCCCTCCCCTCACCCTGCCTCTGGTAACCATAGATGTGATCTCTTTTCCTATGAGTTTATTCGTTTCTTTTTGAAGTATAATTGACTTAAAACACTGTTAGTTCTTTTCCTTTTGAAGTATAATTGACTGAAAATGCTGTTTATTCGTTTCTTTTTGAAGTATAGTTGACTTAAAACACTGTTAGTTCCTGGCACACAACATGGTGATTTTATATTTTTGTACCTTTCAGAATGATTACCCTGATGAGTCTAGTTACCATACAAAGATATTACAGTAATTATTAACTATATTCCCCACACTGTACATTTCATATCCATGACTCACTTAATAACACACAACACACCATGCATATATAGCAAATCTTTTTCCGTACATATATCGATGGGCACTCAGATATTGCTACCCCATCTTGGCTATTGTAAATAATACTGAAATGAACATAGGGGTGCAAGAATATTTTCTAACGAGTGTTTTTGTTTTCTTTGGGTAAATACCCAGGGGTAGAATTGCTGGATTGTATGATAGTTCTATTTTTAATTTTTTGCAGAGTTTCCATACTGTCCTCCATAGTGGCTGCACCAATTTACATTCCCATGAATAGTGCATGAGGGTTCCCTTTTCTTCGCTTCCTTGCCAACATTTGCTATTTGTGGTCTTTTTGATGATAGCTATTTTGACAGGTGTGAGGTGGTATTTCATTGTGGTCTTGATTTTCATTTCCCTGATGATTAGTGATCTTGAGCATCTTTTCATGTGCCTATTGGCCATCTGTATGTTTTCTTTGGAAAAATATCTATTCAGATACCCTGCCCATCCTTGTCTTGTTCTAAATCTTAGAGGTAATGCTTTCAGCTTTTCACCATTTAGTATGTTAGCTATGGGCTTGTCATATGTGGCCTTTATTATGTTGAGATATGTTCCCTCTATACCCACTTTGTTGAGAGGTTTTGTCATAAGTGATTGTTGAATTTTGTCAAAGACTTTGTCTTTATCCTTACTGAGGTGTTCATGATTTGTATTCTTCAGTTTGTTATTGCGATGTATCACGTTCATAGATTTTCAGATATTGAACCATCCCTGCATCCTTGGGATAATCCCATTTTATCATGGTGTATGATCCTTTTAATGTATTGTTAAATTCAGTTTGCTGATATTTTGTTGAGGAGTTTTGCATCTATGTTCATCAGTGATATTGGCCTGTAATGTTCTTTTTTTGTGATATCACTGGTTTGGGTATCAGGGTGATGCTGGCCTTGTAGAATGATTTCAGAAACATTCCTTCCTCCTCTGTTTTTTTGGAATAGTTTAAGAAGGATAGGTCTTAACCCTTCTTTAAAGGTTTGGAAAAATTCACCTGTGAAGCCCTCTGGTCCTGGGCTTTTGTTTGTTGGGAGTTTTTATTACTGATTCAGTTTTATTACTGGTAATTGGTCTGTTCATATTTTCTACTTCTTCCTGATTCAGTCTTGGGAGGTTGTACATTTCTAGGAATTTGTCCATTTCTCCTAGGTTGTCTATTTTTTGGCGTTTAGTTGTTCATAGTAATTTCTTATGATCCATTATATTTCTGCAGTGTCTGTAACTTCTTTTTTCATTTCTGATTTATTGATTTGGACCCTGTTTTTTCTTGATGAGTCTTGCTAAAGGTTTATTAATTTTGTTTGTCTTTTCATAGAACCAACTCTTAACTTCATTGATCTTTTCTATTGTTTTTTAGTCTCTTATTTCATTTATTTCTGCTCCAATATTTATTATTTCATTCCTTCTACCAACTTTGAGATTTACTTGTTCTTTTTGTAGCTCCTTTAAGTGTAAGGTTAGGTTGTTTATTTGAACTTTTTCTTGTTTCCTGAGGTAGTCTTATATTGCTTTAAACTTGCAACAGCACACTTCCCTCTGGTCGCCAGAGCTACGTGCTCCGAGTGTGCCCTGTGTGTGTGCTGAGCGAGTCTTTCTGTTTTGGTGTGCTGACTAACTACTATGGGTGCTTGGTAGCCACGGTTGGCCCTTGGTCCAGTTGGTTGCCAGACCCTGCCTTGTGCAGAAGTTGCTGGCCCCTGGTAGGCATGCCCAGATCCTGGCATGGCTGGCTGCATGGCCAGGGGAGTCCCAGTCCTGGTGCCAAGCAGCTGGTGGGTGGGTCCAGGTCACAAAGTAGCTGGCTGTAGGGCCAGGGGTCCCAGAGCTAGTGTTGGCCTAGTGTTTGTGGGCAGGGCTAGTCCTGGATTGCCTGGGGCTCAGGGGGTCCTATGATAGCCTGCCTGTTGGTGAGTGGGACTGTGTCCCGGCCCAGCTGGCTCCTTGGCCTGGTATTTCCCAGTACTGGTGCTGACTAGCTGGTAGGCAAGGATCAGTTTCAGTGCTAATAAGCTAGAGTGAGGATTCAAAAATGGCACTCGCCAATACCAGTGTTGCCATGGTATGATAATCTCCCAAAAGTGGCTGCTGCCAGTGTCTGTGTCCCCAGGATGAGTCCCATTTGCCTCCTGCCTCTCTGGGAGGCTCTCTAAGATCAGCGAGCAGGTCTGACCCAGGCTCCTTTCATATTACTTCTGCCCTTGGATACTGGAGTGTTTGAGATTTTGTGTGCAGCCTTTAAGAGTAGAGTCTCTATTTCCCACAGCTCTCTGGCTGTCCCAAGAGGAAGCTCCACTGACCTTCAAAACCAAATGTTTGGGACTTCCCAGGTGGTCCAGTAAGAATCCACCTTACAATGCAGGGGACCCAGGTTCAATCTCTGGTCAGGGAACTAAGATCCCACATGCAGTGTTGCAACTAAGCCCACACACCACAACTACACCAAGCCCAGGTGCCTCAACTAGAGAGCCCATGTGCTGCCAACTACAGAGCCCATGCACTCTGGAACCCCTGTGCCACAACTACAGAGCCCACACACCCCAGATCCTGCATGCCTCAACTAGAGAAGAGAAAACCTGCACACCACAACTAGAGAGAAGCCCACGTTCCACAACGAAAAATCCCGTGTGCCTCAATGAAGATCCCGCATGCCTCAACTAAGACCCGGTGCAGCCAAAAATAAATAAAATAAGTAAATAAATAATAAATTAAAAAAAAAACGCAAATGTTCTGGGGGTTCATCTTCCGGGTGCAGGACACCCAGGCTGGGGAACCTCTTGTGGGGCTCAGACCCCTCACTCCTTGGGAATGACCTCTGTAATTGTAATTATTCTCCCATTTGTGGATCACCTACCTGCGGGTATGGGTCTTGACTATACCATGTCTCCACCTCACCTACCCATCTCATTGTGATTCCTTCTATCTTTAGTTGTGGAAGATCTTGTCTGCTAGTCTTCAGGTCATTCTCATCAATAGCTGCTCTGTAAATAGTCGTAATTTTGGTGTGCCCATGGGAGGAGGTGAGCTCAGGGTCTTCCTAGTCTGCCATCTTGGCCACTCCCAGTGCAATAAATTATTATTTATTTATTTATTTTTGGCTGTGTTGGGCCTTCGTTGGTGCACACGGGCCTTCTCTAGTTGTGGCAAGCAGGGACTACTCTTCGTTGTGGTGCACAGGCTTCTTGCTGTGGTGGCTTCTGTTGTTGCAGAGCACGGGCTCTAGGCACACAGGCTTCAGTAGTTGCAGCACGTGGGCTCAGTAGTTGCAGCACACGGGCCCTAGAGCATGCAGCTTCAGTAATTGCAGTGCATGGGCTCAGCAGTTGTGGCTTGAAGGCTCTAGAGCGCAGGCTCAGTAGTTGTGGAGCACGGGCTTAGTTGCTCCGTGGCATGTGGGATCTTCCCAGACCAGGGATCAAACCTGTGTCCTCTGCATTGGCAGGCGCATTCTTAACCGCTGCACCACCAGGGAAGTCCCAATAAATTATTTTTTAATTAAGGTGTGTACATTGTTTTTTAGACATAATGCTGCTGTACACTTAATAGACTACAGTATGGTGTAAACATAACTTTTATATGCACTGGGAAACCAAAAACTTCATGTGGTTCTCTCGATTGCTATACTTGCTTCATTGTGGTGGTCTGGAACCGACCCTGGAGTATCTCTGAGGTGTTCCTGTATACACAATTTTCTTGAGTTCTGGATTCTTTCATTCGTCCGTTTGTCTGTTCTCCCTCAAGTGCCAAACCTGTTGTTAATGGGGGTCTGTAGTATTTGTTTCTTTCTGGTAAAGCACCATTGTCCTATTTCTAAGTTCACTTATGTAATTACTGACTCTCAGTAATAGTGTGGTTGTGGGTTTTGACTGGAAGGGTTTTATTTTCCCTCCCTTGACTCTTCTGAAGCCTTGTTGTGAAGATGTCTTTCTGTATCGGTTTTATTTGCTTCTGTGAGGAACTTTGAAGTGTCTTCAGCTCCAGAATTCCTGTGTTAAGTGCCCTGTCTGGCTTACTGCTGCAAGCCTGCATGGGGCACAGGTGTGAGCCTTCCAGTTCTCATGGAAACTGTTTTCCTTTCCTGCCCCATGTGCTAGGCAGAAACAAGATGTCTACATCCCTACATCATGCTGGCAGCTTATCGACTGGTCAGGGCCTTTGGGTGTACTTATTCCTGGTAGTTTGATTTCTCTGTGTGTCACAGTTTTTGTAGAATGGCCTCAACTTTCACAGCAGCAACCGTTAGTACAGACTTGTCTACATGGATATTTTGTTTTTTCATCTTTTTGTGGGTGCCAACACCTCCACATCAGGGAGGACTTATGAAACTAAAGAAGTCCTGGGAAGTGGGAAGCTAAATAACACAGTGGATTATTTGAAAGAGAAGAAGCTCTTGAAGCAATAGGGAAAAAAGAAGAAAATATGATGAACACCTCTTATAATGAACAAGTTGAGAAATGAAACTGAGGCTTATGCAGGCCAGGTAACATCTCTGAGTTTCTGAAGTGGTCAGTAGCCATAATACTGATGGGATCTGCCTGACTCCACAACCATGTCCTTTTCACCGAGTCTTGTACGAGTTCATCTGCTTTTGTGAATTTACTTCAAGTAGTCATTCTTTTCCTTCCCTGGTTTCCCAGCATCTTTCGTTATTTTTCTCATAGAAAACCAGTTCTGTTAAAACATACTAGTGAAAGTGGTGTTTCCCAATCTTTTCTGACCACAGTGCATTTTACAGAGCAGCCCAGTGCACAGAGCAATGCATGTGTAGAACAGTTAATGTGCCACCGTCCTTTCCCTGGCCCTGTTGGTGCATTTCCATTCCATTCTATTCTTATGGTTTACTTTAGGTGAAATAGGCTGGCTGTGACTAAGTAAATTGATCTCACAACCCTTTAATAGCTCATGTCCCATAGTTTGGCCAGTGTTTTTTTTTTTTTTTTTTTTTGGTTTACTTATTTATTTATTTATTTTTGGCTGTGTTGGGTCTTCGTTTCTGTGCGAGGACTTTCTCTAGTTGTGGCAAGCTGGGGCCACTCTTCATCGTGGTGTGCGGGCCTCTCACTATCGCGGCCTCTCTTGCTGTGGAGCACAGGCTCCAGACGCACAGACTCAGTAGTTGTGGCTCACGGGCCTAGTTGCTCTGCGGCATGTGGGATCTTCCCAGACCAGGGCTCGAACCCCTGTCCTCTGCATTAGCAGGCAGATTCTCAACCACTGCACTACCAGGGAAGCTCTGGCCAGTGTTTTTGAAGCATGACTTAAAGCTAGAGTATTTGTCAGCAGAGGACATAATAGGTTGTCTCCTCAAGAGCCCATCTCTTGTCTCAGCTGAACTCAATCCATGCTTCTCCTGTGCAACTGGCCACTCTGTTTTCCCCCCTTTTGGGATGAGGGGGATTCCTTTTAAATGGTATTCCAGCATTAACTTTAGAAATTGGGAACAGAGCTCACTTATTCTTTTGGTGGCTTCCTGTAGATAACATGTAATTTTTTTTTAATATTTATTTATAGTTATTTATTTATTTATTTTGGCTGCGCCAGGTCTTAGTTGCTGCATGCGGACTTCTTAGTTACAGCATGCATGTGTGATCTAGTTCCCCACCAAGGATCAAACCCAGGCCTCCTGCATTGCGAACGCAGAGTCTTACCCACTGGACCATGGGGGAAGTCCTAGTAACATGTATTTTTAAACCACTTAACTGTAAGATTGTTACTTGCTCTGCCTCTTCATACCGTTGATCTTGATCTTTTTATATTTTCTCCCTGTTTGTCTCATTCCAGGTACTTTATTTAGCAACTTCTTTCTTAAGTGAGTTTTAAAACTAAAGCAACGGTTTGCCATTCATCTATTCATCTTGGAATTCTAGCTCAGTTTTTTTTATTTAAGTACTACTAGGTGGCCTATTAAGAGTAGAATTGATGACCGAGTATCTGATTTTTAATATACTATTGTCTAATTTTACTTTTTAAGAATAAAAAGAGAGCTAGGAGGCCAGAAGGCAAATAGAGTAGAATGACAACACTTGTGTGTCCTGTCACCTTCCCTCTTCTGGACAGCTGATAATGTGTGTCCTGTAACAAGAATGACTGCTGAAGTATACCACTCCTGTCTCTTTCCCCAGCCCTCCAAGCCATAACATTGTGGTGAATGGAAAAGAATGTATAAACTTTGCCTCATTCAATTTTCTTGGATTGTTGGATAACCCTAGGCTCAAGGTAAGTAGCACATATGCTGAAGTGGACAGATAACATGACTGACATAAGCATCTGGACATAAAATAAGAGACAAATGCAGAATATCAGAAGGGGCTGTGTAAGTACTTACGCTTTACTCTTTAGTGACAGAGCTGTAACCTAGTTTTCAACAAAGGGAGGCAAGAGTGTCCTAATGTGGCTTAGTGCTGGGTGACAACCAGAGAACTATATGAACCAGACCCAGGTAATAGTTGGAGATGTGTCTAGGAAATTGCTTCATCTCCTGTTGGGATTGTGGGCCAGTAAACATTTTTTGAGGAAAGACCTGTGCCCACAAATGCCAGAAAGTACGAATGCATTGAGTTAACCAGGTTTTAATGATCAAGCTAATATAACTTTTCCATGTTTTAAGTCGTATACCTAAGTCTTCCCATCCCTCTTTTCTTTATATCCTGTTAGAATTGTCTTAGTACTAAGAAAGGAAAAGCCAGGGTACTGGGGAGCTATGTGGGTTAAAGAATAGGAAATGTCATTTTTAAACTGTTAAAGATATATTATTACAGTCTAATTTTTTTTTTTTACTTTCACAAAGGCAGCAGCTTTGGCATCTCTAAAGAAGTATGGTGTGGGAACTTGTGGACCTAGAGGATTTTATGGCACATTTGGTATGTTTTCTGTCATATTTTTCAGACTACTGCTTTCAAGAATTAAGATTCAGTTTGATTTCAAAACTCCTTGGAAAAGGTATCCTTAATTAGTTGTGGAAATAAGCTGGCGAACTTTCTAGATTTTGTGTTTGAAATCATTGGTAGGAGATGCATTGGTCTGGGGCTGACTGTCCGTTGTGGAGAAGAGTCATAGGTATCTAAGGCACACTGTCTCAGTAGGGCGAAGCCTGAGCTCTTGTTGCATTTGCCCCAGGAGACATGGTGTGAGGAGACTGTTTCTGCTGTGCATGACAGTTGTAAGGGGAAGCATCCGGTTGTGAGTGGCTCTGCTCTTTGTAGTCATGCAGGAACCCAGATTTTCCCTGTCTCGTTGCTCTAGGCCTCAGGGCACCATCTTTGTGTGACCGAAGCCAAGTGATGAGTATGGAGGAGCAGGAGTGCAGGGCATTGGTACCTGTTTAGGTGGGCAGGTGGTGTTGCTTATCATTCCGGCCACATTCTGTTGGTGAGAACATTACCCAGGTCATGTCTCCCAGCAGAGGGACTGGAAAATTGCTCTAGCTGGGCAGCCACCACGTGCCGGAAGGAAAGTGAGAACAGATTTGGGGGATGGGGGAGGTCATAGACTGTGTAGCCCTTTTCTTTCTGGAATGAAGACAAAGGATCATTGATTTCCTTGTGTGTGGATGACCTGGAGATGGGCTAACTACATATTAGGATGAGAGTGTGATTTCAAACACGATGAACTCCCTAAATCAGAGTCATCAAAGAAGACCCTGGAATTTTATGGTGGTTTTTTATTAAATGTATATTGTTCTTTGCTTCTGAAAATTTCAAAAATGTTGTTAAATAATTTTCCAAATAAGTATATTACTGGAAATAACATTCTGGTTTACAAAATGTCAGAGGGTGGGGACAGTGGGGCCAGGCAAGTCTCTTTTGTCTTCTCTACTCATTTTCATTTCTGGGTCTTTGTTTTTTTCACTTTAACAGTTAAGATGTTTTTATTTAAGGGAGCACCTTTCTTTATCCCTTAGCTAATTTAGTGGTTAAATTATTTTTATTGGAAACAGATGATGGGAGTTGGTGTCCAAGAATCCTACAGTTGGAAAGGATCTTTAAAATCTTGTATTCCAGCATCCCAGCTATTCAGAAGAAGAACAGAAAGCTCAGAGAGGTTAAGTGACTTCCTCATGGTCACATAGCTAATTAATTTCAGCCCTAAAACTAGAAAATAAGTATTCTGATTTGCAATATTAATGGCAAGATCAAAGACTTAAAAGAGCTCAGATCAGAGGCTCCCTCTTTCCTCTAGCCTAGTGCAAACATGATTTGTTTGCCTGCTTTTTACTGGTAGGGTATTATTTCCTTCATAAGAATTAGAAAACTAAAAAAGGCATTTTTTTTACAAAGTTGTTTGTTGTAATCTGATCAACAAGGCTTTCTTTCCATGATCTGCTTGTGGGGTAAAGAAATTGCTTTCTTAAAAGCCTCTCTTTCTAGTAGATCTTATTTGCATGTGTGGCCTTGGCTCTTGCTCAGGAGTTAATCTGAGAAGACTGATAAGAGATTTATTGCTAAATTTAGAGAAAAAAAAGTTTCAAATCTTCAAGACCAGTTTTCCCAGAACTATGGAAATATGTTGTTTTAATTGCCCAGTCAGTTTTTCATTTGGATCACCTGAAATATGTGTAATAGGATGCTGTGTGCCTCCAAACTTGGGGGGGGGGATCTTTAATGATTTTTAAATTAATTTTTTTAATTTAAATATAGTTGATGTACAATATTACATTAGTTTCAGGTGTAGTATATAGTGATCTGACATGCATACATTATGAAATGATCACCATGGAGTCTAGTAACCGTCTGTCCCCAAAGTTATTACAATATTTTTGGCCATATTCCTTATGCTTTGTGTTACATCACCATTGCTTATTTATTTTATAACTGGAGCTTTGTACCTCTTAATCCCCTACACCTAATTTTCCCCACCCCTGATCCCCTTTCCCTCTGGCAACCACCTCTTTGTTCTGTGTATCTATGAGTCTCTTTTCATTTTGTTTGTTTTGTTTTTTAGAGTCCACATATTAGTGAGATCATATGCTATTTGTCTTTCTCTGTCCAACTTATTTCACTTTTCATAAAACCCTCTTGATCCATCCTAAATTAATTTTCTTGATTGAATAATTCAATCCAAGATATAAACCTCAAAGATTTAAAGAGATAGTGAAGTCTTCTCCCCACTGCCATTCCACCCCCAAAAAAGACAGCTACTCTCAGTAGTTTCTTGTTCATTCTTCCAGGCTTTTTTCAGTGTGTGCAAACCACTTCCATACATTTCCCCCCCAGTTTTACAAAAATGGTAGCATACCACATACATGTGGTGTGCTGTTCAAGTGCGTTTTAAATTTAAATTGGATTTGATCTTTCAAGTGTCTGAATGGGCCACCAGAGTCAATATAATGAACACATAGTTGTGTATTAGCTACTCTGTGAACTACATTATTGGTCACTGTGTCATCCTTATCCTAATGTAGTCAAAGGTTCAAACAGACTGTGGTATCTGGACAAAGGTTGAAGGTTAATTTGCAGTGTGATGGTTTTGTAATAAGACACCAAACCTACAGCTTGGAGTAATGTGTATTGTTTTCTGAGTACATTGTCCTTCCTGTAAACTTGTTTTGTTCCTTTTCAACAGTTGCCCATGCTTGCTTATCATCTTTTTTCCTTTCTTTATGTGTATATAGTATGTATTTTTACTTGGTTTTCCAACAGGGTATTTTCTATGTTTTTCCTTATTCTGGAACTAATCACTTATATTACTGTAGTTGTATTAAATTACCTTGAAATTTCAGTGTTAGGTAAGTTCAAGAAGATACTTGAGGTCAGCTAAGGCTATATTTTAAATCTCTAAAATACCCTTGGGACTTCCCTGGTGGCGCAGTGGTTAAGAATCCGCCTGCCAATCCAGGGGACACAGGTTCAAGCCCTGGTCCAGGAGGATCCCACATGCCACGGAGCAACTAAGCTTGTGTGCCATGACTACTGAAGCCCGCGTGCCTAGAGCCCGTACTCTGCAACAAAGAGTAGCTCCCACTAGCCACAACTAGAGAAAGCCTGCACACAGCAATGAAGACCCAACGCAGCCAAAAATAAATAAATAAATTTATTTTAAAAATAAAATAAAATACACTCTATAATTAAATTATTCTAAATATTTAGATATTTGCCCTTTGTACTGAGCATTAAAGCAGAAGTGAACTTCCCTTTCCTCTCATTTTAGTAGCTTGTGTGTGAGGCTAGGGTCTCTTTCCCAGGCCCACCAATAGGTTGCTTTTGATTTTGGCTTTTTCTTTTCCTGGAAGTACTAATATCACTCAGGCATCTGTTTTCAGTGATGAAAATGCTCTGTCTTCTAGCTCTTTTCTCAACTTTTCAGATAGTGAATGAAAATCACTTACTGGAAAAGTAAATTTCCTTATTAAAACATTTTCTGTTTATTATTTCATAGTAACATATTAGATGGTACTGGATGATTAACACAAAAAAAGAAAATTGACAGTTGAATTAAAATTCTTCTAGTTTCTTAGGCTAAATGTTCTCCTGCCTCCTAAAGGCCCAGCAGGTTCTTAAAATAGTCTTGTGAGGACTGTGTGGATCAGAAGTGTTTCCACCTTCTCATCTTATCATTTTAATGTGTAGTTTAGAATCAGTCAAGTGATTTTATCAGGTTGTGGAGCCTTCCTTTCCTCTAAGGCTAATGGGGTCCCTGTGCACTTTGATAGTTTCTCTTGTTGAACCTCTCTGATTGTTTTGTTTGTAATGCATTCAGATCTCATTTACATGTGGTTTATCCCTGTGCCTGGGATCTGCTTTGCATACATGATGCCTACTTGATTCTTTGGTCTTAAACTAAATCAAAAGACAATTAGTGGCAGTTTCATGGTGAGAGATAGTGGCATATAATTGTGTTCTAGAGCCAATAGTGAACAATTGTTCATTTGTTTATTTTAAAAAATATTTTCTCTCTGTTGTAGGACCATGAATGCATGTTTTAGTAGGAAGGGCATTTGGTCATAAAATTCTTAGATCTGCCACTTCTTCCTACCAGTCATGGAATTGTAGTTTTCACAGTGTAGGCAGGGAATCATCTTTGTTGCACAACTTAGAACATTTTGGTAAGAATAAGATACTGTATGTGAAAACATTCTGGAAAACATTCAGCACTGTTTTTAACGTTTTAATGAGTACATAGGTGACATTTGTACTTTTAAGAAAATTGTCCAAGTCTCAAGGGATTTAAAAAAAGTCTGCAGGGCTTCCCTGGTGGCGCAGTGGTTGAGAGTCCGCCTGCTGGTGCAGGGGACATGGGTTCGTGCCCCGGTCTGGGAAGATCGCACATGCCGTGGAGCGGCTGGGGGAGTGAGCCATGGCCGCTGAGCCTGCGCGTCCGGAGCCTATGCTCTGCAATGAGAGAGGCCACAACAGTGAGAGGCCCGCGTACCGCAAAAAAAAAAAAAAAAAAGGTATGTAACACAAAAATATGGAGATTTTAAGAGAAAATATAGTTGGTTGTTTTTAAACTGTTCTAAAGTTGGGTATTTTATAGTCTTTCCTCTGAAAAACAATCAAGAAGGCCATAATACCTCTTTTTATTCTGATAAATATGAACTTGAATAAGCGGCTTTAATATAAGATAGTTCTTTAATATCCAGGATTTGGATAACGTAATTAGCAGATAGCGTACCTTTTTTCCTTATAAAAGATTACTCTTTTTTGGAGGGGGAAAGCTTCGGAGCCCCGGAGGAGAGCACAGCAACAGGGGTGCAGAGGGCAAAGTGGAGAGATTCCCGCACAGAGGATTGGTGCCGAACGGCACTAACCAGCCCGAGAGGCTTATCTGCTCACCTGCCGGGGCAGGTGGGGATGGGAGCTGAGGCTCGGGCTTCAGTCAGAGCGGAAGGAGAGGACTGGAGTTAGCGGCATGAACACAGCCTCCAGGGGGTTAGTGCACCATGGCTAGCCGGGAGGGAGTCCGGGGAAAAGTCTGGACCTGCCAAAGAGGCAAGAGACGTTTTCTTCCCTCTTTGTTTCCTGGTGCGTGAGGAGAGGGGATTAAGAGCGCTGCTTAAAGGAGCTCCAGAAACGGGCGTGAGCCATGGCTAAAAGCGCAGACCCCAGAGACGGGCATGAGACGCTAAGGCTGCTGCTGCCGCCACCAAGAAGCCTGTGTGCGAGCACAGGTCACTATCCATACCCCCCTTCTGGGGAGCCTGTGCAGCTCGCCACTGCCAAGGTCCCAAGATCCAGGGACAACTTCCCCGGGAGAACACACAGCACGCCTCAGTCTGGCGCAATGTCACGCCAGCCTCTGCCGCCGCAGGCTCGCCCCGCACTCCGTACCCGTCCCTCCTCCAGGCCTGAGTGAGCCAGAGTCCCCGAAGCAGCTGCTCCTTTAACCTCGTCCTGTCTGAGCGAAGAACAGACGACCTCCGGCGACCTACACGCACAGGCGGGGACAAATCCAAAGCTGAGTCCCGGGAGCTTTGAGAACAAAGAAGAGAAAGGGAAATCTCTCCCAGCAGCCTTGAGAACAAAGAAGAGAAAGGGAAATCTCTCCCAGCAGCCTCAGAAGCAGCGGATTAAAGCTCCACAATCAACTTGGTGTACCCTGCATCTGTGGAATACCTGAATAGACAACGAATCATCCCAAACTGAGGAGGTGGACTTTGAGAGCAAGATTTATTATTTTTTCCCCTTTTCCTCTTTTTGTGACTGGGTATGTGTATGCTTCCTTGTGAGATTTTGTCTGTGTAGCTTTGCTTCCACCATTTGTCCTAGGGTTCTATCCGTCCGGGTTTTTTTTTTTTTTCCTTTTAAAAAAAATTTTTTTTTGTTCTTATTAATTATTTTTTATTTAAATATTTTATCTTACTTTATTTTATTTTATTTATTTTCCTTCCTTCCCTCCTTCCTTCCTTCCTTCCTACTTCTACTAATTCTTTCTTTCTTCTTTCTTTCTACTTTTTCTCCCTTTTATTCTGAGCCGTGTGGATGAAAGGCTCTTGGTGCTGCCGCCATGGGAGAGCCAACTTCAGGACACTGGTCAACAAGACACCTCTCAGCTCCACATAATATCAAACAGCAAAAATCGCCCAGAGATCTCCATCTCAACACCAGCACCCCGCTTCACTCAACGGCCAGCAAGCTACAGTGTGGGACACCCTATGCCAAACAGCTAGCAAGACAGGAACACAACCCCACCCATTAGCAGAGAGGCTGCCTAAAATCATAATAAGTCCACAGACACCCCAAATCACACCACCAGACGTGGACCTGCCCACCAGAAAGACAAGATCCAGCCTCATCCACCAGAACACAGGCACTAGTCCCCTCCACCAGGAAGCCTACACAACCCACTGAACCAACTTAGCCACTGGGGACAGACACCAAAAACAACAGGAATTACAAACCTGCAGCATACAAAAAGGAGACCCCAAACACAGTAAGATAAGCAAAATGAGAAGACAGAAGAACACACAACAGATGAAGGAGCAAGATAAAAACGCACCAGACCTAACAAATGAAGAGGAAATAGGCAGTTTAACTGAAAAAGAATTCAGAATAATGATAGTAAAGATGATCCAAAATCTTGGAAATAGAATAGAAAAAATGCAAGAAACATTTAACAAGGACCTAGAAGAACTAAAGATGAAACAAGCAACGATGAAAAACACAATAAATGAAATTAAAAGTACTCTAGGGCTTCCCTGATGGCACAGTGGTTAAGAATCCGCCTGCCAATGCCAGGGACACAGGTTCGAGACCTGGTCTGGGAAGATCCCACATGCCGTGGAGTAACTAAACCAGTGTGCCATGAGCCTGTGCTCTAGAGCCTGCAAGCCACAGCTACTGAAGCCTGCACACCTAGAGCCCGTGCTCCGCAACAAAGCCACAGCAATGAGAAACCCTCGCACCACAATGAAGAGTAGCCCCTGCTCGCTGCAACTAGAGAAAGCCCACGCGCAGCAACAAAGACCCAATTCAGCCAAAAATAAATAAATAAATTTATTTTTTAAAAAAAATACGCTAGGGCTTCACTGGTGGCACAGTGGTTGAGAGTCCGCCTGCCAATGCAGGGGACGCAGGTTCGTGCCCCGGTCCGGGAGGATCCCGCATGCCACGGAGCGGCTGGACCTGTGAGCCATGGCCGCTGAGGCTGTGCGTCCAGAGCCTGTTGCTCCGCAGCGGGAGAGGCCACAACGGTAAGAGGCCCGCATACCACAAAAAAAAAAAAAATACTCTAGATGGGATCAATAGCAGGACAACTGAGGCAGAAGAACGGATAAGTGACCTGGAAGATAAAATACTGGAAATAACTACTGCAGAGCAGAATAAAGAAAGAAGAATGAAAAGAACTGAGGACAGTCTCAGAGACCTCTGGGCCAACATTAAACGCACCAACATTTGAATTATAGGGGTTCCAGAAGAAGAAGAGAAAAGAAAGGGACTGAGAAAATATTTGAAGAGATTATAGTTGAAAACTTCCCTAATATGGAAAAGGAAATAGTTAATCAAGTCCAGGAAGCACAGAGAGTCCCATACAGGATAAATGCAAGGAAAAATACGCCAAGACACATATTAATCAAACTGTCAGAAATTAAATATAAAGAAAACATATTAAAAGCAGCAAGGGAAAAACAACAAATAACACACAAGGGAATCCCCATAAGGTTAACAGCTGATCTTTCAGCAGAAACTCTGCAAGGCAGAAGGAACTGGCAGGACATATTTAAAGTGATGAAGAAGAAAAACCTGCAACCAAGATTACTCTACCCAGCAAGGATCTCATTCAGATTTGATGGAGAAATTAAAGCCTTTACAGACAAGCAAAAGCTGAGAGAGTTCAGCACCACCAAACCAGCTTTTCAGCAAATGCTAAAGGAACTTCTCTAGGCAAGATACACAAGAGAAGGAAAAGACTTAACAATAACGAACCCAAAGCAATTAAGAAAATGGGAATAGGAACATACATACCGATAATTACCTTAAATGTAAATGGACTAAATGCTCCCACCAAAAGACACAGATTGGCTGAATGGATACAAAAACAAGACCCATGTATATGCTGTCTACAAGAGACCCACTTCAGACCTAGAGACACATACAGACTGAAAGTAGGGGGATGGAAAAAGATATTCCATGCAAATGGAAACCAAAAGAAAGCTGGAGTAGCAATTCTCATATCAGACAAAATAGACTTTAAAATAAAGACTATTAGAAGAGACAAAGAAGGACACTAAATAATGATCAAGGGATTGATCCAAGAAGAAGATATAACAATTGTAAATATTTATGCACCTAACATAGGAGCACCTCAATACATAAGGCAAATACTAACAGCCATGAAAGGGGAAATCGACAGTAACACATTCATAGTAAGGGACTTTAACACCCCACTTTCACCAATGGACAGATGCAAGATGAAAATAAATAAGGAAACACAAGCTTTAAATGATACATTAAACAAGATGGACTTAATTGATATTTATAGGACATTCCATCCAAAAACAACAGAATACACATTTTTCTCAAGTGCTCATGGAACATTCTCCAGGATAGATCATATCTTGGGTCACAAATCAAGCCTTGCTAAATTTAAGAAAATTGAAATTTTATCAAGTATCTTTTCCAACCACAACACTATGAGACTAGATATCAATTACAGGAAAAGTTCTGTAAAAAATACAAACACATGGAGGCTAAACAATACACTACTTAATAACGAAGTGATCACTGAAGAAATCAAAGAGGAAATTAAAAAATACCTAGAAACAAATGATAATGGAGACACGACGACCCAAAACCTATGGGATGCAGCAAAAGCAGTTCTAAGAGGGACGTTTATAGCAATACAATCCTACCTTAAGAAACAGGAAACATCTTGAATAAACAACCTAACCTTGCACCTAAAGCAATTAGAGAAAGAAGAACAAAAAACCCCCAAAGTTAGCAGAAGGAAAGAAATCATAAAGATCATATCAGAAATAAATGAAAAAGAAATGAAGGAAACGATAGCAAAGATCAATAAAACTAAAAGCTGGTTCTTTGAGAAGATACACAAAATTGATAAACCATTAGCCAGACTCATCAAGAAAAAGAGGGAGAAGACTCAAATCAATAGAATTAGAAATGAAAAAGGAGAAGTAACAACTGACACTGCAGAAATACAAAAGATCATGAGAGAGTACTACAAGTAACTCTATGCCAATAAAATGGACAACCTGGAAGAAATGGACAAATTCTTAGAAAGGCACAACCTGCCAAGACTGAATCTGGAAGAAATAGAAAATTTGAAGAGACCAGTCACAAGCACTGAAATTGAAACTGTGATTAAAAATCTTCCAACAAACAAAAGCCCAGGACCAGATGGCTTCACAGGCGAATTCTATCAAACATTTAGAGAAGAGCTAACACCTATCCTTCTGAAACTCTTCCAAAATATAGCAGAGGGAGGAACACTCCCAAACTCATTCTACGAGGCCACCATCACCCTGATACCAAAACCGGACAAAGAGGTCACAAAGAAAGAAAACTACAGGCCAATATCACTGATGAACATAGATGCAAAAGTCCTCAACAAAACACTAGCAAACAGAATCCAACAGCATTAAAAGGATCATACACCATGATCAAGTGGGGTTTATTCCAGGAATGCAAGGATTCATCAGTATATGCAAAGCAATCAATGTGATACACCATATTAACAAATTGAAGGAGAAAAAACATACGATCATCTCAACAGATGCAGAGAAAGCTTTTGACAAAATTCAACACCCATTTATGATAAAAACCCTGCAGAAAGTAGGCATAGAGGGAACTTTCCTCAACATAATAAAGGCCATATATGACAAACCCACAGCCAACATTGTCCTCAGTGGTGAAAAAATGAAACCATTTTCACTAAGACCAGGAACAAGACAAGGTTGCCCACTCTCACCACTATTATTCAACATAGTTTTGGAAGTTTTTGCCACAGCAATCAGAGAAGAAAAAGAAATAAAAGGAATCCAAATCGCAAAAGAAGAAGTAAAGTTGTCACTGTTTGCAGATGACATGATACTATACGTAGAGAATCCTAAAGATGCTACCAGAAAACTACTAGACCTAATCAATGAATTTGGTAAAGTAGCAGGATACAAAATTAATGCACAGAAATCTCTGGCATTCCTATGCACTAATGGTGAAAAATCTGAAAGTGAAATTAAGAAAACACTCCCATTTACAATTGCAACAAAAAGAATAAAATATCTAGGAATAAACCTACCTAAGGAGAACTGTATGCAGAAAATTATAAGACACTGTTGAAAGAAATTAAAGATGATACAAACACGTGGAGAGATATACCATGTTCTTGGATTGGAAGAATCAACATTGTGAAAATGACTCTACTACCCAAAGCAATCTACAGATTCAATGCAATCCCTGTCAAACTACCACTGGCATTTTTCACAGATCTAGAACAAAAAATTTCACAATTTTGTATGGAAACACAAAAGACCCCGAATAGCCAAAGCAATCTTGAGAACCAAAAATGGAGCTGGAGGAATCAGGCTCCCTGACTTCATACTATACTACAAAGTGACAGTAATCAAGACAGTATGGTACTGGCACAGAAACAGAAAGATAGATCAATGGAACAGGATAGAAAGCGCAGTGATAAACCCACGCATATATGGTCACCTTATCTTTGATAAAGGAGGCAGGAATGTACTTTGGAGAAAGGACAGCCTCTTCAATAAGTGGTGCTGGCAAAACTGGACAGGTACATGTAAAAGTA
Source organism: Lagenorhynchus albirostris (assembly GCF_949774975.1). NCBI lineage: Eukaryota > Metazoa > Chordata > Mammalia > Artiodactyla > Delphinidae > Lagenorhynchus > Lagenorhynchus albirostris. Next base: position 95,651,390 of record NC_083101.1, on the reverse strand, counting down.
TGAGATTAGATCACTCCCTAACACCATACACAAAAATAAGCTCAAAATGCATTAAAAACCTAAATGTAAGGCCAGAAACTATCAAACTCTTAGAGGAAAACATGGGCAGGACACTCTATGACATAAATCACAGCAAGATCCTTTTTGACCCACCTCCTAGAGCAGTGGAAATAAAAACAAAAATAAACAAATGGGACTAATGAAACTTCAAAGCTTTTGCACAGCAAAGGAAACCATAAACAAGACCAAAAGACAACACTCAGAATGGGAGAAAATATTTGCAAATGAAGCGACTGACAAAGGATTAATCTCCAAAATTTATAGGCAGCTCATGCAGCTCAATGACAGAAAACCAAACAACCCAATCCAAAAATGGGCAGAAGCCCTAAATAGACATTTCTCCAAAGAAGATATACAGACTGCCAACAAACACATGAAAGAGTGCTCAACATCATTAATCATTAGAGAAATGCAAATCAGAACTACAATGAGATATCATCTCACACCAGTCAGAATGGCCATCATCAAAAAATCTACAAGCAATAAATGCTGGAGAGGGTGTGGAGAAAAGGGAACCCTCTTGCACTGCTGGTGGGAATGTGAATTGGTACAGCCACTATGGAGAACAGTATGGAGGTTCCTTAAAAAACTACAAATAGAACTACCATATGACCCAGCAATCCCATTACTGGGCATATACCCTGAGAAAACCATAATTCAAAAAGAGTCATGTACCAAAATGTTCATTGCAGCTCTATTTACAATAGCCCGGAGATGGAAACAACCTAAGTGTCCATCATCGGATGAATGGATAAAGAAGATGTGGCACATATATACAATGGAATATTACTCCGCCATAAAAAGAAACGAAATTGAGCTATTTGTAATGAGGTGGATGGACCTAGAGTCTGTCATACAGAGTGAAGTAAGTCAGAAAGAGAAAGACAAATACCGTATGCTAACACATATGTATGGAATTTAAGGAAAAAAATGTCATGAAGAACCTAGGGGTAAGACAGGAATAAAGACACAGACCTAGTTGAGAATGGACTTGAGGATATGGGGAGGGGGAAGGGTAAGCTGTGACAAAGCGAGAGAGTGGCATGGACATATATACACTACTAAATGTAAAATAGATTGCTAGTGGGAAGCAGCCGCATAGCACAGGGAGATCAGCTTGGTGTTTTGTGACCACCTAGAGGGGTGGGATAGGGAGAGTGGGAGGGAGGGAGATGCAAGAGGGAAGAGGTATGGGAACATATGTATATGTATAACTGATTCACTTTGTTGTAAAGCAGAAACTAACACCATTGTAAAGCAGTTATACTCCAGTAAAGATGTAAAGAAAAAAAAATCAGATAAAGTAGGATGACAAGGAAAGTAAAAATCCTATTATAGATTTATAATCTACACTGAAAGACAATCTCCCTAAATCTAATTTAAAAAAAAGCTTATTTTTATTCTACAAATATTGAGTTAGTTGAACAAACACCAGCATGTTGCTTTTTCCATGCCAGACATTGTTCTGAGTGTTTTATAAGCATTCTCTTGCAGTTCTCCTAACAGTCCTTTGAGGCAGGTAGAACTGTTAACCATTTGACAGAGGAAGGACTGAGAGGCACAGAGCAGTTTTGGGCCTGTCCATGGTTCAGACCTGGCAATGAGGGAGCCCAGATCTGAACCCCTTGTGATGACTGCCATGGCCAGCCCTTGTGTTTGGTGTGGGGCATCCTGCCCTGGCCTTGCCTCCCGTCTCTTACATTCTGGTGAGGGAGCAGGTGCCAGAAAGGGCAACAAGTGCTGAGAAGACACAGAGGCTTTCTGGTCACCTTCCTCCGTGGCCTCTTGCCTACCCTATTGGTTCCTAGCAGTGAATTAGAGAATGACGTGTGCAAAACTGTGGCACTAATTGTTTAAATGGATCATACACACAGAAGATAGGCATCCAAAGTCAAAGAACATGCCCTGGCAGTTTTTCTGTTTGCTGCCTCCCCCGCCTTTGGGTTAAGAGTTTCTTCATTGCAGAGTAGCTATCAGACATCAAAAGATGTTATGCAACTGTCCGTGTTTACCTGTCACAAAACCTGCTTTGCACGGCTGACATCCCCTAAAACCCAGTGTCTTTAGATAGGAGGAGGAAAGGCCCATCTTTTTTAAACTTTTGGGACTAGGCAAGAATCAGTAAGTCATTGATTTATTGTAGAGAGATTCTTCTTACCACTTTATGGCAATGACATAAAAATGGCTATGAGTATGTATAATGAGAATACTAACATAATTTTTATCAACTGGGTAGCTAACTCTAAAGCCCTAAAACAAAGCCAAGATTGTTTTACTGTTTTATTGCTAATCAATGAAGAGAGTCATTTAGAGCTACAGAATGATTTAAAATCCTTTTTTGTAGTTGCCAAAAACAGTTTGTCTGTATAGCATAGCTATGTGTCTGTAAACATAGCATGTTTTTTCTTTTTAAAATGTAGATATTGAATGAGAGCAATTCACTGTGGCTTGGGTTGTCCATCTGCTAGCTAAATTGTTGAGATTTGGGGTAGATGATTCCCAGTTTAGAGGCAGCATTGTAATTTGAAGGAGGCCTCCTATGGGGGACCTGCCCTCCTGTCTCATCAGAAGTGAGAGGCAACAGAATGGTGGGGACGTATCTGTAGGCAGGGTGCTCAGAGAGCACTAACAAAGAGGAAAGGAAGACATGCCTGAGACACGCCCATGCTCAGCTGCATGGAGGTAGCTGGTTCTCTGGTGCTTTGCTGCTTTCCTCGTTCTTGCCAGACTTTGCCTGCCACATTTCCCTGGCAGCATATCTCGTGGAAGGGCGGGCAGTCAGGAGCAAGATCAAGTCTTCAGACTTGGTGGTGTTGGTGTCACAGATTTGATGCTTGAAGAGCTAAGCACTCTTTTGGTACCATTTTGATCAACCGGGATGCATTCTTCTAAACGTTATTGTGAAATCTCATATTTATTTAATGTTGATCTAATGAAAGTGTCACTTCTATAAAAATGACTACCTGATTGGTAATGGAAATAAAGTGGTATTTCATGTGTTTTTTATGTAATAAACTATGTTGGTGTACATTTTAACTTATAAATGGGAAGAAGCATGCCTAGTTGTTTATCATTACTTGATGGGATAAATTGGAATGGGATAAATAGTTCATTTTCACAATTCTGTATCATCCTTTAAGAAGTCTACAAATGAAGTGTCTTCAATTTATTTTATTATTTGGATATTGCTGCTAAATTTTCTAATTCCTCACTACACCTCTCTTGCCATCAAATTGAGATTTAGTTCGGACCCTCTGTGTCTTCTCATCTCTCACTCAATAGCTGGCGCCCACCCCAGCAGCCTTTGGTTCACAATCGAGGGACCTGTGTGCCTTTAGTCAGAAGTCACTGTGAACGTGTTGTAGTTCTGAGTGTAGAAGGGGCCCAAGTGCTTCAGACCAGGGGACTGAAGGCACAGCTTAGCCTTGTATCTGCCCCTCTGGGCTCCGAGTTCTCCATTGACAGCTGCCAGGTGCCTCTCTTAGCTGTCTCACCTTGTCAAGTGGCAGAAACCCTATATTTCTCTTTGACCCAGTGCTTATCAGAGTATTTTTATGTGATACTTACTAAATGTTTGATTAACAATTGAATGAGATTGTTGGACAGCCCTCATTTAACTACTTTTTAAAATATAGTCCTTTGTGAAGTTGTATCTTTTATAATTCTTAAATTTGTCTTTTACTAGTTAAAAGCATCACAATAAGATTAACTTGCCTCTGATAAATCAGTGAGTGGGTTTACAGATTTTAGACACTTTATTCACATGTTCTAAAAAGTTGTTTGTTCCTGTTGCTAAACTGACCTTACTCACTTGTTCCTTCCTGGAAGTTGGTGGAAATCTCACACTTAACAACTAACCAGGTCTCTGTTGGAAATATTTAGTCCACTCACTGTCCAGCCTTGTATCCAGCTGGGTTAAGTTGTTTCTTTTGTATATCTCAGTCCCTCAGGTCTTTTCCCTCTCTCCCTTCTCACCGGGAATGTCTCTGATAGGGAGGGGCATACTTGGAGGGAAGGCTGATGCTGAAGGGGTCTTCTGGAGCGAGGCTCCCAGCCACAGGTCCTCGACATCTAGGCCGGAGGGCTCTGCCGGGCCATCGGCCCTCTCCACCACCCCTCACTGGGGAACGTCTGGGTCCCCTGCCACTGCCTCCACTTCTGAGTTCCCCTCGGTGGACATGGCACGGCTCTGAAAGTCTGCCTTTACTCCTCAGAGTTTCTCGTTTCTCCCATGAAGCTCCAAGGCTGGAGGGGCCTGGCTGCATCCTTCCTGTATCAACTTCTGAGTTCTTTTTGCGCAGAGCATGTGGTAAAACTCTGATCTTGTTCTCCAGACTTGGGTCCTGCTGTAGTTAAAAGAACTAAAGAAGGTTTAAAAAATTTTTCTCTCTCTTGGGTAATGCCTCATTTTCAGACACTTCGAAGTTTTCCAGTTCACAGCCAGCTGGTACACTATTTATTTTAGACATCGCTGGTCCCTCCAACCCAGGGTGTGAAGCCTCATGGCTTAGCCTGGGAAGGTGAAAGGCTATATGGAACCATGATGTAAGAGAGAAAAAAAATACCAGTTTAATAATTACAATTTATCCCTATAATTACATCAACATTCTTCTTAAGCTGCTTCCATAAAAGGACCATATTTCTCTTTGTACTATACGTTTGAATTCACCAGTACACTTAAAAAGAAATTCAGACAGAAACTCAGTCCTGCAGAGTGATGGCAGTTGCCACAACTAAGTGCTGACACAAACTGTTAGAGGAGTGACCACCACAACTGAAAAAGTTCCTCTCTCTTGATGCAGAGTATGTGGGGTTCTTTTTAACTTAACTACTTTTCTTTTTTCTTTCTTTTCCTTTTAAAAGCTGGTTGACAGTTGTCTTAGTGCCTGGTTTGGTCACTTCTACTAAAATGCAAAAAGGTGTTAATAAATTAATGTCGTACATTGGTAAAGTCTTGGCATTTTTGGTTGAGGGAAGTTAAAGCAGACAAGGTCACTGGACCTTGAATTCTTATTGCTAGAGTGATATAAAAGCAAAACCTAGAGTCAGAGCTGTCCCAGTCACATATTTATAGACAAATGAGTAGCTGATTCAGTTCACAGAGTACAGAAACAGTTTTGGCCCAGAATTATCTTAGACAGTATTAACAACTAAACTGCTTATGTTATTTTATTTATTCTTTAGTCAAAGAAAAAGAATTATAAGACAGTTTAACCATTTGACTTTTTACTCTTGAACTAGATGTGCACTTGGATTTGGAAGACCGCCTGGCAAAATTTATGAAGACAGAAGAAGCCATCATATACTCATATGGGTTTGCCACCATAGCCAGTGCTATTCCTGCTTACTCTAAGAGAGGGGACATTGTGTTTGTGTAAGTAATCTTTACTGACATTTCTTACCAGAATTCCTTTGGAAATAATATTGGCCCTCCTAGAGAATTCCTTTGTTAGAGGTCATCTGCCTAAAATAATATTGACTTTTTTTTTTTTTCATTTTTAAAGAAATATATAGTCACCCAGCCAAGTAGTTCTGCAGAATTAGTGAGACCTCCATTGGAGGGATGCCTTAAAGTGTCGGTACTTCGTTATCTGCCATTATGATTTTATTTATTGATGTTGAGAAGGCCAAACTTATGTAGGAGGGGGCCAGCCGTCTGCTTTCCCTGTGCAGCTCTGTGACAGTGTGGTGTCCTTGTGAGTCCATGGTCGTAACCCACCTAGTCACTCACACTACCTGATAAAGTCACTCCACTTCTCAGCACCCTCGCTGCGACTCTTGGTCTCTGCTGATCTTGCTTCATGGCTTGTTAAGAATATAGAAGTCATGAGTTGCAGACTTCCTTAACTTTCCAGGAACAAATCTACACACTTGCATACATGTGCACTAGATGTATGGTGTTGCTTTTTACTGTGGAGGGGAAGAGCAGAGAGGAGTAGAGTGAGGGCTGGCATAGCCCAGGCAGCTGGTTATACCCATCAGAAGCACCTGCCACTAGCCCGAGCCTCTGTTATCTTTTGAGTGGACTATTAAATGACTCTCTTAATTTAGGTCTCAGAGTGACTTTTGTTTCCTCTTTTCCTTTTTGACACCATATCCAGACACTCCATTTAAGAGCTTCCATTGTTCCTAAAATAAATATCCAAGTTCTTATTATGATCTTGTACATTCTAGACTGCTGTTTTAGACCCATTTTCTACCATTTTCCCTTAGGTGGTCATGCTGTGTAGCCTTACCAGCCTTATATGCTAGTTTCCTCTCAAGGCCTTTGCACGTGCTAAGACCCTGAGTCCCTATGCCTAGAACATTGTTCCTCCTCTCATCTCCTGCTTAATTCCTGCTCATCCTGCACATATACCACCTCTGCAGGAAAGCCTTTCCCAAACTCTCAGACCAGGTCAAGACCCCTTGCTGCATGTGGAGAAAATTTTACAGCCAGAGGAGTTTGGTATCCTTGTGAACCCATTACCATGTAGGCACTTACATGCCTGTCAAAATCAGTTTCTCAAGCCTCCCTTAACTTATATATGTAGGTGTGGGCATGTGTGCTCATGTGCACCCGTACCCTCTGCTCTTGGCTCATCTTGCCTCACACTCACTGTACTCTTTTATAGCACATTCAACAGTTTATACCAGCCCATTGCCTAGGATAGCATGTGCCATTTAGTGGTGCTCAATAAATACCTTCAGTAAGAGAATGAATGGAGGCTGGAGCTCAGAAGAGGGGTCCAAGTGACTGGACTTCAGAGCCAGGCTTACCTCGGTCCCTGTACCATCCTGCTGCTTCTCACTTACTGTCGGAGCACCTGTAGTGCAACAAGCTCAAGCACACGCTACAGGGCTGGCTCTTCCTAGTGGTTTTCAGCGTGCTTGTGTCCCATTCTTCCCCACAGCCCTGTGACAGTTACCTGGGAGCACTCCAGCACATGGCCTGGAGTAGAATTGTTTCCCAATGTGACCATGAAAATGAATGTTTCTATTAATTTCTTGCACATAGTTTAAAAAATCAATAATAATAAAGACTCATCACAAATTTGAGAGCCAGTGATTTAAACAGTGATTCTAGTTTTTTAATAAAGCATAGTTGCAGACAACTACAATACAGTGTCAGCCAATGTCGCTTTATACAAGCCCCCACCATAAATTCCTTTTTGAGTTTAAAGTCCAGAAAAAGTTTACAGTTACAGTTGAACTTGTATGCTTCCTTTGTCAGATAATAAATACTATGTTGTCCTTTTGGTTTTCACTGCTAGGAAACCTAGTCTAAACTCACTTTCAAACCTTATGCCTGGTGTCTTAGAACTTCAGTTTCTAGTGAGCCATTAGACAACTTAATTATTCCCTTATACATAATTTTAAATATTCCACCTGAAATTCATTTGAAAGTAGGAACGCTAGAGTTAAAAATGGTGTTTAGTAAATTATTTGATAAATTGTTTTTGATAAATTCATTAGGCATAGACTCTATGTTCGATGTTTTATTTTCTTTCTTTTGTAGTAAACAGTGATAATGCTTTGCCAGTAGGTCTCAGAACAATGGTTGTTTATATACGTAAGTTTTTCCTTGTCACTCTGTCTTTTTTATGTTACTTTGTGTACCCTTTTCTAATGAAATGTTTTATATTGAGATAATCGTGGATTCACATACACTTGTAAGAAATAATACAGAAATTTTATGTGCCCTTTACCCAGTCTTCCCCAATGATCACCTCTTGCAAAAGTGTAATACAGTTTCAAAAGTGGGCTGTTGACATTGATGAAGTCAAGATAATCCCTCTTGTTGCCACACCCATATCCCTTCTACTCTACCCACTCTTTAACCCCTGGCAGCCACTAATCTATTCTCCATTTCTATAATTTCATCATTTCAAGATTGTTGTACAAATGTAATCATACAGTAGGTAAAACATTTGAGGATTGGCTTTTCTCATTCAGCATTAATTATTTGGAGATTCTCCAGAGTTGTTATATGAATCAAGAGTTTGTGCCTTTTGATTGCTGAGTCATATTCCATGGTATGGATACACCACAGTTTGTTGAACCATTCACCTATTAAGGATATCAGAGTTGTTTCTAGTTTGGGGCTGTTACAAATAAAGGTGCTGTAAATATTCCTGTATAGGTTTTTCTGTGTACATAAGTTTTCATTTCTTTGGGATATATGCCAAGGAGTGCAGTTGCTGGTCATAAAGTATTGTGCGTTAAGCTTTTTAAGAAATTGCTAAACTTTACCAGGGTGGCTGTATTATTTTACATTTCCATCAACAGTGTATAAGTGATCTAGTTTCTCCAACATCCTCAGGAGCATTTGGTGTTGTCACTTTTTTTTTTTTTTTAGCCATTCTGATAGGTGTGTACAGATATCTCATTGTAGTTTTAGTCTATATTTCCCTGATGCTACCATACTTACTGTTTTTAGACTTTGGTCTTGGCATCAGGGTAATACTTCATAAAGTCAATTTGAAAGTGTTCCCTCTTATTTTCTGGAGAAACTGTATAAAACTGTTGTTAGTTCTTTAAATGTTTGGTAGAATTCTCCAATAAAAACAGCTGGACCTGGAGTTTTTGGGGGGGTTTTTTGGAAGTATTTTAACTATGAATTTAATTTCCTTAATACTTGTAAGGCTATTCAAATATTGAGTGAGTTGAGGTAGTTCGTGTTTTTCAAGGAGTTGGTCCATTTCTTCTAAATCGTCAAATTTGTATGTGTAGCATTGTTTGTGATAGTCCCTTATTATCCTTCTAATGTCTGCAGATCCCTGTTTCCTTCCTAACTGGTAATTTCTGTCTACTCTCTTTTTTTGTCATTTTTGCTAGAGATTTGTCAATTTTATTGATCTTTTCAAAGAATCAGCTCCTTGTTTCATAGATTTTTCTACATTGTATTTTTGTTTTCATTTCTACTGATTTCTGGTATTATTTCCTGCCTTCTGCTCATTTGAAGTTTAGTTTCCTCTGTCTAGGTTCTTGAGGTGAGAACTTCAATTACTGATTTGAGACTTTTCCTCATTTCTAATGTAGTAGTGCTGTGAATTTCCCTGTCATCACTGCTATAGTTGTGTTCCACAAATTTTGATGTGTTTATTTTCATTTTTGTTTAGTTCATTTCTGTATTTTGTTTCTCTTTAGACTCTCTCTTTGACCCATGAGTTATGTAGAAGTGTGTTGTTTAGTTTCCAGGCGTTTGGAAATTTTTAATTTGTTACAGTTTGTTTTATGGCTCATGATGTGGTCTATCTTGGAATATGTTCCATAGTCACTTAAAAAAGAATATTCTGGTAAATACAGAAAAAGGCCACGTGAGGACACCAGTGAGAAGGTATCACTCCATGATAGGACACATGTGATTAATTTCCTTCTTTATACATTTCTGTTTTTCATATTATAGTATTCGATGATCAAATGTTACACTGACCATTATTTTTTAAAAGCCACTGATATGCAAATTAAAAACCGAAAAAACATACAGAACATTCATTTGCCACTTCTATCCTTTAATCCACTAAGAGAAGCGCTAGTTTTACATGTCGACTTCCTAAGGTATACTTATATAAAAGTTTTAGTGAGACAAAAAGCAATTTACATATGAAACTTTATTTACTTTTTGAGAAAAAAAATTTTTTTGTCATTATCATTAAATAGAAAAAAAATATTCTGCTGAATGGAGTGTTCTATAAATGACAATTAGATCTTTCTAGTTGATGGTGTTATTGAGTTCTTTTATATCCTTGCTGATTTTCTGTTTGGTAGTTCTGTCAGTTGTTGTAATTTGTCAATTTCTTGTTTCACTTTTATTAGTTTTTGTGTCTTTTGTAGCTCTGTTATTTGGTGCATATTTAGGATAAGTTTTCCTGGTTAGTTGATTCTTTTTATCATTATATAACATCCTTCTGTGTCTCTGGTAATTTTCTTTGTTCCAAAGTCTACTTTATCAGATTTTAACATAGGCACTCTGCTTTCCCTTTTGAATGTTTGCATGGTGTGTTTATTGTATGTAGTATATATGTATACCCTTACTACCTATATTACTGTATATAACATACATACATATATATAGCATATAACTATATATATATAACTACATGTATACACACACACACACACATTCCCTTACTACCCATCTCATTACATTTGAAGTGAATTTCTTATAGACAGCATGTTTAATCCAATCTGCCACTCCCTGTCTTTAAATTGTATATTTTAGCCATTTACATTTAATGTAATTATTGATATATGGTATCTTAAATCTCCCAATTTTTATTTTTTGTTTCTTATTTGTTCTCTCTGTTTTTTGTTTTCTTTTCTCTTTTTCCTGCCTTTCTCAGGGTTAATTGAATGAGTTTTGGAGTTCCATTTTTATTTATCTCATTTATTTTATTTATTTGTTTTCGAGTGTTTCTCTTTGTATAGTTTTTTAGTCATTGCTCTAAGTATGATGTTATATGTATGCATAAGTTATCACATTCTACGGGTGTTATTTTACCAGTTCAGTTATAGAATCTTTTATCTTCCTTTACATCCCCTTACTCTACTTATTTATAATACAGTTGTTTTAAGTATTTCCTGTAAACAGTTTGAGAACCACATCAGAGAGTGTTATAATTTTTACTTCAACCATCCAAAATAACTTAGAAAACTCAAGAGGGGAAGAAAAGCCTAGTGTGTTTGTTCATACTCTTTACGGTGTTTTTTCTTCCTTCCTGATAATCTAAGATTCTTTTATTTATTTATTTTTTCTATGTGGAGAGCTTTCTCTAGCCATTCCTTTAGGGGAAGTCAGCTTGGGACAGAGTCTCTTAGTTTTTTTTCAACTGAGAGTGTCTTCTCCCCCTCATTCCTAAAGGATATTTTTGCTAGTTTTGGATTCTTGGTTGCTAGGTCTTTTTTTTCAGCATTTGAAATACATTGGGACACTTTTTTCTGGTGTTAATGGTTCCTTGTTTTTTGTTGTTGTTGTTAATGGTTTCTTATGAGAAATCTACTGTCACTCAAATTGCTTTTCTCTTACAAGTAAGGTGTCATTTTTCTTGTGCTGATTTCAAGATTTTTTTCTTTGTCATTAGTTTTCAGAAGTTTGACTATAATTGTATTGGCATTTATTTGTTTGGGTTTACCTGCAAGAATTTTGCTCAGCTTCTTTAATCTATAGTTTTAAGCCTATTCTTTAATCTATAGGTTTTCAGCCATTATTTCTTTAAGTACCTTTTTAGTCCCACCCTCATTCTCTTTAGAACTCCACAGACTTGAATGCTGCATATTTTATTGTAGTCTCACAGGTCCATGAGACTGTTCTTTTCTTTCTAGTCTACTTTCTCTCTGCGATTTACATTGACTTGATTTCTACTGTTACATCTTTCAGCTCACTGATTCTTTCCTCTCTCCATTCTGCTGCTGAATTCATCCACTATGCTTTTTCTTTTGACTATTTTGCTTTTTAGTTCTAATATCCCCACAGGATTCTTCTTTGTATCTTCCTTTTCTCTGCTGCAGCTTCCTGTTTTTTCATTTGTTTCAAGCATGTTCATAATTACTCATGAAACATTTTTATCATGACTGTTTTAAAGTCATTATCAGATCATCCTGACAGCTCTGTCATCTCAGTACTGGCATTTGTTGATTGTTTTTTTTTTGTTTGTTTGTTTTTTCATTGTGTGATATTTTCTGGTTCTTGGTATGACAAGTGAAACATGAACAGTTTCATATTATGCTGTTATAGTTTATGCTTTATTTAAACTTTCTGTTTTAATTGGCTTTCTCTGACAGTCTTCCAACAAGGGCAGGGGGGCACTGCTGCCTCATTACTGTCAGGTGGAAGTACAAGTCCAGGGTCCCCACGGAGCCTCCATTGACACTGAGGTGGGGTTATTTTCATTTCTTCTGGTTGTTGGTGAGAGTCCTACTCTTCTCTGAGCCTCCCCTGACACAGCCTAAGCATAGGCAGGGGAGAGTGTCTCTCCCTGCAGGGGATTGGAAGTTAGGTCTCTCCACACAGTCTTCACTAACACCACAGTGGGAGCCACTTGTTACTACCCAGCAGAGATACAAGTTCTGGCTCCCTTCTATGACAGCGCCCACAGGGGTATTGGGGAGCCTTGTTATGGCCTTGTGGCAGTTAGAGTCTGGGCCTCCCTCTCAGCCTTTGCTAGTGTGGAGGGGACAGGCCCAGGTTTTTCTGTGGTTTGGCTGCAGTAGAGACATTTGCCGGGCTGCCCCCTTTCCTATCCCTTTGGCTACAGAGAGCAGACTTTCGTCAGAGCTTTTCTGTCTCTGCCTGTTGGCATTTCCAGTTTGCCAGCTGCATCAGCTCCAAGTTAGAAAAATCCAGGAACTTGTTTCATGTCATTTCTCAGGTCCCTCGCTGGTCTGCCTTTTCTCTCCATTTTTCAGCATCATCTTATGTTTGTCTTATACATGATGTCCAGGATTTTTGGTTGTACCCAGTGAGAAAAATAGGGAAAATACGTCTATTTTCTCAGAAGTAGAAGTGTTGCATGTACTTTTAAATAATACACTTAATTTAAGAAATATATCCTGCCCCCCATTAACTCAATTTAGGAGATCTTACTGAAGATTAACCTGCATGACTCAGAGTTCTCCCCTGGGTTATGTAGAGTCAGTAACCCAGTATTCCTTTTGATGGCAAGTGGTGGCCAGTCAAATCAGAGATGCCACTGATGGTGAGGTACACCAGTATTTCATTTATTTTTCAGAAAGAGAAGAGTACTTTGAATAATATGCCATCCATATAGTAAGATGCATGCTGATTTCTCAGATGTCAAAATATGGCAAGAGTTTGCTTCCTGGAACAGAATCAGTATGGTAGTTATGTGGAAAGGCTTGCAGAGTGAAGTGCAAACAATAATGTATTAAAGTTCAAACATGTTTTATTTATTTGCCATGTTCAGTTTAACAAGTGGATGTTGGTCAACTTACAAAAGCAAGCATTCCTTTTCTGAGAATGTTGACAAGACCCTTTAAACCCCAGTTTGGTGGGTCTCTCTTCTTTGCAGAGATAAAGCTGCCTGCTTTGCTATTCAGAAGGGATTACAGGCATCACGTAGTGACATTAAGCTGTTTAACCATAATGATATGGATGACCTGGATCGACTATTGAAAGAACAAGAAATTGAAGATCAAAAGGTATGATTCTTAAAAAAATAAAACAATAAATAAATTAAAATAAAATAAAATAAAATTTTAAAAAGGTATTCTTTTGAAGAAAATTACGCAGTTCTTTTGTACTTTCTAACCAGCTGAATTATAAGTGAAATGGTAATTTGTCATGAAAACTTGCTTGTGGATCACATTTGGACATTAAATAAGGGTGTTTCTACTTATTAAATGTACCTCAGATTGGAGAGTCAAGCCTGATAGTAATTGCCTCATCATTGCCATAATTATATATGGCAAATTTGAGGAAAGGTTATCTAGACAGCTTTCTAAAAGAGAGAAAGAAAAACAGCATGCATTTTGGGGGTGGAGGGATGTACACTCAACTCTACAGAAGTAATAACAGAACTCATTAGGGCATTAACAAGATGTATCTAGTGAATTCAAAATAGGCTTATTCATATTAGAATAAATCATGTATCAATTCACCGGAAGACACTATGGCGGCAGATCTTAATTTATGAATTTATGAACAAAGTGAAGACTCTTTCTCCCTACCCCAACCTCATCCCAGATCTCTGAGCAGCTGCTCCCTGTGGGAAGCAGCTGCCTCAAGCATGGTTTCCTTCTACCTTGCAACCTATTTACACTTCTTCTCAAGCACCTGTGTAGTCCCTTGGAACAGGGAGGGAATTAGGCAGGTGGAACTTGCTCCTTGTTGTTCTGATAGAGAGTGGAACAGAGGAATCGTGTTCAAAGCATCACTGTTAGAATTAGCATTTATTTGCCCCTGACAACATGATCAGAGAACGTAGTTCTGTGGTCTGTGGTTCTCCATCAGGAACCACTGTGTGTGGATTGTACTGGGAACCCATTCACCACATCCTTTGTCTCAAACACCACTTTCAAGTGGACTTTCCCAGTGTAACTCGTCCGTTACTAGAGTAACTGATAAAAATGGTCATCACATCCTTAATTTTGTGTTAATTTCCATTTTTCCAGATATTTGCATTATTCCTTTTGGATTCTATCATCTTTGTTGAGGTGATAGCCTAAGAGCAGCACTTCATGATTATACACATTCTTGTGATGAATATGTATAGACTTATGCTATTTTATGCTGAGTGTGCTATAGACAGTGTTTTATAATTATATAATTTAGAAAAATCTATAGGGAAAATCTTAAAATTGAGACCATTCCACCGATGAATTTTTTCTACAGATTGTAAAAGATGTCCCTTTTCTGATTCAGTAATGGAATGCTACCGTATTGAAAAACACTGCCTTAGAAAGTGTGACCAATGAACCAGTCTGCTGTAGAGTTACTTTGCCAAGTTAGCATTGTACAAATTTGGAAGACAACATATTCAAGTTCTGTGTGTGTGTTGTGTAAGATTTATAATCTGTGGGACTTTTTTTTTAATGAATAACAAAGTTATCTTAAAATTTATTTCCATTTTATAGTTTTTACCTTTTTACTAATTAATTTATACTACGTATTCCTGCCAAGAGTAGGCTTTCTGAATTACTTTACATTTTGGTTTTTAGAAATAATTCTTTTTTAATTTTGTTTTCACAAAAATAATAAATGTTAAATTTTTAAATATTTTGTACTTAGATGCTTATATTTCCTTTGAAAGTAAGTTAAATAATCTGAGTTTGGATCAAACTCTTTTTGTCAGTTTCCCAACTAATGGGGTTCATATGTTTTTTCATTCCTTTTCTTATAGAGTTCTCTTATCCCCTATTAATCCTTCTTAAAAAAAAAAGACAGTTGATAAAAACAGCAGTTCATAGAAGAAATGCAGATAACTGAGCAAATAGAAAATAGTCTGACTTCACTAACAATTACAAAAATTAGGGTAAGAGGTTTTGCCTGTCCAATTAGGGAAAACTTTTTATGGTAATAATCACTGCCACACTGATGTATGTGAGGATACAAAGGGCCTTCCAAAAACTCTGAGGAGAGCTTCAGTTGGCACAGTCTTTCTAGAGGGTAAATGGGCAGGTATATTCTGGGATTCTTAAATATGCATACCCTCTGGAGTGCTGTCTTTAGAAGAGAATCAGAAGTGGTGTCAAAGATCGAAGGGTATTCACGTGATGTAAAAAAACAAAATGAGGGAAACAACCTAAATCCAACACTGTGGGAGTAGTTAAATAATTTACGGTATATCTACAAGGTGGAATATTAAATCTCCATTAAAATCATGGTTTAAATAATATTAAATAATGTGAAAATGTTCACAACATAATATTTTAAAACCTCACGTCCTAGAATGATTAAAACCCTGATTTGAACAAGGTAATTCACAAAGATATGTAGTTACAAGAAAAAGTTACCAGTGTGTGGTGTAACGAGCTCATTTGTTAAATTCTTTTTTGTACTTTTCCATTTCCCAAGAATATTCCAAAAATAAAATATTCCTTTATTGAGTATTTTAAGATCATAAGAAAGATACTTTGTTTTTTAAAGGCAGGGAGAGGCGGGATGCCCCCATGTCCTCAGCTGTGACCTCCCAGCAGACCCACAGCCTTCAGGTTTGAGTTAGTGACAGAGTGAAGATGACCAAGAATGATGTAAACTTTTGCATGCTTCAGCCAACACTTTTCTGAGCATTAACATACAGCTGTGGGTTCTAAAATACCCCTTAAAGAATAGCTCTGATATTTGAGTTTCTAATTGTTCATTAGAAGCAAGAAACCTTTGAGTAGAAAGGTGGCGGCAAACTCTGTGGAATTTTTTCAGTGCAGTGTACCTGAAACATCTACAAATTCAGCAATGGGAGTGGTTTATTAGTGATATGACATCAGTGGGTTGTGGGAAGGTGTGTGTTACTTGAAAGAGTCCCTCCACTGCACCACCTTCGAACGTCACTGGGTGAGGTCATGGTCCAGTTTTACTTGAACCAGTAGTGAGGAGTAAGGAAGGAAAAGGGTTTCATCTGTTTTTTGGTAAATAAGGGAGATCAGGGTTTGTCTGTTTTTTAACTTTTTATTAGGAAAATTTCTGGCACATTCAAAGGAGACAGTAGTATAGTGAAGCCCCCTGTACCCTTCTCCTGGCTTTGTTTTCAATATTCTGCCATTCTTGTATCATCTGAACCTTCGCCTAACTCCCCACTCAATCTCTGTGATGATGATGATTGTCATCATCATTAGAGTTCTTTTTATTTTAGGTAAAATTTACAGACATTGAAATACATTAGTCCTAGTTATACAGTTTTGACCAGTGGTTATACCCGTGTAGCCCAGGTATCATGGCCCCCATCATGACATAAAACGTCCCCATCTCCCCCAGAAAGTTCCCTTGGGTCCCTTCCCAGTCATTCTGGGTTTGGAGGGTTTTGTTTGTGTTTTAGTATTCTCAGTGTCTAAACAGTTTGTGTTTGTGTGTGAGGCCTCCTAGTTGACTGTGTGACCTGAAAACATGTCTGAGAGAAGAAAGCACTGTTTTTCATCTCAAAATAACAGGATCTCAAACCTTGAGCTTGAAATTAATTTAGTTTGGCTATCTATTTGTTGATTTATCTTGGTGAATAAATCTTGTAGGGTGAAAGTGCTAGAGAGCACATAACAGATTATGTATTTGGAGTTACTGAAATTTAAAACATCTACTTTTTCTTTCTTTTAAAGAATCCTCGCAAGGCTCGTGTAACTCGACGTTTCATCGTAGTCGAAGGGTTGTATATGAATACTGGAACTATTTGCCCTCTTCCAGAATTGGTGAGCAACCATGTTTATTTATTATTTTAGTATTCAGACTATTTGGCACTTAGGCCTTTTGTTTATGACCATTTTTAATGTATAATGTCTGCATTGCTTTGCTTAATAGGTATCATAAGCAAATTCTGATCATACTAGGGAAGTAGATGAACGTTAAATGCCAACCCTGACCTTTAAAGAGTAATCAAGACAGGTTTTTTGTTTTTGTTTTTTTTTGCGGTATGCGGGCCTCTCACCGCTGTGGCCTCTGCCGCCACAGAGCACAGGCTCCGGATGCGCAGGCCCAGCGGCCACGGCCCACGGGCCCAGCCGCTCCGTGGCATGCGGGATCCTCCCGGACCGGGGCACGAACCCGCGTCCCCTACATCGGCAGGCGGACTCCCAACCACTGCGCCACCAGGGAAGCCCAAGACTGAGTTTTATAAAACCAACTTTATTGAGGTATAATTGACACATAATAAAATATACTCACTTTAAGTGTACAGTTTGATAAGTTTTGACAGATGTATACTCCCCTATCACCACCACCACCACAGTCAAGATATAGAACATTTCTGTCACTCCAGAAGTTCCTCATGCCCCTTTGTAATCAGTACCCCATTCCTGGCTGCAAGCCACTGTTGACTTGCTTTCTGTTCCTGTAGTTTTGCTTTTTGTAGAACTTCGTATAAATGAAATCATATAATATGTACTTTTTAAAACTCAGCTTTTTAAAAGGGGATACAGTACACTGTCTTTAGAAACCATGACTGTTGAGATTTTTTTTTAGATGAAATTCACATAACATAAAACTAGCCATTTTAGAGTGTAGAGTTCAGTGGCATTTAGTACGTGCGCAGTGTTGTGCACTCATCAACTAGATAGTTGTAAAACTTTTTTGTCACTCCCAGAGAAGACCCAGTACCCATTAAGCAATCACTCCGCATTTTTCCTTGCCCCCAGCCCCCACCAGTCTGCTTTCTGTCTGTATGGATTTACCTATTCTGGGTATTTCTGATAAATGGAATCATATAATATATGACTATGGCTTCACTCACTTATAATGTTTTCATCGTTCATCCAATTTGTGGCATCATTTATCAGTACTTCATTCCTCTTTTTTTCTTTTAATTTATTTAATTTTGGCTGCGTTGGGTCTTCGTTGCTGTGTGTGGGCTTTCTCTAGTTTTGGCAAGCAGGGGCTACTCTTCGCTTCATTCCTTTTTAAAGCTAAGTAATATTCCATTGTGTGGGTATATCACATTTTGGTTTTTTTGTTAACGGATATTTGGATTGCTTCACCTTTTGGCATTTGTGAATAGTGCTGCTGTGAACATTCATGTACAAGTATTTGTTTGAATCCTTGTTTTCAACTCTTTTGTGTATGTGCCTAGCAGTGTAATTGCTGGATCATGTGGTAATGCTATTTTTAACTTATTGAGGAACTGCCATACTGTTTTCCACAGTGGCTTATACCATTTTACATTCCCACCAGCAATGGAGGAGGGTTTCAGTTTCTCCACATCCTTACCAATGTATACTTTTTTTTTTTTAATTTTTGCCATTCTAGTGGGTGTGAAGTATATTTGCATTTCTGATTTACATTTCATGAATGACTAATAGTGTTGGGCCACTTTTCTTGTGTTGGCCATTTGTATATCTTTGGAGAAATGTTTGTAGAAGCCCTTTGCCCATTTTTAAACTGGGTTGTCTTTTTGTAAAGTTCTTTATGTATTCTGGGTACTAGACCCTTTCCAGGTACGTGATTTGCAAATATTTTCTCTCATTCTATAGGTTGTCTTTTCATTTCTTTGATAGTGTCCTTTGATGCACAAAAGTTTTTAATTTTGGCAAAGTCCAATTTATGTAGTTTTTTGTTGTTGCTTGTGCTTTTAGTGTCATATCTAAGAAATATATTGCAGGGTATGAAGATACACCCCTGTGTTTTCTTCTGAGATTTTTATAGTTTTAACTCTTATTTTAGGTCTTTGATCCACTTTGACTTAATTTTTGTATATTCTGTGAGAGAGGGATTCAGCTTCATTCTTTTGCATGTGGTTATCCATTTGTCCCTGTACCATTTGTTGAAGAAACTATGTTTTCCCATTGAATGGTCTTGGCACCCTTGCCGAAGTCAATTGACTGTAGGTATATGGGTTTATTTCTGGACTCTCAGTTCTATTCCATTTGTCTATATGTCTAGCCTTATGCCAGTACCATGCTTAATTACTTAATTCATGTAGCTTTGTGGTAAACTTTGAAATCAAGACGTGAGTTCTCCATTTTTGTTCTTTTTCAAGATTGTTTTGGTTATTTGGCGTCCCTTGAAATTCCATTTGAATGTTAGGATCAGCTTTTCCATTTCTGTAAAAAATTACATTGAGATTTTTTTATAGGGATTGTAGTGAATATTTAGATTACTCTGGGAAGTATTGCCGTCGTAATGATACTAAGTCTTGTCATTGATGAACATGGAATGTATTTCCATTTATTTCAATTTTCTTCAATTTCTTTCAGTATTGTTTGTGGTTTTTACTGTAAAGTCTTGTACCTCTTGGGTTACATTTTTTTTTTTTTTAAGAAGATGTTGGGGGTAGGAGCTTATTAATTTATTTATTTTTGCTGTGTTGCATATTCGTTTCTGTGTGAGGGCTTTCTCTAGTTGTGGCAAGTGGGGGCCACTCTTCATCGCGGTGCGCGGGCCTCTCACTAGCGCAGCCTTTCTTTTTGCGGAGCACAGGCTCCAGACGCGCAGGCTTAGTAGTTGTGGCTCACGGGCCTAGTTGCTCCGCGGCATGTGGGGTCCTCCCAGACCAGGGCTCGAACCCGTGTCCCCTGCATTAGCAGGCAGATTCTCAACCACTGCACCACCAGGGAAGCCCCTCTTTGGTTAAATTTATTCCGAAGTATTTTATTCTTTTTTATGCTATTATAGATGGAATGGTTTTCTTAATTTCCTTTTTGGATTGTTCACTACTAATTATAGAAATACAGATGACTTTTGTGTATTGATCTTGCATCGTTCAACTTTTGCTGAACTTGTTTATTAGCTGAAACAGTATTTTTGTGGATCGTATTCTGTATATAAGATCATGTCATCTGTGAATAGAGCTAGTTTTGCTTCTTCCTTTCCAAGGATGGATGCTTTTCTTTTTTTTTTCTTGCCTGATTGCTCTGGCTAGAACTTCCAGTACAGTGCTGACCAGAAGTGACAAGAGTGAGTGTCCTTGTGTCATTCCTGCTCTTTAAGGGGAAAGCTTTCAGGCCATCACCATTGAGTATGATTTTAGCTGTGGGTTTTCCATAAATGCCCTTTATCAAGTTGAGGAAGTTCCCTCCTATTTCCTATTTGTTGAATGCTTGTCTCATGAGAGATTTGGGGTTTGTCAGATGCTTTTTCTGCCTCAGCTGAGTTAATCATGTGGTTATCCTTCATTCTATTAATATGATGTATGACACTGATTTTCCTGTAATAAACCACCATTGCATTTGACCATTAAAATCTGAATCTATGAGTCCATCAATTGAGTAGGGATTCAAAATAAAGGTTTCATATCTTATTTTTTTAGTTTTTCACTATTTCTTGAGGAAATCTAGATACATCCTAGATGTCAGTAAAAGAGATGATTTGTTTTCCTCTCCTTCCTTTTGTGAGTGTCAAAGACTGATAGAATAATGTAGGAGAGATAGTCGGCCACAAGATACTAGAACTGTATGTTACAGGGGTACAATAATAAAGCAGTACTGATGGGCAAATATATAGCCAATGAAACAAAATGTAAAGTGTAGGAACAGATCAAGTACCTAAAGTACTTAGTATGTAAAATTACAGGATACAAATTAGGGTTTGACAAAAGGATTCCTGTTTTGTTTTACTTGTCTATTTGTGTTCCAGTACTGTGATGATATTATTAAATATTTTCTAAAACATAGTTTTTAGAAACTATCTCACTCATATAATACCTCATATTAATGGATGGGAAAGAATCAGTATTGAAAAGATGTAATTCTCCCCAAATGAATTTGTTCATTGTTAATGAAAACTCAGCTAAAAGCCCAGTGAGGACCCCTCTCCCAGTTTGATGTTGATTCACAAGATTAGCCTGTAAAATCTTGATGGTTAAAAAATAAATTATCAGACTCAGGATATGAGACATCAACCCATCTTATATATTTCTGTGCATTATTTCTATAGTTTCAGTGGAAAAAATCATAGTAATTAAACATTTAATAACTAAAATTATGATTCTGGCACGAGAGAAGATTACATGAGTCATGGAAAGATTTAAGAGCCCAACTTCTCATGTTATATATATAAAAATTTAGTGGTTGATAATCACTGTATTTTAATTCAGCTGTGAAACTTATCACATACATATCATAAAGGGGTAAATCAGTTAAACACTAGGGGGAAAAATCTGTACATATGTTCAGCCTCCCAATGTATAAACCAAAAAATTTATGAAATAATTAGAAGAACATATAGATAAATATGCATCTAAACCTTAGATGGGAAAGGACTTTCTTATAAGCCGGAAAGCAAAGGGGGAAAAATAAGATTAAAAAACATATTAATGAAAACTTTTTCTGGATTAAAAAAATGAATCTAAATTGGAACAGTGCCTCTGAGGGAAGAATATTTACAACATTTCTCTAGGAGTTTTTATGTATAATCAGACCAGTATTTAACAGATAGATTACATGTCTGTACTCATAATGTCTTAACAGTTCCTTCTTTAAAAATTGGCATTGTGCTGTCTGTATTACTGAGTTAAATTGAACCATTTTAAAGCATCTAAAATACAGTTATTTTTCATTATTCATGGTAGTTATGTTCTATAAAGTGTGTGTGTGTGTGTGTGTGTGTGTGTGTGTGTATTTATGTTCTGTAAAACTGCTGCAAATACTGAACTTTTGCTCCTAGGGCAAATACAGAGTTAGTTTTCTGCAAACCTCTAGTCACAACATTTTCATCAGTCACTCAGTGCATAACGTTGTTTTATATGTGTTTCTGTTTAAAGACACCTTATTTAATATGTATCGTTGATTTATTCATATTGAACTCACAGCCAGCAGTATTATAACTCAGGCCTGAATGAAGCTTATGTAACACACACATTTTTTCCATAAGGCACATCACAGCCTTCTTGCACTTAGGGACTCTAGGCCAAACTTCAGCACTGTGCTTGGGGGCCATTTTAAACAACAAAATCACAAAGAAAAGCACAAAATACGAAAAATGTGGCAGTAAACAGAATGTGAAAAGGACACTTGTTTGCAATATAAGCTGAAGCAGTAGCCTGTTAACTCAGCTGGGAAGGTGCATTTCAGGTGACTCAAAGTTTTTCACCACCCTGCAAATATGCCCTAAGTATCGATTTGGAGGTTACAAATAAATTTTAGCATGTAGGCAGATTCACAAATATGAATTTTATGAATTTTCAGTATTTTAAAGTTGTGTTTATTTACCACTTAGGTTAAGTTAAAATACAAATATAAAGCAAGGATCTTTCTGGAGGAAAGCCTTTCGTTTGGAGTCCTGGGGGAGCATGGCCGAGGAGTCACTGAACATTTTGGAATCGATGTAAGCTCTCCTTTTTTGGAACATTCCCTCTTACAGTAACCATGCAGTTCCATCCTGCTGGGCAGGTTTCATGGGCACAAGACAGTGTTCCTCATCAATGTGCAGGGTGCAGCTTTGGTGTCTGTCACTTCACTGAGCCCACAGAGGATTGGGTCAGCCAGACCAGGGTCCCTATCTTCCCTTGGAACTCAGTGGCTAATCATAGAATTTGTGTTCTGTTTACATGGTAACATTTGATCCCAGCTTTCAGTGTTTCTTCTCTAGAAACAGTTAAATTTGCCTTCCATTTTTTCTTTAAAATCAGTAAGAATTCTCTAAGTTGTCCTTTAGAAAGTATCAAAGCAGTGAAAAGATGTTCTTTCTAATATTTAAAATTCTGTATTTTTATTTTTATTTCTAATATTTAAAATTCTGTATTTTTATTTATTATATTTAAATATATTTATTTTATTTCTGTATTTTATCTGTATTTTTATTTCTAATATTTAAAATTCTGTATTTATATTTAAATAAAATAATATTATTTTATTTTTATTTATATATTTATTTATTTATTAATAAAAATTCTGTATTTTTATTTATAAATATCTGTATTTATTTATTTTTATTTGTTCTTTCTAATATTTAAAATTCTGTATTTTATATTTTATTTATATTTTAAAAATCTGTATTTTTATTTATTTATATATATATATATAAAATAGAAATACCACCAGCATGGATTCACAAAGCCGTTCAAGGTCCCAGACAACTGGAGTGAGTTTTTCATTGTTTCTTTTGCTGAAAGGAAATGAGCCTCAACTAGCCCCACTCTTAGTGGGTTTTGCTCCTAGAGCCTCGGAGAGGAACAGTGTGGGCCCATCTGCAGAACCTGTCCTTACCCACCTCTGTGTGGTTGATGTGAAGGAAGCTTTTCTCCAAATCTTGTGCATAAAAGTTTTGCAACTTGTGTTAAAATGTTGAACTATAAAACATAAACTCACCTTAGATTATTTGCATCCCTCTACCCATACAGACCTAGAGAAAAATGTAGAGCAGAATGAATATCACACCAAGTTGACTGAAACATACTCTTCAAAGACAAACTGACATTTGGCAATGAAATGCACTGAAGAATTTAAGATAAATGGAAATGTAATTCAAGTAAAATTTACACCAGAGCAATTTTTAAGGCATGAACATTTTAAAGAAGGAAAAAGCACTATCTTATTTCACTGTTCTAGTTTTCTCACTGCTTCCAGCAGTTGTCTCAGAGGTAGTATTTATAATGGCTTGAGTAAGAGTGCAGAATGTATGAACCTTATTTGGACCCTAATTCAAACAAATACTGTGAAAAACAAGCTTTGTGAGACAGACGCTTGAACACTCAGTATTTGATATTAAGAAATTTTTCATTTTTTAAGTGTGGTAATGTTTTTGAAAGAGTGCATATCTTTTAGAAATGCACACTGAAATATTTATAGATGAAAACATAAAAAGTCTGAGATTTGCTCCAAAGAAATGAAGAGGGCAGTAGGGGGCTTATACGTGGAACAGGATTGTCCATAAGTTGATAATTATTGAATCTGGTGATGGGGATTCTTTATACTTTTGTATATGTTTGAAATTTTTCATAATGAAAGGTTAAAAAAAAGAATAGTGCACAGGTTTCCTTGTTGGATCTGTGGAACACTTGGGAAAACACCAGATGTGATCTGACCAGTCATTATTATGGCCATCAGTGAGTAATTACAGAATGGCTGCTGTATGCAGGATGGAACTTGGTGCTGGGGGCTGGAGCAGAAGGTGAGGACCAAAGGAGTGCTGAGCTGTTGAGAATGTAGTGGGTACTCAGGAGCCCAGTGGGCACATTAGGTTCATCCACTGCCCAGTTGGTCCATTTTGGTCAGAGCCCATGATGGCCCATTGCCATCATGTTTGGATAAATTGATTTCATTTTTGAAAAGGTAGAAAAGGTAAATGGAATGTAGTACTTGCTCCAAAGTGTTCAAAACCCTGATAGATTTCTTTTTATTTCTCTCAAGTACCTTCTATGGAGAAGGACAGCTGAGACCACTGTTTTAGCAAGGAAATGATCTTATCTTGTACCTCTGAATATGTTTAGTATCAAACAACTTTAGATTTCATCTTTTATCTAGCTCTTCCACGGTGAATAAATTGTCAATGAATGATGGAATGGCAAAAAAGTATAAAGTGAGACATCTTCAGAGGTGGGCTATGAAACATTGGTCCTTTTAACGATTGATTTTGTATGACTTACTTTATTTTCAAGGAGGTAGTTTGAATCCAGATGTTGACATGATTAGTGCTGAAATTTTGTCTCTAGGATTGACATTGGCCTTTCCCCCCAACTTTTCTTTAAATTGAGAAATAACTCCCGCTGTCCCTCTTTTCTGACAGATTGATGATATTGATCTTAT
The DNA here is from genome assembly GCF_949774975.1 of Lagenorhynchus albirostris. Lineage (NCBI taxonomy): Eukaryota > Metazoa > Chordata > Mammalia > Artiodactyla > Delphinidae > Lagenorhynchus > Lagenorhynchus albirostris. The sequence continues at coordinate 95,626,511 of NC_083101.1, read as the reverse complement.
CAGTGCCAACATGGAGAATTCACTTGCTTCTATTGGGGGTTTCTGCTGTGGCAGGTCTTTTGTAATTGACCATCAGGTGGGTTCTTTTTAAAAACAGAAGTAAAAACTGAAACCTGTTGCTCCATTGGTCAACTAAAAATGTAACTGCTATTACAAAATTTCATTCTAACTTAGTTTGTCACACAATTTTTATTTAGAAGTAGATTTGTTAAAGAATCATTCAAAATATTTACATTTAGAAATTATCTCCCTTTCTAAAAAAGTTTTGGTTTTGTTACATAACTTCTGTACATGCCTGGGTCTTACCACCTCACCATTTGTACGTGCTATTTGATAGGGAGTGCAGAGATTTGGTGCCTTTAGTTTTTTTAGCCAAAGGAAAACAAAGACAAAAAAAAGTGTTATGTTTTATAACTTGTGTGTTTCTTCTCAGCGACTTTCCGGCCAGGGATACTGCTTTTCAGCTTCATTACCTCCCCTCTTAGCTGCTGCTGCAATTGAGGCCCTCAACATCATGGAAGAAAATCCAGGTATAACCTTTAAACACAGGAAGTCAAAGATATTTCAAGTCATGTTAGCCATGCTGCTGGTTTGCCTTTTTGGAGAAATTAGCTGGAGGAAATGATTTCCCAGACAAAGCTCTGGCTCTGAATTACGTTATCTGGCAATTTATGGGAAAAATGATGGTGAAGAAGTTTTGTCCCTGCCTCAGGGTTTCGGGTTAGAGCTTCTCTCGTGTTTCTGGAGGTGAAGGCAGAGCCAAAGCAAAGCTCGCTCCCTTGGTGGGCAGAGATGCCAGGAAAAGGAGGGACTAGCTCTGGGCCAGTCATCCTTCAGTTTATCGGGGTTTTTTGAGAAATTAGCTGAAGTATGCTAATTCTTGGTACTTATAATTTTATAACTGTTGTCTAGTTTTCCTCATCAGCCTTTGATTCATGAGTTGGTGCTGAGGCCATACAGGTTTACCAACTATTAAAGCTTGCTTAATGGGCAGCCGACTCAATTTAAAATGTGGTTTGGGGCTGTGATAGCGCCTCCTCACCAAAGGCTAAAAGGAAAATGGAAAAGCAGGCCTGGTATTTGTAATTTTAAATTTTATAAATTTCTAAAGATTCAGCATTGGTTTTAATTCAGAGAATCAGTAAAAGTGAGTGTTTCTGTGTGCACATTCACATGCTTGCTTGTCAGATACCTGCCACTCCTGTCTCCTCAGATATTTCAGTTTGTGGATTTTCCTTAAAAGAAAGTGAAAATATCAAGAAGAGATCATAAACATTACTGCAATGTCTATTTTTTCCCAAATTGTTCAGGGTCCAGAAATATTTAATATATTTGTACCCTTTTGTTCTTGGCCAGATAATTTATAGTATCTTAATAAGAACAAGAGCCATTGTTTTGTTGTGGAAAACCTCATCCCAGATTTTGCTGAAAGTTGGGTGAGCAGGTGCCAGCTAGTATATGCCACAGATGAAAGTTGGGGACCTTCAGAGGAGTTACTGGCAGTCTATTTGTGTGTTATTAGTGGGCAGAAGGATTTGCTGCATTTTAAATTGATGAACTGGATCTTTAAAAACATTTTTAGATTAGTATATGCAGTCTTCCAAATGTACTAATGTATTTGTTTCCTTCAGATATTTTTGCAGTGTTGAAGGAAAAGTGCAAACGAATTCATAAAGCTTTACAAGGGTGAGTTTTACATATTTTCAACCAACTCAAAAGTTTATCTGCACAACATTTAAACAACTTGTGAAAAATTTTGAATGTCACCTCTTTGGTTTTCAGTGCATTTAATAGGCTTGAGTCAGTTTGTCTAAATTGCAGCTAAGAAACCAAAAACACAGTTCATTCAAATTTGTCTCTGTGTGTGAAACCAGAGCATTCATTTTGTCATTGTTTTAAAATATCATAACTTTGTTTTTCTAAAAATGATACAAGCTCGTTGGTAAAATACTACAGCAGTACAGAAGGTAACAAAGATGAAAAAAAATAACACAACATGCTGCCACCAGAAATAACCAGCATGAACACTGGCGAATCTCCACACATCTTGTAAGGATAAAAGGATGACAGTGGGTTCATACTGTCCATGCTGCTTTTTAGAAAATTACTGATTTATTTTAAGTTACTTCAAGAAAAAGAAACAAGTGAAATAGAAGTGAACCTTATGAGTGTTCTGTTTACTTTTGTTTTAACAACACAAGAGTAGTTCTTTAAGATTCCTCTAGAATTGAGAAAAAAATTGAGGCTAGTGACATCTTCAGGCAGATTTCTTATCTTACAGAAAATGATCTCACCTTGCCTGTGGTTTCTTTTTGCCTTTCCAAGTTGAAACCTGCCTTCTCAGTCATGGAAGTCCTATCCCTATTGCCAGATATGGAAACTAGAAACTTTTCTAAAAAGGACAGTTAATAAATAAGCGGGTCACAGATGTTCCCGATAAAGTAGGGGGAGAAATAATTGAAGTTGGGTCTGACTTTCTGATCCTAACAAAAGTCCTTGTATGATTTATGGTAGAGAGATATTATTGTTTCCAGTTACATTGGCTTATGAAATATTAATAAACCAGTTCAGCCTAGCACATTGGAGTCACTGTCAATTCATGAACACCTACCTCAGATGCCCTTTATTCTATGAGTGTTAATTTGTTTATTTTTTAAATCCAATCCTCTACTTTTCCCAGTTCTTTCACACTTTTTCTTCTCTCCAAAATCCCTAACCCTCTGTCTCACTCCACCCAGTTTTAGCTGACAGCCTTGCCTCATGCTGTCGCTTGGGAACTCCCTCATTTTCCCTCACAGACCTGCACACCTGCGGGTATCCGAACCAGTCTTCCCTCGTGTTATAGCCAAAGAAACGTTCCTCCATCTATCACAGCTCTTCTTTCTTAAGGACCAAGTGCCTTTGGTTGTCTCCTCTCCTTTCTCTTCAGTCTCTCCCCTTTCCTGAGTCATTTGATTAGCATTCAAGTACACCCTGCCCTATCTTGTCTTAAATTCTTCTTTCCTGTGGCCCCATACTCCCCTCTAGCAACTAGCCCATTGCTCTGCTTCTCTTTATAGCCAGTCTTTTTCCAGAGTTGTTTATGCCCTCTCCACATCCTCACCTCTCATGTACACTTGAAACTACTGAAACCCACCTCTACGGCACTTTACCCAGAATGTTCCTGTGACTACTGAGGGATGACTGTATTTTCTGATGTTAAAACATCCTTGCATTCCTGAGTAAATCCCTCCTTGATTACAGTATATTTTTCTGCCCTGTTAGAATTTTGAATTTTTATATCCGTATTTATAATTTAAATGGGCCTATAATCTTTTGTTACAACAACCTTACATAACCTAGGAATCAATGTGTGGTAGCCTCAATAAAGTATTGAGCAGTTTTTCCACTTCCCTGCGTTATGGAGCCATTGTATAAGACCAGGCTTGATTATTTGTTTCTTCAAAGTTGAGCAGGACTCCTCTGTAAGACTCTCTAGACTTGGGGCCTTTGGGCTGGGCATAGTCTGTGATTCTCTCTCTTGTGTCTGTTATTTCCCCTTTTTATTTTCTGTTTCTGTCGTTTTCATTCTTATGATAATCTGTCCAGGATTTTGCCCAGCACGTTTTTTAAGTTTGATTTTGTTTTTTACTCATATTTTGTTTTCTCTGATTGATTTTTTTTTCCTTATTTCTCTACTTTTTTGTTTCATTGAATTGTGTTTTTTTACTCTTTTTTAGCTTTTTACATTTAGGTTATTGGTGTTATTATTTTCCAATAAATATCTTAAGGATAAACATTTCAAAGGCAGTAAGTATTTTCAGTGTTCAGTTCTAAGTAATTTTTTTTTAGTCTCCTCTAATCAGTGATTTGCTTCTCTCATCTCTGAGGTTGCATTTGGGAGAGGAAGTCAGCGGCCTATGCTGCTTTGGGTCCTTGCTGGAATCTTGAAGAGCTCCTAAATTCTAACAGATAATTATTCATGTCCAGCGCTTTCCCCACACTAAGCACATGATGGAGACCACGTCTGAACTGTTGATTGTTCTATCCCTAGGACCTAGACCAGTGTTTAGTATTTCCATTTGGTAAAATGGGTAAAATAATATGGTAAATAATGTGCTCTCCAGAAATGCTTTTTTTCAGTATAACAGGCTCTGAAACACAACTTCTAACTTTCTGAACTCAAGTTATAATTCTCTGTCCATTTGGTTTTAGTTAAACTTTAATGCAGCATCCAGGCAGCCAGAAAGAGGGCATTTTGTTTCATTCCTTCTCACACCAACTTGCTCCACCTAACATGTGAGATGAGCCCATTTGATCAAATAATAAGCTCGATTGGGCTTATAGGTGCCTTGTTTGTATCAAGGAAAATCCAAGCCATTTAATTCATATGAAATGCAATTTGAAAAGTAATTTTTTAAGTTCTCCCTGAGAGTACATGACCTAAAACAATTAATACTTCTTTGTGTACAAGTTTAACACATTCAAAATTCACCTAAGAAATGGGTTTTGAAAGCATATTTCTTAGTTTCTACAGTAGTAAAACAACTGATCTATAAGGTTTCCCCATATTCCAGAAGCCCTGGAGTCTAAGATTCCATGATTCAAATCTGCAGCCTGATTTACTGAGAGATCCTAGTGTGATGCATTACATTTAAAGAAAGTAGACACAAATTAATGATGTTCAAGGGTGGTTTGAAAGGCAGGTGAGCTTAGCTTCCTCACTTCATGTGATACTCGGCACAAGTAGTCATTCAGTAAAAGCTTGTTGAGTCCTAAACATGTTTGAAGAATCGAATATGCCAGCAAGTGCTTTTTGTGCTCATTTCATTCTAAGGGAAAAGCAAATCTTTCCAGGTAAAGCAGACTAAATGAAAGCCATTTAAAATGTTTAGCCCAATTTCAAATAGACATGTATCACTCTTTTTGTCCTAGGAGATAGGTCAGAAATCAAACCATACACGGCTAAATTATATGGCCTACTGTTCTCATAACACTGCAATAATCATTTGAAAATACAGGCTTTCACCCCTAAAGAAATCTCCCTTCCTTCCTGAGAAACAGCAGATTTCTGTGCTGTTAATCCTAAGAGAGAAGAAAATAATTGTAATTCAAGAAAAATTTAAAATTAAACATGTACACAAGAAGACAGCTTTACAACCTAAATATACTGTTGGTGATCAAAGTATAAAATTTTAGTGTCAGAAATTATCCCTGTTGTTTATAAAAGACAAGATGCAAACTAAAGATTTAGAAAATAAGGAAGCAACATTATCAATTATAATATGTTATCCATGGAGGAAACAGAGGTAATAGAAAATGATGGTGCAGACACTTCCCTAAAGTGGGTGATGCGGGAGGCCCCCCCTGGACCTGGGACCGGGCGTGTCTGGCGCTAACCGTGCAAGAACAGGAGAGAGCAGGTGAGAGGAAGCGACAGGGCAGAGGCCCAGGGCTGAGTGGGCCTGCAAGGGGCCCCTCGAGGAGGGGTTGGCCCCAGCCAAGGTGGGTGAGGCGCATAGACCGTCTGGTGGGAGGCTGGGGATGACGCACGTGTTCTCTGTGAAATGTGAGCCGGAGGGTCCCGCGGGACCGGGAATCCTCTTCCCAGCCATGCTGCAGGGTGTCCTAGACTAGGAAGCACTGCCCAGAGCGTGCATTTTTACCTCCCTTTGTCAGATCTGGAATCCCACCACATGATGTTTCCCATGGAAGTCCCAAGTTTCTGTCACCTTCATTAATGCAGACTTTGTAAAATTATTTATATGTGAGAAATCTGAGCTCGGAAGAGCATTTATGCTTGTGTGTGTTACCCTTCCTCAGCATTTCTGGATTAAAAGTGGTGGGTGAGTCCATTTCTCCAGCATTTCACCTCCAGCTGGAAGAGAGCACTGGGTGTCGAGAAAGAGATGTTAAACTACTTCAGGAAATAGTAACTCAAGTGAGTATCCAGTTATTCGGGTGAATCTCTTCGTACTCTTCTACCCTGAACCCAAGCAATTTTTAAGGTCATTTTTAAGAATGCTCTCTTTGCCCTAAGAGATTGGGTACAACAGGAATTGTGGTTACCCCTCTGGTGACATGGAATTGTTCCGATGCCCAGCCTTCTCGACATCTGTCCCTGCCCAGTGGAGTCTGTAGCAGTCTCTGCTGACAGGCTGCAGGTTATTCCATTGGGTCAATTTTCAGTTCACATTGAAGTTGTGTTCTTTGCCACATTGTATTAAAATACACTTTGCTTCCACTCTGAATAATTAGTCTTCCAGAAAACCCAGTTGCTTACTATTTACAAAGCCAGGCTTTTGCACATGTAGGTGGGGATGGCATTGTGTATGGTGATGGCGCACAACACCGGACAGCTGACTGGGGCTGAACACCCAGCATAGCTCAGAAACAGGTCGAAATAATCTTGTAACAAAAAAGGAAGGAAGAAGAGCCACTCCTTTACCATGCCTAACTTGGGAGCTTGATTTAAATGTCTGACTTCTGAAAGTCTTACTACTAAGTGTACCTTAGTTATTAACTAAGAAACGCATCACTAGGGAAGATCCCTTGGCCTTTTACTGTTCAGTAGAGCTGCTTTCACCCAAGTCCTCTCTCCTCACTTTCCTCCTTCTAAAGAATGGTCAAGTGGCCCTGCAGCACTGAGCACCGAGGGGGGTGCTGCCTTGTACTTGAATCTGAAATACGTGGAGTCTGTATTTGAGAATTTCCTTGTCCTGCTTGTCCTGACGGTTCCTTTCAGAGGCTCCTTCCCTGAGTCCGTGCTGCCAGGCATCAGGGTAGTAGTGACGGTCAAGTCTGCCATGTGCCCCTGCCCGGCTGTGGCACAGCAGGCAGTCACGTGGCTGCTCAGTATGGAGACTGTGGTGCTAAGCCAGCCTCTGGCTTCAGCTGACCTGTACCCTACGATGTGTGAACCACAGTACCTGCAGGCATTGATTCGTGGAGAGCTTCTTGCAATTTGTGGAGCATTGATTCGTGGAGAGCTTCTTGCAACTTGTGGCCTTCCAGAGTCAGTTGTCCTAAAAAAACAAAATAAAACCAAACCCAGAATATGAGATTCCTAATTAAGGAAACGTGTCAGATTATGAATGAACAGGCTGGAGTGGCTCTCGCCTCGCTGGGTGAGGAAATGTCACGGATGTCTCCTCAGGTGCAGCTCTGCAAACATGAAAAAAAACTCTTTAAAGGGGAAAAGCATCCCACAGACCTTTTTTACTGCCTCGGTGTTTTTATTGTCATATTACTTAAATGTATAAGCTATAAAAGGAAGTACAACATCCTTTTAATTAGAGCTCCTATACAAATGTAATACCAAAACAAATTTATAACAAATATAAGCAGAACAGACAAGCCTAGTAAGAGTCAAATTATGACATTACCTTCATGTGACAGCTGAGTTTGTTTTCTAACTGAGTTGCCGGGTGGTGTGACTGACGCTGACTGCCGCCAGAGCAGCCTTGTGAAGCTGCATGTCCTATGTTGGAGTCTGTGGTGACGCCGTTATTATCCCAGAGCCTCCCCTCCAACCCCCCTCAGGGTGAGTTTGTGTCACAGGACGTGGGCCTTCTCTAGGTGCCAGGGTGTCAGTTCCAGTCAGATCCACCTCGGTTCTTTTCTCACTAGGTAGCGACAGCTAAGGTCTTGCTGCGACTCTGTTCCAGAGGGAGACTCAGAAAGGGCATGTGAATCAAGTGACTCGATACTTCTCTTACATAGGTTATCCTCATAACAAAAAGAAAAAGTGAGTCTGGACAATTCACAGATCCCAAAATTACATCTGTGGGCTCCCGCTGGATATTGGCTGTCTTCAGGAAATCACCTTGAGAATTGAATGAGGAGAGAACAGGCTCTGGGGAAGGGAACAGAATACTATCTGGAAACTGCATTTGTAGGAAGGAAGAGGAAAACTCTTAGAGTTTCTTTGCATCATTGCAGCTTCCATCTTAATAAGTCTTTTGTCCTGTTGCTCTTTGCTTTTTCTTTTCAATATTTGAAAGAGAAAAAAGGATCATGACACCGTAGTTCTTGTTTAAGCTTTGCAGAACTGAGCAGTTCTGCCAAATTTTTGTTGACTTCCTGATAAAACAGTTTTTACAAACTGAGCTGTGGTTTATACTGTTTCTTAACTAGACAGGACTAGAAACAGAGCCAGTCCAGATGTTTGCAGAAGGAGTTAACTTTTCCAAGTAGACTTCCAGAATGTAGAATCAGCAAAAGACATTGCCTGCCATTGTTTTCCATCTTTTCCTAGCAGAGGAAAACCTTGCCTCACAGCTTACAGAATGGCCCCTCTTTAGGCAAATACCTGCACTGCCACACGCTGGCAGTGATTGTTCTTTCCTTTACAACACCCCTTGCTCTAGCTGACTGTTAGTTTGTTTGTTCATTTGTTTAAAAATACAATTCACGTTCCATAAAATTCACTCTTTAAAGTATACAGTTGAGTGGTTTTTAGTATCCTCACAGGGTTGTGCAGCCATCACTGATTTCAAAACGTTTCATCACCCCAAGGAGAAACCCTTATAAACCATTACCCTCGTCTGACTTTATGCTTTATTTTGATAGCGATTATTTAATTTTTTAAAAAATGTTGGCAGGTAGCTGATGTATTGGAAAGCTGTGCAAAATGTGACACCAGACTCTTCTGTGCTTGGTAGCACTGTGTCCGAGTGTAGCACATGGGAATCAGAGGTGGTGTTGATATTTGACGTGTGAGCAGTTCCTCTCTGAAATGATTCTGCTGGCGTTACTAAGTGCAGCTCTTGGTTAGCCTCCGGGGCTTTGTTGGTCCTGTTTCCCCCTGTCCTAACTCTGCTTTGCCTAAAGTGGTAAACACTAGTTACCTATGGCTGTTTAAATTAAGTCAGATTCAAAGTTCAGTGTTACAGTTGCACTAGCCATATCTCAAAGTGCCCGAGAGCCACGTGGGCCCCTGACTGCCGTCCTGGACAGCACAGGGCGAACACCTCCATTATTGCAGGAAGTTCTGTAGAACAGTGCTCTCAAGATGATTCTGTGGTATTTTGTTTTGTCTTCTAGCAGTTATAATTGGAAAAATGAATTAAAACTACTATTGAGAGCAGCATTTCACTGCACCTTCCTGTTTTAATGATCAGTGTCTGCAGTCCAGGTTGCAAATGTATTCCTTTTCCTCATACAGTGCATGGACAGAGGCATCGCGTTAACTCAGGCGCGCTACCTGGAGAAAGAAGAGAAGTATCTCCCTCCTCCAAGGTTGGTAGACTTAAAATTATGACCTGAGTCATTGTTTTCTACTTTAAACTCTGTATGAAATGTATTATGTTTTGAAATTTTTTGAAAGACTGTCACAAGATAAGGAAGAATGTGTATTGTTAAAAGATAGAACATCACCTGTTTCTGTTCTTAAGCTAGATGTTTTCCCATTTTAATTGAAAATGCCCTCAGGACTCTGTAATTAACTTAATGACACATCTGCAATCCCAAGAACGAACTGGGACAGCCCAGGTTCGCATTGGCGACGACCTACCACTGTGCTGCGGTAGCATGTGCTGGGCCAGCTGTTTCCGCCACCAGGATAGTCCTTACGGTGTGTGGGGGGGGGCACAGTCTGGGGGTTGCTGCTCATCCCACCTCTGGCCCAAGCACTGTGTGGTACTTCATCTGACAAATATGTATTAAACACCCAAGGAAAAGCAAAGTGACAGTGGGGAAAACCTCTACAGAGGTTCAAGCAGCCCTCAGTGGGAAGGCACCTTGACTCATGATTTAAAATTGGCGTTCATTCAACACCTGATTCTGTCCCCTAAGCACTTAAACAGTGTAGTCCAAGAAGGTAGACACCCAGAGCTTGAGGGTTTCAGGGTCATGACACAGGTCAGGGAGGTCACAGAGGAGGAGGGCATGGTTAGTTCTGGCCTGGGACGGGCTGAGGCTTCCTAGAACAGGAGACACTTAAGCCAAGCCTGCAAAATCAAGCATATCAAACAAGCTGGGGTGGGCATCAGGCCTTCCAGCAGGGTCTGCAGTGGCGTAGAGACCTACAGGTGCACCTGGGGAGCCCAGAGCACAGGTTTGAGAGGCACCATGGAGAGGGAGCCTGGAAGAGTCTGGGAGAGACCCACGAGAGCACACAAAGTCAGCGCTGTGCAGGCGTGGAGCACTGGGCTGGGTTCTGGAAGACTGTTCTGGCAGCAGCTCGAAAGCACCCTAAAGATCCTGCTCTCTCCGTTCTAGTTACACCATCCAAAGTTGTGATCCTGTGTTTCATGAGGACAGGGGCCACCGTCATTTTGTGCCCTCAGGACTCTGGGCCCAGCCCAACTCAGTGTGTATGTGTCCAGTGGCTGATGCAGATGTTTGCAGAGGGGAGTGAGAGGGACAGGGGTAGAAGTGCCCTGTCAGGCTATTTCTTGTCTTCAGTTTCCTGAAAACTTGAAAATTTCTGCCTCGCATCAAAGTATTGTAGAACCTCTATATGACTTAATTGAATTACACTATGAACAACCACACACTCATTAATATGAGAAACGTTGACTTCCTGCTTTGGGCCTGATACTGCTTGCAGCGGTAGATTTAAAGGACAGAGTTTCCTGCCGGCCCTGGGCAGAGCCCTACTGCAAGGTTACCTTGACTAGATCGCTACTAGTCCAGGCAGGGAACGGCAAATTCCTGTAAATAGCAGATAGTAAAATACTTTCAGCTTGCAGGACACAAGGTCCCTGCCACAACTACGCAACCCTGCCGGGGCAGTGAGAAAGTGGCTATGGACAGTAGGCCATGTTCCAGTAGAAGAGCTTTATTCACAAAAACAGGTGGCAGGCTGACCCTTGGTATAGACTCTCATTTGACTGTCTTTTGTGTCCCTTATTATTTCTCAGCATTAGGGTTGTGGTCACAGTGGAACAAACAGAAGAGGAACTAGAGAAAGCTGCGACCACAATCAGCAAGGTGGCCCAGACCGTGCTGCTTTAGTCTGGGGCCTGGTGGCCTCTCACCACGCAACATGCAGACAGACCTGAGTCACTGCAGAGTGAGCCAGAGGGGGCCTGCGGGAACCACATAGGGTGTCACTAGATGGTGTGGATATCGACTCAGTGTATGACCATGAAAAGGATGCTGGGTACTTAAAAGAAAACAAATCCAAAAGCCCAAGAACTGATTTTCTTAAGAGAAAAACTAATGACAGCATATAATTGATATTTAAATTGTGCTGTTTAGTACTATTTAAACGTTTTACTAATACTAGTATTTTATATTCTTTTTTTTGTTGTCATTGTTTAAAAATGGAGCTTCAGTGTATCTTCTTTCCCTTCTAATGATAAAGATTGTGAGCACTCCTTAATATCTCATAGAAAATTTTCTGCAACATTAAAGCTTAGAGGCACTTCAGCATATATAATACAAAATGTATTGAAGATCTAATTCAACCACATCTTTTTCAGTCTTCGTCATGTGAAGCTCAATGGTGGCTAATATATAAAGAATACTTTATGTGTGATCATTATAAATTTTTCATTATAATGTATTTGAATCCTAGAATTTTTATATACACTAAATACTGATGTTGCACCATTTCTAACAGTGAATCTTAGCATCCCTAACCAGAGAATAGTCATTATACTTCCTAAGTGAGCAATAATTTAAATCAAATGCTATTTTATTTTAGTATAATTGACCTGTACATTCGTTATGTGTTGACTTCTAATCTGTTTTCAGAAGAGGATTATTGTGATGATCCCAAAATAGAAATCATGTCCTTGATATTTTAGAATATCTAGAATGTGTTGTTTTTTGTATAGGGACGTATAACTACAAGCTTTTTTTCTAAGCTAAAGAAAATGAGACCTTTATTTCTTTTCAGTTTATGAATTCCAGATATCTAAAAAAGATGTGAAAGCACTAAAAATAAAATTTTTAAGCTGTGTTTCAGCTATTTGTTTTTTCTTTAGCAAACCAAGTTGGGTGGTATAAATGTTTGTGATATGTGCCATAAGGTACTACATAAATATTACGCTATTACTCCATCTCTTATTAAAGAGAAAGGAATAAAATTATATTAAAAATGTCATTTTATAATATATGTTCATATTAACAAATGGTCTTCAACATCTTTTTAAATAACATATTTTTTTAATTTTTAGTTTCTATTTTGCCCGAGGTATTTTGTACATATGTGCCTTGTGATTGCTGCTGCTTTAAAGGATACAGTACTCTTTGGGGGATGAATCTGTTTTGTTTTGTTTTGTTTTTTAATGAAATAAACCTACATTCCTGATAATCAGTCTTTTGCATATGTAATCTATTCAACAGAATAGTCTCTTGATTTTAAATTCTGCAGGCCTAGGGTAGTATTCTCTCTGTGTGTGTGTGTGTGTGTGTTTGTGTCGTGGGGGTTTTTGGAAAATATTAATTTAATTTCTTAGTGCCTTTCTTCAATGTACAGTATCTGAAATTTCCTTGGTTCCTATTGATTTAACCCTTGGCCACTTATGACTACAAAAATACGAGACCTATTATTTTTATAAACAGATTAGGATTGTAACTTTTCAGCTACTTTTATAATACTCTATAAGTCAAAATTGCAATAATCTAGTTTATTGCTACATTTAAAAAATGATTGGACTCAAAAAAAAAATGATTGGACGTTCCTGGAAAAGATGGTGGACATTATTTAACTTTATTAACATTATTTAATGCTCACACATTATTTAACTTCAATCCTTGAAACACATCAACACGAACCAAAAATAGAGTCTTTATATTAAAGCTATAGAGTGACCACAATCTGGTAATACACACCACAGAAAATATCTACTAGAAGCAATAAATTTGTATGAAACAAGCAAAATGTTGAGAAACAACAGTCATCTCAAACCTCAAGCAGTTTACAAATTGCTGTTTTAGAAACAGTGAGAGAGAGAGGGTTCTGAAGTGCTCTATCAACGGACCTCTGTTTAGAAAGGCAGTGGCTGGGTGAGCAGCATGGAAACCTTTTGAGCCGGTTTCCACTCAGCAGTTGCCCCCAGGGGAGAAGGAAGCCACCCACAACGGCTCCCTTTCTATTGTCCACAGAAGGCTCTAGCTCAGGAAAAGTGGGGCTTTGAGTCAGGTTAGGACACGTGGACCACAGGCCTAAATATAAATCTTAAAACTACGAAACTTCTAAGAGAAAGCACAGGAGGAAATATTTTAAATCTTTGGTTAGGCAAACATAGATACAATACCAAAAGCGTAAGCCATAAAAGGAAAAATTAGTAAATTAAGCTTCATTAATTCATTGTTTAATTTGTTCTTCAGAAGACAGCTTGAAAGAAATGAAGACAGGTCACAGACTGTGAGAAAATATTTGCCAATCATATGTAATAAAACGTGTATCCATAAATATAAAGAACACAGCCCCAAAATAAGAAATCCAAAAGCATAATTTTAAAATGGTGAAAGACTTGACATTGCATCAAGAGAGACATTCAAATATCTAAACTCATGAAAACGTATTCGACCTCATTAGTCATCAGAGAAATGCAAATTAAAACTACAAAGAGATACTATTACACACTCACTAGAATGACTAAAATCAAAAAGATAACACCAAATATTGGCAAGATGCGGAGAAAATTGGAAACTACATTGTTGGTGGAAAGGTAAAATGGTACAACTACTTTGGAAAAGTTTGGCAGTTTCTTAATATAAATTTGTCATGTGGGCCAGCAAATCCACTTCCAAGAGAAAAACATGTTTGTGCAAAAAATTGTACACAAGTATTCATAAGATTTTTTTTTAATTTATTTTATTTATTTATTTTTGGCTGCATTGGGTCTTCGTTGCTGCGTGCGAGCTTTCTCCAGTTGCAGCAAGCGGGGGCTACTCTTTGTTGTGGTGCGTGGGCTTCTTGTTGCAGTGGCTTCCCTTGTTGCGGAGCACAGGCTCTAGGCGCGCGGGCTTCAGTAGTTTTAACACGTGGGCTCAGTAGTTGGCTCGCAGGCTCTAGAGCACAGGCTCAGCAGTTGTGGCGCATGGTCTTAGTTGCTCCGTGGCATGTGGGATCTTCCCCGACCAGGGCTCGAACCTGTGTCCCCTGCATTGGCAGGCAGATTCTTAACCATTGCGTCGCCAGGGAAGCCCTATTCATAGCAGGATTATTCATAATAGTCAAATGTCTGCCAGCTGATGAATGAGTAAACAGAAAGCAGTATATTCATACAATGGAATACAATAAATAAAAGCAATAAAAAGAAATGGATATATCTCAAAAAAGAAAACATTTTGGTAAGTGAAGAAACCAGATGAAAACAACCACGAAATTATGTGATTCCATGTATAGTCAATGTCCAGAGCAATGTAAAAAGAAGATAAGTTAGTGGTTGCCTGCGGCTGGGGGTGAGAATGGGATTGACTGATGAAGACTGTCAGCCCCGGGGACCTTTCCAGGAGGTGTTCTAAAACCGGATTGTGGTGATGGGCGCACAACTCTCTGAATATACTAGAAACCGTTGAATCAAGTACAAATCTCTGATAATGAACGTAACTACTAATGAACTGACTTTCTTCCAGTCATTACAGCAAATACTCTCTTATCTGTGTTGTCCATGATGAACATTTGGAAGTCTGTGACGTGCATGGGCTGGCAGGCCTCAGCACAGAGGTGGTTCCTGCTGGGTTCCTCATCCCCTTTGTGATGTGCACGGTTTGTGAGTGCACGTGGCCCACGTGCCAGAACAGAACAGGAGGCAGCCCAAGGCAAATTCGAAAACAGAACAGGGTCTGGTCCTAGCTCATTTACTCAATAGCCATGAGTCCTTGGACCAGACCCTACTCCTCACTGAACAAGTTCTTTCTATGAAATAGAGAGTTGGGCTGAAGGACTATATTTGAATTATCTTAAATCCTCCTGCTGTCATAGTGTTTCCCAGGCCAAGTTGGAAAATTCTCCTTGGCTCCAGACCTCTGTCACTGAGAAAGAACTACCCATACACACCTTTCCCACAGGGGATGTGGAGGCCCCTTTGTTCGGCCTCACACCAACCAATATCCTATTTTGATGAAAATGCACAAGCCAGAAAACTTCAAATATAGGGTTCCATTCCCCTGATTGTTGGTACTTATCCTCAGAGCGACTGTCCCCCTGAGCCCCACGCCATCTCTCCCCTGCTTAATGGCTTCCAAGAACTTCCTTGGAGGCGCCCTCCATGCTGCTCGTCACCATGGGCCCCTTTGTCCTCTCACCCTCATTTAGTCCACAGACCCTGTGACATCTGAGGAGGCTGCTGAGGGTTCCATGCACAGTGCAGAGGAAGCCCTGGAGTCAGGTCATCTAGACAAGAACCAGCATCACCACCTGCCATCCGTGTGAACCTGGAGAGTGGCTTCAACTGACTGTGCCTCAGTTTCTACATCTGTGAAATGAGAGTAATCGTGCCCCAGCCCACAGAGCCATTGTGAGAATTAGGTGAGACGATACATGCAAATACTTTAAATCACACCTGATGTGTAGTAAGTACAAAATATGTGTTATTATTATTATTAATAATGTAAATGAGACAAATTGGCAAAAAGAACTCGATACAGGAGTGCAGATCTCTTACCTCTTATATGATTCAGTAAGAAATCACTCCAGGAGGGCTTAGGACTTACATGACATCCAGGTCCATGATTTTTCCTGCAACTGCTTTATGGAAGCTACCCCAAATACTGAAGACTGAAGGAGTATTTCTGTCCCTTTAATTCACATGCACGGCTTAGAATCAGCTTCCTGCATGTTCTGTTGACAATCCATATCTCCTGGCAGTTAATTCCAAGCCCACCCCTCCATCTCCCACACGGGGGCTGATAGAAAGCTGAGAAACTGAGTGCCCCACCCACCCTGGGGGCTGGAGCTGAAGAGGGAGACCTCTGTTCAAATTCCCAGCGTGTTTCTTTAGGATCTGATGCCACTGAAAGTGAAAGAGGCAGGGAAAGTGTGGTGTGTTGTCAGGTTTCCCAGCTCCTTGCAGGTAAGCAAGACTTGTATTTTCAGCTTAGCCCTTTCTCAGCTCACAAGCTCAGAACTAGTAGAGGTCTGGAGGCCAGGCCTCGCAACAGGCTGCCTGCATGCAGGCAGGCCTGAATCCCCTACCGGGATAGCAGAGATGTCTCTCTATCTGAGCATCCTAACACTGCTGCCGCTGAGCTGAGTTGAGTTAGAACAGGCCCGAGTTGCCATTTCCACGGCCTCAGATCTGTGGGTGATACATCATTTTATGGCTGTCACATCTGCCTCTTCCACATTCTTGATTTCTTTTGTTCAAGTGAAGAGAAAACCCGCATTTGCCCTGTGCAATCGACCCACAGTCTCTGCTTGGAGCTGAGCACCAGGGGATTGGTGAGTGCACGTGGCCCACGGTTCCTCCACATCTGTTTTCTGTCCCTTAGTGGCTGGGTGGCCTCCTGGCTCGTCTGACTCCCCAGCTTAGATGGATGTGCAAAGTCCTTATTCTCCGTCCCTGGGGATGAGGAGTCTTGCTTCCTTGTTGTTTACATTTTTAAAATTACACAGTGATTACATGTTCAAATTAAACATCCGAACAAAGAGGAGGCATGAAGAATAAAACTTGAAAATCCTATTTCCACCCATTCCACTCCCCTTCCCAGGGGTAACTCTTATTCACAGTTCATTGGAGATCTTTCAGGACCGGTTTCTATTTACATATATACCTATATTCAAATAGATTTTTTAAAATGCAGAGCAACAGCCTTGTTCTTGTTCCTTGTTCTGACTTAACCTAGGAATTTTTCTATACCAGACCCTCATTCCTTTTACTTTATGAAGAGTATTCTGTAGTTTGAATGTGTTACAATTTATTTGACTAATGTTCTTTTTGTAGACATGTAAGGTTCTTATTTTTTTCCTATGGCAAACAATGCTGAAATGAACATCCTGGAACATGTAACTATATGTGCCTCTGTGGGTACTTCTACGATGTGGATTTTAGAATTGGAATCTTGAGTCCAAGAGTTTGCAAAGTCTTTCTTTGGATAGAGACCAACAAATAGTTTTATCAGGTATCTATATGAGAAGTTTTTTTTTTATTTCTTTTCTTGAGTTTGTTATCTTTCTCTCTACAACTATTTCAAATTTTTATGCTATCAAGTCCTCCAGTCTCTTCCATTATGGACTGGAAATTCTGCCTTGCTAAAAAGATGTCCCCACTCCAGAATTATAAAAAGGCCATCCTTTCTCCTTCAAATACTTCTTCGTATGGATCCATAGCCGCTTGGAGAGCCGTTTGTCTTGCCTTGGCTAACATCAGAACTTTCCAACTATTGTTGATTTCTAATATGTTTTTGTATCTGGTAGGACAAGTCTCCTATCTTTCTCTTGTTCAAAATGTTCTTCGACATTCTCACACTTTTTCTCTTCCGGAAGAATGTTAGAATCAACTTATCATATTTTAAAATCGGCACAGTTGTATCTGCACCATACTGCCTTCAAACCTGTTGATGGAGACCTTAATTCTCTCAGACAGAAACTACCTAATGAGGTCAAATGCTCCAACCAGCTGTGTTGATGGAAACCTCTTCTGAACATGCTAGAAGATCCACAGGGAGGGACTTCCCTGGTGGTCCAGTGGTTAAGACTCCACGCTCCCAATGCAGGGGGCACAGATTCAATCCCTGGTCGGGGAACAAAGATCCCACATGCTCCACAGTGCAGCCAAAGAAAAATTTTTTTTAAAAAAAGAAGATCTATATTTATTAATCTTTGTCCCCTCTGCCCCCTGCATCAGTGCAACCTGACCCTCATTGACCCAGTAAACACTGAGTGAATAGATTCTAGGACAAGAGCAATGAGCTCTTGTTATAGACCCACGGCATTGGCTCTTCCTTACAGCCTTGTACAACCCTGAGCAAATAGCTTTACTTTATGACAGTTGGCTTTCTCATCAGTAACATGGTCACAGTCTTACAAGTCCTGCCTACCTCTCGGTGATTCTAGAACCAAATGTGTGCCATGCGGTGTCAGAACACTAGGAGAATGAGCTAAGGTGAAACTCCCTAATGAAATGGAAATGGGAGGAGGTGGAAAGACAGGTAAAAGCTAGACAAGAAAGAAAATGTTCTCCTTGGACTGTTTGCTACCCATCCCCCAACCACCCACAGAAGGCTCTAGAAGAGACAAAAGACATCCTGTTCTCAGGATCCCTGGAAGTCTTGGGGAGCTGCCTGGGACCTGGGGGAGTAAAACACCTCCAAAAATGATGGATGAACCTCTGCTTAAAACATCTGACAAAATTGCAAAAGAGTGTACAGAGCCCAGACCCAGCAATGACTCCTTCTCTCCTTATCCTTACCTGTCTCTGCTCCTCCTTGGCATTCTGTCTGTTGGAAATCAGACCGAGGAAAACGATGGTCTTTAATTGAAACTTACAATGTACCAGATGCTGTTCGAAGCACTTTTTCATCCTCAAGGAAACCCTGTGAAGTGGGGATTATTGACATCCACATTTTATGGTTGAGGAAATAGAGGCACAGAGAGGTGGAGTGACTTGCCCATCATCACACAACCAATAAGAAGTAGAATCTACATAGAACCCAGATAGTTGGGCTCCAGCGACTATGTGCCCATCCACCAAATCACACTGCTTCTTATGCAAAATCACAATTTTCTTTTTTTTTTTTTTTTTTTGTGGTACACGGACCTCTCACTGTTGTGGCCTCTCCTGTTGCGGAGCACAGGCTCCAGACACGCAGGCTCAGTGGCTATGGCTCATGGGCCCAGCCTCTCCGTGGCATGTGGGATCTTCCTGGACCGGGGCACGAACCCGTGTCCCCTGCACCGGCAGGCAGACTCTCAACCACTGCGACACCAGGGAAGCCCCAAAATCACATTTTCAATGTGCTCTTTCTCTCTGTTGGTTACATGTATCTGAAGATCCTAAGAATCTTAGATATCCATCTAAGAGATATATATTGATACTTATCTCCAAAGTAAGGTGTCTGGAGTGATGTTCAGCTAATGTTAATGTTAATTCATATTCAAAATGAAAATGCTTTGGAAACTATAACGTACTTTAACATAAAAGATTTATTTGGTGTACATATCACTGTGCTGTATACCTGAAACTAATACAGTATTGTAAATCAACTAAATTTCGATTTTAAAAATGCATTAATTAAAAAAAGAAAAAAAGACTTCTGCATCCTAATTCCAGGAATCTGTGAATGCTACCTTATTTAGAAAAAGGGTCTTTGCAGATGTAACTAATTTTAGGTTCTTGAGATGAAGAGATCATTCTGGAGTATTGAGAAGTGATGGGGGCGTACCTAAGTCCAATGATAAGTATCTTCAGAAGAGAGACACAGGGGAGATGAGAAGATGTGAAGACAGAGATAGAGATCAGAGTGATGTAGCCACAAGCCAAGGAATGCCAAGGATTACCAACAGCTGTCACAAGCTGGTCATCTTACCCCAGAGCCTCTGGAGGGAGTGCAGACCTGCCAACATCTTGATTTTGGACTCTGGCCTCCAGAACTGTGAGAGAATAAATTACTGTTGTTTTATTACCTATCCGCCCCCCCCAAAAGAAGATTTCTTGGTTTATATTTTTATGTACTCTCGCGTTTGTATTTCATATCTATTTCATTTTCAATATAATTTTTTCTGTTCAATGTATTTTTGTGTTCTTGTAATCTGCTAAAAAGTCATAAAATATGATATATTTAATTCCTATATAAGATTTATTAGAACTGTTTTTTATTTGTCACTTATCTGTACCTATTTGAATCCTTCTATTTTGTGAATAGTATGTTGCTGTCATTTTTGAAATTATATCTTAAAATTTTTATTCTTATGCAGCATTTTCAGTGTAATTACTACTGACTAGATGACTCTAAGTGAGATATTTCCTTTAATTTTTTGAAAGATATGGATGAGGCTATTTGACATTAGTTCTTTTTCTTTTAAAATTTAAAAATCAAATTATATTGAAGGATTTCTACCCCAAATGTTCCCACCTTCAGCCACACTCTCACGAGGCAACCACTTAAACCTTTTTCTCTTTATTTCTTCTGGAGAACCAAACATTTATCTAAGTAATGTTATGTCTCTATTTCCTCATTTATCAGCCTTAGTTAGGATCTCCTATTTCAAAAATATTTTGTACATATCTTTTCCCCATTTCTCTGTCTGAATTACTACCTTTCACTTGTTCATTCTTCTAGGAATTCTTGGTTTATGCCAGGTAATAACCCCTTATAGTTTCATGCAATTGCATTACTAGCTGACCTCTATATCTTAGCTGTCTCATTGAGCAGAAGCGTGCATTTTGATGTAATGAAAGCTATCAACTTTTTTTCCTTACAGTTTTTGCTTTTGAAGTTTAGTTTAAGGACTTTTCAACACTCTTAGCTCTCCACTGATTTCAGATCTTTATTTTCACATTTAGGTCTTTAATCCAGCTAAAGTCTATCCCTGTATCAGGATTAGGTAAGGGTCAAATTTCATTTTTATTCTTCTTCACATGGTGAGATTGTTTTCCCAAATCATTCACTAAGCAAACTGTTGTTTCTCCATTAATTTATTCTTATAGTTTATCTTATATTAAGTCTCATACAAACAAGGATCAGTCTTTAAGTTATTATGTTCCCTTGATCTGTTCATCTGTTCTCGTGCCAATTTCACTGTCTTTATTAAATTATCATCTTTCAACATGTCTTAATATTTGGCAGGGCACACTCACCCTTTGTTTTCTCTAAAACTGACTTCACTATTCATAGATTTTTATTCCTTCATATACGTTTTAAAATAAATTTAGTTGAGTTCCTCAAAAAAGATCCAAGTGGAATTGTCTGATATTGCATTTCATTCATAGATTAATTTAGGAAGAATCAACATCTTATAATATTAAATTGTCCAATCTAAGAGAATGGGACATCTTTGTAAATATTTATTCAGATCTTCAATCTCCTTTATTAGAGTTAAGTTTTCCCATAGAGGGATTTTTGTATTGGATAATTTCTAGATATTTTATACTTTTAGTTATTGTAATTTGTATTTACTTTTATAGTATTTACTGGTCAATTTTGCTGGTGTAGGAAAGCATTGACTTTTTTTTCAAATTTATTAGTAATTTATTGTATTATAGAGTAAATGCTCCAAATAAAAGAAAAGAATTTTAAGATTGGATAGCAAAAACTTAGGTATATTAAAACTCCACATAATGTCCACTGTGTGTAAAGTGACATTAAAAAAGTAAATAAGATTGAGCAATTAAGGAAAAGCAAACTGATATAACTACTGATATACTTACTGATGAGCATCATTAAGAAGTAGGACAGCAGGGATCCTTGTTCCCTCTTCTTGCCCCAAACACGGGCAGTTGTCTAGGGGAAGAGCTTTCATAACTGGATTCCAGATGCTTTTCTGTCTTTCCACCCAGACTGGCCACTAGAGTTCTGCCTCTTCCAGGAAGCCACGTCTCCATCACCAAAACTGTTGGACTTGTGACTTGATTATTCCCTTCTTCCAAGGAAAGTTAGCCTGTTTGTCTTGGTTCCCTTTGTTCCTGAGTCTCTCAGGGGTGACACAGAGGGCCCACGTGAAGTCTGCACATACGCTTGGTTGTCTCACAGGAGAGGAATGCTGAGGTTGTGGGATTTATTTCAGTTTCTTTGAAGTAGGAACCAAGACTGCTTGTGTCTCAATGGGAGAGATGAGCTCGTCTATCCGAGTTCCTCACTGCATTTTTCAATTCGATGTTACTGCTTCAATTCCAACAGATGTTTTTCCCCCAGGATTATCCTGCTGAATTGCTGAGTCTTGGAGGACTCCTCTTCTCTCCACTGTCCTCAAATCTTCTTCTTGTTCTAACCAAGAGATCAGAGTGGGTTTCAATGATTGATACACTGCTGTGGTCAGGTTCTTGCAGTTCTCCAGCATCACATCTCTGAAAAGAGTCCAGTAAAGTCCACTCTTCCTGGGTG
This sequence comes from Lagenorhynchus albirostris, assembly GCF_949774975.1. Lineage (NCBI taxonomy): Eukaryota > Metazoa > Chordata > Mammalia > Artiodactyla > Delphinidae > Lagenorhynchus > Lagenorhynchus albirostris. The sequence continues at coordinate 95,604,587 of NC_083101.1, read as the reverse complement.
AAGTCCACAGCCGCATCAGCGAAGGTCACTGAGTCCCAAGAACAATTTCTCAAACACTCAGTCATCATCCTTTCTGCCTCTATCTTTTCCTCAAGAAGGCAGAAAGGGTCCTTAGAAAGGACACTTTTTTCCATTTTCATTTCTTGTGGGTACTGAAAACAATTCATTATATATATGATATACACATCATATTTATATTAGACACCACTGGTCAAGACTGCAGCTGGATATTTGAAAGGAAGAAAGATGAAGTTTTTTATTCAGTTGACATGCTTGAGCTTCCTTGATGGATGTTGGAGAAGCTTGAGGCCTGGGCTTCCCTTTAATTTATCTCTGGCTTATTCCTTTATGTGTTCAGTAGATAATTAAGAAGTTATGAGCAGTTGAGAGCAGAAACATATTCAGAAAATGTCTTGGCATTATAATTCAAAGTTCCAAGCACACTCTGAACCACACGATGACCAGCATGACTCCAGCACTGATTTTTTTTTTTTTGCAGTACGCAGGCCTCTCACTGTTGTGGCCTCTCCCGTTGCGGAGCACAGGCTCCGGATGCGCAGGCTCAGTGGCCATGGCTCACGGGCCCAGCCGCTCCGCGGTATGTGGGATCTTCCCGGATCGGGGCACGAACCCGTGTCCCCTGCATCGGCAGGCGGACTCTCAACCACTGCGCCACCAGGGAAGCCCCAGCACTGATTTTTATAAGTTGATTTTGAAAACTTACTGAATCATTTGTTGATTCTTTTGTTTTTTTCTAGTTAGTTGTTCATTATACCTCTTATTTCTTTTTCTTTCGTTGTAGCATTGTCCAGGATCTCCAGAACAAGATTAAATGGTGGCAGTGGTAGTGGGCACGTTTATCTTGTAATTAACCATAAAATAAGTTGGGAAGTGTTCTCTCCTCTTTACTGGAAGAGGAGCAATTTGTAAAAATTGGTATTCTTTAAATGTTTGGCGAAATTGTCTATTTGAAAACATCTGAAACCTGGGGATTTCTTTTTCAGGAGCTTTTATTACAAATTCTATTTCTTTAATGATTATAGAACTATTCATGTATCTATTTTATATTGCTGAATTTTGGTAGTTTGTGGTTTTTAAGGAATTGGTCCATTTCTTCTACGTTATCAAATTTATGAGCATTGAGTTTCTTGTAGTATTTGTTACTTATTATTTTAATGGCTGCAGGATCCTTTGTGACACTGGTGATTTGTGTCACCTCTTTTTGTCAAGGGGTTTGCCAATTTTATTGATTTTTTTTGACAAATGAGTTTTTTGTTTCATTAATTTTCTCTCTTGTTTTTATTTTCATTGACTTCTGCTTTTTTGTTGTTGCCGTTTGTTTTGTTCCTTCTGTTTGCTTTTTATTGTTGTTTTCTCCTTTCTTTTCTATTTCCAGTCTTTTGAGTTAGGAATTTAGACTACAGATATATTTTCTCTTTTCTAATGTAAGGATTTAGTGCTGTAAATCCCTCTCAGCCCAACTTTGATATGTTGTATTTTTTATTTCATTTATGCAATTTTTTTAATTTTTTAAGTTCTTTTGAGACTTCCTCTTTGACCCATGGATTATTTAGAAGTGTATTGTTTAATTTCCAAGAATTTGGAAAGTTTTCTGTTGTCTTTCATCTACTGATTTTTTTTTAATATCTTTAATGGAGTATAATTGCTTTACAATGTTGTGTTAGTTTCTGTTGTACAACAAAGTGAATCGGCTATATGTATACATATATCCCCATATCCCCTCCCTCTTGAGCCTCCCTCCCACCCTCCGTATCCCACCCCTCTAGGTCATCAAAAAGCATTGAGCTGATCTCCCCTGTTCAGCTTCTGACTTCTTGATTTGATTTTATTATGGACAGAAAACATACTCTCTATGATTTCAATTCTTTTAAATTCATTAAGCTTTGTTATATGACCTAGGACATAGTCATCATGGTGAATGTTCCATGAACACTTAAGTAGAATGAGTATTCTGCTATTGTTGGGTGGAGTGTTCTATAAACGTCAGTTAGATCTATTAGGCTGATGATATTGTTCACTCATCTGTATTCTTGCTGATTTTATCTCTGGTAGTGCTACCAAATATTGCAAGTTGGGTACTGAAATACCCAACTACAACTGTGAATTTGTCTATTTCTCTTTTCATCTCTATCAGTTTTTGCTTCATGTATTTTGAAATGCTGCTAGGTGCTGCACACATACTCAGGATTGCTACATCCTAGTGGGTTGATTAATCCTTTATCATTATGCAATGCCCACTTTTGTTCCTAATAATTTTCCTTGCCCTGAAGTTTACTTTATTTGATATTATTATGGTCACTCTTACTATTTTCTAATTCCTATTTACATGATACATCTTTTTACTTCCTACTTATCTATGCTATCTGTGAAGTCATTTTCTTAGTCTGTATATAATTGATAAATGTGTATTATTCACTCTATTTTTAATTTTTTTCCAACTTTACTGAAGAATAATTGATCTCTTTTAATTGGTTTATTTAAATTAATCATTGATGTGTTAGAGCTTAAGTTCTGCCATTTGGTATTTGTTTTCTATTTGTCCCTTTGTTTCTCATTCCTCTATTTTTTTCTTGTTTTCTTGTGAGTTACTTGAATGTTTTTTCTTTCTTTATTTGCAATATTCTTTTTTTTTAATTGTTTTTTTTTTATTTTTGGCTGTATTGGATCTTCATTGCGGTGAACGGGCTTCTCATTGCGGTGGCTTCTCTCATTGTGGAGCACGGGCCCTAGGTGCGAGGGCCTCGGTAGTTGTGGCGCACAGGCTCAGTTGCTCCGTGGCATGTGGGATCTTCCTGGCCCAGGGCTTGGACTCGTGTCCCCTGCATTGGCAGGCGGATTCTTAACCACTGTGCCACTAGGGAAGCCCTCCAAATACAGTCTCATTGAGGATTGGGGTTTCAACACATGAATTTTGGGAGACACAATTCAATCCATAACGTTTTTTTTTTATGTTTGGAGAGCTTCCTTTAACCAACCTTTAGATGTAGATCAGATAGCAACAGATTCTCCTAATTTTCTTTCATCTGAGAAGTCTTATTTTCCATTCATTTCTGAAGGATAATTTTGCCAGATATAGAATTCAAGGTTGACAGTTCTTTTCTTTTATAACTTGAAAGGTGTTGTGCTGCTAAGTTCTGGCTTGATGGCTTCAGATGAGAAATCCAGTGTCATTAATTTGGTCTTCCTGTATAGTTAATGCATCATTCCTCTCTGATTGTTTTTAAGACTTTTTTTTTTGTCTTTAGTTTATCAGAAGTTTAATCATGATGTGTCTTTGTTTGGATTCTTTGGGTTTATCCTATTTGGGTTTCACTTAGCTTCTTGACTCTGAAGTTCTATGTCTCTTGCCAAATTTATGAAGTAATTAAACATTATTTCTTTGATATAATGAAAGAACTATTTGAGTATTTTTTCAGCCCCACTCTCTTTCTCATTCCCTTCTGGGACCCTGATGATAGGATGTTATATATTTTAAATATTTAGTTATGTATCTGTTTCACAGATCCCTGAGGCTCTGTTCATTTTTTTTCAGTCTATATTTTTGTTTTGTTCATATTGTATAGACTCAGTTGATCTATCTTCAGGTTCATGGATTCTATCCACTGTCATCTTTACTCTACTATTGAGTCTACCATGTGAGGTGTTTTTTTTAATATTTGTTATATTTTTCAGTTCTATAATTTCCATATAGCTGTCTTTTGTATTGATAATTTCTATTTTTTGCTGAGATTTTCTATTTTTTCCTTCGTTTCAAGAGAATTTGTAATTGCTTGTTGAAGCATTCTTATTAAATACAAGGATTTTAAAATCCTTATTAAATAAATTCAGCATCATAGTCATTTCAGTACTGGCATTTTTTTAAATTTTAGTACTGGATTTTTTTTTCCTCATTAAAAGTGTGGTTTTCCTGGCTCTTGGTATGATGAGTGAAATTTTATTGTATCCTTCACATTTTGGTTATTATATTTGGAGATGAGTGAACTTTTATTGTATCCTACACATTTTGGTTATTGTATTAGGAGACTTTTAAATGCTATTTAAATCTATTTTATTAGACACTCACCCTTTTTAAGTTTAATGTCTAGATTCTGGCCTATTTTTGTGAGCTGTAGTTCCAGTGACAGTTTAGTTTTCAGAGCCCTTGACGTTTTATTCTGGTCTGCTTCATTCTTTGGCATTTCTGGGGCTCTTGCTCAATCCCTGCAGGTGTTGCCTGAAGGGGTGGAAGTTGCTTTCCTGGGTCACCTAGAGTGCAAGGCCACCTTCAGCCAAGGGAGGTGGAGAGACTGAAGTCACAGGGCCTGGATCTTCTCATGCCATTGGATGGAGAGTGAAGCCATGCCAGGCTGTGCTGATGCTGCCCCACGGTGGGTCAGTCTACCCACCAGTCCCCAGAAGAAGGGGTGGAGAAGGGGTTGGGTCAGCCCAGTGTGACTTTGAAGGCAAATGGAGCCCTCTGATGTGCCCCCTTGTGAAGTGGGAGTTAGCATTCCACCCCACCCCCCACCATTTTGGCTCTGTTGGGTTTCTCCTTTCTGGGTTCTTTGGCCAATGCCTTTCTTGTCTGTTTGTTTGTTTGTTTGCTTGTCTATGCACATTGGTGATTCCAGGTTTCAGGCCTCTCTGGCACCCATATGAGGCATATAGGAGATAAAAGAACTCACCACATCATCAGTCCTGAAGTCCTGAGGTCTCTAAGTAGTCCACCTCTTCTTTCCAGCTTTCAGAATCCTTTATTCTTGTCTGTTGGATTATTTCCGGGCTATTTAATTGTTTTTTTGGGGGGATGGGTGGAGGAGGGATAAATGAGCCTACACTTTCTTGTTCTGGAACTGGAAATGCTATTAAAGATTTTGCATATGGAAAGAGGAATGAACCATTTACATTGCATGGCTGCAAGAGCCACTTCTGGGTCTTGGTACAGAGTGGGCACTCTGTAATCATTATTGGTTGAATGAATGAAAAAAATGGAGTTTTCATACTTTAATTTCAGTGTCCTGGAGGCATGTGTAAGACAGAGCCCCGTTTTCCTGAATTCTTGGACAAGTACTTCTCAGGGCTTTTAGGCTTCATCTTTCTGAGAAAAGACCACAATGAACTGGTGGCCTAAAGGTAGGAGATTGCTATTGTTTGAAAGCGGATGACACTACTATGTCCTTATATCTGTCTATCCATCCATCCGTCTGTCCATCCATCCATCCATCTCTCTGTGTATATATATATAATCACCTCGCGGATCATTATTCTTTTCTCTTTTCCAAAAAGAAGAAAACTTGCTCTTCAGTATTCAGACATACTTAGCATAATAAGTCAGGACTCGAAAACACCCCCTTAGCTAGAATCTTTCTTCAAGAAAAAGGCCAGTATTTAAGATACAGAAATGATAACATTTTTGAAATTTTACTCTTAGTAACACCAGATTAACATGACAGAATGTCAGCACTTTTTAAAGATGTTAATGTTGAGATTTCAATGAGATTTCCTTCAGCTCGTATTTCCTTTTCTCTGTGAATAGTATGAAGCCTCTCAGATGTGGCTTTTTAAATAAAAACACCTTAATGAAGCAGTAAATAATTCTACGGTGAGGGGATCACCTGTGAGGGGTGTGTTTCACAAAGGATCACACTCGCAGGTTTTGTTTTTGTAAATCTGAATTTTACTCCCCAGTGGATACCCCACTTTTTGTATTCAAGAGATGAAATACATAAGGAATTCATTAAGAAATCAGGCTTTGGTGGGACAGCTTTGATTTGACACTTTTGAAATATGATCTAGGTCACAGTGGTGAATGGTGCAAACCTCTTTTTTGGCAACGGCATCTGGACTTGATTATTTTAAATTAGGTTGTGGGGTGCTGGCATCCACCCCTCTGCAAAACTGCTACTGCAGACAGCCCTTGTTCCCCGAGAAGATATGGCAGATTAGATGAGTTCTGAATACTTAGAAATAAACTTTTATATTCTCAACTTTGTTGTTTCAGTACCCCTTTTTTATAAGCTTTGAGAATGTCACCTATTATCTTTCATTAGTAATGATGGCTTTCATGCCCAAGATAAATTAAACCTGGAGCATTTTATTAATATTTAACTTCTTCCTTCAGAAGCATAAGTGACACTAAATAGGTTCTTCAGTGAATATTTATTAAACGAATGGAAAATTACCCCCAAGGTAATCTACCATTAAGAACACGCAGTTGTGTTCCGGGAGGTCTGTGGGCGGCTCTGTGGCTACCAGCACATTTCGTCCCACGGGCTTCATTCCCTTTCCATCTCAAGTGTTCAGGAATTCAAAACCCAACTGTCTCCTTCACTCCACCCTGACTGCAGTCAAACAAGAGGGTGTAAAATTGGGTTTAAACCCAGTTTTCGGCAGCTAATAGGTACAGTTTTCTGATTTCAGGAATGTTTATATTTGAAAGTTGATTTTTCAGGATCAGAGTCTGGTTAAAAAAGAAAGAAAAAACACACTTTAACATCTAAAGAGTTTACCAACTGTATTTCCTCTTTTATGTTGTTTCAGAAATAGTCACACAGCCATTTCTTAAATAATTTCATAGAAACCAAATTCCAAGTGTGTTTATGTTTCAGAGATGAATGGGTTATTTTGATGAGCTTTCAAATTTGGAAGGGCTTTATAACAAATATTTTGGGAAGAGATTGTGCACCAAGAAGAAATGGAATGCGGATCTTCATTTGTACCCACACGTCAGGGTGACACAATTGGATCCCACTTATTCTTCTCCGCAAGACTTAGCTTAAAAGCACCCAAGGGTGTAGAGTATTAGCATCTGTCACATTATATCTCAAAGCTCTCCAAGAAACTGCAACTCATTTAACCCACCCCCCAAAACCCACTTACAGATGAGAAAAGAGACAGGGAAACTAACTTGCCTCTCGTCCTATAGCCAGGATGTCACCAAGACCTGTTCTTGACTCCTATTCACTCCATTTGCTATACTTTTCTATCACACAGCAATCCAAAATGGGCTAAAAATAGCCCTGGAAGATAAAATCCTGGGAAAACAATAATTTCCAAAAGGGCCCTCGAATCTCCCTTAATTTCTAATCAACGTGACTTTCCTTTGTTCCACTGAACTGTAACATTCTTTGTGTCCCACTCACCACCTTCTACTTTTAAATTTGGGATTTTTTTCCCTTCAAATGATGGTGTTTGGGGGTTTTTTGTGGGTTTTCTTTTTTTTTTTTTTTTTGGTGTATCAAAAAATAACTTATAAATCACAAAGTGAGAGAAACGCATTTATTTGTTAGAGAATAGGTGTTTAGAGTCTTGGGAACATTATTGATATTCCTGGGCTATTGTTTCCGAATCACTTTTCATCTGTTTCTGGACAGGCAGAGCAGACTCTTCCACGTTAAGAACAGAGGACTCGAGTTTTTCAGGAAGATAGAATTTCAATAAGGGTCTCCCAGTTTCTTAGCTCTATGACCTCAGGCAACGTTTTGAGCCTCAGTTTCCCCTTCTATGAAATGAGGTGGGACAAGCTGCTTCCCAGAGGTGTGGCGCAATTCCACAAGGCTTAGGTAATCAGATACCCGACCCACTTAGGGCAGAGCCCTGATTCCAGCGATGACCAGTCAGAATGGATGCACACAACCGACGGCCAATCAGAATGGCGCCCACGGCCAGCCTCAAACTGAGCTCTGACTAAGCGGGTCATGCAGAGCATCCAGCTTGGTGCTGACTGAATGTCTACTGACTGACTGTGGCTGAGTTTGGGCTCCCTCAGGAGCAGACCCTGAAATGAAGATTAAAGTGACAGCAGTGTATCTGGGAGGTGATCCCGGGAAGCACCTGCAGGGGAGTGGGAGGCACTGACATCTCTCCAGGGATGGATATCAGTGAGAGGGTCACTCTGTGGACATCAGGGGCTCAGTCCTGCTGGGAACCTCTCAGTTGACTGCTTGGAGAGTCAGAAGGCTGGTTAGTGGCCCTACTCCTGCCCCTCTGGCTGAGGGCTGCTCAGCACATTCTTGCCCACTCTGTACAAGCTCCTGCAGCCACAGGCGCTGGCTGTAGGTGTCACAGATGGGCAGACATGAGCTCTGAGGGAACGTGGCATCCACAGCGTCTGCTACGACTGCTATTACAGGTTTTGCAAAAGAGGACTCAGCATTTAGCGAGTCTCCAAGGGGACAGTGGTCACTTTCAGCAGAGAGTTAAACCTAGGACTTTGGAGGACCTGGAAGCACCCTGCCTGGCTGTGCCGCCTCTCCCTGTTCTCTGCTCAAGTTCAACTCTGGGCACCGACAGCAGGCCTTCACCCCAGTCAGTCATTGGGCGAGTTGCGCTCCCAAGGTAAGGCGCTCACTACAACTGAGACAGACCCTGAAGGAGCTGACAGCTGGGGCAACAAGCCCTTCCTTCAAGGAGTAACTGGATGGCGTGTCTGTCCAGTACGTTCTAGAATTCTGGCAGGCGGCAGACTCTCAGCTGCCCAGGGCCACCCCCTCTGAGGGTCCTTCTTTGGAGAAAAAAACCTCCAAGCGCTGACATGTGGAGTGAAAGAGCTGGCTCACTCCTAGGAGGCCGCTAGCCCCAAACTCCCTCAGCCAGCTTCTCAGCACCTGACTCTTCAATACTAGCAGATGGATGAAGATCACCATCGTGGGAGGGACCAAAACAAATGAACGAATCAAACATAATCAGGTAAAGAATTATTTACACACACATTCCTGTGGTTGGATATCATCAGAAATAGAAGAGAAAATTCGGCATTTGTGAATTGAGAAGAATTATCAGAGACCAAAAAAAAGCAGCCCAAATTAATTTTTTCTTTTTCTTTTTTTTTTTTTTGTGGTACGCGGGCCTCTCACTGCTGTGGCCTCTCCCGTTGCGGAGCACAGGCTCCAGACGCGCAGGCTCAGCCGCCATGGCTCACGGGCCCAGCCGCTCCGCAGCATGTGGGATCTTCCCGGACCGGGGCACGAACCCGTGTCCCCTGCATCGGCAGGCGGACTCTCAACCACTGCGCCACCAGGGAAGCCCCCTAAATTAATTTTTTTTTACAAGTTCAGTAGGTGGCATGGAAGATAAAGTTAAGGAAATATCAGGGTAAGAAGGATGGAAAATATAAGAAAATTAGAGAATCATTCTAGGAGGAACAATATCGAATTACCAAAGGTATAGAAAGAAAGAACAGGAAAAAAAAAATGTTAAATGTTAGCAGATTCGCATTCACTTGGGTTTTTTTAATTAAATGCTTCCGCTTCAGCCAAATGTTCTAGCCGAAGCTGAATTAAAGAATATGGGGTTTAGAGTTATCTATTTCTGCCCCAAACAGGGAAAATTGATAATCCTAAACTTCCACAGAGAAAAAAAATACAGATCTTGTATTGTGACAGCCACTGTGGACGTCCCCAGCTCAGAAGCCTGCAGTATGGCCCCTCCTGGGGGAAGAATCATATCCAGGCCAGGCATGGTCAACTAGGGCCCCTCGGCCAGTTACTGGACAGGGTGTGTTTTGGCACAGCCCTGACCAAGGAAATGCAGGGAGACATCTACTGGGACTGTTTAATCTTACTGCTACTCTCCTGTTACTCGGGCTGTGATGTGTGGAGCTGGTGCAGCCATCTTATCCCAATGAAGAGCACCATTGCTGACACACTGAGGAGGGAGGGGCAGAGCTGGAATAACCCTGGAGCCTTTGAAGAGCATGGGAAGGTGCCAATCCAACCTTGGGATTGCTTCCTTCTAGACCTCTCCTTAAGGGAGCAATCAGTGTACTCATGCTACTTTTAGACATGTGTTATGTTCTGGGAAGAATCAGAACCATGCACCCCAAAATATGACGCTTTGGCATAAGGATTATTTTGAGCTGAAGGCAGTTGAGAAGCAGCAGATATAGGAAAGGCTCTCTAGCCTCCCCCTATCTGCCTAAAAACAGGGCATAAGTTTCCCTTCATGAAGCTGTACCCCTCTCCCCTACCAGGAAGGGAAGAACCACCTTTATCGCTGGAGATGGAGGTGATAAGTCTGCATTAAAAAACCTTACTGAATAATCCTTATCTTTCACTACTTACTCCCGTATATTTACCTCCCCAGAATTTACTGCCTCTAGAAACCTAAACCCCTCTCCTTTATCTAATTGCATCTCCACAGTTTATCACTTTGTTAAAATGACATAGAAGTCCCCAGGTCTAACCACCCCTTGGGGTCTTTACTTTTTTTCTGTAGAGGCCTCCATGTACACATAAAAATTAACATCAAATAAAATTTGTGTGTGTTTTCTCCTGTTAATCTGTCTTTTACCAGTTTCATTTGCAAATGCAGCTACAGAAACTAAGAGGGTAGAGGAAATGTTTTGCCTCCCCTACAGTTCCTTGCTACCCAAGGCAGCTTAATTAATACACATACAAAGAATCAGAAATAATAGTAGCATGGAACTTTTCAGCAGCAATATGAGAAGTTAAAAGAGTAAGAGATTAGTAGAGAGTGCGCATTTCCCTCTGTCTTCACCAACACTTCCAGTGGGTACCCCATGGTTTCTCATTGTCATTTTAATTTACATTTGCTGATAGCCAGTGAGACTGAGCATTTATCACAGATTTATTGGCCATGTAGATTTCTTCTTCTAGGAACTGTCCACTCGTTTATACACTTTGAATTCCTTGCTCTTTCCTTACTGATGTGTAAATTTCCTTTTGTCTTCTGGTACTAATCCCTTATTCTCTATGTTGAAAATAACTTCTCAGTCTGTAATTTGGGGAGATTAGGGCTTGCATTCTGGCTGTGTCATCTTTCTTTTTAAAGACTTTATTTTTTAGAGCAGTTTTAGGTTCATAATATAATTGAGAAGGTACAGAGACTTCCCTTATATCCTCTACCTCCTCACATGCATAGCCTTTCCCATTATCAACATCACTCACCATAATGGTACATTTGTTACCGAGGATGAACCGACATTGACACATTATAATCACCCCCAAATCCATAGTTTACCTTAATGTACATTCTTTTTTTCATTTATTTCATTTATTTTTTTATCGAAGCATAGTTGATTTACAACACTGTGTTAATTTCTGCTGTACAGGAAAGTGACTCAGTTATACTCATATATATATTCATTTTTATATTCTCTTCCTAGGCTATTAAATATAGTTCCCTGTGCTATACAGTAGGACCTTGTTGTTTGTCCATTCTATATATAATTGTTTGCATCTACTAACCCCAAACTCCCAATCCATCCCTCCCCCACGCCCCCTCCCTCTTAGCAACCACAAGTCTGTTCTCTATGTCTGTGAGTCTGTTTCTGTTTCATAGATAGGTTCATTTGTGCCACATTTTAGATTCCACATATAAGTGATATCATATAGTATTTGCCTTTCTCTTTCTGACTTATTCACTTAATATGATAATCTCTAGTTGCATCCATGTTGCTGCAAATGGCATTATTTCATCCTTTTTTATGGCTAAGTAGTTATTCCATTTTATATATATATATATATATATATATAGAGAGAGAGAGAGAGAGAGAGAGAGTACACTCTTGATAATTGTACATTTTATGGGTTTGGATAAATGTATTATGATATATGTTCATCATGATAGTATTATACAGAATAGTTTCACTGCCCTAAAAATCTTCTAAGCTCTGCCTCTTCATCCCTTGCTCTCTCCCCTTTCAATGACAACCACTAAAGTTTTTAATGTCTCCATTGTTTGGCCTTTTACGGAACGTAGTATAGTCAGAATCATCCAGTATGTAGGCATTTCTAGACTGAGTTATTTCTTCCTTTTTTTTATTGAAGTATAGTTGATTTACAGTATTGTGTTAGTTTCAGGGATATAGCACAATGATTCAGTTATATATATATATGTCATATATACATACATATATATGTGTGTGTGTGTGTGTGTATATATATATATATATATATATATATTCCTTTTCAGATTCTTTTCCCTTATAGATTGGTTGTGTCATCTTTGAGACTAAACCAACTCCTTTGTGATCTTAGGCAAATTACTCAACTTCAGCCTCCTCTTTTCTAACCAGGTGATATAACCCAACTCACAGGATTGTCTGGGGCATTAAGTGAAATAAAGTATGTCAACAGGGTAGTAGATTAATATATGGAGGTAGCTTTTGTGATTTTTAAAGCCGGAAAGAACCCTAAAAATCGTTGAGTCCATTGATCATCAAATTAATTCTATTTAGACAACACTTACCAGGTACCAGGGGCAGTTTTGAGAGTTTTACACATATTAGCCTATCTAATCCTCACAACCACGCTATTTGATAGATACTATTATTACCCCAATTTTAGTATAAGAAAACTGAGAAACAAAGAGACTAGGGTGCTTGCCCAAGACATCTTGGAGTGGGTAAGCAAGATAAAGGTATTGATACAATTTCTGCTCTTTCATCAACTGGGAGGAGTGCTCGCAACAATTCAGTTTAAAAAAATAAAGAGTGTTGTTTAAACAGGAGATCATTTGAAAAGGACTGATAACCACTCCTTAGCTATTGCAAGGACATCTCAAGGTTCTAAAGAACTACTGGTTGAGACCTACAGCAGGGTGCGAGGAGCCACGGACCAGACCTGAAGTATCAGCTACAGTCCTCCTTCCAAGGCCACAGCGCCCCAGGCAGTGTTCCCTGATCATTTCCCATAAGTTTGCAAGAAATGCCATTGGACGCTGTAAAGAGGGACCATCCACCCTCATCATACACAACTGTGCTCTTCTGGGAAGAGAGTCCGTAGCTTCCATCAGATTCTCAAAGGGCCTTATCATCCCAAACAAGGTTAATTTACTAAACAAGCTCCTAGTCTAAATCTTAAGCTCCCCCCAAAAAGCTAAGAGACAGAACTTTCTTCTTTGTATTTTTACAATGATAAGAGCTCCAGTTTCCCTGAGCTGCAGGGGCTCCTTGAGCAAGATTTACTCATGTGGATAAAGGAGAGTCAAGAGGTGGTGTAATGAGAGGGGAAAGAAATGCATTTTTTCACACTCTTATGTTCAGTTCCTGGGACCCTGCAAATTAAACTGACAAAAAAAAATATTAAGGTGAGAAAAAGTTTATGTCATATACAAATGAGGGAGGCTCACAAAAATGAAATGAAAAAATGAGTGAAAGATTGTGGAAACAGGACAAAGGAAAGGGGGTTTATGTTTCTAGGGGCAGTAAATTGAGGGAAGATAAATATATGAGGGAAACTAACGGAAGATAAGGGTTGTTTTAGTAAGGTTTGTTTGTGGGGATCCAACTCGGTATTGACTCTGTGGTAAGAATGTTCTCTGCTTAGTATGGAGAGAGCACTTTATCACTGGAAATTGATGACCTGCTTTTAGGTGAGAAGGGGGAGGTCAGAGCCCTTCCTGCACCTGCTGTTTCTCAAGTGTTTGCAGCTCAAAATAATCAATATGCCAAAGTGGCATTTTGAGGGTGGCATATTCTGATTTTTCGGTGAGGGGTGTCTCCATCACTCCCCTCCCCACCTTCCCCGTCCCACCAGACTTCTCCCAGGACAGGGTCATTCACTTTCATTAAGCAGGTAAACAGCCTGGAGATTTTTAACCAGAATGGGTACTCTGTGCAAACAAATGCTCTGGGGACTTGGATGAGCTCTGTTCAATGACCAGAAGTTGTGAGGCCCTGGGATTTGGGCCCCTGGGGGGACCTTCCCAGTGTCAAGGCCTCCGCTGCCCCCCCTTTCCCTGAACCATCAGGGGCACTGTTTACAGCCACTTAGTTCATTCCATCTCAACTGGAATTCGGGCTGGGCAGCTAGATTCCAAATGCTTTCTTCAATGCTTTCGAGGTTTATTGCTGTAGAAAGAGTTTTCTGAATTAAACCCATCTAGGTTAAAATCCATTCAAGGTTTTAGCAGAGCTTGGTGAACAAATGCTAATTCGCCTATATGGTTACACTTAGGTAAGGAAACTCGGGCTTGCTGAATTTAATCCAATACCTGGCCCACAGCACTCCAAGGTCTGGAGGGAGTTTGTTTAAGCAATCCTATTTCTCAAAGCCGAAACATAAGTAAATTAAAATTCTTTACTGTATTGGGGAAATTTGAACAGATCACATTTTCCTGGTGGTACTATTTTCAAAAGGAGAAAGATGAATCCAATTGTGTGTATTTTGCAAGCTAACATAATAATCTCCCTAACACCGTTCTGATGTATAAACAAACAAGTGTGGGTGCCCAAGGGGGAAGCAACTGTGCATTTCAATATGAGAAGCAAAACGGGAAAGACATCCTGTCTCTTCAACAAAGGGAGATTTCTACTTCATTTTGAGCAGGGTTTAAGGGTTACATTATAAAATCTTTTAAATAACATTTTATTATGATAGAAAAAAATATATGTTCATTGTATAGAAACTTTAAATTGTTCAGGAAAGCATCAAGGACAAAAATCACCCTTGATCCTTCCCCACAAAGGTAAAAGACTAATTATTATTAATACTTGCAACGAGTAACTTGATTAGTGATAGAGTCAGTTTAGGGGGTAGGGGAGTAACATTTAAAGAAGAAATGCAGGCTTCCCTGGTGGTGCAGTGGTTGAGAATCTGCCTGCTAATTCAGGGAACACGGGTTCGAGCCCTGGTCTGGGAGGATCCCACATGCCGCAGAGCCACTAGGCCCGTGAGCCACAACTACTGAGCCTGCGCGTCTGGAGCCTGTGCTCCGCAAAAAGAGAGGCCGTGATAGTGAGAGGCCCGCGCACCGTGATGAAGAGTGGCCCCCGCTTGCCACAACTAGAGAAAGCCCTCGCACAGAAACGAAGACCCAACACAGCCATAAATTAATTAATTAATTAATAAACTCCTACCCTCAACAACAACAACAACAAAGAAGAAATGCTTGAAGATGGTCCACATAACACTTAAAATCAAACTAATAATAACAGTTTTATATATATTTATATATATATATATAAAATATACATTAATTCCGTGGGGTAGGTATTCATCCCACTGTATAAATGAGAAGTGTTTTTCTGAATGAATTTCTGCTGGCATCTTTATGAATTGTCCTATTTATCATGATACTGTTCCTGAGTGATTGGAGCAATAACCATAATTAATGATTAGTATTTAATGAGTCCTACATTTTGTCAAGCACTTATCTGATTCCCTCAAAAACCAGGCAAAACCTCTCACGAATAACAAACTTTTTATGACTAAAAATTTAATCGTTAGGTCAAGATTAATTAGCAGGATATTCTATTAAGATATTAGAAAAAGTCCAGTGCCTTTGGCATGGAGCACCCGTTGAAATGGTAACTAGCGTAAAACAAAGGCTACCTCTGACTTTAGAACTGTTTTGCATCAGTTACAAATGCCGGGAGGGAGGCACCAGATTTTGGAGCCAAGGGCTGACAAATGGAGCAGCCACGTACATAATGGAGTCTAACCCTTTGAATAAATAAATATCTGAAAGTCCATACTGGCACAAATAAAAACTTGAATAAGTAAATAAATGGGGAAGTAGCAACAGCTCTTTCTTACAGGTGAATTCCAGTTAACAATGGTATAAGGAACGAGGGAAATAGAAAGTCAACATTAGGTAGTAACAGACATAGTAATCAGTGTAGGCAAGATCCACTGATGGGTGTGAAAATTAGTGAAGAAACGTTTGAGAAGAAATAGGATAGTTGCATTGTCTCAAAATATTCCCCCCTCCAATAATGACACTGCATAGTGGGGACCCCAACAGACAACCTTCCCCAGGGGACTGAGGACAGACCCACATGAGGAACCCGGAGAGGGCACCTTGCACTAAGAAAGGTGCGACACCGCTTGGGTGGTTTTCCTGCTGAAAATGTGTAACCTCAACCTAATCATGAGAAAACATCAGATCCAAATCAAGAGGCATTCTATAGAAATAACTGACCAGTGCTCTTCGAGACTATGTTAAGCCCATGAAGGACAAAGATGACTGAGGAACTGTCCCAGAACCGTGGAGACTAAGGAGCCATGATAACTAGATGCCAGGTGGGATCCTGGAACAAAGAAGGGACGTAGTGGGAAAACTGGTGAGACTTGAATAAGGTCTGTGATTTGGGTAGTAGCATCCTTTCAGCACTAATTTCCTGGATTTGATCACCATGGTTTGGAAGATGTTACAGGAACCGGGGTGAGGGTCTGCAGGAACTCTCAGCCCTATTATACAACTTTTCTGCAAGACTAAAATTATGTCAAAATAAAAAATATAAAGAAAAGAAGCAATGGCAACAGAGAGAATGATTTCCTCCCACTTGAGCACCAAATCACGAGACCCACGGGTGGCGGCTCTCCATGGCTGGCATGGATTTGTGATCAGTGATCTGGCTGAATCTCTCATGGGCAACTGGAACAGTCCCAGGAGAATCAAGGTCACGATTTATTTAGTCTCATGAAAAATGGAAAGGTGCCAGTTATTAGTAATAAGAGAACTGGCTCTTGATCACCAAGACCGGCGTATGACTTGAACAGAAAGTCGAATTAAGGAATCTTCGAAGATATGCCAACAAATTGACTAAAATGTGTTCATAATTTAAAATGGAAGGCATGCACAAAGTTCTCAAGCTTGTGCTGAGATTGCTGGGGGGCAGCAAATAATACCCCTCTTTTCTTCTCCTGAATTCTGAACTAATTGACAAGTAAGACAATCAGTGATCAGAATACCAGTTTTACAAGTATTAAAGTGGATTGGAGAAAAGGGTTTTTCCTTTACTTTCTAAGGGCTTTTTTCTTAATATCCTCCCCCAGCCCCATCCAGTCACAGGCAGACCTGAGCCACCACAGCCCCTGAGAAGGCAGAAGAGCCCAATGACCAGATCTGGAGAGCCTGTTACCTCCAAAAATCACGGACGATCCAGAAACCCTCGGCTTCCCCCAAACACCCATCAGAGAAATTCCCCTCTTCCCTTGTGCTGACTGGAGTGAAGGGGAAGAGATTCCTTGCTCCTGGGCTAAGCTCAGAATGCTGGGGGGAGAAAAAGGGAGGATGATTTCCCTATAGCTCATATCTAAAAGTCTAGCAAAACTACATGAATTAAGGTTGCCAGGGGCTGGGGGAGAGGGATGAATGCAGAGTTAGTGTTTGATGGGGACAGAGTTGCAGTTTTGCAAGATAAAAAGAGTTCTGTGGAGGGATGGTGGTAGCATAACAATGTGAATGTACTTAATGCCACAGAACCATATACTTTAAAAATGGTTAAGATAGTAAATTTTACATTATGTGTATTTTACCACAATTTTTAAAATTTTAAATTGAAAATGAAAAAAAAGGTACATGAATTAATAACATGGCCACAAATCAATTATGACTTTACTGTACCAGTACTATTCAAAAGCAAAATGAAATGCCATCACTATGTCTGGATTTATGCCTGCTCTGGGGAGAAGCAGAAAATGGTCTCAGAAACTTTCTTTTAATTATTCTTTCTCCAAGGACTACAGCATAGGGAGGACCAGAAAAATACTTCTCTAAGCCTTCGTACTTGCTTCAGGAGTGAGTGAGTGAGAGGATGCCGTGAGTTTCCCAGTGATGAACAGGGAAGAAGCTAACATGGGGTCCTAGCAAAGGTAAAGCCAGTGGAGACAGGGATGGTGGGGAAATCATTCAGGATAGCGTTTTGGTCTACATCAAACGCACAGATGATGGACCCTGATCAAGGTCGCATGGGGAGGTAGAGGGGGCACTGCGTCTCCTTCCCAAGATCCCATCTTGACTCCTCTGGATACAAAGTGGCTCTGAGACGGCTCCAGATGGAGACTGAACCCATGACCTCTCCGCATAAAGACATCATGACACCCACTACGCCATCTGGGGCTCATAAAACCACATTCTCTATCTTTTCTTGGCTCTCAGGCTAGTCAAAAGCTGAAGGGCAATATTTGGGACGGCTCTGGTTTATTCGTGGGCTTTAATTCAGAACACATTTCCACAAAGAGGCAGAACAAAGCACAATAGCACTAAAGTTCAATTTACATTCTCAGTCAGTGAAACAAAATGGAAATAAAAAACAGTTGTGCAAGAGTCATTTATAACTAAACTATGGCTCCAAAAGAGCCTTTCCTATAATGTCATGGAATAAAAGACATTTTTAAACCACCAGCAAGAAAAGCTTAAGTGACCAAAAAAGGAGAGGTGAAGGCTTTCTATTAAAAAAAAAAAAAAGATTAAATGAAATTAGAGCACCCATGACAGCATGCAATCTCTCTCTCCGAATTTGGCAGATACAAAGTTAAGTCAGTATTTCCTGATTTAAAGTGCTTTCCTCCTGGTGATGTTGGTTTTAGTGCTTCTAGTCATTGGGAAGTCAGTGCTGTCACAGGAAATTCTGTAGGTTTCACTTCACAGTTTGGCGAGACTCCTCCAAGACCACAGCGCTTGTCTGCCATCACATCTCCGTGATTTCCAGGTACAAATTTGCCATAGTGAGTTATGTCTGGCTTGTTCTGCAAAAGAAATTTACCAAGTGCTAGCAGATGGCTGCAACTGCAACCACCATTGGCAGCTCCGCAGTTAAGAACCAGCACACGAAGCACGAGTGTTCTTACAGGATGGGAACCATTCTAAGATTGCAGTGCTAAATAAAGGGGCTCCCTGAGTTAAATTTCAAACTTGATCTCCCACAGCTAGTCAGCAGCAGAACCAGAAGGAGACTCTTGACTCCACGTCTCACACATCTTCTGCAGAGCTAAAAAATGAAAATTCTTAGAAGAACACACACAAGCCCTCACAAGAGTGGTCCATAAAGCTGCTCACAGCTCCTCGGGGTGCCAAGCTGTCCTCATCACCACGCCTTCATTTGTGCCGAATTTTCTCTGAAACATTTCTGAGTCCCCATGCTAGTTTATCACTGTCTGTTTAGTGTTGCTTTTGCAGGACCTTTCCCACATTATATTGTAACTATCTATTTATAGGCCCGTTCCCACAGTTGTACTGTAAACTTCCTAAGAATATGGGACATCCCTCAGTCATCCTTGTCTCCAGGGATTTCAGCCCAGTGCTTGGTGTGTAGTCAGGGCCTTGTGAAATGTTTATGGAACGAATTAATGCTCCATCCATACTAAATGCAGTAATTTTTCCAAGTTAGGTTTTTTCCTATTTTTGTTTTCCTTTAATTTGTGCATGGATATCTACTAAAGAAATCTACTTAGAAGATACATTTCGATAAGGTAAGAAACAGTTGGAGGGCAGACTTGTTTTTTAGCTCCTCCAGAACCCAATTCATAAAGTCAACTCCTTTGCTTGCCCCTAAGAGAGTTTAGAATGGCTTAATACTTGGATAAACAACAAGGTCTTACTATGTAACATAGGGAACTATATTCAATATCCTGTGATAAACCATAACAGAAAAGAATATGAAAAAGAATGTACATATCTATAAAACGGAGTCACTTTGCTGTACAGCAGTAATTAACACAACATTGTAATTCAACTATATTTCAATAAAAAAATTAAAAAGAATCGCTTAATACTTGTTTCCCAGACTCCCTTGCAGCTCAGTGTGCCATGGGAACAGTTATGGCCAAAGATATGTCAGTGAAGGTCCCATGGGAGGCTTCCCCTTCTTCTTGCACCAAAGGTCACTGCAGCCACCTCCAAACAGGGGGCAGCAAATGTGAATCTGAGATCCATCACACCAAGGATAGAGGAGCAGGGAGACAGAAAGATCCGGGATCTCGGGGTACATCACAGAGCAGCTGAACCTACATCGGCAACTGCTATCCCCAGACTTCTTGTTCTGTAAGAAAAAGAAGCCCTTCTTTTTTTGAAGCCATATTTAGCCCAAAGGTGGCCTAATGTCTTTGAACGTTTTCAATTCAACAAAAAATAGTGGAGCAATTGCTCTGAGCAGAGCACTGTGCTAGTTTGAGGGGAAAGACATAGTTTGACTAAGGCAAGGCATCAAGGAAGAGGCTTTCTGGAATTTATAGCAAAGCCTATTTGAGAGTATTGTCATGTTCCCAAGTCTTATAATATTTTGTTTTTTCTGCTATGACTTCCCAATATAAGGCTATGTATGTATTTTTTCTGAACAATTATAAAATATGTTGTAGCTTTCATGACACTTTACCCCTGAATACTTCATAATGAATCATTTCCAGATGTAATCTAATGCTCAGTCCATATTCAAATTTCCCCAGTTGTCCACCCCAAACATGTCCTATAGTTCAGCCATCCCCTACCTTTTAGACACCAGGGGCGGGTTTCCTGGAAGACAATTTTTCCACGGACAGTGGGTGGGGTTCAGGGGGTAACGTGAGTGATGTGGAGAAGCAGATGAAGCTGCACTCGCTTGCCAACTGCTCACCTCCTGCTGTGCAGCCTGGTTGCTAACTGGTTCCTGCTGTGGACCACTACCCGTCTGCAGCCCGGGGGTTGGGGGCCTCTGCTATAGTTGGGCTTTAGAACCACGATCCAAGCATTGCATTCTGTTTTTATCTAAACTAGCCCTCCCAACCCCTTATATCTGCATAATATTGGCTTGTTGGAGAGACCAGGCCAGTTGTCATGAAAAGCGTCTCACTTTAAGGATTTTTTCAGATTGTTTCCTGTTGGTGTGTTATTTTATTTTTTTACTTTTTTTGTGTGGGGGGGGGCTGCCTTGGGTCTTCATTGCTGCACACAGGCTTTCTCTAGTTGTGGTGAGCGGAGACTACTCTTGGTTGTGGTGCACAGGCTTCTCATTGCGGTGGCTTCTCTTGTTGCAGAGCACGGGCTCTAGGTGCGTGGGCTTCAGTAGTTGCAGCACGTGGGCTCAGTAGTTGTGGCTCATGGGCTCTAGAGCGCAGGCTCAGTAGTTGTGGCACACGGGCTTATTTGCCCTGCAGCATGTGTGATCTTCCCAGACCAGGGCTCGAACCTGTGTCCCCTGCATTGACAGGCGGATTCTCAACCACTGCACCACCAGGGAAGTCACTGTTGGTGTCATTTTATTGTTGCTCTGTCCCTGTATTTCCTATAAGTGGAGTTATGTCTAAAAGTTTGGTGAGATTTGAGTTAAAATGTTTTTAGCCAGAACACAGTAAGAGAGACATGTGGATATTTCTCACAGTTTCTTCTCATCACACAGGTCCGTGTGCCACCTTTTACTCCCAGGCCAGCTTCTCAGCCATCAGTCCTGTGACTCCGCTCCTTGTCCAGAGCTGTACACTGTCACTGTGCTTGGTCTGATGCACCTTGCGGTCACCTCCATGCCTCTGTGTGTGCTGGGCTCTATACAAAGATCATTTTTCTCCTGTAGTCCAGTCGTAAGCACAGTGAACATGGCCCTTGTGTGTGGAAAGGACCTGGCACTTGCTTCTGATCAGTAAAATACAGCACTGGTGAAGGAAGGTCGCTCCCCTAATTAGGTTGCATACAATAGTAACCTCCAGCTGGCCAGCAGATTCTCTCTCTTGCTGACTTTAATGAAGCAAACTGTCATGTTGGAGTTGATGTGGCAAAGAACTGAGCACAGCCTCCAACAACTCCCAGCTAGGAATGAGCCCCTCAGTTAAACAGCTGTCAAGGACCTGAAGCCTGTCAAGAACAATGAGAGCCCGGAATTGATTCCTTCCCCATTTGAGCTTCAGATGAGACCCCAGCCCTGGCTAACACTTTGATGGTAGCCTCAGGGGAGACCCTGAGCCAGATCACTTAGCTAAGCTGCACAGGGATTCCCTACCCACAGAAACTATGAGATAATAAATGTATATTGTTTTAAACTGATATGTTTTGGAATAATATATTAAATAGCAATAGATAATGACTACAACCCACATATCACAATTCCATATTTCAAGCCAATTAGTCTTCAAGGACCAGCCTAAATACTTTAGTATCCTTAGTACCCTAATGTTCTGAGTCCCTCTTGATCCTTCATTGTCAGAACCACACAATTCATGATCTCAAACTACACCAGGACCATTAATACTATCCCTCCAACCAAGCCATATGTTCTTTGCAGGCAGGAGCCACATTTAAATGCTTTATTCTGAAGCATCACGCTGCATACATAAGAGGTACTCGCTGAACACTTCTTATTAACAACAGTAGCAATTATTATATTCAACAATCTGTTACAGTGTATACTCACTATAATCCTGGCTTACTAGATGTTGAGAGCTGTATCAGTAGCTATAATCAAACATGTCTATAATAAAGAGAGATGTTTGGCCCTGGAAAAGAAAACATTGTTATTTGGGATTTCCTCTTAGTTTTTACTTCTTGGGGAAACAATACAAATGGAGTGAGTTAGTGACAACGATGTTTTCCAGATGTTCTCTAGATATGACAATAAAAATATAAACAAGAGCCTTTTCTTATTTTTTTCCGGAGGAAACTCTAATAAGAGGTTCACTGTTAACCAATTGACCCTTCCCCCCACTCACATTTTCCCCTTAGCTTGGTGTGCCAAGCACAGGAAGGACTTAAAGAAACCATGTGTTGGTAAAGGTACTGCAGGGTCCCCAGTTCAAGATGGGGTCCTAAGCATAGTATTTCTTCCCTTAGAAATCCCATGAAATGGGAGAAAACTTACTTTTAAATGACAAATCCATCAGCTTGTCGAAAAACAGCAAAAGGGCTTATCAGGGAATCAAACATTTTGCCTAATCGTAAAAAATTAGGTGGCAACAGAGATGTTTGTCCCAAAACTAAAGCTCCTAGTTCACTTCTCAAGGGTCTAAACAATGCAGAGATCTGACAGCATGGGTATTTTTCTCTTAGAGAAGCATGGGAGAGAATGAGGTAATTTTGGACTAACAGGAAATTGGAAAGAAAAATAAAGATATCTCACCCCAAGGGTAAGAGATATATGAACTTACGCCACCCCCTGAATAAGAGCATCCATTGACAGTTATGCAGCTCCCTGCCATGCCTACCTTCTCCCCAGCACACCTTCAGGAAAGGAGACTGATGGGAAGTCCTTAAGGAAACACACAAGAAGGCTCACTCGGATGCCTTCTGTCATTAAAATACGTGGAACATCCATGAGAGAAGGACCAAGATGAGCAAACACAACAGACTTGGAAGAAAACAGAGACAATAAGGAGAGCAGTATGTGCTTGACAGTCTATTGTAAGCAAACAAGGCATCAACAACACTTCCATCTATGGTCTCCACATTGCAATAGAGCCAGGAACCACATTCCCAGAATCTCTTTCCTTGATTGGTTCTGCGACAGTGTCTGCCCACGAAAGACACGTGCAAGAGATTAGGAGGACAGAAGACGAGAGACGATTATTTAGAGGTGGCAGTTATAATAGAACATGTGAACAGATGTTGAACTCAGAGCATCTCCCTGGATTGCCCTACAGAACTACCCATCTTACTTTTGCAGAGTGAAATTTGGTGGGAGCTTCCAAAGATTTATGAGAATTGCAGCAGCATCCTGGGAATCTCCTGAGAATCACCAACTTCTGAGGAGCCAAGCTAAAAATTTTAATGGCTGCTTCACTTAGCTTTATCCCCCCACCTTTAAATAGTTATGTGAACCCTTAAATCTCTGTATTAAAATCCTTAATACCTGGACAACATACATGACTTTTTTTTTTATACCTGAGAAAACCCTGCCCAATGTGAATTGCAATCATGATCCTTAGATTCAGTGCCTATACCACATCAATAAAACAAGAATGGGGACTTCCTTGGTGATGCAGTGGTTAAGAATTCTCCCACCAGTGCAGGGGACATAGGCTTGATCCCTGGTCTGGGAGGATCCCACATGCCGCAGAGCAACTAAGCCTGTGCGCCACAACTGCTGAACCTGTGCTCCAGAGCCCATGAGCGACAACTACTGAGCCCACATGCCGCAACTACTGAAGCCCGTGCACCTAGAGCCTGTGCTCCGCAACAAGAGAAGTCACCGCAACAAGAAGCCCGCGCACCACGATGAAGGGTAGCCCCCGCTCACCGCAACTAGAGAAAGCCCACGCGCAGCAACGAAGACCCAGTGCAGCCAAAACTAAATAAAATAAAATAAATAAATTTATTTAAAAAAAGCAAACAACAAGAATGGGCTGCTAGGAAAAAGGAGCAACTAGAGCAAAAGTTGCTAGAACTTTTAAAATTTATATATTATATATATAAAATTGTGTAAATGTATGATTATTATAACTTGGGATTTCATCTGAAATTTCAAATTATTGATACAAAGCAGGTAAAGATGGAATTATTTGTGGTCTATAAGGTAAAATCAAGGAAATTAGAGGTGAGAGAAAACTTGAGACATCAAAATATGTATATGTAAGTCAAATAAATAGGTTAGATTCTTTGAAGAAGAGAATAAAGTCAATAGGCAGATAAGGGACAATAAAGAAATAATGTAAGAATATTTCTTAGAGATGAACAAGTTTTGAGATTTAGAGAATCCACCAAGTACCAAACAGAAAAATTTACAAGACACACACCTAGGTACAATTTGGAGGAACTCCTAACGTCAAGGATAAGGAGGAAATCCTAAAACTTTCAAAGAAGATAAACAGTTTATTTCATGAACGAGAAGAATTAGACTGAGGTCTCTATCTCATGCTTTTTTTAACACTGGAAGATAAGGAAGCAGTGCTTTCCTTCTTAGGGGAAATTATTTTGAACTTAGATTCCTGTACACAGCCAAAATATCGATGAAATCTGAGCAGAGAAGAACACTATGTTGAACTTGGAAAGGTAAGCTTTTGATTGAAGGCAGCAGGAACCCTGAGGTAAGGCAACGGTCACATGGGGTTGCTTCAGGGCTTAATGATGGCACTAGAGACCCTGTTCCTGTCTGTCCATCTCTCCATTCTACCATTTCTAGAATCCGCTTCATTCTAAGACTCGCTCTCATTAGGGTGTCAAGTTTCCTAATTTACATGCATCAGGAGAGAAAGAGTGGAAACTCTACTTCCTTCCCTTCAATCTGATGAAACTGGCTCAGGCTGTGTGTGCCCTGCACAACATAACACGTGCTGATTATCTTAAATTAATCCACAAACTCAGTCATGTGGTTGAAGTGGGAGAGGGGTAA
This sequence comes from Lagenorhynchus albirostris, assembly GCF_949774975.1. NCBI lineage: Eukaryota > Metazoa > Chordata > Mammalia > Artiodactyla > Delphinidae > Lagenorhynchus > Lagenorhynchus albirostris. The sequence continues at coordinate 95,579,611 of NC_083101.1, read as the reverse complement.
ATACCTCAAAAAGCTTTTCTTGGAAAGAAAGAAGGAAAACGGGTACTGGATTGCCAAATAACAATCCACTACACACTCTTGTATCCCTTCCAAAAAAATAATTTAAGGATATACTCCAATAAAATAGAAAAGACCTTCAGGAAAAAGGATGACACCCAAAGAAGAATGGTGAGCAGAGAAACGTAGCGATATATCTGATAGTAGTCAATGATATGGCTATAAAGTGGAACTCAGCTTTTACATAAGCATTCCTTAAAAATTAGAAGCAAACATTGTTTTTCTAAAATAAGGTAATCTGGAATCACAATTCCCAATTATTTCAGCAAAATACAGGAAAAAGAAGCAGTTAAAAGACAAAGTCAACAAAAACACCAGAGAGTTTGTCTTGAAAGGTAGGAGAGTAACATAAATATATTTATTCTCAAAATTATATACATATATATATATATATATATATATTTGTCCAGGTGGTAGTGGTGAAATTATGAATATAGAAAAATAACAGATTCTTTCTCATTAACCATTAGGGAAAAGCATAATAAAACAACAAGGGAAAACAATTTCTTTTATTTTCTTTTCTTTTTTTTTTTTGGCTGCGTTGGGTCTTCATTGCTGTGCACGGGCTTCAGTAGTTGTGGCGTGTGGGCTCAGTATTTGTGGCTCAAGGGCTCTAGAGCACAGACTCAGTAATTGTGGCACACTGGCTTAGTTGCTCCATGGCATGTGGGATCTTCCCGGACCAGGGACTGAACCCGTGTCCCCTGCATTGGCAGGAAGGTTCTTAACCACTGCACCACCAGGAAAGTCCATCCATCATTTTGGTAAACATTTGTTTTTATAAACTTGAGTTTTGGTCGGGGTAAAGGGAAATATACTCTTGTAGAAGTGTGAATGCATAAGCCATCTGGAAGGGGATTTACTAATATCTCTCAAACATTCAAACACATATACACTTTTAACTAGCAATTCCCCTTTTAAGAAACTTTAAGAAATATTTGCACTTGTTCATACAAATAAATGTTGACAATGATCCATGGAGTATTACCTAAAATTAAAAAAAGGACCTATAAGTCCTCTAATAAAGGAATGACTGAATTGTTGAATATCCATACCACAGAATCTTCTGCAATAGTTTGAAGCAGGGTTTGGTTCAGTTTTTTCTGTAAAGGGACAGATAGTAAATGTTGTAGGTTTTGGGTGCTTTATGGTCTCTTCTTCAACTGCTCAGTTATGCCACTGGAATGCAAAAGCAGCCCTAGGCAATACTAAAATGAATGAGCAAGGCAGTGCTTCAATAAAACCTCATTTATACAAAGAAGCAACTGTTCCGATTTGACTACAGATTGCCTGCCATTCATTTAAAGGATTTCGTTTGATCTAATGTACTGATAAGAAAATGTTTCTATCATGCATTAGTTTAGAGAATCAAGTTGGAAAACAATGTACTATATGGTGCAATTTTGAAAATTACGTGTGCATTTACATATACAGTCAATTCTCATTATTCGTGACAGTCATGTTCTATAAAGTGACTTCCAACAGTGAATTATCCAATACTGAACCATTTGCTCCTAAGGGAAATGCAAAGTTAGGTTTCTGTGAGTTGCTGGTCACAATATTTTCACGAACTGCTTAATATATACATAACCTTGTTTTATGTGTGTTTCTACTTAAAGACACCTTATTTACATAATACATATTGTTGATTCAGGAACATTGAACTCACAGCCAGCAGCACTGTGACTCATGGGTAGAGGAAGTTTATCTGACACATGATTTCTCCATAAGACACATGACAGCCTTCCTGTGCTTAGAACACCACGTAGCACTTCAACACCACGCTGAAATCACCACCAAATGCACAAAAATGAGAAAATTATGCTCAGTAGACCGCAAAAAGGACACTTCTGTACAGCATGAGCTGAAACAAGATGACAGAATGTCACCTTGTCGACCTCAGCTGAGAACATTGATTCAGGCAACTCACATTTTTGCAGTTCCTTGAATGTGCAAAAATGACCTTGAAAGTACCACGAGTATTAATTTTTTTTTTTTTTTTCAGTACGCGGGCCTCTCACTGTTGTGGCCTCTCCCGTTGCGGAGCACAGGCTCCGGACGCGCAGGCTCAGCGGCCATGGCTCACGGGTCCAGCCGCTCCGCGGCATGTGGGATCTTCCCGGACCGGAGCACGAACCCGTGTCCCCTGCATCGGCAGGCGGACTCTCAACAACTGTGCCACCAGGGAAGCCCCACGAGTATTGATTTTGAGGTTACAAATAAAATTTAATGAGTAGATAAATTTGTAAATACAGAATCCATGAATAATGAGGATTGACTGTATATGTTTGTAAACATAGAGGAAAACATTTTAGACAAAAACACTAGAAATAAAAGGTTTACTTCTAGGAAAGAAAGACGAACTGGGGAACACAGAGGGAGTTTCCATTTTTCTCGTCAACAGTTCTCAAGTGTTTTTTCATGACTCCATATTACTTTTGTGGTATTCAAAATGACTCAAGGATTTTTTAAAAGTAATTGAGAATATGGCTTGCTGGTCAAAATATTTGAAAGGTAGCCTAGAAATTAATTTAAAAATTTTAGCAAGTACCCAAAAGTCTGTCAACTGATGAATGGGTAAACAAAATGTGGTGTATTCATTGAATGGAAATTTATTCAACAATAAAAAGAAGTGAAGTACTGATATATGCTCATATATGGACATATATGGACCTTGAAAATATTTTGCTGAGCAAAAGAAGCTAGTCATAAAGACCATATATTGTATTCCATTTATTTAAAATGCTAGAATAGACAATTCCATGGAGATAGAAAGTATATTAACAACTGCCTAAGGCTGGGAGGTTTCAGGGAAAATGGGGCTGGGAAATCTTTCTTTTAGGGCAGACAAATGTTTTAAAATTATATTGTGATGATAATACATTCATAACTCTGAATAAACTAAAAAACACTGAGTTGTATACTATAAATGGCTGAAATGTATGGTGTGCAAATTATATCCTAATAAAGCTATTTTTTAAAATGTTTCAGTGAGAGACTTCCCTGGTGGCGCAGTGGTTAAGACTCTGCCTGCCAATGCAAGGGACATAGGCTTGATCCCAGGTCTGGGAAGTTACCACATGCCGCAGAGCAGCTAAGCATGGTGCCACAACTACTGAGCCTGTGTGCTGCAACTACTGAAGCCCATGCACCTAGAGCCTGTGCTCCGCAACAAGAGAAGCCACCGCAATGAGAAGCCCGCGCACTGCAGTGAAGAGTAGCCCCTGCTCGCCACAACTAGAGAAAGCCCATGTGCAACAATGAAGACCCAATGTAACCAAAAATAAAATTAAATAATTAGTTAATTTTAAAAAATTTCAGTGAGTTATTTCCCTCCAACTCAAATTTAACTTCTTGCATATTTACCTTAGATACCTCTGTGTTCTTTTCTCTGATTTTGTCTTCCTTTTCATCCATCTAATTAAAAGAGAGGATTTCAAAGACTTAAAAGTCACGTGCTGGAAAGAAAGAGTTGTTAGCTTTGCATGATGGCAGTGTTTAAAGTGATCTTTATTTTCTACTTTTCACCCTTTTTTTTTGATAATACAAGTTTTTTACAGTGAGCATTTATTACTTTAAACACATTTATATTTTTCTTATAAGACTTTCCTATGGCAACTGTTTTGTATTTAACTTCAATTTCCAAATAAAAATTTTTAATATTTTTTTTGAAATTTGTTTCTTTTTTTTTTCTGATTTGTCACTCTGGAATTAAAGAAAAATGTTTCTGGGTGCATCCCATAATATGCTTTCATGCTCCAAGAGTGAGTCATCATATTTCTGAATGGAGCAAAAACAATAAAGATACAAGTTTAATCTTCTGATGAAGCGCCCTGGCACTGTGGGTTTTGAAGGTGTACACTCAGTCAAGGCCACTAAGCTCCATTATTTACTACCTAGGAGGGTGGGATCTACCCTTGGTATTTGTAGGAGACTAACAATAATGGTCCCCAGTGAATCATGCCTCTTCATGTCCAGTGCCCTCTGCTGAGTGACAGTGATACTCTCTCCTTATAAGTGTGGAATCTGTTTCTCCACCCCCTGAATCTGATTTACTCTGACCAGCTGATGGTGGCAGAAGTGACAGAGTGCCATATCCAGAGGCAAGGGGCCTTGCAGCTCTCTCCCTTGCCTGGTAGAACCAGGAGGCCACCCATTCTAGCCTGTATTGGATGGAGGAGAACTGAGGTACCCCAGCCCATAGCTAGCACCTAGGAGTAAGACCATCTCGGACCTACCTATCCAGGTTACCCAGGAGAAACCACCAGAGGACCCACCCAGCCCATCCACAGGATCATGAAAAACAAATCATTGCTGTTTTAAGCCATTAAGCCATTTGGGGGTGATGTGTTTTACAGCAATAAATACTTGATCCAGTAATTGAGAACTTAAAAGGAGTGAATATTGGCCCTAAGGGAGGAACAGGAGTACAGAAGACCAGGGAACTGCTAGTTTGAGAGGTGGTGGAGTTCTGAGCCTGGCATGGTATCAGTCTCGGGAAGTGCAAATCTCAGTGCATGGGCAAAACATGCATCCTGCCATGGCCCAAGACTAGGGGACCATCCCAGCACTGCAGCCTCACATACACTTCCCACCTACTCATCTTCTGTTAACTGAATGAATTGGACCAAAGCAGTTATACTATGGACGTTCTATCTGGAATTTCCCATCAAATCACCTAAATGCAACTGAGCAACACCCTTGGACATGAAAGACTGAACCCTCTAGCACAATCATGGATTCACACTGGAGGACCCTCGGACACCTAATGGGTGGGGGCTAGTTTTGTTGCCTTGTGTTGTCACCAGCCAGTGAATGGGAAGCTCCAGGGCCACATCTGAGTGCACAGTCTAGACCCCATTTGAGTCCTCAAGGATGGAGAACATGGATAATGAACACTCTTCTGAAATCACTTTAGCCTTATTTCCATTATCTATTGAACAAACATTTAAAATTTCCTTGCTTCCTACTTTATCTAATCCTCTCTTACATGGAGCTTACTTTAACTGTCATGCCACTTCTACACTATGTGTATTATTTATTAGGGCTGCTGTGATAGTTTTATGTGTTGACTTGTCTAGGCCACAGTACCCGGGTATTTTGGGTTGTTTTTTTTTTTTGTGGTACGCAGACCTCTCACTGCTGTGGCCTCTCCCGTTGCGGAGAACAGGCTCCGGACGCGCAGGCTCAGCGGCCATGGCTCACGGGTCCAGCCGCTCCGCGGCATGTGGGATCTTCCCGAACCGGGGCACGAACCCGTGTCCCCTACATCAGCAGGCAGACTCTCAACCACTGCGCCACCAGGGAAGCCCAACAGTACCCGGTTTTTGATCAAACACCAGTCTAGATATTGTTGTGAAGGTATTTTTTCGTTGTGATTAATATTGAAATCAGTAGACTTTGAATAAAGCAGATTATGCTTCATAATGTAGTGGACCTCATCCGATCAGTTGAAGGCCTTAAGAAAGAAAGACTAAGATCCCTTGAGAAAAAAGGAATTCTTCCTCCAGACTGCCTTCAGACTCAAATCTTCAATTCTTGCCTGTGTCTCCAATAGATACACGTGTCCTATTGGTTCTCTTCCTCTGGAGAACTCTAATACAACTGCTGCAACCTAGAACCACAGGTTTCAAGAACAGAAATTTATTGTCTCACAGTTCTGGAAGTCAGAAGTCTTCCAGAGATCAAGGTGTTAGAAGGCTTGGCTCCTTTTGAGTTTGTGAGGGAGATCTGTTCTAGGCTTCTGACCTAGCTCCTGGTGTTTTTTCTGGCAATCTGTGGCATTCCTCAGCTTGTAGATGCATCACCCTGATCCTTGTCTTTATGTTTGTGTGGGGTCTCCCTATGGGGTGCCTGTCCCCAAATTTCTCCTTTTCAGAGAAGACGCCAGTCCTGATGACCTCATTTTAATTTGAATGCCTCTTTAAAGACCCTGTTTTCACATATAGCCACATTCTGAGGTACTAGGGGTTAGAACTTCAACATATGAATTTTGGGGGACACAGTGCAATACATAACACTCTGCCATTTATAAATTACCTCCACTTTCCTCCTACAATCTTTAACTTTCCATAATTTTATTCATCCTCCCTACCTTCAGTGGGCATTTAGAATTTGTTTCCCCAGCAAGCACTACCCATGCTTAATGATATCCTTTTGAAGAAATACTTCTGCCTTATTGTGTGCTGGCAAAGGTGCATCCAAATGCACCTCTGCCACTGTAAAAGCCAGAGACAGCTTCTCACTATGACTGATGCCAGTACAACCTGAAAGAGAGGCCTGTGCACTAAGTACACCAACTGGACACTCTCTCCCAGAGCTCAAGACACAATGACCGAAGGAGTGATTGGAGGTTATATATTTCAGCAGGGTCATACTCATCAGACTGACTCTATTCTAGAACTAACGTAATGAGTGAGTCCTAGGGCATACATAACCCCATTGGTTTCCAATGATTTCCAGGCTCCCATTTATTTCTTGATATTCTTCCATACAAATTCTTCTTTGCTTAAGGAAACTTGAGTTTATTTCTGTTCCTTACAGAAAATTATCCCTAAGAAACACATTAATTAGTACCAGTTGTAGGGTAAATGTATATGGCAGGTTAAAGATGGCCACAAATTCTTTGATACTTTTCCCATAGAAGTGGGCGTCTTTCTCCTCCCTTTGGATCTGGGCTGCTCTGTGACTGCTTTGACCAATGGAGTATGGCAGATATGAAGCTATGCCAGTTCTAGACATAGCCTTTAAGACCAATACCCAATATCTTGCCCTCTTGGAGCCCTGAGCTGCCATGTAAGAAGCCTGACTAGCCTAAGGCCATCATGCTACAAGCCCAAACTATGAGAAGACTCACTGGAGAGTAAGACACCGTGTGAAGAGAGAGAAAGGCCAAGGAAGGCCAGTGAGCACTGAAACACATTGAGTAAAGAAGCCATCTAGAAGGAAATGCCCCAGCCCCAGGGACCTTTGTTGACCCTATGTAGCTCAGAGATTGACTCTCCTGTTGAGCTCTTCCAAAATTTGTGTCCCACAATATCATGAGCAAAATGAAATCCTTGTTTTAAAACCAAGAGTTGTTTTTAAATTGTTGTTTAAAAACAAATGGTTGTTTTAAGCCACTAAGTTTTGGGGTAGTTTGTTATGTTGCAGTAAGTAACTGGAAGAAAGTAACAGATCCTCAGGAAAAGATGGCATGGAAGACCGTGATGCTTTATGGGAATAAAATAGCCAGTGATATTCTGTAGCAAAACCTGCATTCCTAGGATAAATTCCACTTGGTCATAATGTATTATCCTTTTAACATCTGTAGAATTTGGTCTACTAAAATATTACTTAGACTGTTTTACATTGAGTTCTTGAGAGATATTAGTCTATAGTTTTGTGTTTTTGTAATGTCTTTGTATTATTTTCGTATTCAGGGTAATGCTGGCCTCATAAATTAGGCTGAGAAATATTTCCTCCTTTTCAATTGTATGGAAGACTATATATTGAATTGTTATTTCTTCTTTAAACAGTTTTTAGAATTCACCAGTAAAATAATCTAGGTCTGGCTTTTTCTATGGGAGGAAGTTTTAAACTATAATTTCAATTTATTTAATAGATATAGTGTTATTTAGTTTATTTATTTCTTTCAGAATGAGCTTTGTTAATTTGTGCCTCTTGAGGAATTAGCCTGTTATATCTAAGTTGTTGAAATTATTGGCATAAAGTTGTTAAAATATCCTTTATTATCCTTTTAATGTCTGTATAATCTGTAATGATGTCACATTGTGTCACTCTAGCTAGAGATTCATAAATGTTATTGATCTTCTCAAAGACTTGGTTTTATCAATTTTCTGTTGTCTGTTTCATTTAATTTCTCTCAGATCTTTATTAATTCCCTCCTTCTACTTACTTTTGCTTTAATTTGCTCTCTAATTTCTAGTTTCTTGTGGTAGAAGTTGAGGTTATAGATTTAAGACCTTCTTTCTTTTCTAATATATGCATTTATGCTATTGATTTCCCTCTAGTATTGCTTCAGCTACATCCTCACAGACTTTGATATGTGGTGTTTTCATTTGCATTCAATTAAAAGTATCTTATTTCTCTTTTTATTTCTTCTCCATCCCATGGGTCATTTAGAAGTGTGTTATATAGTCTCCAAATATTTGGGGGATTTTCCAGAGACCTTTCTGTTATTGATTTCTAATTAATCCATTGTGGTCAGGGACCACCCCTTGTATGGCTTGAATCCTTTTAAAGTTATTGAGACTTGTTTTATGGTACAGAATGTAGTCTATCTTCAAAATTTTGATATTGCGTGGAGTATTTTATAAATATCATAGTGTAGTTCAAATCTTCAATGTCCTTACTGATTTTCAGCCTACATCATCTATCAGTTATTGAAAGAGTAGTGTTGAAACCACTGGCTATAATTATCAATTTGGCTTTTTCTTTCAGCTTTTATATCAATTATTTTGGAACTTTGTTATTAGGTCCATAAAGGTTTATGCTCTAGGACTGTGAACATTTTCATATCCTCTTGATAAACTCACCCTTTTATTATTATGAAATAATCTTCTTTACCCTTGGTAATATTCTTCACTCTGAAATTTGCTTTGTTGGATATTAATATAGCCATTCCAGCTTTCTTTTTTTTTTTTCCAGCTTTCTTTTGACTAGTGTTACCGTGATATATCTTTCTGCATTTTTTTACTCTTCACCTAATTGTGTCTTTTTATTTAAAGTGCATTTCTTATAAGCAGTATATAGCAGAGTCTTGCTTTTTCAATTCAATCTGATAATCTCTGACTTTTAATTATGGTGTTTAGTGATTTATACTTAATGTGATTATTAAATTGATTACATTTAAGCCGGTCATTTTGCTCTTTGTTTTCCATTTGTCCTATCTGCCCTTTATTCCTTTTTCTTTGTTTTTCTGGCTTCCTTAGGATTAATTGAGAGTTTTATGGTTCTATCTCTTTTATTGGCTATTGAGCTGCAACTCTTTGTTTTGTTATTTTAGTGGTTGCTTTAGAGCTCATAGTATAAATTTTTAATTCAACACACCCTCCTTACAAGTGATATTACACCACTTTATGTATAGTAATGGAAACTTATAATACTATACTTCCATTTTCTCTTTCTTCTTACTTCTATTATTCTGTTTATTCTTTATTCTATTGTCATACATTTTACTTCTACATATTTTATAAACCCCACAAACTATTCTGTCACGTAGTCTTAGAGCCTAGATTGTCTGATCCAAAGTCCATTTTTTTAATCTATATGCTAAGCACCTTGATAGAACAAAACAAGAAAACAAATGAAAAACAAATAAACAAAAATCCTCTGCTCAAATTTGGGCTTTGACAGACCTCAGCTAGGAAAGGTTATGCTGATTAAATGTAAGGCAGATCCTGGGTAAGATCCTGGGTAACACAATCAGGAAATTCAACTGTATATTACTAGAGAGTGTTCATAGTTTGAACAATGCATGTCCATTTAGGCCTCAAAAAGTTCTAAAATAGCTGTTGGGATAAAATTGATAGCTTTACAGGGTAATGTTACTATAAACTATTTTTTCATGTGGAAAATAAAATACATAATGTAACAAACAGCTCTATAATGAGTAATAATTGCTTACACATATGCTGCTTATGGTATACTAGGCACCATTCTCAGTGCTGTACGCATATTAATTTATTTAAACTTATTTCATTGTAAAGTAGTCCATTTACATCAGGACAGTGAGAATTGCTATATATGGCAATTCAGAAAATGTTTAACTTGAGAGTGTAATCAATTTTGAGGATGGTATGCATCTTGTTATATTACTTCGCTACATTGGTTAGATCATGATTTACCAAAAAGGATTTAGTTTCCATCCCATGTGAATACTAAATTTCTTTCTCTCCTTAAAAAGAAAAACACTTTGCGTTTTATTATTTCAGCAAGTTCTCAATCTTATTGTTTCAACTAGTACCAATAAATTTTAGTTCTTACTGTTCATATCATTTTTATGATATGGCATCAGACTCTCAAATGAATACTGACAGGAGCAGGGCTGGAATTCATGGCATAATACATTGTTTGTATAATCTACACCTCCTAAGAGATGAATAAATCATACATTCTTGTGTAACAGGTTAGAAGGAGCTCCCATGTGCTCCAAAGAAGGAACTCTGAGCACATCGGTGGAATGTCAGAGCCCTGGTTCAGGAGGAAAAGACCACTTGAGGTGGAAGTCCCATGGCTGCAGGCACAGATGCCAAAGGAAAGTGGTGACATATCACCCCAAAAGGTGAGATGGGACCAAGGATCAGACCAATAAAGCCATCCCACCATCAAGGTTACTGTGCTCTCTGCATGGATCTGAGGACTCGTCTCCCTCCTCCTCATCAGGATGAAGTAAGCTACACCCATGCTCCCAGATGATGTCTTATGGAAGTGAAGAGGTGAAATCTGAAAAAAACCCATTTGGATCAGCTCATGTGGCGAGTTGAATACACACTCAATGAGTTAAATGTATAGTGTTATAGATAGTGATACATGCTAAAGGTTAAAAATAGAGCAGCCAAGGGAGACTGGAATGGTCAGCTTTGGGGACAGTGTGGTCAGGGAGGGCACCAGTGAGAAGATGACATTTGAGTAGAACCTGGAGGAGGTGAAGCAGCATGCCATGCAGCCTCTTTGAGAAGTGCAGTCCCGGCAGCAGCAGGGGCAGTGGGCCTAGCCTGTTGAAAAAGACTAAGGAAGCTAGTGAGGAAGCAGTGAGTGAATAAGGGCCAGGGAGGGTCATAGGAGCAGAGGATACCATGTGAGATGGAAATGGAACAGCTTGGAGGAGAGTTAAAATTTCTAATCTTTTTCAGAAGAACAGGCTACTTACTAACTTCAGACTTAAATTTAAGTATGTATATTTGTTAGGAGTAATCAATAAAAATAGAAATATAGTGGATAACTATCAAGAAAGTAAAGTTAGCAAAAAATATATTTTTAATTCAACAGGAGTCAAAAAGGGTAAACATTAGAAATAAAGAGAAAGCATAATAAATTGGAAGCTAAAAATAAGTTGTTAAAAATAAGTTCTGGGTTTCCTGGTGGCACAGTGGTTGAGAGTCTGCCTGTCAATGCAGGGGACATGGTTTTGTGCCCCGGTCCGGGAAGATCCCACATGCTGCAGAGCTGCTGGGCCCGTGAGCCATGGCCGCTGAGCCTGCGCGTCCAGAGCCTGTGCTCCACAATGGGAGAGGCCACAACAGTGAGAGGCCCGAGTACTGCAAAAAAAAAAAGTTCTGATATATATGGTATATGATATATATATATACCATATATATATATATAAATTTTATCTGAAGAGTTGGAAAAAATTGGACTAGATAATAAAAATATAACAATATGCTCCATAAAAGGCACACATTAAATATGAAAGGGAGGGCACCAAAAGGACACTTCAAGCAAAACACATAGATTGAAAATGGACTTGAGGACATGGGGAGTGGGAAGGGTAAGCTGGGACAAAGTGAGAGAGTGGCATGGACATATACACACTACCAAATGTAAAATAGGGAAGCAGCCGCATAGCACAGGGAGATCAGCTCGGTGCTTTGTGACCACCTAGAGGGGTGGGATAGGGAGGGTGGGAGGGAGACGCAAGAAAGAGAAGATATGAGGATATATGTATATGTATAGCCGATTCACTTTGTTATACAGCAGAAACTAACACACACAAAAAAAAAAAGAAAGAAAGAAAATAAATGAACACAAAAGCATTACAAGGCAAATATTGTACTATAAAAACAAAGCTAGTATAGCAATATTAATATCCTGTAAGGCACAATTTAAGGTATGGAGCATAAAAAAGGACAAGAGGGGCCATTTTATACTGTGATCAATTAGGATTTCATTTGTGGCAGTAACAAAACCCAACAATGGTTACTTCAACAAAGAGAGTTTATTTTGACAATATAAGTACTTCATTACCAGGCAAGCCAGACCTGCCTCAGGGTCTCATGCTGTCAGCAATCTCCTGGCTTCTTTCTTTCTCTATGTTCTGTCATTCTCATGGTTTCCTAATGATACTAAAATGACTCCTTTACCTCCTCTGTTTCAGAGAGGAGGAAGAAAAAGGGAATGCCAAGAAAGAGTGGTATCTATATCAGAAGTTATACCATGGCTACTCCTAAATAGAAGGGAAATCAGCAAAGGCAAATTATTAGCTGAGTATATTGTTACTCAAACCAAAATTGGGGTGTTGTTGCTAAGGAATAAGGGGAGAATATGTATGACGTAGGCCACAACCAGTGTTTATTATACACAGTGACAAAACAAACTGTAGTCTAACTACATAAAATTATCAGAAACTTCTATGTACCTAACAACATCACTGAGAAATACAAAAGGCAAAACATAACATAATTATAGAGACAAACTTACAAAATCACAATCATAGTATAAACAAGCCTCTTTCAGACACTGATAAATAAAGCAGACAAAAAATAAGAATAAAGAACTGTCATCAAAGAGTCTACAGATAGGGAGTTCCCTGGTTGTCTAGTGGTTAGGGTTCCAGGTTTTCACTGCGTGGCCCAGGTTCGATCCCTGGTTGGGGAACTGAGATCCCGCAAGCCATGTAATGTGGCCAAATAAATAAATAAATAAAAGTCTACAAATAACAAATTTTGGCAAGGATGTGGAGAAAAGGGAAGTCTTATATACTCCTGGTGGGAATGTAAATTGGTGCAGCCACTATGGAAAACAATAGGGAGGTTCCTCAAAAAACAAAAATAGAACTATCCAGCAGTGCTACTCCTGGGTATATATCTGAAAAAACTGAAAACACTAATTTGAAAAGATACATGCACCCAATGTTCACAGCAACATTATTTACAATACCCAAGATATGGAAGCCACCCAAGTGTCCCTTAATAGATAATGGATGAAGATGTGGTGTGTATATATATGTGTATATATATATACGCACACACACACACACACACGGACTATTACTCAGCCATAAAAAAGAATGAAATTCTGCTATTTGCAACAATGTGGATAGTCCTCGAGGGCATTACACTTAGTGAAATATGTCAGACAGAGAAAAACAAACATTGTATGCTATCACTTATATGTGAAACCTAAAAAATAAAAACATGAATGTACATAACAAAACAGAAACAGACCCACAGATATAGAAAACAAACTAGTGGATACCAGTGGGGAAAGGGAAGAGGGAAGGGGAAAGATGGGGTAGGGAATTAAAGGATACAATCTACTATGTATAAAATAAATAAGCAACAAATATACATGGTAGAGCACAGGGAAATATAGCCATTATTTTGTAATAACTTTAAATGAAGCATAATCTATAAAAATATGGAATCACTATGCTGTACACCTGAAACTAATATAATATTGTAAATAAACTACTTGTCAATTTAAAAATAAGCAAAAAAGAATAAAGATTTAAATCAGTGCTGCTCAAAGTTTGGTCTGTGTACCACTGTGCTACGAAGTTAGTAGCTTATGCCAGAATGTACATCAATTATGCCGCTAAGCACACTGTTCAGTTCAGCTAATAGTTTTTTTTTTAATAGTAAGAGTTTCTTGTTGAAGAAAGTTTTTTACATTGGTTTACTTTCTAGCTTAAGCTCCTTATCTTGTCATAGACCTGATAACGTGTTCACAGACCAGCTATTTTTTGAGTAACATTGATTTAACTCTTTTTTTATCCCCACATAAAGATTTGTTTTTTGACCAGCTACTTTGATTAATACTGGTTTAAATAATATCTTAACAAGGTTGAACCCAACAACAGATGATAATTACTTTTTCCTAAGTGTTACTGTGTGCCAACAGCTCAACCCTGACAGAAACCCAGGGGCATGTGAATAGAAGAGCCAGATTTGAACCCAGGCAAATCTGGACGACATTGCTGTTCATCGCTGTGCCTCTGTGGCCCACACAGGAGGTCAGTTCTGTGGTGGCTAGCCTAAGTCACAGTGCTAGTCTCGTCCTCCACACAAACAGTGCGGCGTGACACACTTCATCTGCCAGTGTGTGCACAAAATCTGTGCTGGTGCAATTTTCATCGCGTGGAGAATGGCTGATAAGTTATAAGTTTGAAACTTGCACTTCAATCTTACCTCCTACTAGTTTCATTGACTAAAGTCAAGTCCATTTATGAGGTTTATTTTCAGAAATTCCTGACCCCGGGGTGGAGGAACAAAGATGTTCAATTCTTGTGCTTGAGGGGGTCAAGGCAAAGGCTTGGGTGAGGTCTCACTCTCTATTGTTCGTCTTTGGGGCACACTGAGGAATGTAGAAAAGACAGAGCCTTGTTCCACAAATCTTATCTGTGCTCAATGTTGTACTTTCAGTTTTCTGGGAGTTGAGGGTAGACATCATTGTGAGGAAAATAAGGAAACACTTGGAATCATGGATACGACTTATCCGTGACTTTTACCCCAATCTCATTTCTTCTTCCCCACAGACAGGTACTGTTAGCAGTTTAAATTGTATCCTTCAAGTCCTAATAATATGCAATTATATAGTACAGATTGGGTATGGGATTATTGTTTTATTATTATTATTTTACAAAAAATCCTATATTGCTTGTATTGTTCTGTGACTTGCTTTTTTCACTTAACATGTCTTGAAGGTCTATCTGTCAGTATATGTAACTCTATCTCATTGTGTTAAACTGCAGGTCAATATTGTGGTAAATATACATATGTATATGTTCATTTAGACATTTCCCTATTTATAGATATTTAGGTGATTTTTGATTTTTTGCTATAACAAATAATGCTATAGGTATTAGTGCTTAGTCTCCAAAGATGGCTCTCAATAAAGTACACCTCCAGGTTTTCATGTCCTTACAAAGTCCCCTCCCACACTGACTCTGACATTGTGACGTACTGTACCCAATAGAATGCAGTGGAATTGGTGCTGTAATAGCTCTAGGATTAAGCCTTAGGAAAGACTGGCAGCTTTCACTTCTGTGGTCTTTGGAGCTGGCCGCAGTGTAAGAAGTCCAATACCCTTCTGAACAGAGAGAGGCCATCCTACAGAGGCCTTAGAGAAGGACATACCCCACACTTCCCCTGGAGACAGAGGCCAAGTGGAAGAACACAAAGGTGCCAGACATGTAAGTGAAGAAGCCATCTTGGATGTTTAATCCAGTTGAGCCTTCAGTGTCCTACACCCCAATGGAAAATCATCCAGCTGAGCTCAGTCAGACCCATAGAACCTTGAGGGCTAATCATGAATTGCTGTTTTAAGCTATTAAGTGTTGGGGTTTATTAAGTGTTTTAAGCTATTAAGTGTTTAAGCTATCTATGTGGCAAGAGAGAAGTGAAATTCTGCAATAAACAGTACAACTCCCTTCCTTAACTCTGTATACAGAGAACTAAATGGCTAGGTCATAAGGCACACACATCAAATTTTAATAAATCCTGCTGAGTTAACCTTCAAAATGGCTGAATAGGGCTTCCCTGGTGGCGCAGTGGTTGAGAGTCCGCCTGCCGATGCAGGGGACACGGGTTCATGCCCCGGTCCAGGAAGATCCCACATGCCATGGAGCGGCTGGGCCTGTGAGCCATGGCTGCTGAGCCTGCGCATACGGAGCCTGTGCTCCACAACGGAAGAGGCCACAACAGTGAGAGGCCCGCGTACCACAAAAAAAAAAAAAATGGCTGAAAACCACAATGATTGGGAGTATCATTTTCTCCTAAAGTGCTTGCCAGATCAAAAATGAGATTTTAGGGCTTCCCTGGTGGCACAGTGGTTGGGAGTCCGCCTGCCGATGCAGGGGACGCGGGTTTGTGTCCCGGTCCGGGAAGATCCCACATGCCACATAGCGGCTGGGCCCGTGAGCCATGGCCGCTGAGCCTGCGCGTCTGGAGCCTGTGCTCCGCAACGGGAGAGGCCACAACAGTGAGAGGCCCGCGTACCGCAAAAAAAAAAAGGAGAATGGCTGTGTGCCATTCTGGGATGATGAGAGACTGCACACTGTGTACATCATCCTGCTGTTGGCCTTCTGAACTGTGAGGGAATTATGACCCTCAGCTCCTGTTCCGGCCACAGCACCCCATCAGCTCACATTTGAGGACTGCCTAATCCCAGAGACAGCCACCACATCTTTCAGCACTGAAGTACCAGGGTGGTTTCATTTGCATCTCTGTTAGACCTGTAACACCTTGTGGGAGGGGTTGCAGAGCACCCATCACATCTAGCACCAGAGTACCAGGATTTCCTAAGTATGAAAACACTGCTCCCTCCAAGGGGCTGCACGCTGCTACTCTACTCGCCTAAAGTTGGAAGATCAAGGCTTTCCCGGAAGCTCTGAATCTCCCTCTGATGACAGCCCTTGGAGTGGATCCAGCTCTGGTTCTCCTCCCCGCCTCCCAGAAAGCAAGATCATCCACATGGATGAAGCAATCACTGAACTAGCACTCACTCCCTCATGGAGGAGAAGGCACTGTGGTCTTCTTCGTCTAACACAGGAAATGTGTGTGTGTGTGTGTGTGTGTGTGTGTGTGTATTTCATCTAGTTTAGATACTTTTATATTGGACAATCTTGTGTTATGTTTAATACTTTTATAATTAATAGTAAGTAATTTGAAAGGACTACCTCTGGGCTGCACCCATTTATTACATTATATTAGCGTCCTGGGACTGTTGTAACAAACCACCAGGACAGGGTGGTTTAAACAAGAAGTTATCGTCTCATAGTTCTGGAGGCCCAAGTCTAAGATCAAGGTGTCAGCCAGACCAGGATCCCTCTGAAGGCCTCACTCCAGCTTCCTTGGCTGTGGCAACATAACTCCAATCTCCCCAGTATGTCTTCCCTCTCTACATGTCTGGCCCTCTGTCCAAATTTCCCCTTTTTAGAAGGACACTGTCATACTGTATTAGGGCCCACGCTGATGACCTCTTCTTAACTTGATCATCTGAAAAGACCCTATTTCTAAGTAAGATCACAGTCACAGGTACTAGTGGCTGGAATTAGTACTTCACCATCTTTTAGGGGACACAATTCAACCCATAACATACACCAAAACCAATGGGCTGAATGTAAGACAACTGAATGTAGGTCTTAGGCTTCCAGAAGCTTGAACTAGTGGAATCAGGACAATTTTCTATGTATTCCAGAGACTCTGTTACATAGGAGAGGAGCTGGATATATAAGCACAGACAATAAGACTAATAACTGTTGGCTCATAAGGGATAGAGATTCTACATTTGCTTTTTTTTTCTGTGGTACGCGGGCCTCTCACTGTTGCGGCCTCTCCCGTTGCGGAGCACAGGCTCCGGACGCACAGGCTCAGCGGCCATGGCTCACGGGCCCAGCCACTCTGCAGCATGTGGGATCTTCCCAGACTGGGGCACAAACCCGTGTTCCCTGCATCGGCAGGCGGACTCTCAACCACTGCGCCACCAGGGAAGCCCTCTACATTTGCTTTTAAGACTGAGAAATAAATTATTTTTAAAGGGGATTTGGAAGATATTTTAGCCATGGAATATTGTTGAACAAGAACATTAGCAATATTAGTACTTTCATCCAATAATCCTATTGTTGTGACCATGATGATTTAAATACTTCTTTTCAAAAAAAGAATGGACTATTATTTTTAATTGCCCTGTTAGGAAAAATATTCTAACCACACGTATGGTATAATTTGGTATAATGTGGTATAACCTTTGTCCCTGGTTCCTGGCACAGAGCTCCTAGAACCCTTGAAATCTGAGTGACAGAAGTGTCTTTTGTTATTCACAACGAACCCCTCCAACCATACCTGAATTTATGTTAATGAGGTGACTGACTCTCGGAGGGGTCTAGAGAGCTTTGGGATGGGGGCTGGTCACCAGAAAGACCAACCAAGCCGTGATTAGTCACCCACTCCCAGCCCCCACCTGCCTCCCAACCCGACGTCTACAGAGGGAAGAGGGGCTGGATGTGGAGTTCAATCACCAGTGGCCAATGATTTAGTCAATCGTGCCTATGTAATGAAACATGCATAAACCGCCCCCCCCATGAAAGGGCTTGGAAAACTTCCAAGTTAGTGAATACGTGGAGGTGCTGGGAGGGTGGTGCCCCGAGGGAGGGCATGGAAGCGCCACGCAACCCCCGTTATACCTTGCCCTATGCATCTCTTCCATCTGGCTGTTCCTGAGTTGTATGCTTTATAATAAACTGGAAATATTAATTAAAGTGCTTTCCTGAGTTCTGTGAGCCATTCTGGCAAATTATTAAACCTGAGGAGGGCGTTGTGGGAACCTCCCCGCATTGTAAGCAAGTTGGCAGAAGAGTAGGTATCTTGAGCACCCAATACCTGAGACGGGTATCTGACGTGAGGGTTTCTTATGGGACTGGGTCCCTAACCTGTGTGGTCTGATGCTAACTTCTGGTAGTGAGTGTCAGAATAGAGTCAAATCATGGGATTCCCAGTTGCTCTCTGGATCATTGAAGAATTGGTGTTGGAAAGACACCATGAAGTTGCTATCCTGGGAAGAAAAACCTTCTCAGCATGATTAAGGAGATAAAGGCTTGAGCTTCAACCAGTAGTGGGCCTTCTTGAGATGACCCCCTGCCAGGCGGGAGTCACTGCCATGCAAAATGATAAACTATAAAGGAAGAGATTAATTCCTGTCAGTCTCTTTCTGCTGCCCCCATTTCTTGACATAAAGATTGGAAATTTAAGATAAAGTTTCTTTGTTTTAATGATTGTGGTCAAGATTTAGAACTTCTAAAGCTTGTAGTTAGTGGTGGAAACTGGAATCTTTGTTTCATCGTACCTGAATCTGAGCTTTTGGGAACAAAAAAGCCTACGTAAGCTGTACGTAGACATAAATGGTTTGAGATAAAATATACTTTATAAAACCACTATAGTTTGGGAGGGATGTGTACTTTTGGGATAGACCCATAAAAAAATTATTCAGTCATTTTAAGTGTGAAATGGCAAAACTGCTAGCATTAATTTTATAAAGATTTGCTTGCTACACATTAGAGAGAAAGGCAGTAGGCTGGTAAATGAAAGAATTTATTGTTAAATCAGCGTTCAACACATCAGGGTTTTTCTGCCTTGCTTCCTCCTTCCTTCGTTCCCTCTCTCCCTCCCTCCCGTATACGCTGCTATCACATCTCAGGCATTGGTGAAAATACACCAGCCTGTTCCTTATGGAGGTTCAGATCAATAGGAAAAATCGACCTAATCATGTCAGCTTGCATCATATGGGTAAGATTATAACTGTGATGTGTGCCTGCAGGTGGGGTCCTAGGTACTCTGTCTACATAGAGCCTTGATCCATCGTGAGATGATGGTGATAGAAGGGGTGTCCCTGAGGAAGTGACAGCTGAGGGAGGAGTAAATGCTACCTAAGGGAAGGAAGTCAGGGAGAGCATGTTCCAAGCAGAAAGAACAGCTCGTGGAAAGTCCCCATGTGGAAGGGAGCCTGATGCTTTTTGTGTTTTTGAGGAAATGAGAGACCAAAATGGCTGGAAAGTAAGAGCAAAGATAGCATGGTGCAGAATGAGGCTGGGCATTTGTGTGGGGTCAGGTCCTTTACGTAACGTAAAGGTTTCAGTCTTTGACTTAAGAGCAGTAGCAAGCTATTGGGCAGCAACTTGGTTAGACTTGAGTTTGAAAGATCTTTTCATATACATGTGTGGAAAGCATACTGAAGCTGGGTGATAGTAGAAATGGGGAGACTGGTATGGAGGCTCTTATCAAGGTAAAGATGTTATTATCTTGAATTATGGTGATGGCAATGGTGATGGAAGACAGCAGACAGAAGGCATCCAGAAGGTAAAACCAATAGGATGTAGCAATGGGGTGGATGTAGGGAGGTGTCAAGGACAGGGCCTAGGTTTTTATCTTATAGAGATACATGGATACCTTTGCATGAGGGAGGGAATTTAGGAAAAAGACTAGGTTTGAGGCAGAGTTCAGGGTTTGGGGGACGTAGATCACAAGTTCAAGTTGGATAACTTTAGTTTGAGGTGCCACTGGGACAGCCAAGTGGAAATGCCAAGGAGACGGTTGAAAACGTAGGTCTGGAGGTCAGGGGAATAGTTCAGGTTGAATGTGTACATTTCGGAGTTGCCAGGCATATAGGTGGCAGCTGAAGCCATGAGCTTGGAAGAGATTTCTCATTTGGGAGTGTGGAGTGAGAAGAGAGTATGGTCTAGGACCGTGCCCAGCATAACTGCCAAGTGGAGAGGTTGAGTAACAAAGGAGAACAGGAGGAAAGCCTAAAGAAGTAGCAGTGGAACCAGGAGAGCTTGGTGTCATAAAGCCAAGGGGAAACATGTGTTTTCCAGAAGGAGTGGTCCAGGATAAAGTGCTGCAGAGAGGCTGAGAAAGAGAGAAACAAAGATGTCCACTGGGTTTCATAGTCTAGGGGTCCCAGCTGACCATGGCTGAGCTGTTTGTGTGGACTCAGTGTGGAGTGAGGAAATGGAACCATCTTGTTTTACAAGTTTTGTTATTTATCCTGTTTTGTACTTAATTTTTGTATCACATGCTGCTGTCAGAGACGTGTACAATTCGGTTGAGAATTTCCCAAGTGAAAAGAAAAATGAGCAAGTGACAATTTCACTGCACTAGTTTGCATGTGCTCCCCACAAAAGCCCAGTGGGCGGAAGGCTGTGAACTGTAGTTATCAACTTTTCACATTAGGGCAGTAAAGTTTGGTATGCTCCAACACTCCAGATTCTCACTGATTGTTTTGGTTGGAGCTAGCATCTACTGAGACTCAAAAAGCACTACCCATAAAAGCAAAGAATTGATTAAATTGAATTTCATCAAAATGAGAAACTGCTGCTTATGAAAAGACATTGTAAAAAACATTAAAAGACACATCAGAGGCTGGGAGAAAATATTATCTATGTCCAAATCTTTATCTTCCTGAAATGGGCTTATATCCAGAACATATTAAAAAAACACTTAAAACTCAAAAATAAGAAGTTAAAAGATGAGCAAAAGATTTAAGCAGACATTTCACAAAAGAAGGTATACAAATGGTCAATAGACTGTTCTTCAGATACCCCAGGACCCCTTGGTCTTGAAGCCTTCACACTGGCCCATTTCTGCACCTGGAATGCTTTCCCCCAGATACCTGCATAAAGACAGGTCTAAATAATTTGAACAGATTCCTTGCTCATGCTCTTCAAAGGGTGCCTGGCTTCTTCCTGTTACTCTTGCTGGCCCACACCACGATCATTTCCTCTCCCTCTTGCCTACTGCCTGTCCTGGGGACAGCATGGCTGTGTTCAAGGTACTTGATGTGATAATCAGTTTCCTGGTATACATGCCTCCATATAGTTTCCTCCTACAACAAAGGGGTCTGGCCTGCAAAACCAACAAGATACTGTGGAAATGACTGCACATGACTTCCAAGGCTGAGTTATAAAAGACTCTGCTGCTGCCACCTGGCTCTCACGCTGGGGGAAGTCAGGCGCCATGTTGTGAGGATGCTCAAGGAGCCCTGGGGAGAGGTCTGTGTGGCCAGGAACAGAGGCTTCCTGCCCACACCCTGCATTAACTTGCCAGGCATGTGAGCAAGCCACCTTGTGAAGACCTTCCTGCCCCAGTGAAGCCTTCGGATGATGCAGCCCTGGCTGACATCCGACTGCAGCCTCATTGCAGATCCTGAACCAGGCCTAGCTAAGCCTCTCCTGAATTCTTGACCTATGGAAAGTATGTGAAATAATAAGTGTGTACTGTTTTAAGCTGTTAGGTTTGAGGGTGACTTGTAATGCAGCAATCAATAGCTAATACATGTGGGAGGGAATAAGTAGGCCCAATCTGGCGTGGGATCTAAGCCACATTCTGCCAACTATTTAGAAAATGCGTATTTCAACCCTACCCATTTATAGGTGTAAACTTATTACGTTTATCCCTCAGTTCTGAACCTGTAGAAAGGGGAGAAAGGAGGGAGTGAGGGGGGAGGTTGGGGAGAGCAGGTCAGAGTTATAGGTAGGGATACTTTGGGGAAAGAGAAATCCTGAAAAGATGATTTTTAAAAAGATTTAAGAAATTATGTGTGATATAACCCCCATTTCTGACCCCGCCCAAGAAACCGTCAGCAAAAATACATGTCACTGTTTAAACTGTTGGGTCAGGTGGGGAGCCCAGTCATGTGAAAATTGCAGACAGATGGGGGGCTGAAGCATGATTAGATCGTTTCCCCAAAGTTCACACCCAGAATGTGACAGAGCTGCTCACCCAATGGTTCTGGAAGGACAACCTCAAGCATATGCAGTGGAAAGCAAAAGGGGTGCAGGTCCATGAAAAGGACAAAGCTTTGCTGATTAACCGGTTTTTGAAGGCAAGGCTCATAGGACCTTTCTCTGCCCTCTCTGTCTGTTTTTCATTAAATCCAGAATGGACGAGTCTGGAACTCATGCTTCAAGACCAACTCTTAAAGCCTTATTTACTCTAAAAGCATCCTTGAGGGCCCCCAGGGGAAGAAAAGGGAGGAAACACCCAAAGATAAACAGCTGGCAGTCCTCACAGAACACCGGGGAGAGCGGCCCGCGGTTCAGACCCGCAACAGTGGTGGCCGGAGGAGCAGCTGTGTGCGGGCCGCTGCAGCTGGATAATGATTTTACCATCTTCTCCCATTCTGCCTTGGATCCCTGGCCGCCCCTGGCCAGTCAGAGTTAGAGTCCTTCGTCTGCTTTAGGAACGAGAACTGTGTGGGATATTCCCCCAAATAGATTCGGCAGAGACAGACAGGCCTAAATAATTTGAATAGGCGTAACGGGCGGGGCTGGCTCAGTCACGTTGTCAGCAGACCACAGCAAGAGGACTTTTATTTCCTGCCATGTGTGAGGCGGTGGAAGGGCATTTCCAGGGGGCCGAGCTCAGGGGTCTGCGGGCCTGGCACCCAAGGCCGGGTCTCTCCCGAATTCACGCCAACTCGCAGGAAATGGTGTTTGAGCAAAAGCGCCAAACAAACTGTTCGATAATCAGTTAAAAGATAAATCGCACAAAACAAACAACTGAGCCCCTGGAGGTTCCGAATCCTTCCTCCAAGAGAGCAAAAACAAAGAAAATTCCTAAATTACAAACAGGAGGGTCAGGCCTTCCAATTCCAGACCTTTGCATGTGTTAAGCAAAACCAAGAATAAGCAAGAAAATATGCTATTTGAATTGCGTTCAAAATGTCTTTTACAAGTGAAGCAAATTACTTCTGCATGTTCTGAGGCTCTGCAGAGAACAAATAGTGGCCTTTAATGGGTAAAATTACACAATTTGCTTTTAACAGTAAACCCAAAGCCGCGGTGGCTTCAGATAGCATCGCACTCCCGAGAGCTCCCTCCACGCAGCTCTACTCTTAGCAGTTTCTGAGCATTTTGGAGGGACGAAGTTGTCCCCACCCGGCGCAGCGTGGCGAGGAGGGGCCGGGAGTCCCTGGCGGGGACGCGGCCTGTTTCTTTCCTTGAACGTTCTGCTTCTGTTCCTCCCGCGCCGCCAGTTTCTGGGACGGGGTGGCTCTTTGGTTTGCCCCAGTGTAGGCTGGCGGGGCGCAGAGTCGTCCTGAGTTACAGATTTATGACCAGGCCCCCGGGGGTCCCGCCCCCTAAAGATGGGTGCCAACTGCCCCGGGCGTCTCTTCGGCGAGGGGAGCCCACCCCGAGGTTTGGCTGTACGCCCCCAAGGCTCCACCTTTGGGGCCAAGCGTCCCGAGGAGCAGGCCCGAGGGAGGGAGCGGGAGGCACGTCCGGGGACTGAGCTGCTGCCCCCGGTCCCGGCCCCCAGCTGCCCGCGCGCCCCGCCCGCCGCAGGCGTGTCCCTCCGGCAGGGGGCGCCGGCGCCGACCTCGCTCTGCCCATCGGGGCGGGCGAGCCTGGGACCCTGCCTCCCTGCTCGCCCGCGCCCGCCCCCCGCGCTTGTCCAGGCGGCCGGAGCCGAGAGGCGCATCCCGGCCGGGAGAGGAGGAGGACCACGAGTTGCTCGAAAGGGACCAACTCGCAAAGTGCCCAGGAGAAAGGGCAGCGGACGCGCGGCCGACAGGGGTGGTGGCGCCCGGACCCCGCGCCGCGCCGGTCCCAGCGCCCCGGCCCCTACGGCCCGCGGCATGGCCCGGGGCTTGGCGCTGCCGTTGCTGTGCGTCCCATCCGTCTGGGCGGCCGCCGCTCTCCTGCTCTGCGTGTCCGGGACCTCAGGTAGGACCAGCCGGTCCGCGCCTGCCCTGGCGCACCTCCTCCGTGCGCGAGTACGGGGCTCGCGGCTCGTGCGTGTTTCCCTTCCTTCGTGATTCTGCCCTGGCCGCCGCGCCGGCGCCGCTGCTCCCGAGAGAGGGGCGCCTGACTGGGCCCCTCCGCACCCGCCTCGGCCCCGTTCCCCTGCCCGCGCCCCGCCGCGCGAGGCTGCTTTCAATAAGGCGCGCTCTGGGGACGGCTAAGTGTTTCCAGAGGCCGGGGCGGGCGGCGCCGGCGCCCGCGGGGAGCCCCTAGCCGGGGGTTTATGAGGGTCATGAGTGTGAATGCGGCCGGGCCCCGTGTCCGCAGACGTGTCCGAGGTTCTCAGCACCTTGACTCGGCCCTGCTCCCCGAGGTTCCCTTCCAGGGCTCCTGGCCCGCGGCGCCCCCCTCTGCGCCGAGGTCTCCCCAGGGCGGGCGCCGCGGTGGGACGAGGCTCGGGGAAGGGGGCTCCCTATCCCCGCCGCTTGGTTGAAAGGGGATTTAGCTTCCCTTTTGTTGGCCCCTCACCCCCTCCCCCACCGCCGGGAGGTGGCCGAAGCGGCATTTCCTGTGCCTGGGGTCCCCGGGCGGCCTTTCGGCTGATGGGGACCTGGCCTCCTTCGGGCAGGCTGGAGGGGCGGGCCCGGCTCCCGGGTGGCGTTTTCCTCGAGGGTCGAGCGATCTTGGGCGGCGTGGACCCCGGGGCGCCCAAGAGCTGCCGCCAGGTTCTGGGGGAACCTGGGGGGACCGGCCTAGGGGGCCAAGCCGTCCCGATCCCCGGGGCACCCCTGGCCTGCACCCCTCGCCAGATTCCCGCACCCTACCGCGGCGGGGGAAGGCGGCGGGGCCTCCAGGTTTGGAGGCTGAGGGGGTTCGTCCCAGAAATCCGTGAGCCTCCCCTTACACGTGAGTGGGTCTCAGTGTCTCCACTCCACGTATTGCTTCCTCCCCCCCACCCCCCGCTCCATTTCTGCAGGAAGGTGAGAGTTAGGCAACAGGCGCGAGAAGGGGGCTCAGCTCTTCTCGTATCCTGCTGCCAGCTGCGCGCTCCAGGGACCAGTCCTCAGATTTAGGAATGCTGGGCAGCCTTTCCTGGGGGGCGTTTGGGTTTAAGCAAGGGCCGATTACGTCACACGTCCCTTGTTACTTGATTTGGGAAAGGGGTTTGCATTTATGTCGCTGCTCCTTAAAGCATAAGCCGCTCAGGGTGCAATGTGCAATGGTAGGTAAACCAGACCTTCTAAGTCAGTCTTTGGGGTTTTAACAACATCCCTGTGGATTTCTGAACCCCTCACCCCGCTAGAATCCCTCTCGCCTTTCGAGTCTGGGGATGCATTTGCTGCGCTGTGGGAGGGGAAAGAGGGGGCTTATCCTGGCGACTCGACGTGCTTTTGCACAGCGTTTGCGTGGTGGCCTCGTGGGGGTTAATTGCCCTGCAAAAGCCTACCTCGTAAACTTATGCCTGGCGGCGGTTTAAGTTGCATTTGTCAGGGAAGAGTTGGAGGTGGGTGATGTGAGAAAAGGTGATGGGTCTGTTGCTTAAATAAAGGTTGTAAGAAGACTGGAAAGACTGCTCGCATTTTAAAAGCGCAGAGTAGTTTAAACATTGCCGTCGTTTACAGTCGAGTTTAAGAAATCTCTGAGGAACGAAGCCATCCAATATCATTTTCATTAATTTTTGAACCCTGTGTGGAGGTAATTTTCTTTTTCCAGTAAAATAATAGTAATCTCTATAGGGGAGGGAGTAGGGAAGCTGTTTATAATTCTTTTCCTTCTGGAATGCTAGGCTAGCTGGAAATTCAAAGAATATGATCATATTCAAAACTATGAATACAATTTTATGATTACAGGAGATTCGAGTGTTTGGCATCTTTTCTGCTGTAAAGAAGAATCCCTGTAATTTGAGTGTATTTTATACACAAAACATAAGTTACTATGTAAAAACATGGAAAAGTTATTCTAAAAGGATTTATAAGTTCTACATTTTTATAGAAGACTCTGTTCCTTAACGAGACAAATACCTGATTTGGGACCGTGTGCCCCGCCTGAGTAGGTTAGGCTGGGAGTTTTGGGGTCCCCCACCCCAATTTTGACAGTGCAGTGTTTACTTCTGGCCCAGATCCCTGGAGTGATGGTGGTAATAAATAATGATAGTGATCCATTTGGAAGTAAGTAAATGAAAACATCTTGAATAAGAAGACTTTATGGAAAAAGAAAAGTTTTTATATACTCTATAGTAAGGAAGCATGTTTTTCTTATTATGGCTGTGTACTAAGCAAAGAAGAATCACACATTTGAAAATTTTCAATGTTTAACAGTGAGAGCAAGTTTAACCCTCACGTCTACTTGATAAAAATGCCATCTGGAGAAAATGACCACCACTGACCCTGTGTAACGTTCCTGTGAGCTGCTGTGCTAAACTGTTTATAAAAATGGCGTTAGGTGACCGAGGGGCTCTAGTCAGTGAGGCTGAACTCTTGATTAGTAAAGCAAGTCATAGTTAGAAAACTTAACAAGAAATCTGCTTAATATTTTGCAAGCAGAAAAGCAACATGGGTTTAAAATGGTGCGTTTACCAAGAGTAGTTTTTGGTGAGAGTGATCTGCAGATTTACGAGGCAATGTGAAATAACATTTGTATTATTATTGCTAAACCGTTTTTGTATTGTTTGGTCAAAATACCGCCGTAATTATTGTTTGTATGTCAGTCTCTGTTATGGTGTGATTTGTAGTGAATTACTTGTTCCCTGAGAACGTTTTGTCTCTTTAGCCTCGGTTTAACCTCTGAGACATTTAAGCCTGGCAGAGTTTGGGTTTAATGCCTATCCTTTGGAATCTTTTTCTGAGATCAATGGGATAGAAATGCCGGAGTAGGGGAACAGCCCGTCTGACAGGTAGGGAAGATTAATCCCCTAAAGGGGGATTTCTAAAGCAAGGTTTCAGCCAGAGAAGTGGCGCTCCTTTAAAATGCATTCCACGGGAGGCCAGGATGTGGAAAGTTATCATTATCATTGAAATGGAAACTGGGTGTGAAAGCCTTGGCCTCCCTAATCTGCAGAACTCTTGACTACTCTGATTAAAAAGTGTAGGAAATTTGTGTACTCTGTAACTCTTTTCCCAGGGAGAGCTGTAATTATACAATTCCAAGTTGTCAGGGAAAAGAAAGTGGGCTACTGTTATCTGAACCCATCTTCTAAAATGCTCGTTGATGTCAGGGGCCTTTTGGTGTTTATCTCGTCCATTCCCTGGGAACCTGGAGGGGAACCGGCAGCATCCTGTGCTTACCACCTGGAGAAGGGCTGGGCTGCGGACCTTTGGGTTTACCCTGCTGTGCCCTACGGGGAGCTCCCTATGGGCTGTGACATATTTCTGTTCATGGTGAAGAAAGTTGTCATTAAGATATTTTCTTCTTTGGGGACCTGTGGTGACTGCCAGGTGGACTCCATGAATACCATACGTGGAAGGTGTCAAAAGCAGAGTAACCAGGGGGGATTTGCTTTGCAGAGGAAGCGTTACCGGTTAAGTCTGGATTTTCCATGGCCAATAGTAGTTTCGTGAAAGGACAGTTGGGCTGAAAGGACTGGTTTTGAAAACATCGCTTCTCAGTGACTCTGGGTTCTTTGGTTTTGTATTGTTGGACTGCATCACTGTAACAGAAACACTAGGAGTTCGGTGGGTAGCGCGGGCTTCTTGAGTTTTGAAGTAAAAATCTAAGCAACAAGAGTAGCTCTGGCTCACTAATTATGGCTGCAACTGGCTGGGGTTTGTACCAGCCTCCTTTTTCTAGTATGTATTTATTTGGTTTTGCCGAGGAGCTTGCCAAGTTGGAAATGAGGGTGGGACAGCTCTGCTTGCATGTGCTGTTGTCTAAAATACGTCTGGGGTGTGATCTGTTTAAAATCATATTAGCAGAGTGGCCAAGGAATTGTTGAACATTAGGAAGGCTTTTCAAAAATAAGGAATTGTGTCGGTGTGGTTTGTGTTATTTTGGGGATTTCTGGGTTTTTTTTTTTTCCCTCAAGTTCTATCTCTGAAAGAACCAAAAAAAACAAAATCAAAAGCCAAAGGGAAGGAAATAATTACAGAAAAATTTAGCCTAATTAGACTAAGTGGCTTGTCCTCCAGAAAGTCTTAAGTTCCAGTGGGATGTGGTGTGTGTGTCTTTAATTGTCACTGGAATGAGCTTCAGTAAGCACTCTGTCACTTTTGAGATGTTATCCTGGGAGAATGTGGCTGCTTCTTCAAATCCTCCTGGAGTGGGGGAGGGTTTTCCCCAAGTCCCCAAAGCTGCCAGCCTAATAGTTTCCACACACCCAGTGCCCTCCTGGAGGGCTAGTTAACCCAGCGCGCACTTAAATGACAGAAATCCTCATGGTAGACTTGTGCTGTGGAGTATAGTAGCCGCTAGGCACATGCAGCTATCTAGGTTAAAATTAATTAAACTGAACTGAACCGAAAGATTCATTTCCTCCACCGCACCAGCTGCATTTCAGTGGCCGCGTGTGGCGGCGGCTCAGATGGCCCAGGTACGTAGAGGACATTTCCAGCATTGCAGGAAGCTCTGTGGGCCACTCTCCTGTTTGTCCAGGGTCTGTGTGTTGGTCACTGTTGCTTCAGGAACAGTGTTGTGGAGTCCAGAGCCAAAGAGGAGCTTCGCCTTGTTTGCTTAGAGTTCTGTTTGTTGACTGTGGGAGATTTGAAGGCAAAAATGAAATGGATTGACTCTAATCGGTGGAACTAGAGGGCCCTGCCCCAAGAGGGGCTTAGCAGAGGTGTGATGATGACCAAGGCAGCAAAACCTTAGCGTATATGCTTGCATACTGCACAGTGCTGATATGAGGGAAATGTTAGCTTTAAAGAATTTGCATGTGAGGGGCTAAACGAGATTATGTGAACACGTGTGTGCACACTCACGTATGTGTTCGCGTGTGTTTGGGAGAGGGCACACCATGGCTTCAGTGCCATTAAAAAAGCACATGCAATGGTGATAGTGACGACTGTTTCCTCAAATTAGGCTGTCTGACGAAATGGGAGATCTTCAAGTGGTGAAAGGAAACAAATGTCACTGGAAGAAGGTTTAAAGTGCAGATTCAAAAGAATCCCAGCACAAGAAAGGCGAAGGAAACCCGCCCCGTGCCTGGCACATTGGGGGCATGCAAAAGCAGTTTCCCACGTGGGGAACGAAATCACAGTAGGGGAGGAAGAGGGAATGGGGAGATGACATCTGAGGCCATACTTACGGACGAATTCACAGTCCAATCTGAACTGAGTCTTACATGCATCAGATATGATTTGCCAAAGACTTCCTGGAGCAAGCATATCTGTGATAACGCCTGTTAGCGGCCAACCCTCGCAAGATCTTCTCCTTTACCTCTGGTAACCCGCCATGTGGGATGTGGTGGAATGTGTTTGTGGAATGTGTTTGCAGACCGGAAAGGTCTGAGAGAGGAGGGCAGATGTGGGAAGAGGCAGTAGGAACCAAGAGCAGCCAGAGCACCGTCCACAGAGAAGGGGAAATCGTGTGGAGTCAAGAGTCTGAGGATCTTAGCTCCCAGGCAAATGCAGGATGTGATGCCATAAGCAGGGCAAGGCATGGCGAGCTGCAGCCACGTTTTTGGAGGATAATTTGGCAGCAGCCGGGGGTGGGGGTGGGAAAGCTAAGAGGGTAGTGGTTGCACCCAAGAAAGGAGGTGCATGAAGAATCAAGGGGCTTGGTCTTGGATTTGTTGGGGGAATTCCCAGGAATTCCTGGGAGGAGCATCCTGGGAGAAAACTGATGCAGAAGGGAAAGTTCAGTCATTCCTTAGGGGTCTGGAGCAGGGATGCACACAACATTTTGGCTCCTGGAAGACAATGGGCATTGGGAAGGAGAATGAGTAGGATTTGTGGGATGATGAGGAATTGAGTGAGGACTTAAGAGTTCCATCTAAAATAGGGAGCAGCCCACAAATGAATGGCAAAACGGGTGTAGGAAGGGAGTGAGGGGTCACAGGCTGAGAATGCTTTTAGGCACAACCTCTGGGTCATATTCAGTTAAGTGTCCACCTTGCTGTCCTTTTGTAGGACGTTATTTTATGTTTTCAACTCTTATAGAACATTTGGAAATAACATATGGAAATTGGGAATTTTCCTCCCAACAGTGAAATAACTCCCAGGTCACCATAGTCTTTGTTTAACATTGGATACGTTTCTAGAGGAGCTTAAAGTCTACAGGAAGAGTGGTGACAAGGGGGGGCTCTGTCTTAAGTGAACATGAGATGTGGAGGGAGGGCAGGAGTGGAGGGACTGGCTGGTTGTGCATCTGCTTATTTTGCAAAAAGAAACACGGAAAGGGGAAACCATAAAGTGACACCTCAGATCTTTTCTTAATTAAGGGAAAATATGCATAAAAGAGACCTTTTAAGCCATTTTTAAGTGTACAGTTCACTAGCATTAAGTATCTTCACACTGTTGTGCCACCGTTGCTACCATCCATCTCCAGAACTGTTTTCATTCCCCAGACTGAAACTCTGCCCCCATTCAACAACAACTCCCCATTCCCTCTTCCAGCCCTGGCAGTCACCATTCTACTTTCCATCTCTATGAATTTGACTATTATAGTATCTCAAATAAATGGAATTATATCATTTGTCCTTTTGTAACTGTCTTCTTTCACTTAACATAGTCTTTTCAAGGTTCATCTGTATTGTAACATGTGTTACTACTTTTTTTAAGGCTGAATAATACTCCATTATACACACACGTGTGCATACATACCATGCATATACCACATTCTGTTTTTCAGCTTTTTCTGTCTTTCGGTGGACATTTGGGTTGTTTCCTCCTTTTGGCTCTTGTGAATAGTGCTGTTATGAACATGGTACACAGATATCTGTTCAAGTCCTTGCTTTCAGTTCTTTTGGATGTACACCCAGAAGTGGAATTGCTGGATCATATGGTCGTTCTATGTTTAACTTTTTGGGTAACCGGCATACTGTCAACATTTGTTATTTTCTGTTTTATTGATAACAGTCATCAAAATGAGTGTGAAGTGGTTTTAATCTCATTGTGGTTTTGATTTGCATTTTTCTAATGATTAGTGACGTTGAGCATTTTTTCATGTCATTTGTATACATTTCATGGCCATTTGTATATCTTCTTTGGATATGTCTGTTCAAATCCTTTGCTCATTTTTTAATCATATTGTTTGGGTTGTCTTGGTTGAGTTGTAGGAGTTCTATGTGTTCTAGATATTAACTCCTTATCAGATATATGATTTACACATATTTTCTTCCATTCTGTGGGTTGCTTTTACACTCTGTTGATAATGTCTTTTGATGCACAAAAGTTTTTAATTTTAATGAATCAATTTATGTTTTCTTTTTTTTTTGGTTTTACCTGTGGTTTTGGTGTCATATCCAGGAAATCATTGCTAAGGTCAATGTCATGAAGCTTTTCCACTATGCTTTTTTTCTGAAAGTTTTTAGTTTTAGCTTTTTTTAGGTCCTTGATCCATTTGGAGTTAATTTTTATAGATGGTGTAAGGTAAGGGTCCAGCTTCATTATTTTGAATGTAGACATACAGTTTTCCCAGCACCCTTTGTTGAAAAGTTTGTTCTTTATTCATTGAATAGTCTTGGATCCTTGTCATTTGCTACATATGTAGAGTTTATTTCTGGGCTCTCTATTCCATTGGTCTATGTGTCTGCTCTTAAGCCAGTGTTTTGATTATTGCAGCTTTGTAGTATGTTTTGAGATCAGGAAGTATGAGTGTTCCAACTTTGTTTTTTGAGATCAGGAAGTATGAGTGTTCCAACTTCGTTTTCTTTTTCTAGACTGTTTTGGCTATTTGGGATCCCTTGAAATTCCATATGAATTTTAGGATAGATTTTCTATTTCTACAAAAAGCGTCACTGGGATTTTGATAAAGATTGCACTGAATCTGTACATTGCTTTGGATAGTACGGACCTCTTAACAAGTCTTCTAGTCCACAAACACAGGCTGTCTTTCCTTTTATTTAGATGTTCTTTAATTTCTCTCAACAATTTTTCAGTGTACAAGTCTTTTATCCACTTGATTGAATTTATTCTTAGTATTTTATTCTTTTTGATGCTTTGTGGATGGAAATGCTTTCTTAATTTCATTTTTGGATTGATTTTTTTTAGTGTATAATAGTGCAGCTGATTTTTGCCTGTTGATTTTGTATCCTGCAAATTAGTTTAATTAGTTCAAATAGATTAGTTTAAATAGTTTAATTAGCTTAAATTAGTTTAAATAGTTTAATTAGCTCAAATAGAATTTTTGTGTATCTGTATGTAGGATCATGCCATCTGTGAACAGAGATAATTTTACTTCTTTCTTTCCAACTTTGGATGCCTTTATTTCTTTTTAAATTTTTGTCTAATTGCTCTATCTAGAACTTCCAATATTATATTTAATAGAAGTGGTGAAAGCAGACATCCTTGTCTTGTTCCTGATCTTAGAGAAAAAGCTTTCAGTTTTTCACCATTGAGTATGAAGTTAGCTGTAGGCTTATCATATATGGCCCTTACTATGTTAAGATAGTTTCTTTCCATTCTTAGTTCATTCTGACATATTTTTGTATGAACATGTTAATGTTCTACATGTTCAAAAAATAAAATTAAATCACTGAAAATGGCAGGAAACTAAAGCTGAATACAAACAAGTAAGTACAACTATAAAAGAAACCTGTTGGGTGGGCCAAGAAGTGCCTTCGGTTTTTTAAGTAAAAATAAAGGACACATTTTTCATTTTCACCAAGAACTTTATTGAACAGCACATTCACCCTTTTGTTCCACTACCATCTGCCATTTTTCAGGCAACTTCATAATTCCATCTTCCCAAAACTTTTTATCTTTTTGAGCAAAGAACTGTTCCAGGTGCCTTTTACAGCCTTCCAGGGAATTGAAATTTTTTCCATTAAGAGAACTTTGTAAAGACTGAAATAAATGGAAATCCAAAGGTGCAATGTCTGATGAATACAGCAGATGAATCAAAACTTCCAGCCAAGCTGTAACAGTTTTTGCCTGGTCATCAAAGAAACATGGGGTCTTACATTATCCTGATGGAAAATTTTTTTTTTTGACTAATTCTGGATGCTTTTCGTGGAGTGCCACTTTCAGTTGGTCTGATTGGGAGCAGTACTTGTTGGAATTAATCGTTTGGTTTTCCGGAAGGAGCTCATAATAGAGGACTCCCTTCCAATCCCACCAGAAACACAACATCACCTTCTTTGGATGAAGACTGGCCTTTGGTGTGGTTGGTGGTGGTTCATTTCTCTTGCCTCATGATCTCTTCTGTTCCATGTTGTTGTACAGTATGTACTTTTCATCGCCTGTCACAATTTGTTTCAAAAACAGAACATTTTCATTACGTTTAAGTAGAGAATCGCATGGGGAAATACGGTCAAGAAGGTTTTTTTCACTTAACTTATGTGGAACACAAACATCAAAGTGATTCACATAACCAAGCTGGTGCAAATGATTTTCAATGCCGGATTTGGATATTTTGAGTATGTTGGCTATTTCCCGAGTGGTATAACATTCATTGTTCTCAGTTTATGTCTCGATTTGGTCACCATCAACTTCAGCTGGTCCAGTTGACCGTGGAGCATTGTCCAGCGAGAAATCTGCAGCACGAAACTTCGCAAACCACTTTTGACACATTTGATCAGTCACAGCACCTTCTCCATACACTTCACAAATCTTTTTTTGCATTTCAGTTGCATTTTTACCTGTCTTGAAATAATAAAGCAGGGACTTCCCTGGTGGTCCAGTGGTAAAGAATCCACCTTTCAATGCAGGGGACACGGGTTCCATCCCTGGTCGGGGAACTAATATCCCACATGCTGCGGGGCAACTAAGCGTGCTTACCACAACTACTGAGCTCGCACACGTCAACTAGAGAGCCCGTGTGCCACAGACTACAGAGCCTATGTGCTCTGGAGCCTGTGCCACAACTAGAGAAGAGAAAACCCGCATGCCACAGCTAGAGAGAAGTCTGTACGCCTCAACGAAGATCCCACGTGCTGAAAGGAAGATAGGGCCAGGATAGGTAAAAATATAAGATGAGCCAGGAGCGTAATCTTATGATAGAAAGTGAACAGAAACAATGGGAACATATCAAATGTACAGTTGCCAGCTTGGAGGCATTCCAGCGGTCAAATCTCCAACAGGTTAAGCGTCAAATAAATAAGGACAAGCATGGATTATACGTGGAACAAAATAGGAATCTATGATTCAACACCGATAAGTAAATAAGTACAATTGCCCCTCTGTATCTGTGGATTCTGCATCCTCGAATTCAACCAACCATGGATCAAAAATATTTAAAAAATTCTAGAAAGTTCCAAAAAGCAGAACCTGCATTTTCTGCACACTGGCAACTATTTACATAGCATTTACATTGTATTTACAGCCTTTTACATAACATCTGCATTGTATCAGTTGTTATAAGTCATCTAGACATGATGTAAAGTATACGGGAGGATGTGTGTGTAGGTAATATGCAAATTCTACTGCCATTTTATATAAAGGACTTGAGCATCCTTGGATTTTGGTATTTGCAGGGGGCTGGGGGTAGTGGGGTGGCCCTGGAACAATCCCTCACAGATACTGAGAGACAACTATATAGTTAAATACATGCATTATTTTCCTAGGGCCGCTGTAATAAAGTACTACAAACTGGGTGACTTAAAACAACAAAAATTGTTTTTCTCACAGTTTTGGAGCCTGCAAGTCCAAAATCAAGGTGTCAGCAGTCCATGCTCCCTCCGAAGGCCCTGAGGGAGAATCCTTTTTTCCCTCTTTCAGTTCCTGGTGGCTCCCATTGTCCCTTGGCTGTGGCAGCATCACTCCAATCTCTACACCATCTTCACATGCCCTTCTTTCCTAGATGTCTCTCTGTGTCCATTCCTCTTCTTATAAGGGACAGCAGTTATTGGATTTAGGCCCACTTTAAATCCAGGATGATTTCATCTTGAGATCCTTAACTCATTACTTCTGCAAAAACTATTTTCAAATAAGGTCACATTTGAAGTTTTGGATGGATATGAATTTTGGGGGACACTATTTAACCCACTACATTACATAAATGAACAGAATAGAGAGGGAACAGAGGGTACTTCCATACAGTAAAATGCAGGCTAATAAAATTGAGGTGACTTTAAAAAATTATGATTTGCAGCAATAATTGTGCAAATTGATTTGGGCGATGAATGTTGAATGCAATTAAATGGGGCCATGTTTGATGGGGAGCAGGGAATGTCCATGGCTCAGAGTATTTCCCCACAGAGCCTTTATTTGCAAGGGGACAATTAGCAGCTACAGACTGGAGAAAGCAGACGTCATCTAACTCTGTGACCAAGGCTTACATCACCACTGTGGGCAGGTGGACATAGTCCTTCCAACAAGGGCATTGATTAGCCTGCATTCCAGCTGGGGATGCAGAACCTGAGTCTCATGGTGACAAAAACCAGCAAGCCCGGGCTTCCCTGGTGGCACAGTGGTTGAGAATCTGCCTGCTAATGCAGGGGACACGGGTTCGAGCCCTGGTCTGGGAGGATCCCACATGCCGCGGAGTAACTAGGCCCGTGAGCCATGGCCGCTGAGCCTGCGCGTCTGGAGCTTGTGCTCCGCAACGAGAGGCGGCGATAGTGAGAGGCCTGTGCACCACGATGAAGAGTGGCCCCCGCTTGCCACAACTAGATAAAGCCCTCACACAGAAACGACAACGCAACACAGCAAAAATAAATAAATTAATTAATAAACTCCTACCCCCAACATCAAAAAAAAAAGAAAGAAAAGTTAACTCTACAGGCAAGAAAAACCAATCCTTCCTCAAAAAAAAAAAAAAAAAAAAAACCCCAGCAAGCCCAAATGGAGGGGCATTTTATTAAACAACTGGCCTGTAGTAGAAAACCTCAGTGTCGTGAAGGGAAAAAAACAGCCAAGAAACAGGTCCAGCTTAAAGGAGACGACAGGAGGAGACAAGTAAATGCAGAGTGTGATTCTGGACAGGACTGGGTTAGAGTGAAAACTGATGTGCACATCATTGGAACCTCTGATGAAATTGGAATATGGAGGTAAAGTATTTAAAAGTGTTGTCAAAGTTCACTTTCCTGAGTTTGCCAATTTACGGAGATACCGTAAGAGGACATCTTTGGTCTTAGGAAGTATGTACTCAGTGTTAAGGGGTAAAAAGCATGATGTCTGCAACCTACTCTCAGACAGTTCAGAATAAAAAAACAGTGTGACTATGGAGACAGAAAAGTGAAGTATATGGGTGAAATGTGAAAAATAAGTGAATCTGGGTAATGAGTATGGAGCAGTTTCATGTATGAATCTTCCAACTTTTAGGTAAATTTGAAATTATTTCAAAATAAAGGACTAAAATCATGTTAATTGATACAAATGTATGACTGTAGCCAGTGGAATCAACAATAGAGTTGAGCATATTCTCTTAAGAGAAAGACTCAAATAGTTATAATTTTATGGGAAATGGTGTCAGACCTCATCCAGGGATGGGGCAGGGCAGGTTCCATGTGCCTTTCAGGCCAGACAGAGTTTCATCAAGGAATGAAGACAATTATAGGACAGATGAGGGGGTCTGTATCCAGAATACATAAAGAAGTCATAAATAAAGAAAGTAAATGTTCCAGTTAAAAGAGGGACACAGAGTACAGCAGGCAGTTTGCAGAAAAACAAATACAAACAGCCCAAAACTTAAGAGTTTGGCCTTAGGATTCAAGAAAATGCAAATTATGAGGCAGTTATCCCAATGTTCTTCTGACTGAGCTTTGCCTGAAGTCAGAAGTGGGTATTAAGTAGCAGGTTAGTAATGATGCGGAGAGGGTGGGTGGCACAGTGGTGTGTAAGTTACCACTTTGAGGGCTGTGTGACATTTAAAATACACATATTCTGTGGTCTGCTCTAAAAAAATACATGCATGCCTGGGAGGCATCCTGTTCACAGCTCCACCATTTCTAATAGTGAAAGTTGGAAATATCAACATGCCTTTTAATGGGAGCCAAATAATCGAACCGGCACCATGTCTCAATTGTGGATTATTGTACAGTGGCTAAAATGAAGTTGGAAATCTGTGGATGTCAACGGAGGGAGAGTTCAAAGCAAGATTCTGGATAAGGAGAAAATCAAGTTGCACAGGGATATGTGCTGCATGGGATTGATCTAAAAATCCCACCTCCCTCCCCCATTTTTGCAGATATAACGGTCTCTAGAATAAGGTCTCCAATCTACACGTCAGACTGACAACAGTGGTTACCCTGGGAGAGATGGGAAGACATAGGAATCTTCAGGATCTTTGATTCCATCATATCTCCTGTGCTAGGGATTACTTTACTGGATCCTGTCTTTTAGCTCCTGGGGGATGACATTCATGTCTACACATTTAGATACATTAGCAGGAACGGTTACACAATGACCTCCTCCCTCCCATCATCTTTCCCTTTGCTTTGTGAAAAGTTCTTGTCCAGCTCTGGCTAGAGGGAAAGGTGAAGGAAAAACATGGAAAGTCAGTTTGTTGAGGAGATTGTGGAAGTTCGTAGGTAATTCATAAGCTCTTCAGGGGTGCATCTTGATCTTTGGGGTGTTCTATGAGCGGGTAAAGAAATGGAAGTTTGGGGATGCAGGAAACTCACGTCAGTTAGTTCTCTGAGTTGTCAGATTCTCTTGGCTTTACAAATATTTGATCCAAATTCCATCCTGAACATATTTAACGGTTTTAGAGCTGTCACGAAGAATACCCCTAAGGTTGCTTCATACCAGCCCCGTGGTGTGTCAGTGGGCATCTTTGGGTCTGCTTGTTTTGGTGCAGATAGGAGCAGCCATCTCTGTTTAAGCCTAGAATCCTAAGTTTGCTCCGAGCACTGCTGAAATACTTTTCCTTTGTGTAAATGCCCACAAGAGTGAGAATTTTCTTGATATTCTGAAACTAAAGCAAAACACAAGAAATATAAAAGGACGTTGAGGTAGAAATATGATTGGAGCTGTCTTTCAAAATGTACAGTTTCAAGTTTTTATGGCTATTAAGATGAAGTTCGTTGCTTTCACTTAGTGACTGTATTATAAAGAGAATATTATACAGTTACAGGTTGAATAGTGTTTCCCCCCCAAAAGATACAGTGTTGGAGTCCTAACCCCCAGTACTTCAGAATGTGACCTTATTTGGAGATAGGGTCTTTACAGAGGTAACCAAGTTAAATTGAGGTCATTAGGGTGGGCCCTAATCCAATATGACTGGTATCCTTATAAAAAGAGGAAATTTGGACACAGCCCTACGTACACAGAGGGAAGACCATGTGAGGACACAGGCAGAAGGTGGCTGTCTGCAAGCCAAGGAGAGAGCCCTCAGGAGAAACAACCCTGCCCGCACCTTAATCTTAGACTTCCAGCCTCCAGAACTGTGGGAAGATGAATGTCTGTAGTTTAAGCCCCCTAGCCTGTGGTGCTTTGTTAAGGCAGGCTGAGCTGACTCATACATACACATCTGCACTTACCTGCGTGCTAATCAAGTACGGCTTTCTATTGATTTTCTTTTCGGAGCATCTGCATTGGAATTTATTTGATAAAAATGTTCCACTGCTAACGGACACTCCTGTCAATGAGCCCATCGCGCCTGGGGTGGTAGCTAACTGGCTTGACCCCACAACTGGTTAGTATTGTGGTCAGGAGTCAGTGTTACCAGGCCCAGCATGGACTGCAGTCAGGGTGCCTCTCTATGCCTATGGCCTGACTCAGGCGAGTCCCTTGGCATCAGAGGGCAAGTCCACTTCCTGGAAAGCTTGTTGTCTGGGGCTGCTGCTCTGGACAGCGCTGCGGCCAGGCCTGTGTGGCCTCTGGAGCACCTCTGTGTAACCAGCCCTGTGTCCAGGCCTGCTCTGTGGACGTCACTGGTCCCCTTCACCTTCCTCCAGCTGCTGGCCTGGCTGTCAAGAGAGGCTTTAATGGGGACCTCCTGGAGGTCAGAGCAGAGAGAGGTGGCCCGTTGAGGCCCTGAGATGCGAGGCACCCATCCTTTGTTTCCCTTGGGGGAACCTGGGTAACAGTGAAAACAAAATTCAACAAAAGCATACATCCTCAGGCACCGGGATGGTGTGGCTGTCAGCATGTGTGATTTATCTGGCCTGGAAGCCTTTGAAGCAGGAGGTGATTGGACTCCCTGAAGGCTGGCCCCGTGGGAAGGGCCTGGAAGTGCCAAATGGAGAGGAAGGAGCAAGTGGGTCCAGAGGGCTGGTGAGGGAGGGAGCCCTTGGAAGTGTATTTCTCTGTCCTTCGGATCAGAGGCTCCTTCCTTCACCCTTGTCCTGTTCCAGAGCACAGGGGTAGCTCTGGAGGCTGCAGGAAGATCCTGTGGACAGAAAAAAGCGTTGACTTTGTGCTGGCCCTAAACTCTGAAAACTTTGCCAAGGGGGACCCCCAGGCTGCTCCCCAGTAGCTTTTTGGAGACCCCAGACAGGGGCGCAGCGGGATGAGGCCAGCTGCTTCCCGGAGAGGCACCTGGTGTAGGCACCGTTGGGTGTTGGGGGGGGCACGCATGGAGCTGTGCAGAGGATGAGAGTTAGCAATGAGCACACGTAGGGGTGTCAGCCCGCACCAAGTGGCTGCTGGGGCTTCTGACCGGAAGGCAGCTTTATAAGAAGGAGCCCAGAGGATGCCTTCTTGAGTGGAAACAAGAGGTGTAATTCTGATATAACCTTCTGATTGTATCAGTAATGGTCATGCACATAATTGTTTCATTGTGAAGATTCAGCTAGCTTTTTTGACGTGTACATACTAGGTTTCCTTCACTATTTGCTAACTTCAGTATGTCTTTCTCATTTTATTTTAGAAGAAGGAAAATCCTTTGTTTAGCAAGGCAGAGAGAGCCCAGGCACGGTTAACCTCTAATTAGTGAAGTGTTTTCAGAGTTCAGATAAGGTTCACCTACATTTTTTTTTTTTTTTGGCTACTCTAAACTTTGAGCCCATTTATTTTCTTTCTTTAAAAAAAAAATAATAATTAAGAAAAAACCCCAAAATAGTCACGTTTCTTCTAGTTGACTAACCACAAATTTCTATGGGGTCTAAAAGCCAAGCTGATTCAAAACAAAACAAAGGGAACGAGGGAAAGCCAAGTATGGGTATAAGTAGATCTGCCTGGGATTAAGTTTTTAAAAATGCTCTTTATAATTCCTTTTTTCCCCATCGGTGGAATGGGGCCTGCCCTGAGTTTTGGGTGTGTGTGGGGCGTGGGGTGTCCTCAGGATATTGAGGGAACTTTGGCTTCGGCCCAATTGTCTTTTTATAATTGAAGGTATTTATTCAAAAAATCACTATGTGAAAACTCCCACAAAACAATACTATATACTTTCTATCTTTTCTGTGAGCAAATACTTATAAGAGGGCCCTCCTGGCACTTGGATGTGATTCAAAGGGACTTCATGTAGCTTCCTCTGGGTTGTTTTCATTTTATTATTATTTTTTACATTAAAATTTTTTAATTGGCCCCGCCGCGCCACGCTGCGTGGCTTGTGGGGATCTTAGCTCCCTGGCCAGGGATGGAACCCGGGCCCCCTGCAGAGGAAGTGTGGAGTCCTAACCACCGGACTTCCGGGGAATTCCCTATTTTCATTTTAAATCAGGGGAATGCATTTATTCCTTGATTAAGTAATAATCACGAAAAACAAAAAACAAAAAACCCAGTAACAAATGCTTATGGCTTGAAAAACAAAACTGAGAAGGTGTAAAATGAAAAGAGCCTGTCACTTCTCACCCTACCCCTGCCACTCTCTCCCCTGCAAAGGTCCCAGATAATCTCAGCCCACAGTCTTTGTACTTCTTTCCAGACATTTCCTAGGCTCATGTGCTTGTCGGTGCATCTCTCTTGTTAATTTTTTTTTTTAAATTGTGGTAAAAGGCACATAACATAAAAGCAACCATTTTGAAGTGCACAATTCAGTAGCATTTTGTACATTCACTTTATTGTGCAATCATCACCCATATCTAGTTCCAGAACACTTCCATCACCCCCTACTTTAGCAGTGACGCCTCACTCCCCTCCCTCAGTCTCTTGTAACCATTAACCTACTTATTGTCTCTCTGGATTTACCTATTCTGGAAATTTCATATAAACAGAATCATACATGCTGTGGCTTTGTATCTGGCTTCTTTCACTGAGCATAATGTTTCCAAGGCTCATCCTTGTCGTAGCATCCTTGATTTTTTTAAATATATATATATATATATATATTTAACATCTTTATTGGAGTATAATTGCTTTACAATGAATTTGTTTTTATATACAATGAAATTATACCATGCATACTGAACTGAGGTTTGGTGTTTTCACATAACAATAGTTCTTACAAATCTTTCCATCTTAGCGCACGCCGTGCCCCTCATTTTTAAAAATCTTTGCTAATATCTGTCATTTGGATACACATCATTAATTTCAATGGTCTCCTATGGATGGATACTTCTGATTTTTAGCTATTACAGAAAACAGTGCTGCAGGGAACATCTGTACATACATTTTTTGTTCTTCTATACTGTGTATCTGTAGAGTCAGTTCCCAGAAGTGAATTTTTTTTGTCCAAGGTATTGATATAGATTTTTGATAGATTCTACAAGGTTACGCTTCCAGAAGGTGGCAGCAATTTATGTGACAGCAAAAGTGTGTGAACTTCTCTGGTGTTTCCAAGCCCTGACCAACTCTGGAAATTATCAGGAATTTTAATCTTAGTAAGTCTTCAACAGGGAAATGGCATGTTAATTCTTTCTGTTGACATTTAAAAAATTGTCCATGAGGCTGAATGTTTACATAAGTCATTTATTCATTTTTTTTCTGGGAAATAAATGTTTGCTTTCTCTACTACTTTTCTACTAATTGGTCTCAATTGTTTCACTGATTTCTAAGACTATTTAGCTGTATTCCAGATCATATGAAAAAATTTTTTCTCAGGTTATCCTTTGACGT
The DNA here is from genome assembly GCF_949774975.1 of Lagenorhynchus albirostris. Lineage (NCBI taxonomy): Eukaryota > Metazoa > Chordata > Mammalia > Artiodactyla > Delphinidae > Lagenorhynchus > Lagenorhynchus albirostris. The sequence goes on along the minus strand of NC_083101.1, from coordinate 95,537,404 downwards.
TGCTTATGATTGCTTCCATGCAGAAAGTTTTATTGAGTCAAACTAAGCTAGCTTTTATTTTATGTATTTTGAGTTTTGAGTCAGACATTGGAATCTCTTTTCCATTCCAAGATTATTTTAAAAAATTAACCTTTTTGAGGGGGAGTTTTAGGACTTTTTTTTTGGTTAAATCTTTCATTCACATGGAATTTAGATCCAACTTTAGTTGTTCTCCTCAGGAAAATGAGTTGCCCTGAACTCCTTTATTGAATAATCTGTTCCTTTTCAATTACTGGAAAAGCAGCCTTTTTTTTGGTATTATAAATTCCATGTTTGTTTGGTGTTATTTCCGGATCATTCAGTGTCTGTCCTGCTTTTAATTAATTACCATAGCTTTATAAGTTTTAATATTTAGTAGGATTAGTCTGTCCCTTTGCACATTTCCCCCAGAACTGTCCTGGCTATTCATACTTAGTTTTCTACATGAATCTTAGAACAATTAACATTGTTAATTATAAGTAAGGCAAGTTCTTAAGCGTATGAATTTTCTTATGAGTGTAGCTTTGGATTCAGATTGTGTTATATGTTGCATAATGTTTTAGTTGTTATTTTCCAGATAGTCTTTAATCTCAATTTTTATTTTCTCTGTGATTCAAAAGTTGAGAAGATCATTTCATACTTCTAGGGACTCATTTTGTAGTTTCATTGCATTTTGTTTATAGAGAGTGTGGTCTACGGTATTTGGGTGTTGGGGAATTGGATGTTTTTTAACGGCTTAAAATATGGTTATTATTTGTTATGTACAGTGGGGACTTAGATGTAATCTCAGTTTAGAGCAACCTCATTGATTATGTAATTTCATTTTTCTTTATCTTTACTTACTTTTTTTTCTTTCTTTGCCTAAGGCAAAGAAGTGAATTCAGTATCCTATGCTATTATTTTTGTCTATCTCTCTAATTTTACTTCAGTTTTTGTGTTTTAGACAGTGTTATTTGCTACATATATCATGAAAGTTCCTCATTGAGGATTGTAACCTTAATAATTTAAAAGTGTCCCTTTTGCTTTTTGCTTCTAATTAAATCATGTACATTAATATTATGTAATTTTTTTGTTCTTAATTATGGCATTTGTCTAGTAAGTCTTTGTTTCTAAAGATGTTTCTGCTTCCTCATTGTTTGGTTTTAGATAGATATTTTATTTTATTTATTTATTTTGTTTGTGGTATGCGGGCCTCTCACTGTTGTGGCCTCTCCCGTTGTGGGGCACAGGCTCCGGACACGCAGGCTCAGCGGCCATGGCTCACAGGCCTAGCCGCTCCGCGGCATGTGGGATCTTCCCTGTCCAGGGCACGAAACCGTGTCCCCTGCCTCAGCAGGCGAACTCTCAACCACTGCGCCACCAGGGAAGCCCTAGATAGATATTTTAAATATTGATATAATGGATAGCTTTATTTGGGTTTTGATCCTGATTGTTTTTTTCTTCTAGATAATAAGTGTTCCTCAGTCATATTTATTGAGATATGGCCTTAAATCTATTGCCTTTTTTGGGTTATATCTTCTACTTCTATTTCCTTTTTCTCTCCCATTTGTTTGATTTGTTTTCTTTGACTTTTATGTAACATAGCTATCTAAATCCAAGTTACTAGAAGGTAAAAAATAAAAAGAAGGGCAAAGATTTACCAGGAAAATATTATGAATTCTTGAACTTGAGTGATTTTACCAGTTTGTGCCCCGATAATGGCTGATCTGTTTCCATTTTTCTTGGGACCCATTGTGCAAATTAATTGTCTTCCTTTATTTCAGTTCATTTTCATCTGTTATACCTTTGAATATATTTTTTTGTTTGCTATATTCTCTGGGACAACACTCATGGGTATATTGTGTCTCAGCTTCTGTAGTCAGCAGCTCTACCCTTTTTCTCCTCAACTCCCTCTATGTGATTTTCAGCCTTGCCCGTGAGATGGACTCACTGATGGAGCTCTTCATTTGTCTATAGTGAAATCCATGTCAGGTACCAACGTTTCCAGTGACTCTAATGAGAATCTCTGCTTTTCTGGGGAGCCTTTCTCCGAGGCCCTATGGGTGGCTTTTCTGCCCAGGCATCCATCACTGTTGAACCCAAAGTGGTGTCCACTTCAGGATCTGCCCCCCAAATTCTGTGGAATGAACAGGTTCAGTGAGCAAGGTTTCATCTCTGACCGGCACTCCTAGTATAGGATTACTGTTATTCCAAGTTTGAGTTCCTGTGGATTGCCTGTCCGTAGATTTGCCGACTTCTAAGCAACTTAGTTATGTGTGAGCATTTGGGGGCAGGGAATAATCATGGAGAGGGAATTGGGAATTGAGGCTTGTGCAGAAACGAGTCACAAGGTCAAGAAGTGGGTATTTATGCCAAGCACCAAAAGCAAGCAAGCGCATGCATGTGCACACAGACCAGAGGCCGAGAGCATCTCTGGAGACCTGGCTCAGTGAGCCCCCCTGCCCTGGGTGAGGGTGGAGCACACCTGGTTGGGGGGGGCTTTGGTCTCATTTGTGGAAGGCTGTATCTTGGGGCAATTCGTTTCTGAGGGCTGTTGTCAGTTAACGTCTGCAAGATGAACAGATGTTAGTTGCTACGAGGGTATCCTTTTCCAGAAAATAGGAACCCCATGGTAGGGATTGTCTCAGTTTGGTCCCTGGACCAGAAGCACCAGCAGCACCTGGGAATGCATTAGGAATGTGAGTTCTTGGACCTGCCCCAGAACCTCCCGAATCAAAAGCTCTGAGCTGGGGCTCAAAAGTCTGTGTGTTAACAAGCCCTGCAGGGCCTTCTGAGGCATGCTAAGGTTTGAGAACCACCAGTTGTGATTCCTGTAGCGGGCCTGGGACAGGGGCACGCTGGCAGAGGCCACTAGCCTTGAGGGTGTCACTCAGCACCAAGGGGTTAAAACTGACGTCAACTTCCTTCTGCCTTTTCCTCCTTCTCCCCCACGGCAGGGACCGGGCAGTCCCCAGCCTGACTGCGGAATTCCTGGGGTTTCAGATGGGACAAAGAAGAAAGGAAAAGGGGCTCTGTGGTCAGCACCTACCACAGAGGAGCAAAGCCCTCACCCCAAGATGCCCCTGGGGGCATGGAGTGCCAGGCCATTTGTCCACAGTGCGTGTGGGCAGCGGGGCAGCGGTTTGGGGAGAACTGGAGGGGATTATGATCAGTCAGTATGGCCAAGAAGCATTGCAGGGAAAAATTAAGGGTGTCAGCATATAGTGGATCGAAGTGTGGCCTGCAGTGGGAATGTGTGAGAGCAGACCCTCCTGCAAAATCTGGGGGAGAGGAAGGCACCCATGTACCCAGAGGCTGTCCTCAGCTCTCTCAGTGGGAGTCACATAGGGCAGTTCATCTGACACTTTTGCCACCTACAGAGTCCTAGGGTCCCTCCATCTCTGTGTCCACAGGGGCCTGACTCTCCCAAATTGTAAGGGTATACCTGTTGGATAGGTATACAGTCCAGAAAATGTACTCCTTTGTATGTATGTTGTTTTTAACGAGCCACAAATTTATAAGTGCTTTGATAAAATTGTAGGTCAGGGTTAAAGTATTAAAGTCACTGCTGTCCACTTGAAATAAATTATAAGACATTGGTTACTTAGGAAGAATATAATATTTGTGGTCCTCCCGTGTGCCATCTTCAATGCTTTTAGTGTAAATTTTAGAAAGAAAACGTTCAGATCTTTTCCCCAGCCTGGGGTCTCCATAACTGTTTTCCTCCCCAAGACCTAAATTCACTAGCTTCAAGTTCTCTTATTTTGGACATTTCTGGAATGTAATTTCAGGATGCCTGGGGTGTGCATTGTTCTGTAGCTCCTCTGTCCAGTAGGTAGCCACTAATCGCGTATGGCTACTTAATTTAAAGTCATTAAAATTCAGATTACAGACGGAGTTCCTCAGCCAAGCATTAGTGCTAAGCAGCTGCAGGTGGCTGGTGGCTACTGGCTACCGTGGTGGGTAACGCAGATACAGAGCATCATTATCACCACGGAGATTTCTGCTGGCTTCTGTACTGTGTCCTCTCGTTGCCATCGTTTTAACCAGCCAGTCATTGAACACCTGCTGTATGCCAGGAGCTGCTAATCTGTTGATTTATTCAACAACATATACTGGGCATCTCTGTAACACATTCCCTTTTACTGTTATTATTAGTGCGTTTTTTTTTGTTTGTTTGTTTTTTTTAAGTTGGAAAAAGCCTTTGACGTGAAGGAGTGGCTTTATGTGAAGGTGGAGGTGTCTTGGGCAAGAGTGCTTGCTGGGGCTGAGGGAGGTCATGCCCACAGAGCCCTGGAGAGGTGGACCCGTGGGGGACAGTGTTTGGAGGGACTGAGGGCTGTTCCCCAGGAAGGAGGGGTGGGACCGGGCTGTGCAGCTTAGCCACAGGGCTGGTTTGCCCAGCTAGCTGGGAGAAGAAACACTAACACAGGTGAGTCGACAGGCTTTGGAAAAGATTCCCATCCAATGGTTTTTAAAACATTATTTAAGTCTACTTAACATAAAACATTTAGTATGGACATCACACAGTTAATATTTAAACTGTTTCTCACTGGATTGCAAAGAAGAAGATGCGATCTGTTGGAGAAGTCGGTGTGGATTCCCACAGTCACATTTCCTTCACACAGACCATTTTCAGCTCTCCTGGGTACACCTAGGAGTAGGATTGTGGTGCAAGTCCAATAGGCATCTGATGCTGGCTAATGTTTGCAGCATCTGGCTGATTTCAGTCTTAGCTGGTTCTATATTTTAGCTGCTAAGGAAGTACTTTATATAAAACCTCAAACCTCAATTATTTTTTCCTGAGAATTTGTTTTAATTTTAACTTACACATTTCAGTTTAAGCCATTAAATTTTTAAAAATGTTAAAGCCTAATTATTCTGTTTTTCAAAACTTTTTTTTCTTCCAGTTTTATTGAGATGTAATTGACATGCAGCACCGTGTGAGTGTAAGGTGTACAGGGTAATGATTTGACAATCATTTCGTAAATTTAGCAAATATGCATCATCTCATATAGATACAAAATTAAAGACATGGAAAAAATATTTTCCCTTGTGAGCATTCTTAAGATTTATTCTCTTAACTTTCATATGTAACGTACAGCACTGTTAATTATATTTATCATGCTGTAAGTTACATCCCTGGTACTTATTTATCTTATAACTGGAAATTTATACCTTTTGACTGCCTTCAACCAATTCCCTCTCCCCCCACCCCTGCCACTGGTAACCACAAATCTGATCTCTTTTTCTATGAGTTCGTTTTTTTTTGTTTGTTTGTTTTTTTGCGGTACGCGGGTCTCTCACTGTTGTGGCCTCTCCCGTTGCGGAGCACAGGCTGCGGATGCGCAGGCTCAGCGGCCATGGCTCACGGGCCCAGCCGCTCTGCGGCATGTGGGATCCTCCCGGACCGGGGCACGAACCTGTGTCCCCTGCATCGGCAGGCGGACTCTCAACCACTGTACCACCAGTGAAGCCCAAGTTCGTTTGTTTTTGAAGTATATTTGGCCTACAACACTGTTAGTGATTCGATATTTCTGTGCATTTTAAAATGATCACCATGGTAAGTCTAGTTATGATATGTCACCATACAAAGATATTACATAGTTACTGACCCTGTTCCCCACACTGTACATTTCATACCCATGACACATTTATTTTGCAACTGGACTCAAACTCTATTTTGTTACAGACCAATGAGACACATCCCTTGGCTGATTGCGGCCACAGTAATTGAATTATGTTCACTTCACATGTCTCCTTGGTGCCTTTACTGGGGTTCCACTTCCCATTTTGTCTTTGGTATGTTCCCTTTGAACATACCATCTACTTGATCTATTAATGATGTGTTTGTTTTTTGTCTGCTTCCCAGCCCGAGGGCAGAGATCCTCCTTCCCTTTGTTGATGTATCCCCCAGGGTCCTGGAAGGGCATCTGAAGCATAGTGGGTGTTCAGGACATGCCTGCTGAGTGAAGATGTCAGCTTCCTCCGCTGGACTCTGCCCCTTCTCCCCTCTCTGCACTCTCATGCGGGAGGATAAAGCACAGTGCTTATTCTCAAATACATACAAAGGCCTAAAGTTAAAGAAAAAAAATGTACATCGTAGTACCAGAGTTTTCGAATCAGATGGTATGCTCTATATCAATATTTGGGTCCTAATAAAATCTCATATGTAATTCACTAAGGATTAGATTCTTTTCTAACATTTTACGAGTTACTCCAAAGGGGAAAGAAATATCTCTTCAAACTTTCATTTAACACAGTGTCTTCTTAGGGGTTGTGGATTTCTGGGCGCTGGGGAGGGCCTTTGGTTACTTGCAGACAGTCGGGATAGGTGGCCTCGGTGGGGCAGATGTAGGGGGGGCGGTGCTTGGCTGCTCAGAGCAGTCCCAACCAGCTCGTCAAACACGTTGCAGAAAAAGGCACGGTTGGAGCTGACAGTCGGTTCTTCTCTCCCTCGATTCCACCCCGTAGTGCACAACAGACACTCTAAGGGGTGCAGAAGAACCTTGCCAGTGAGGTCAGAGGAAGCAGAATCTAAGACTTGAGGGGGGGGCCTGGGTCCGCCCCTTCCACCTTCCCACCTCCACCTGGTGGGCTTAAAGACCTGTGCATGCTGGTGGAAGCAGCTGGAATGAGAATTTGTGTCGCCAGCTGTCAAAGGGAACACGTTTGTCTGGAGACTTGGCTAAATTGGTATTGTAGGAACCCAGGTTCATGTTTGGTAAGAAGAAAAAAAATTAAATGAGACCATTAAACATGTGAAATGATCCTCTGAGATTTTTCAGTGACATTAATACTGGAAGTGAGGTGGAGGGTTGGAGGGGGAGGAATAATATTTGGAAGGCTATAAATCTCGGGTTAGTTGTTCAGATAGTCCTGTGCTCAGAGACAGAGAGGGATCTGTGGGTTTATTGAACTGTTATTTTTACAAGCTGGCCTTTGCTTTAATATGAATTTATACTGGTATTGGTATAAATTCTTTAAATATATTGGTATTTAAAGAAAGAATGGACTCAGAGAAAATAGGCTCATGTACAAATCCAGAGCACATCATGTTACACAGTTTGGCTGAGGAATTTTGATTGCCTGAGAAATCAGCTGTTTAAAAGCAAGGGATCTTGTTAAAAATCCTAATTATGTTAGTAGCTATAAGGAACACTTATGAGTGCCCGTTTAAGAGCAAAGTGTTGCCTTGGGCACGTGAAGAAGTTTGTTCACAATGTAGTATTTGTCCTTAGAGATTGTCCAATGTATTTGGGAAGCTGGCCTACATACATTTTAAAATGATGTAAAATCCTAGACAGCGATTGTGTCAAGAGGAGGGGGCTGGAAAATCAGGTCAGCAGGGGATGTAGACTCCAGAAAGTGACCACTGTGGTGTCTAGGGGAGATCTGGGGATGGGATCTAGGGGAGATCTGGGGATGGGATCTAGGGGAGATCTGGGGATGGGATCTAGTGGAGGTCTGGGGATGGGATCTAGGGGAGGTCTGGGGATGGGATCTAGGGGAGGTCTGGGGATGGGATCTAGGGGAGATCTGGGGATGGGATCTAGTGGAGGTCTGGGGATGGGATCTAGGGGAGATCTGGGGATGGGATCTAAGGGAGATCTGGGGATGGGACATAGGGGAGGTCTGGGGATGGGATATAGGGGAGGTCTGGGGATGGGATCTAGGGAAGATCTGGGAATCGACAGAAGCTCAGTGTACAGGCCTGACAAGGGCCAGAGGAGGCTAATTGCTAATTCTGCCCTGTTTGTTCCCTCAGCTTCATTCATCTGTAATGAAAGCAGTTTTTGCTACATTTAAGCAAACCTCTTAGATTTGACCAGAAATTATGTGCTCAGGACATTTGCAGGTGCTTCTTGCCCCTTTTATTTCAACAACAGAATTATTGAGATGATAGAGTACACATACCATAAAATTCCCTTTCAGCATGTGCAAGTCACTGTTTTTTAGGATAGTCTCAAAATTGTCCAGCCACCACGACTATCGGATTGCAGAACGGTCCATAGCGTGTGCCTGTTTTGACGAGATAGAGGAGGTTGTACCATACAAGATTGACTGCCTCTGACCATTTTCAACCTACAAAGATGGCAATCTCCTATGTTCCAGTTTTCAAACATTGTCTTAAAAGAGTTTCTCCTGAAAGCTAGCATAAGATTTTTCCTCCATCTTAAACTACCCTAAAAATGTTTGGGCATCAGGAACCCTGTGTGTGGAGAAGAGTTAAAGGGGACTTATGGGCAGCCCACTCTTGGGCCACCCTCAGGCCCTTGAAGTCTGTCACATGGGAGAACTTGCCCAATGGCTCTGTGTGCTTTGGCTTCTAAGGGAAACAGTAGTAGGGGGACAGTAGGGTCACTGGGAGGAGGGATTGCGACACAGATTTCAGCTTGATGCAGCAATGAGATTTCTAGGTATAAAGCTGCCTAACCAACCAGCTCTGTGCTGTGTCCAATCATCGCTGGGTGAGCTTGAGCTGAGATGGGGGATGCCTGGGCTGGGGCACAGGTGGGAGGTTCCCCCACTGGCCTCTCTGGCTTCTTCTCACCTGTCCAGGTGCTCTCCTGAGCACCCCACATGGGAAGCGCCCTCAGCATCCTCAACCTGCAGGAACCACCTCTTCTGTCCGAGAAGCCCCCCTACATTTGCCTGGTCAGCGCTGCTCCCAGAAGATGCCAGTTTCATTGTGTCTGTGTCCTCATCTGGGGTCCCCCAGGCTGAGGATGGTGTGACCCCACTCTGGGCCCTGGCTCCCCTGCTGGACCAGAAGCTCCCTGAGGACAGGTCTGTGGCCACCTTTCTCATTGCTGCACCCCTGGCCCCCTCTACGATGGGCCCAGGTCCCAAGGTTTTCAGTGTCAGAAGAAATGATGGGACTTGCCTTGTAAGCAGGTGTGAGAGTGTGCACACAGATATGTGTGTGTGTGTGTTTTATTTTGTGTATATCCAAAGGAAAATAATTCTATTAGGTTACAATGAATGGTATGAAATCACTGCCTTTGTGGGTTGAAAATGGCTGAACATTGAGTGATAGCAGACAATCTGAAAAGGCTATGCACGTATCCCAACCATATGATGTTCTGGAAAAGGCAAAACTATGGCAACAGTAAAAAGATAAGTGGTTGTCAGGGGTTAGGGAGGAATGGAGGGATGAATTTTAAGGGAATTTTTAGGGCAGTGAAACTGCTCTGTATGATACTATAATGGCAGGTACATGACTCGGACATTGGTTAAAACCCCTATAACTTTCTAACAAAAAAGAGTGAACCCTATTGTAACTATGGACTTTAGTTAATCATATTTTATCAGTATCGTTTCACTAATTGTAACAAATGTACCACAGGTTGAATAGGAGCAGTTTTTATGATTCAACCTTCCCTCTGTTAGATTCTTCTTAATAATAGTAATAGCTTTATAGGATTCATATGTCATAGAAGTTTAAAAGTATACAATTCAGTGGTTTTTAGTATATTCACAGAGCTGTGCGTCCATCACCACAGCCAATTTTAGAACATTTTCATAGCTCTGAAAAGAAACCCTGCACCTCCGGCCCTGAGCCATCTGCTTTCTGTCTCTATGGATCTACCTGTTTGGGATAATTTCATGTAAGTGGAATCATACAATAGGTGGCCTTTTATGACTGGCTTCTTTCGTTCAGCATTATGTTTTCAAGGCTCATTCGTGTCATACATCGTATCAGTACTTCATTCCTTTTTAAAATTAAATTCTTTATTTAAGAGCAGTTTTAAATTTACAGAAAAAATGCCAAGATAGTCCAGAGAGTTCCCATATACCTCACACTCCATTTCCCTAATTATTAACATCTTACACAAGACTAGTTCATTTCTCAAAATTAGTGAATCAGACTGAAGTCCATAACTGTATTTGTATTTCTTAGTTTGTACCTAATGACCTTTTTCTGTTCTAGGATTCTACCTTCCGTTTAGTTGTCAGGTCTCCTTAGGCTCCTCTTGGCTGTGACAGTTTCTGAGACTTGTTTTATTTTATTTTTTTAAATTTTTATTTTTTTTGCGGTATGCGGGCCTCTCACTGTTGCGGCCTCTCCCGTTGCAGAGCACAGGCTCCGGACGTGCAGGCTCAGCGGCCATGGCTCACGGGCCCAGCCGCTCCGCGGCATGTGGGATCTTCCTGGACTGGGGCATGAACCCGTGTCCCCTGCATCGGCAGGCGGACTCTCAACCACTGCGCCACCAGGGAAGCCCCTGAGACTTGTTTTAGATGACCATGACAGTTTTGAGGAGTACTGTTTGGGTAGTTTGTAGAGTGCCCCTCAATTTAGGTGTGTCTGCTGTTTTTCATATAATTAGACTGGGTTTGTGGGTTTGGGGAGGAAAACCACAGAGGTTAGGTGCACGCATCCTATTAAGGGACCACGCTATCACCATGCCTCGTTACTGATGCCGTCCACCTGGCTCACCACTCTTTCCTTGTTGTTGCTGAATGTCTCCCATTGTATGGAAGTATCACTGTTTATTTATTTGTTTATCAGCTGATGGACATTTGATGTATTTCCACTTTTTGGCTATTGGGAATCATGCTGCTATGAACATTTATGTACCAGCTTTTGTGTGAACACACATTTCCCGTTCTTTTGGGTATCTACCTGGGAGTGGAATTGTGGGGTCATATGGTAATTCTATGTTGAACATTTTGAGGAACCTCCAGACTGTCTTCCATAGTGTCTACACCATTTTACATCCCCACTGGCAGTATCTGAGGGTCCCAGCTTCTCCACATTCTCATCATCACTTGTTATTGCCTGTCTTTTTGATAGATTCTGTTGTTGTTTAAGAGACCCAGTCTAAGTCCTTGAAATTACCTCTGGGCATTTTCTTAGTGTCACATGCGTCTTCCATGCTGCAGAGTTTAGCTGGCCTATCTATCTTGCAGCTCAGAAGCAGCAGAGAGTTGGGTCTGTGCCTGCTGTGGAAGAAGGTGGGGGGCGGGTAGGCAGGTATTGGGTACTCAGGCCCTCCTGGGCAGCTTTCTAGTGTTTTTAGCTCATCTGTTTTGCACAGAGGGCTCTTTGAATCAAAGGTCCAGGAGGTTGGCATGCCACTGCCTCTGACGGTGAGGGCGCAGGCCTTCCCCCCTGCTGCATAATGAGCAGTGCCGTTAGCCTCAGCATTAATTATACTTCCCCAGAAAACCTCTCTCTTGGTAGCTTCTCCCCAGGTATCTTCTTCCCCCAAGTAACTGGGCTTTGGGTTCTTTTTCCTGAGTAGATTTTTAGATAGCAGCGGCTCAAGAGTTTAGAAACGTACAGACCAGTGGAGGGGGAACATGACAGCATGAAAGACAGTACACAGATTCCGTTTGAAGAGGGAATTTGAAATCCACGCCAGACCAAAAACGGCTGAGCTGAAGTGTTGCTCTTAAACTGTTCAAGAGAGTAGGAGGAATGCAGTGGGGTCAGGAGGAAATTAATGACCGTCGACGGATGGTTGGTGATGAAACAGATAAGCGACACTTGAATAAACACGGGGAATTAATTTTGGAGCCACTGGGAAGAAGTAAAGCTAAAGAATTATGGAAGACACAGTGTCTTGTGGTTTTATTTGTTCCCCGAGACTCAGAGGCGGCAGATATTTTCCATCTAAGCATGGGAAAACCTTGAGCAAAGTGTAGCTTTGTTCTTTTTAAAGACCTTGAGCGGGTCTTTCTACCATGCTGGGGGCCGCCTGCGTTTTTTTTCCTCCTTTGCCTGTTTCTTGTGAGAAAGCAGTAGTTCAGTGCCATTTATATAATGAGGTTTCACATTCTAAAGGAGTGTTGCTAAGTTTCTCTTCTTTTTTTTAGTTGATTAATTTATTTTTAATTAATTATTTATTAATTTATTAATTATTTATTTTTGGCTGTGTTGGGTCTTCGTTGCTGCACGCGGGCTTTCTCTAGTTGCGGAGAGCGGGGGCTACCCATCGTTGCAGTGTGTGTGCTTCTCATTGCGGTGGCTTCTCGCTGCGGAGCACGGGCTCTAGCCACGCGGGCTTCAGTAGCTGTGGCTCGCGGGCTCTAGAGCACAGGCTCAGTAGCCGTGGTGCACGGGCTTAGTTGCTTCGCGGCATGTGGGATCTTCCCAGACCAGGGCTCGAACCTGTGTCCCCTACATTGGCAGGCAGATTCTTAACCACTGCACCACCAGGGGAGCCCTAAGTTTCTCTTCTTAAAAATTTTATGAAATACTGGGCGTCAGGGCATGGGAAAGGCCCCCAAGTAATTGTCACTTATTTGGATGCTTTGCTTGAGATCTGAATTACCATGAGGAAAACCGTGACCATAATGCAAACAGAGGAGATCAGCTGGCTCATGGTTACAATTCTTATTTTAAAGAAGGGTTTTTGGATTTGAAGTCTAGTGAATGTTGGCATTTGGGTGGAGGAAGGGTAGTGAGGAAAAAGGTGAGGGGCAGGTGACTGGAGGCCACGGTCCCTCAGGTGACCAGTTGAGGCTTTGGGGAGGGGGCAGGGAAGCGGTGAGATGGGGCTGGTTGCTGACTGAGCACAGGCAGGGCATTGCACATCGGAAATACTTGGCTAGATTAAAGAACTCATCAACAGAAAAGTCATGGAAGCTTCCCCTGAACAAAATTAGCTAACAGGACTTAAAATTCTTCTGAGATTATTCATGACTTCAAGTTTCTAATTTCATTCCAGAGTTATGGACATCTGGCAAGACCATGGAAGAATTCCAGGTGCCAAAATGATTAGTGGCCAAGGATACCCATTTCCATGATTTGATCAAGTCAGCAGTGGCTCCTAGGAAGAGTCACCTTGCCCTTCTGAGTGGAGCCAGTTGTAGCCAAGCCGTGACTTCACATCCATCCCAGAGGCCACTGGGCACAGTCCTTTGTGAGACTGAGCTCTAAGAGCCTCTGTTCACAGATGCTGTGATATGACTGAGGAAGAGACATTAAGGATTGCCGGACACTCAGTTCTAGAACCTAAGCTAGCAGCCTGCCCTTTACATCTCCTGCCTCACTTCCCCAAAGGGAAACAGAAATGTACTCAACTCCTCCCCTGAGGGTGCCAGAAAGACGGATTCTAGTTAGAAGGAGCCACTTACGGCGGACCACGTGTGCAGGCCGTCTGTTGGGGGCCACATGTGGCAGTCAGAGTCCTGTATTCAGTTCAGGACCCTGTGTGAGGTGGAGGGTGTGGAACCTTGGATTCGTCCTTCTCTGTCACAAAGGGGCCGACACAGGCTGGACTGCTGAGCTGGTGTTGAGACCTTAGCACCTGGAAATACCAGCTGTAGAAAGCCACTGCTGCTGTTGCTAGGATGGTGGCCCCTGGGTTTGAACGGCCAGTTGCTGACCTTAGAAGCAGTCCTGACGTCAGATGCTACACTAGGGGGATGGAGATGTTCTGACATGGGTGGTGGAGCCTCCTGTGGAGGTAAAAGTTGGCCGATTGGCTCTTAAGTGGTGGTCTTGAGTAGACTTGTGATGTTTTAATCCAGAAACCAGCAAAAGAAACAGATTAAGCCCTATGTGAGGGCTTCCCTGACCTTCCCTGAGGCCGTCCTTGTTCACCTTCTTGCAGCCAGTGTTCAGGTGTCCTGGAGCTGGCTGAGGCTCTGAGCTCAGACACAGTCCATGGCCCACCTGACCACTAGTCATGGTTGGCCAAGACCTGTCATGGCAATCACATTCTTCTTTGCTAGTAATTGGTCTGGGGCCAGTCCATCTCCTGGTTCTGGCCAATGAGATGTGAGGGAAGGCGGGGCTTCTTCCAGGAATAAGGAGAGTCTGTTGGAGAAGGCCTTTGGCCACTGCCCCTCCTTCACTGCTGACAGCTGTTGTGATCCCTGGAGCTGCCATCTGTGACTATGAAGTAACCAACAAGAGGGTGGAAAGCTCATTGCTAAACATGATGGGATGGACAGATAGAACCTTAGGCCTCTATGATGTCACTGGACCCCTCCCTCCCTGAAGACCTCTTCCTAAGTAAAGACCCTTATGGTTAGGATTTTTTGTCATACTTAGAGTCCCAAACATCCTAACTCCTGGACACAAATATAGATTTGTATTGTATGCATATCTCTCAGGAATTCAGCTTCATTCTGGTGATTGATTTGCTGAACAAAATTGAACTGAGGTTTTTTGGAGGCTTAACCTCTCTGCAGATACATTTGGGATATTGTCATGTTATGTTTGGTAGGAAAAATAAAGTTTATGAAACTATAAGCCTTACCTAATGAGCTAAAATGAGGCTAGTTGGTGGCTGAGTTCTTAGCTCTTGAACTTGAAGTTGACTTGATTCTGCAGAGCTCTGTCTGCAGCTTCCCTCTTTCCTAGGGCCCGGCTGTGGTCGAGGCCTGCTCTGACGATGTAAACACACAGGTAGGCACCTGGGCTGGTGGCATTAAGTACATTCACGTTGTTGTGCCAGCAGCACCACCATCCGTCTCCAGAGCTCTTCTCAGCTTGTAAACGGAAACTCTAAACGATTAAACACTAACTTCCCGTTCCCCCCTCCCCTCAGCCCCTGGCACCCACTGTTCTACCTTTAGTCTCTGTGACTATTTAAGTTACCTCATATGTAAAAGCTTTATGAAAATCAGATTTCTTAAACTCTCAAGACTTGTGAAAGCATTACTGGCCAGCACAGAGTAGGATTTGGGGATAGCTTGGAAAAGAAATGGGGGTTAGCTTCCTGGGAAGCAGAGCTCATGACCTTGGGGGAATTTTTATGGAGCAAGAAGTGGGCATTGCATTTGCCTGATATAGTCATTCTGAGTTGAGTCTCTGCCTCTCACTGTTATTCAGAACTTTCCTTGGGCATTTTAATTCTTGCCTTCCCTTTGCCAACTAGAGGTAATTAGCTTCCTCTCAATTGATGTCATCTTTTTAAGTAATAGTGGGTCCTGGGGCAGCTATTGGTAATTGTCTTCCCCTTGGTCAGCTTTGGCCATTGAGTCTCTAGAAGGCAGATGAAAAGTTCTAGTGAATTCTCTCAGCTCACGCAACATAGAATTCCATGTCCTTTTAATTGACTTGAAAGGCTGGGATCTTTTTGTAGAGAGAAAAGAGACTAATCTTTCCAGTGTGATTCATTCCAAAGAATAAAAGTCTGCTCAGCCTGTATCAAGTGACGATCCTCGTTACCAACGCATTTGAAGGCTTTCTATCATATAGTGTCATCTGATAGATTTTTGTAGTCAATTTAAATTTTAATAAATGTTATCAATTTTTCCCTTAAAAAGATGTACCATTTTATATTCTTTGCTGGCTTATTAATTAGTTATGTCCATTTTTATGATCTTATGAAAATATTAACTAAAGATCTAATTACTGTATTCACTAATACTATATAGAAATACAATATTAAAGAAATATTATATTTAAACTTTGCTTAAAGAATAGAGTTATAACTGATAAATCAAGAAGATCCTAAATTTTTACCTATTGCTTGTTTGATGGATTTAATAATTTTTTTCTGAAAAATTTATTCTTCACATTCTTTCAAATACATTGTTTTTTTTTTAAAGAATCAAGGGTTATCTTTTTTTTTCTATTATTTTTGTCTGTGTTGGGTCATCGTTGCTATGCGCAGGCTTTCTTTAGTTGTGGCGAGCGGGGGTTACTCTTTGTTGTGGTGCGTGGGCTTCTCATTGCGGTGGCTTCTCTTGTTGCAGAGCACGGGCTCTAGGCACACGGGCTTCAGTAGTTGTGGCACGTGGGCTTCAGTAGTTGTGGCTCATGGGTTCATAGTTGTGGCACGCGGGCTTAGTTGCTCTGCGGCATCGGGGATCTTCCCAGACCAGGGCTCGAACCCGTGTCCCCTGCATTGGCAGGCAGATTCTTAACCACTGTGCCACCAGGGAAGTCCTTGATTTTTGTTTTGACTTTAGAAGAAGGTGCATCCTAGCAGGAGAATACACACGCACACATGCGCATGCACACACAAATACTTTTATTTTGAAGTAAGTTTAGATGTATAGAAAGGTTGCAAAAATAGGGCAGTTCCCTTAACCCTTCACCCAGCTTTCCCCAATGTTAATATCATATGTCGAGGTGCACATTTATCAAAACTAGGAAATTAACTTGGTGTGATACTGTTAATTGAGCCACAGACCATATTTGAATCTTGAAGTTTTCTCATTAATGTTTGCTTTTGGTCTGGGATCCAATCCAGGATTCCACATTTCATTTGATTCACACCTTTCTTTCTTCTTTTTCAGTCTGTTATAGTTCCTCAGTACTGCCTTGTTTTTCTTGACCTTCACACTTTTGAAGAGCACTGGTCAGTACTTTTGTAGAATGTCTTTCAGTTTGGGTTGGTCTGTTTTCTTATGCTTAGATTCAGGTGATATATTTTTGGCAGGAAGAAGACAGAAGTGATGATGTATTATATCAGTAGGTGTGTTATGTCCACATGTTCCTCTGGTGGGGAAGTTAGCATGATCACTTGGTTAAGGTCGTGTGAGCCAGATCTCTCCGCTGTACAGTTTCTATATTTTTCCTTTTTTATTAGTACATATCTTGCAGGGAGATACTTTGTGAGTATGTAAAAATCCTGTTTCTCGTCATGGTTTGTCCAATGATTTTAATAGCCAAAATATTTCCTGTGGTTTTCGATCAAGTGGCTTTGTATTTCCATCATCCGTTCTACATTTAGCAATTGGAATATCTACTTTCAGAGAGAGCTTGTGTTTAGAGCACTGAGTTTTGTCTATTTTTAAAAGGAGCAGGTGACAGGGTTGGGTGGAGTCATAGTGATGGGACCAGCAAGGGTTAGTTCCTTCCTTTGTCCCAGATATGTATTTGAAAACATCATCTATAGTGAGTGCATAATAGTATTCTTAAATACTAACAAAATGAAGAATAAAAAATCATATGATCATCTCAATAGATGCAGAAAAAGCATTTGAAATAATTCAACATTCATTCAGGATAAGAACTTTTAATGAAGTGAGTATAGAGGGAACATATATTAACATTATAAAGGCCATTTGTGACAAGGCCACAGCTGACATCATACATGCTCAACACTGAAAAACTGAAAGCTTTTCCTTTAAGATCAGAACAAGACAAAGATGCCCACTCTCTCCACTTTTATTCAACATTAATATTGGAAGAGATAGAACAATTAGTCAAGAAAAAGAAATGAAAGGGATCCAAATTGGAAAGAGAGAAGTAAAACTGTCACTGTTTTCAGATGACATGATATCATATACAGGAAACCCTGAAGACTCTACCACAAACTGTTAGAACTAATAAATTCAGTAAAGTTACAGGATACAAAATCAGTGTACAAAAATCTGTTGCCTTTCTATACACTACTAACAAACTCTTAGAAAGAGAAATTAAGGAAACAATTCCATTTACAATTGGATCAAAAAGAATAAAATACCCAGGAATAAATTTAACCAAGGAAGTAAAAGACCTATATATTGAAAATGTTAAAGAAATTGAAGAAGACACAAATAAATAGAAAGATAGTCCATTTTCATGGATTGGAAGAAGTAATATTGTTAAAATGTCCATACTACCCAAAGCGATTTACAAATTTCAGTGGCATTTTTCACAGGAATAGAACAAACAGTTCTAAAATTTGTATGGAACCATAAAAGACTCTCAATAGTCAAAGAAATTTTGAGAAAGAAGAACAAAGCATGAATATATGCCCTGATTTCAAATGATATTACTGTAGTAATTAAAACAGTGTGGTATTGGCATAAAAACAGACATAGATCAATGGAACACAGTAGGGAGCCAGAAATTAACCCATGCATATATGACCAATTAATTGACAACAAAGGAGCCAAGAATATACAATGGGGAAAAGACAGTCTCTTCAATAAATGATGCAGGGAGGCTTCCCTGGTGGCGCAGTGGTTGAGAGTCCGCCTGCCAATGCAGGGGACACGGGTTCGTGTCCCGGTCCGGGAAGATCTCACATGCCGTGGAGCGGCTGGGCCCGTGAGCCATGGCCGCTGAGCCTGTGGGTCAGGAGCCTGTGCTTCGCAATGGGAGAGGCCACAACAGTGAGAGGCCCATGTAATACAAAAATAAATAAATAAATAAATAAATGATGCAGGGAAAATTGGATAGCCTCATGCAAAAGAATGAAATTGGACCACTCACTTACACCATACTCCCAAATTAAGAGAAAATGGAATAAAGACTTGAACTTAAGACCTGAAACCATAAAGCTCCTAGAAGAAAATATAGGTGGTAAACAGTTTGACATAAATCTTGGCTATGATTTTTTTGAATCTGATACTAAAAGCAAAAGCAACAGAAGCAAAAATAAACAAATGGGGCTACATAGAACTGAAAAGCTCTGCCAAAGGAAACTATCAGCAAAATGAAAAGGAAACATACTGAGCGGGAAAAAATATTTGCAAATCATATATCTGATAAGGGGCTAATACCCAAAATATATAAAGAACTCATACAACTCAACAGCAAAAACCCAAATAGTCCGATTAAAAAATGGACAGAAAATCTGAATAGACATTTTTCGGAAGAAGTCATACAGATGGCCAGCATGTACATGAGAAGATGCTCTACATCATTAATCATCAGGGAAATGCAAATCACAATGAGATATATCACTTCACACCTGTCAGAATGGCCATTATCCAAAAGACAACAAAAGACAACAAATATTGGCGAGGATGTGGAGAAAAGGGGAACCTGTGCACTGTTGGTGGGAATGTAAATTGGTGCAACCACTATGGAAAACAGTATAGAGGTTCCTCAAAAAATTTAAAACAGAACTACCATATGATCCAGTAATTCCACAAATTACTTTACTTTGGATAAAGTAATTTCTTTATCCAAAGAAAATGAAAACACTGATTTGAAAGGTATATGCAGCCCCATGGTCCTTGCATCATTATTTATGATAGCCAAGATATGGAGACAACCTGAATGTCCAATGATGGATGGATGGATAAAGAAATTTATTCACACACTCACATATATATATATATATATATATGCATATATATGTATATATACACATACATATATGTTATTTAGCCATAAAAAAGAATGAATTTTTGCCATTTGTGACAGCGTGGATGGACCGAGAGGCCATTATGCTAAGTGAAATAAATCAGAGAAAAATAAATACCATATGATCACTCTTCTATGTGGAATCTAAAATAAATAAATAGTTAGATAGGTAGATAGAGCCAAGCTCATAGCTACAGAGAACAGATTGGTGGTTGCTAGACACAGGGGGTGGAAGGTGGGAGAAATGGTGAATTTTTTTTTAGTTTAAACTGAATAAAATTATTTTCTTTTGTCCTGTTTTAATTTGCTTCTATTGTGCTATATCATTAAAAGGGTCACATATTTTATGCATTAAACATAAAGCCAAATTTCTTTGAATATGGGCATCTCTCTGTATTCAAAGCTATTTCTTAAACGTGGGTTCCCACATGTGAAGCTAATAGGTCCTCACCATATTTTGGGGGTGCAGATATTTGCAGTCATAATAATAGGTCCAGGTATTTTGAAGTGGTGTGATTAATCTGACCAGATGGCCTCTAGCACACATTCATCAATCTGCTCTGCAGTTAGCAGTGTCTGTTAGCAGTGTCTACAGTTAGCATAAAGCTTAAAAAAAAAAAAAAAAAAGCAGATGATTTGAAGTAAAAAAGCACAGTATTTCTTTTCTTTTGAAAGAAATAAAGTTTTTTCAAGGGATCAAAATCCACAGATGGGACAGGAGGGAAAAACCAGGTCTGAGATACAGTTAATTCATGTGTGTCTGAGAGACAGAAGTAGGCGAGGATACCTGTCGAGAGTTTGGTCTTCATTCTCGTTTCCCAATCAGTGGGGATAAACCTCTTCTTTCGGCAAAGAAGAGGAGCTTCCCTGGTTTCTGAACTGGGAACCAATGTGTACAGCCTCATGTATGCTGTTGTCATCTGCTTGTTTGGGCCACTTCCCTGCGAGCACTGGCCAAGGAAGCAGCAGCTGTGTGGAGGGACTGGCCCCTGGCCCCCGGGGTCGAGGGTGTACAGACTTGACTCTACCCTGGTGGGAGAAGCACACCCAGGCCCAGAGATTTGAAGACAGATCGCAGGATAGGAAAAGCAGTTAACAAGCAATTTAAAATTTCTCTTCTGAAAGAAATTCTATAGGTTGTTTTTGGCAAAGTGGCGTGTTGCGTTAGGCTCCGTGGACTCTGGTGCTCTGTAAGTTAAAGAGGTTGGAGTCATTGTGGTTTCTTCTTAAATTCCTCTTGTTGGCTTGATGCCGCCAGCAGCTGGATCCACCATGATGTGCTAATCTGGGGGGATGGAAGAGAAACTTTCCCTCCTGGTCAGCAGATTCCAGCTGCCCAAGGTGTCAGCTTTATGGGTTTCCATAATGAAATTGTAAGGGGGTTGATTTCTAGGAATTTGAGTCATTTTTCTTAATTGGCATCTTCCACTTGAAACTCAGTGCTGTTTCTTTTGGCTCTGTTGAGTGTTTTAAAATCTCAATGGGGCTCATTTTGGATAATCTCTTAATGGCATTAATTTTATTTGTTATTCATATCATTAGTAATCAATTTTGAAGGAACAGTGGAGGGATGTTTAATTTATTTTAAGCATCTTTCTTTGGGACTAATATTGTTTATTTCCCCATGGTAATGATGTCCTCTGGATTCCTATGTAAACACCCCTTCCATAGGGTAAGTACCAGCACCGACCTACCTCACAGGGTCATTGTCTTGGGGCTTAAATGATTTAATAGTTATAAAACCCTTCGGGCCATACTTGGCTTGCAGAGTGTGAGATTGGTGTTTTTTAAGATAACTTCTATAGAGCCTGTTGGTGCTTTTTGTTAAAAAGTTGTTAAAACCTATATTTTTCCCTAGCTAAATATCCTTTTTGAAAAACTGTCTTTGTTCCCATTGTTGGGAGACGTTTTGGTGGATGTTTTCCATAGATCCATTGCTACAACAGGTCTCGCACTGGATGTGCCGGGGGTGCCTCAGAGGCTACAACTCCAAAAGCAAACTTGTCATCAGCCTCCTTTGGGGTCTACCAGCCTGTCCTTCAAGGCACGGAGTGTCCCCTCCATTCCTCTTGTGACTAAGACAGAAGCCAGGGAGTTGCTCCCGACTCCTCCCTCTCTTCACATCTCTCCTCTTCCTCCCCAGTTGATAAAACAGCCATGTGTTAGTTTCAGTTCCAGACTAATTTTGAATTCCCCTCTCTGTCTTATCCCTCTCACCCAGCCTGTCTTTGCCTGCCACCTCTGCTGTGGGTGCCACTGAAATCTGCGCAGCATCCTCAGATTTATTTCATGGTGTCCTTACTGTAAACTACAGGGTGCTCTTCAGGCTTCTCCTGGTGTGCACAGGTGACTCACACGGCTGTAGAGATGTGGGCAGAGATGCCGCCTCTCCACAGGCACTTTGAGGTGCCTTTCAACAGAGCCTCGCTGACATCCAGGCTGCTGCAGAATTCAGGACTGGCTTCTAGAAGCAGTGAGGGTAACCAGGCTCCTTTGTCATGCCCTCTCTTCAGGCTGCACTCCTGGTGGCGGGTCTTATCTCCCTCCGCCTGTGATGCCTCATTTAAAAGCAGTGCACAGGAGCTTTTAGGATGGTGGCTGGCTTTGTTTCAGGGTGGACGGACCTCCATGCTTGTTTCTGCTCTCTTCAGCCTGGTAACCCTCCGTTCTGACCCTCCTCATTTTGTCTTCACTGCACACATTTGGAGGGAGCCCTCTGAGACTGTCATTGATCGGAAGAGGCCAGTTTCTGGGAAAACAACAAAATTTAGGGTGGAAACCAGAAACTTCTCTGAGGGAAAAAAACAAAGGCCACCCATGCTTTGTAAGGCCCCACCCATGAACCCTGGTATTAATTAATTAATTTTTATTGGAGTATGGTTGCTTTACATTGTTGTGTTAGCCTCCACTGCACAACAAAATGAATCAGCCATACACATACAGATATTCCCCCCCTTTTGGACTTTCCTCCCATTTAGGTTACCACAGTGCATTAGGTAGAGTTCCCTCGGTATTTAGAAGTATCTTTACAAAATCTAGAATCTGCGGTTTTCAGGTACATAACCTAGCATGTGTCTGTGTAAGGAGCTGCTTAATTCCCCGTTTATTAACCTGGAAGGGAGATGGACCCTTGAACCTGTTTCCCCATTGTATCCCAAATGCCCAGATGCGTGGAAGACACTTCATAACTAGTCTCGGGTTTTAAAAAAATCTTAAAATTTTTTTAATCGTGGTAAATTATATATAACATAAACTTGACCATTTTAACCATTCAGCTCAAGCAGTGAAACAGTTCAGTGGTATTAAGTACACTCCTACTGCTGTGCAACCGTCACCACCATCCACGCAAAGAACTTCTTTTCGTCCTCCCAAACTGAAACACTGCCCCCGTTAAACACCAATTCCCCGTTCCTCCCTTTCCCCAGGCCCTGGCAACCACCATGCTACTTTCTGTCTCTGAATTTGTCTACTCTCTATACTTCATTTTTTAAAAATTGAAGTATAGTTTATTTACAGTGTTGTGTTTGTACTTCATATAAACGGAATCAGGCGGTACTTGTCCATTAGTGATGGGCTTATTTCACTCAGCATAATGTGTTCAAAAATCATCCATGTTGTAGCATGTGCAGACTTTCCTTCCTTATTAAGGCTTAGTGTTCCATTGCAAGTGTAAACCTCATTTTGTTTATCCATTCATCTGTCCACGGACACTTGGGTTGCTTCCACCTTTTGCCTATTGTAAATAATGCTCCTG
The DNA here is from genome assembly GCF_949774975.1 of Lagenorhynchus albirostris. Taxonomy (NCBI): domain Eukaryota; kingdom Metazoa; phylum Chordata; class Mammalia; order Artiodactyla; family Delphinidae; genus Lagenorhynchus; species Lagenorhynchus albirostris. The sequence goes on along the minus strand of NC_083101.1, from coordinate 95,514,659 downwards.
TGAACACGGGTGTGCAAATACCCCTCTGAGACCTTGCCTTCTGTTCTTTCGCTCTCAATTCTTTTCAGTACCCGGAAGTGGAATCGCTGCATCGTAGGGGAATCCTATTTTTAATTTTTCATCGTGGAGTTTTTGCATCGTGACATTTGCAGTCTCCAAGGAAGTTATTTGTCATTACAGTTTAGTTTCATCACAAACCCCAGATGTTTCCCGAAAGCCAGACTCTTTCTTTCCCTTTACTCTGAGGCTTTGCCCCGCCCCCACTGGGGGCAGTGTGTGTGGGGTGTCCAGAGCTCCCTGGATGCATCCTAAGCCTGGGGGCGGGGGTGGCCCCCGATCCTGCACTGAAGAGGCTGGTAGGAGGTAAGAGGCTCACAGTTCATTTCACTCCATTCGCGGGTCCATTTAGCACATGAGACGATGACTTCTATTTAAGGAATGGAAGCTGCCCCTTTAGACATTAAAGTGTGTGGTGTGCTGGCTGAGGAGGCCCGCAGTATAGCTGTTTAGAGTGTGGTTTTCTCAGAAAGATGGCTTAATTGATTTATTTTTGATCCCTTCTGTTTTCAAATCCCCTTTCCCAGCTCTTTATTTTTTGGTTCCTCAATTTGCAGAATCTCAGGTCACTTATGGATTAATAAGGTGATGCCCTGAAAGAACTTGGGCTGGGCAGCCGCACAAATCCTCGTGCCCGGGGAGTGCAGGAGAGTCCGTTCTTCCCTTCCTTTCCTTGTGGATTTTGGAGAAATTCTTTGCATCCATTTGTGTTTGGGAAGGGCATTCCCATGTGTGTCAGCTCCTGTGACACAGGCACTGTCCCACTGGTCATGCAAGGAGGGGCCTGGGGGCTGTGGCACCGCTCAGCTGGGAGAAAAAATGCACGCTGGCTCCTGAGAATGTGAGGCTTGACCCCCTTGTAGGGAGTTTGTAAATAAATGGCTTCCTGTCTAGGGTTTAAAGATAATTATGCAGATTTCTCACTTGATGAGGTTTTATTTGCTGCTGTGATTCAGCCCCTGCCGGTTTATCTCCCTTGATTTTAAAAATAGATGAGATCCAATGGGGAGTTGTTGTGAATGGGACAGAGTTTCAGTTCTGCAAGATACAAAAGTTCTGGAGACGGAGGGTGGTGATGGTTGCACAGATCTGTGAATGTACTTAATGCCACTGAACTATGCACTGAAAAATGGTTAAGATGGAACATTTATGTCATGTGTTTACCACAATTTAAAAAATATATTTTTAAAAAAGCCTGGAAGCTTGAGTGCACTGGGCTGGATGGAAAATGTGTACAGCTGAAGCCCGGACAGTTTGTTAACAATCTTCTGTGCTCCTCAGACTGTCAGGGAAAGAACTGGTTGGGTTTTTTCCCCAATCATTGCAAATTGGTGCTTTTCTAAAACATAACAGAAAGAATTAATAGAAAAATAAAGACAAAGCAATTAGATGAAATTCATTGAATAATGCAAAGATCGTATGACCATAACTGAAAGAAAAAAACAATAAAATAAATAAAATCTAAGGGATTTTCCTAAACTCCGTGAAGGAAGCTGGGAGAGACTGTCAGTCTTCATCTCGGCAGGTCAGACACCGAGGACCATCCCTGGCTGCAGTTAGGTGGTCCCTTGTCTGGAGGAGGGACTGTACGTGTGATCTCGACCTGGTGATTTCTGTGGCACCTGCCACCACATGCCGGTGGGAAGGCTGCTCAGGGTTTGGGGGGAGTACACGTGCTGAGCCATCCTCGAGGGGTTCTTTTCCTCCAGATGCACAGACTCTCAAAGGTTACGATGCACAGAACTTGTTCTGTTGGTCAAGAAAGAATTTTCCTTATAAAATGCAAGTTTGTCATGGCTGACATCCCAGGTCGGCACCCAGGACCTGAAATGTTAGTCTGCAACTCATAACCCGTGCCCCAGAGCCACCTGCAGCCCGGGGACATACAGGCTCCCTTGAACTCAGCCCCTGCAGTCCAGGCCAGAGGGGTGCCCAGGATGGCTGCCATCTGTGGGCATCACACGCATCTCCTGCAGCCAGAGCTGAGGTCACTGCTGGGACAGCAGGAGCTTCAGGGACAACCGACGCCTCTCTGGTGTTGGTGTGGTTTAAAAACCCTCCCCTGAATTTAGCAGTATTATGCCTGCTCAGCAATTATTACTGTTTTTTTTTTTTTAAAAGAATTCTCTTCAAATGAGCAGTGTTTCTGCCTCTTCATTAATAATAGTTTCTCAAAACCAGCAATTCAGTGTTGCACATAAATCTAGCCTGTAATTTTCTACATTTTCTTTAATATGCAGTCTTCTACTGGGATCTAGGATTTCCCAGGAGTGCTTCTACTCTTGGCTCTTAAAAGAAAAGAAGAGTATGCTGGTCGGCTCCCTTTCTTCATTCTTGGACTGTCTCCCCCATTTCTTCATATTTGCCTTCATTTCCATTTTCTTTTCTGAAAAGTGTGCCGTTTCGCTCCCTCTTCTCCTCCCCTTGTTCATCTACCATGTGGAGCAAGGGCTTGTGGTCTTTTAAAAAATTGGAGGTGTGTGTGTGTCCGTGCACATGTGCATGTGTGTATGTGCACGTGTGGACGTGCATTCTGCAGCCGTGAGCGCAGTGCAGTCCCAGGTAGCAGATGGTATTGAAGGCGGTGAGTAATAAGCAGTTTGATTTTTCCCTTCTGGAGGCTCTGCCTTGTTAGCTTGGAAGCAGGGGCTCCTAAAGCCATAGTTGGCATCAGAAATGAGGAGCCATCCCATGGCTGGCTGGGGTATCTGGTTTTGGAGACAGGACACTGTTAGGCTGGAAGGGCGCCGCAGCATGCCTGGTTGCCCTCCATCCTCGCCTTCCTGTAAGGCTGGTGGCTACTCTCCTCACGCAGATAGGGGGTCCCCCTGCTCTCATATCTCAAGGGCAGCCCCAGGTGGTCAGCACTCTGCCTAGTCTCTGCCTCCGTCTCCTTGCTGGGAAACGGAAGGGGTCACGACTTTTCTCCAAGGTGAGGGCATGTCTAGTTTTGTCCCAGGTCCTGCCACTCAATTCTAGACGGTGGTCTAGAGGAAGTCGGTGCCCCTGCCCCAGGCTGAACCCGCCTGATGGAACATTCTTGGACCCTGGTGACTCATGGGCATCCTTGCGTCGAGTGATGGCAGAGTGAAGTTGGGAGGGCTCTCGGGTTCTGACCTGGGGAATCTCCTCACCCCAGTATGCTGTCGTTCTCCTGACTCTCAATAAGGCTCAGGGTTCACGTGAGGCTGCCACTCACACAGGTAGGGCAGTGATGCCTGGGCTTGTGGATGGTTCACCTCTTATTTCCTCTGAATATGTACAGCCACTCTCCTTTAAACATAGTTCAACCATCATCTGATTGTGTTTTTGAAAACCAAAGGGATTTTTTTCCAATCAATAAACATTTATTTATTTAACCCCCCCTTTCCCCTGTGGTATCAGTTGATATTTCTCCTCTTTTTTTATTATTTTATTATTATTTTTTGATGTTTCTCCTCCTTGATTTCTTATTTTATTTGGGTCCTCTCTCTTTTCTTCTTGGTGGGATTAGTAGATATAAACTAATATCTCTCTCTCTCTCTCTCTCTATATATATATATATAGATAGATAGATAAACAACAAGGTCCTACCGTATAGCCCAGGGAACTATATGCAATATCTTGTAATAAATTATAATGGAAAAAATATGAAAAAGAAAATAAATATATCTGAATCACTTTGCCATACACCAGAAACTAACACAACATTGTAAATCAACTATAATTCAATAAAGAAATAAAATAAACATTTATTGGGCCCGTACTATGTGCCAGACTCTGTCTTAGGAGCTGGGGATATGGCAGTGAATAAAATAAGGCAAGTCCTCGCTCTCGTGGTGTATCCGCTCCAGCGCCAGGCCCTTCGTGGGTCAGGAGGAAGCCAACGCTTCCTGCCCACCCAGGACCCTGCCCAGCCGCCCCCCTTACAGCCCCACCTTGGCCCCGCTAGGCAGTGCTCGCGCAGATGCTGACCTTGTGTTTGAAACAGAACAGATGGGCCACCTTCCTCTTAGGACACTTGTCGACCCCATTGTTGACCGAGGAAGGGGCCTGAGCTGGTAGGAAGCCAGGCTCTGGTGGCCACCACACACACTCACCAGCCCAGTTAGTTTCCACTCTTAAGCCCCCTAGACACTCTCATATTTGCCCCAACCCCCAATTCCTGCCCATCGCTCCCCTTCAGAATTGTGTGTTGAGAATGTGCAATAGCCCTTTAAATGCATAAAACAAGCGTGGGCCTTAATTGCCATATACTTCCTAGTTACCCTTAGTCTCAGGCATTTTTATAAGCTCCTGGTAAACTTGCTCTGGAAACCGACCAAGTCCGTTGTGAGCCCCCTTTGTCTGCAGGGCTGCTCGTGTTCTCGCTGAGCCCAGGGGGACCCGGATGACCAGGGGGACTGGGCAGCTGTGCCTGCTGGGCGAGTGCTGCCTTGCCTGACACTGAGAATGTGGGGAAAACCCATTTCTGGGGAAGGAGCCGATTTGCTGGCTGCAGGGAGAAAGTTGTTATCTTTACAGAGAATACTTAGGTTGACATGTTTGTTCTGACCTGTGCCGTAGAAGAATTTGGAGACGTGGACCTGGGCTTCATTCTGACTTGAGAAAGTATGGAATGACCTCTTGGGGTACATTTGTTTGGGGGGGCTTGTGTTGCAGAAGTGAAAGGGTGCCCCGGGGTAGGAAGGACTGAACCAGACCCCCTTCTCTTGGCTTTCAGGGCCGGGAGGGTCCGCAGTCCAGCATCCACGTAGGCTGGCTGGGAGTCAGGCCTGCCCTTGGGTCCTTCCAGGCAGGAGCACGGAAAGATCTGATTGCTCTTTGAAGTGGCGGTTTTTCTTTTCCTCGAATTCACACTTTAGGGGAGAATATTCTTTTCGTTGTTTTTATTTTTGAGTGTATGGCCTTTTTCCTTTTTAAAAAAATGATGGTAAAATGACACACCATAAAATTAACCATTTTAATCATTTTAAGTGTACTGTTTGGTGGCATTAAGTACATTCACATTGTTGTGCGGTCATCATCACCATCCATCTCCAGAATGCTTTTCATGTTGCAAAACTGAAAAACTGTTCCTGTTAAACCAACTCCCCATTCCCCCTCCCCAGCCCGTGGCACCTACCATACTACTTTCTGTCTCTATGAATTTGACTGCTCTAGATTGCTCATGTGAGTGGACTCATACAGTATGTGCCTTTTTGTGACTGGCTTGTTTCACTCAGCATAATGCCCTCTGGGTTCATCTGTGTTGTAGCATGTGTCAAAATTTCATTCCTGAAATTTTTCATTATGAAAAATTTCATACGGTTTTTAAACAGTCATTTTTTTTTTTTTTTGGCCAGTGCCGATAAATGTTCATATATTAATTCTACTCTGATGAGCCAGGTTCATGTTAAAATAGTTCCAACATGTTCTTTTGTTGTTACTGATGGGCTGGTGTGTCAGTGAGGGCAGCCCCGCCCATGGGGTCTGGTGAGGGTGGGGCCCTGGACCTTATGCCCTGACCCACAAGCAGTTAGGAGGCCCCAGGACATGTGGCCCCCATCAGGAACTGCTTTTGGAGATACGCTTCTAGTGAGGGTTGCTGTAGGCTGAGGGAGGAGGGGCTGGGGACACGGGAAGGCCTGGCTTTGTGGCTCTGGCAAGTCAGGTGGGCCCGCTGGAGAGCTGATACTGGAAGGAAAGAAAGCAAAGGGCTCTAAGAGGGAGGGGAAGGTTTACTTCCTTTGGGGATAAGTCAGGAGAGAACATGGAACATTTTGCATTGGCTTGATGCTTTCTCCCATGTAGGAAAGAATTAGATAAAGAAAACACAAGGAAAACTTTTGGAATGATTGCTTCTCCGTCCTTCTCCATTTTTGTGTGTATCCCAATCTCTTAGTTGTTTGCAGAGTATGTAGGATGCCAGTCAACCACTTTGGGATTGCTTCCCCCATGACCCTGGGAGGCAGATTCCCCAGTTTGGAGGAGATCCTGTCCTGTTCAGGTCTTGGCATTATCATTTGTCCTGGAGGAGAAAGCACAGAAGGCCTTGGAGTTGGGATTTTGAGCTGGGTGGAGCCCTTGTGAGTTATTTATCGCCCTGAGCCTCAGATTCTGCATCGGCAAAATGGGCATGACAACCCCATTATGTGGATTAAAGTGTTGGGACTTGTTGACTGAATTGAGGGAGGTACTTTGTGCAAATGGTCTTTTTTCAAGTGCCTTTAGCGCTCTTGGCCTGATTCTCTAGACCCAGGTAGTGGCACCTGGCACAGGTACAGATGGCCTCTTTCACGCAGGAGCTTTGGAAGAATAAACCAAGCTCCTCCTATGCCTCAGGTTTAGAAACGTCAGAGCACTTTTATTTTTAACCCTCTGCAGAAGGAGATAATGTACTGAGCCAACATTTGAAATTACACGAGATAATGTACTGAGCCAACATTAGAAATGACACGGAGCTTTTCCGCCTGTTGGAGAACCTAGAACATAGCTCTAAATTGGGGGGAAATTAAGCCAGTGAGGTCATTGAAGGTTTGGTTACATTTGAAGCAACTTTTAAACTGTCTCTCCTTAGTTGCATGTGTTTTATGACTTCCCAGAGAGATCTGAAACATGCCCACAAACTGTTAGCATGCAGGTTTACATTTCCAGTGGATATGGTTGGATAAAGTATAGTTTATACTGGATATACTACATAATTTATCTATTTATATACACCATGTAATTTACACCATCCCTATTTATAGTATAGTTTTGCATTTCAGATGGGTATAGTTGGGCAGAGAAGCAAAAAAATTTGATGCTACAATTCCTGTTTCTTTAACTGAATGACAAGAGAAAGATTAGAGAAATCATAGGCGATGGTGTCGAGAGCCCTGTGATCAGCCTCTGTGTGATCAGTAAGGCAGAGGGGCTCATGGTGCAGCTTCCCAGCTTGTACAGGGAAAACCCTGTAGCTTTTCTTTCTCGTCTGCCCGGAAAAGGCATTTACAATCTAGTACCTGATTAAACTGTGTTTTTTAATTTCAAGAGTTTTGCTTCTTAGTTGCTCTTTAATTAATAACGGATTCCTTTCTTAAAAAAACACATGTGCATTCTTGACTTAAAAGTTTTTTTGCCTCCAAGAGGGGATTTATGTTCCTCTGTTATCACAGAATCGAGGTGCAAAGTGGGTGCAGTTATAGTGACAATTTGGGGACCGTGGTTTTACGAGAGAGACAACGGCTGGTGAGAGGGACCTCCCTATCCCCGGCCCTCCCTAGCCTCCATCCCATCCGAGACTCATCGTAGGCAATCGGCAAAATGGGCCCCAGATCTCGAAGCAGCTGTGTCTTCCGGCCATGGGGTGCCTCAGCCTGCGCAGAGCTAGGAGCCCCTGGGGAAGCGGGGTGCAGCCGTGCCACACAAGCTCTCCTCAGGGGGTCTGTGGCCAGGCCTGATGGCGCTGCTCAGCCCTGCCATCTTACCATTTTCTAGGGGATGCTGGCATCTCGGTGACCTGTTGGCCTCTGTCACCACTTCAGCACACTTCTTTCTTGTTCTTCAAGTCTGCATGGTGCGGGGCCTCTAGGCCCTGGGGCCCTGTTGCACACATGTCCTCATCTCAGCTCTGTGTGTCTTCCGGCATCTGGAGCCCAGGCGGATAAAGTGCTGAGGCCAGTTTCCTCCTCTCCAACTGTCTGTTGCTCAGACTGACTAATCTCCATGGTCGAGAACCGCCGGGTTAGGGGCTGGATGCTTTTGGTCCCTAGGTACTTAGAGGTTAATGTTTCACTAAGTTATCAAGGCTGCATTCACAGGTCACTAAAGATTCTATACCTCTATAAGCTTAATTCCCTTACTCTTGGTTTCCTGGTGTGTGGGTGTGCGTGTATGTGTGAGTGTGTACCGCATGCCTGTAATGTGTATGTGTGTACATGAGTGTTTGTGTAGTTTCCTGGTGTGTGTGTTTGGCATGTGTGTGGCTGTGAGTGCGTGTGTGTATATTTGTATGTGTGTGTGTGTATTTGTGTGTGTGTGTGTGTAGTTTCCTGGAGTTTGTGTGTGAGTTCGCGTGTGTACGTGTGTGTACGTGTGTGCAGTTTCCTGGCCTGTGACTGTGTTGGGGTCGAGGTGTCGCTGGGTAAAGGCAGAGTTTTGGGGACCCTTTGGGGGACCTGGTCTCAGGTGGATACCTTAGCCCCTCCTCCTCTCCCCTCCCTGAACGGGAGAGGGTCTTCCCAGCCGCCACACCACCACCACCCAGTCCTGCCTGTCCTGGCTTCTCTGCTTCTAAGGAGGCCTGTTTCCCAGGGGTAACCTAACCATTTACACTCGTGTGCACCTGACCATGGGGCAGGGAGGGCGAGTTGCACACGGGCATGGGCATGGGCAGGAGGAGGCCTAGCCTCTGGTCACACGTGCAGTGAGCGCCTCAGCCCAAGACCCTGCTCTTCCCGTTGCACTCAGATGTTTACAGACCCCCAGCTCCATCCCCCCCAGCCATGGCGCATGAGCCCTCTTAGCTGCCTCCTTCATTCCAGTGGTTCCTTCTCCACTGTCACCCGCACCCCAGGCCTTCCTGGTGGCACTTACCGCCCAGGTCTTCTCTCACAGCACATGTGCTCTCATGGACTGATTTTGGGGGATGCGAGTGTCCCACCCGCTGACTCGGCCACAAATCCCGGAGGGAGCTGAATGGGACGAGCCCTCCTGGTGTGGCCTGGGCAGCTCCTGGCAGCTGTGTTGCCTGGACACACGGAGAATGAGTGACAGGGCTGCCTTCTCAGCTGCCCTCCTTGTTCAGAAAGCTGCCCCTGCTGTTGCTTCTTGAGGAGCACAGAGCGACCAGGGGCAAGACGAGGGCGAGGTGCCTTGGGGCACATGGTATGCGGGGGTCCCAGCCCTCCCCCAGCCTCCTAGAGGCCTTGGGTGGAGGCAGGACAGCATTGGCCCCACCAGGGGAGGCCAGTTAGGTGCTGGTCCCCTGCGGTCTCTGCTAGCTGACCAGAAGCTCCGCCCTGAGAGGGGGAGTAAATTCAGCTTTGTAAACAGGACTGTGTCCTTTTAAACTGATGCAGGAATTTGTGAGTTAAGGGCACCTGGGTGAATGGTCCGCTTGCCAGTAGGTCCCTGGCGCAGACACCCTGGTGAAAGGGTGTCTTGCATTGTTCTGCTACACAGGTGAGTGTTCATCACACCCAGCCGTGGGTCCACATTGTCACATGTAAATTACACCTCAGTAAAGTTGATGTAAACCAAAGTGTGGGCTCTCTGGGACCTCTCCAGCGTCAGATCCTGGCTCTTTCCACGTGTTTTGGGCAGGTCATTTAATATCCTGGGTCCCACTGTCCACCCGTAAAAGGGAACACCACTTCTTCCCTCACAGGGGTGTGACCAGGTCGCGCACCAGCACACTGCTGGCCTCTGGTGTTGTCCGGGTGACCGCTATCATTGCTTGGGGTCTTTGAGTCGGCCATGGTCACTCTTCCTCTGAGGGAAGCTTGGAATGGACCATTTGTGGAGAAGAAACTCACCAAATGCACACAGATAATCATTTGGGACATGCTTTCCAGAAGTAGTGACCATGATGGTGAGGCCCAAGGGGTCCAAGGGTCTGGGGACCCAGCCGTGGCTGGGTGTCCATTTGGCCTGTCTGTCACGTTTACTCCATCTTCAGGCATCTCCAGTCTCACCCTTTGTGGCTCCCAGGCATCAGGGCTGCTCCCTTCGTAACACAGTGATGCAGCCTAGGACGCTCTCAGAGGCTGATCCGTCTTCAGGGTGGGAACTCTGGGTGTCCCAGCTGGGTCCACCCCTAGGATTCCTGCCTGGCCCCTCTCTCGGAGCCTTGGAGTCGACGTCCCAGGCCTCGAATGTTTTCACCTAGAAGGAGTGGTGAGGTTCTGAATGAGCTGGTCTCTGCAGAGTCCCTCCCAGGCAGGACCCAACAACTACCCAGCCCAGGTGCTCCCACCTCTGGGCTCTGGGGAAGCCTGTTGTCTGCCCACTGTGGGCTTCTCAAGCTCACCCCACATCCAGGCCTCCGCACCTTTGGCCAGGTAGTTCCCTCCACCTGGAACACCTTCAAAATCCTGCTTTTACTGGACTGAGTTCTGCTCCATATGACTTCCTGCTTTCATTTCATGAAAATTTCCTGAAGTGATGGAATTTTGCACTACTTTTTAGGGGGGCCCAGCTGTGGGACTATTTATACCATTTATTAGCTCCAAGAAGTCTGCAGTGCCTTAGAGTAGGGTATGCCAGGAGATCTCAGTTACCTTCCTCCCTCTATGCAAATGGGATGGGACTGTCTACCCTGGATCCCTGTGCGATTATTTTGACCTCAAACAAGAGATCGTATTTGGATGTACTTTGAAAATTAAGTAGTATAGTTTTAATTGCTAATATTAATAATTAGCTTGACTCTCAAGTCTAATGGGACTTGAAAACTCCTCACTTCCCACTTAATGTGGGGGTATTGATTCTGATCACAGCACCTTGCTGGGCTGGGTGGGGGCTCCCCCAGTGCCCTCATCATGTCCAGGGTATACCCAGCTCCCGGTGCCAAATATAACTGACAAGAAAGAGGAACTTTTGTGGAGCAGAAACACACCCCCATCTCTCCCACAGCTCATGCTCCCTCTTTAAATGAGCTGTGTTACCCCAGGAGAGGGTCTGAGGAGAGCAGTGGAGGACGGCGGAGCCCAGCAGTGTTTGCTGGGGCCTGGCCAAGTGGAAAGTGGGCCCGTCAGGAATGATTAAAGAGCCCAGTGTTAGAAAAGAACAAGCCTTTATGTTGGTGGTAAAATGATTAGGAAGTAATAAGAAAAATGCAGGTTTGGACAGAACATTGTTTTGTTTAATCAGTTCTAAGTCCAAAAGAAAAAAAGAAAGGACCCTTAGAAGTCATTTAAAAAGAGATTACCACATACACATGAATGTTTTTTCCACCTAGCTTACAGGTTTAAACTTTAGAGGGAAGGGGCCAGACAAGTCTCTATTCCTGGTTGTGTTCCTCATTCCTCAATCAGATGAGACAGTCTCTATAATGGGAACTGGAAGCAGAGGGTAAGTGAGAAACAGACTGGTGTGAGAAGAAGATGTCACCTGGTGCTTACAGTTCTGTCTGCTGCACAAAATCCAGATGGATCAGATTGTCCCAGAAGCTGAAGGGAGAAACCTGGAGTTTGATCACCTTGCAAGGAGAAATGGGAGCTGAAGGAGAGTGAATTCTGTTGGTTTTAAAGTAGTGTTGTTTCTGAAGATAAACCTGATGACAGAATCGTGGAGGAGCGGGGGGTCCAAGGTTCTGTCAGAGACAAAGTCAAGGACTATGAATATGCCCAGGGGAGCAGCACTGGCAGAGCCTAACAGGGTAGCCTGATGCTGCTTTTTCTTATAGACTACAGGATATAGACTGCTTGAATGTTGCTTCTCGAGGGAGGAAGACAGACAGATTTGGGGAAACCTTTTTAATAAAGAATCCTAATTTCACTTGGATCCTTTGGATTTTATTATTGCTTGCAACACTGTGTCATTTGTAAAAACTGGAGGCTGCTTGAATATTCTTAAGTGATTTGACAAGGGTTAATACTTTACTGATATGCTAGCAGTCTCAGAGCTTCCCTGGTGAGAAGCACTGGCACAGGGCTGTTGTAGATGGACAGGGCTTCTCTCCCTCACCAAATGCCTGAATCATCAAGTAAAGGAAGAGTGGTTTTTTGTTTGTTTGTTTTAGGTGCCTTTATATTTTAGAGCAGTTTTAGTTTCACAGCAAAACTGAGGGGAAGGTACAGAGATTTTTCATATACCTCTTGCTCCCACTTATACATAGCCTTCCCCATTGTGAACATCCCTCATCAGAGTGGTACATTTGTTACAATTGATGAACCTGCATCGACACATCACAAAGTCTGTAGTTTACATTAGGGTTCACTCTTGGTGCTTCACATTCTCTGGTTTAGGAAAATGTGTAATGACATGTATCCACCATTATAGTATCATATAGAATAGTTTTGCTGCCCTAAAAATCTTCTGTGCTCCACCTATTCATTCCACCCCCATCCCCAACACCTGGCAACCACTGAACTTCTTACATTCTCCATAGTTTTGCCTTTTCCAGAATGTCATAGAGTTGGAATCATACAGTATGTAGCCTTTCAAATTGGCTTCTTTCACTTAGTGACATGTATTTAAGTTTCCCCCATGTCTTTTCTTGTCTTGATAGCTCATTTCTTTTTAGTGCTGAGTAATGTGCCGTTGTCTGGATGGACCATAGTTTATCTGTCCTTTTACCTACTGGAGGATACTTTGGTTGCCTCCAAGTTTTGGCAATCATGAATAAAACTGCTATAAACGTCTGTGTGCAGGTTTTTGTGGGGACGTGAGTTTTCAATTCATTTGGTAAGGTACCAAGGAGCGTGATTGCAGGATCGACTGGTAGGAGTATGTTCAATTTTTTAAAAAACTGTCAAACTGTCTTCCAAAGTGGCTAGACCATTTTGCATTCCCACCAGCAATTAATGACTGCTCCTACTGTGCCACATCTTTGCAGCATTTGGTGCTGTCAGTGTTTTGCAGCCAAATGCTCTACCCCTGAGCTATACCCCCTGCCTGTTTTGGATAGGAAGAGTTTTCAGTGAAGATTGAATATCCTAAAGGGACTGGAAAGGACAGACTTTCTTTTCCTCCCCAGGAATCACAGTGGAAATGCTCGGGACATCCAGTGTTTCTCACCAGGTTCCTGGGCATATTTTGGGTACGTACAAGGTCCCTATGAACACTTGCAAGTTTTGTGCTTTTCTGTTCAGTGGCAATCTCATCTAAAATTGGTGCTAACCAGTTTAAAAATGACCATATTGTGATGTGAGTGGAGATCACATGAGCCTGAGTGAGGCACACTGTGCAAATGAAATGAAGGTAGAAAATGAGGGGCAGAAACTCTGGAATGTATAAGAAAGTACTTTCATGGTAGAGGGAGTGGCCGGTGCAAAGGACCTGAGGCTGGAACAAGCTTGGAGTGTTCGAGGAGCAGCCAGGATGACTGGAGGTGGGTGCTGGGGGAGTAGTGCCAGGGCTCCTAGGGCCTTGCAGCCCACAGTGGGGATTTACAATTCATTCTGCGTGTACTGGGAAGCTTTTGAGACTTTTTGTGCAAAAGAACGTTGTTACCTTGTTTTATGTTAAAAAACACCCTCCCAAAGGTCAGCCGGAAGATGGAGCTCAGTCCTCGGCATCTGGCTTCATGGCTAGGCTGTTCTGCCTTTCTGCAGGTGGTGGACAGGACGCTAAGGTGCCCCCAAGCTTCTTGCTCCAGCCTCCCAGCCTGTGACTGTGATGGAGCTCTCTTTCGTCATTAGGTTATATTATGTGACACAGTTGACTTTAAGAAAGGGAGATTATCCGTCTGGCCTGGCCACGTCACATGAGACCCACCTGGGCCTACAGGGCAGATAGGAAATCAGAATTCGAACTGTGAGAAGGATTTGGTGTGTGTGTCTGGCTTTGAAGATGGAGGGGTGCCTGTGACAAGGAACGTGGGTGGCTTCTAGAAGCTGAGAGCGGCCCCCCAGATGACAGCCAGCAAGGGAATGGGAGCCTCTGTCCTACAGACCCAAGGAATGAAATCAGAGGACAACCCAAGTGAGCCCAGAGGCGCTAGAAAGGAACACAGGCCTCATTAACAACTTGATTTCAGCTTTGTAAGACCCTGAGCTGAGAACCTGCAGTGCCGTGCCTGGACTTCTCATCTACACAACTGTAAGCTCATTAGTGAGTGGTGTTTTAAGCCTCTAAATTTGTGGAACTTTGTTGTGCAGCAATTGAAATATACTGAACACAGATGCAAAAATCCTATGTAGAATTTAGCAGATAAGACCTGGCAATATGTTAAAAGAGCAATAATAAAAATAGTTTATCCTAGGAATTCTAGGATGATTTGACATTAAAAAATCCACATTTACAGAGTAGAGGGAAAAATAATCTCAATGGATGCTACAAATGCTTGTGCTAAATTTCAGAATTCTTTGCTGATGAAACAATTAACAGAGTAGGCTTAGATAACTCAATAAAAGGAATCTTTTAGAAACCATGCAGTGAGTATTACGTTTCAAGTACAACATTTGAACGTCAGAGACAAGAAATGGATGTCTGCTATCATTGTTATTCTGCAGTGCTGTTTGGGAAGTCCCAGCCAACATGATAATTGGAAAAAATGAGAGAAAGCTGTCATTTGTAGGTTATATAAATGTTGGCTCTGGAAAATTCAAGAGACTCAACTGACAAGTATTAAAACTAAGGAGAGTATTAGGCAAGGTGACAGGATATGAATGAGTTAACAGAAAACCCATTGGCTTCCTGATGCATCATGAGTGACGCTATTAGAACAAAACCAAAAACTGTAAAACACCTAGAAATAAGTCCAGTAGGAAAAGTGCAACATCCATGAGAAGAAAACCATAAACGTTCTTAACAGACCCCAAAAGAAGATCCAAATGAAAGGAGAAACTGTGTTATTATCTAGGAAGTCTCAGTTTTGTTCAAATATCAGTTCCCCAACAGATACTCTATAAATTAGTGCATTGTTAATCAACATCAAAAGCCTTTTTCATCAAACTCAGTGAGCTGATTCTAAAATTCATGTAGAAGTACAAAACCTAAAAGCAGTCAAGATCATTTTGAAAATTAGCAATAATTTTGGGAGGTTATCTTACTAGATATCAAAACCTAGTCTAAGGCTGTAATAATTGGAATTGTGTGATGTTGACATAGGAATAGACAAGGGCTATGGGCTGAATTGTGTTGCCCCTGAAATTCATATGTTGAAGTTCTAACACCCAGGACCTCATAATCTGACTGTATTTGGAGGTAGGGTCTTCAAAGAGGTGGCTAAGTTAAAATGAGATCATTAGGGTTGGACCCTAATCCAGTGTGACTGGTGTCCTTATGAGAAGAGGAAATCGGGACACATAAACACACAGAGAGAAGCCCATGTGAGGACACAGGGAAAAGACTGCCATCTGCAAGCAAAGGAGAGAGGCCTCAGGAGAAATCAACCCTGCTCATGCCTTAATCTTGGACTTCCGGCCTCCAGAACTGTGAGAAAATGAATTTCTGTTTTTTAAGCCCAGCAGACCATAGGACTTTGTTACAACAGTCCTAGAAAACTAATACAACAACCAAATAAGAAAACTGAAGAATCTAGAAACTGAACCATGTCTGTGTGAACTAAATTTAATATAAAGATGTTGGGCCGCTGGGTATTCATTTGGGGGAGAATAGCTCTACCCTCACCATTCACAAAAATTAATTTCAGATGGAATAGTCATCCAAAAAGTTGAAGAAGTGCATATAAGAGGTTAAGTTTGTAGTCTTACTCTGGAAAGTCTTCTTAGTGAAGAAAAAAAGACAAAAAGCTACGTGGGAGAAGATTCCAACATTCTTTATGTGAAACATTATCATTCCATAGTGAAGATATCTTTAAGTGAGTGATTTCTTCTTTTATTTTCCTGAGAAAATCTTCCACTTTCAAGCCTGATGCAGTGGGCTCTTGTTCTGGAAAAAGGAGACCAGGCTAAATGGGAAGGGTGGTGGGACCCTGGTTGGGAGGGTGGAGGTTTCACGCAGTGCTGTGAGGGGTGAGGGGCTTTGTTCGAGAACCACTAACATCCAGGCACGTTTACTGCCAGGTCACATTCATGGTACAGCCAGTGTCGGCGTTTCCTCATAAGCCCTCATTTTAAACCATGTGTGTCAGGCATTGAATCGTGATGTTTACCCCAAAACATACAAGAAAAATGGCTCTGGATTGAGGGGATCCTATTTCTGTTGGAAGAGCCGTGGCATCGTGTTAATGGACTCAATGTGTGTGAACATCCGTCTCTGAACAACATTCATTTGTGCTCAGTATCTTTTTAGGCCTGTGAGGCCCAACTGTGTTCTGTGAGTTGTACTTACAAAGTTGGTTCAGAAGATCTGGATCGAGGGGTGAGCACACACAGGGGTTTGGGGGAACCCCTGGCAGAACCTTGGGAGGCTGGAGCACTTGGGCTTGCTTTCTGGATGGGGGTGCAGAGAAACCAGTGCTGGTTCTAACAGCTTGTCATGAGAGAGGTCTTGAAGGGTGCGGGGGCACACCGCCCCGAGGAGAGACATGGCACCGTCGTCCCAAAGGATAGGCTCCCTGCTTGAGGTTGAGCACAGCTCCCGGGGGAGAGGATCTCTGCTCACAGATGTGTCCTTGCCCGTCCTGTCCGCGTCCCCAGATGTGGCCTTTGAATTGCTCTCTGGCCCCTGATTTTCTCTTCTGGCTTTTCTTCCAGGAAACTGAGGAGAAAAGTTTGTTTCCATTTTCTAAGAAAAGAACAATCTGGGAAAAGACCGACAGACCTACTCTGGGCTTTCACTGCTCACACAGCTGAAGTCATTGTCTCCCCACCCCGACTCGGGGTGCAGCCTGACCAGCCAGCTTAGGGAGCAGAGCCAGCCAGGCCTGTCTGCCCTGCCTTGGGCTGGCTGGCTTGGAGCCCTGGCTGTGGGAATGGTGACTCCCACCCCAATATCCATCCAATATTCTCAGGGGCTCAAGCCAGAATTATTCTGGAGCCTGTCCTATGTGAGGGGGTTTCCTGTGTGGGTCAGCCATAAAACACCCATTTCTCACTCTGTAGGCCCCTTAAAGAGGCGAGGTACATGAATGCAGATTTTAAAGTTAAGTGCTATGTTTTCGGACCTCAAGAAATTTCTGAGTCAGCCTTTCTGAAGCCCATCTCTGGGCCCAGTCTCAGGGAATCAGCATGTTCTGTGCAGTGTTCGAGTCTGACGTTGGCCATGATGTTTGTAGTAAGCCTGTCTTCTGGTCTGTTGCATGCACTGGTCGGTGTGGGTGGCTAGGAGGCATCGCAGAGAGGTGGGGCGTCTGTCCAAAATCTTGGAGCAGCAGTTACAGAGCTCAGGCCTCCTGACCCAGCCACGCCAAGCACATCAGCTACATATCGGGACATGTCTCAGTTCTCCGTGGGATGACTTGCATGATGTAGCTTTGAGACGGTGACCTTCACGGTTGTGTCCATCTGCAGACCTGATGTGCTGGGCGGCCCAGCAGTTTGCCTGACCCCTGTGGCTTGGGCGTGGGCCCACCATTGCCAGCTTCAGCCCTGCAGGCAGGGGCTTCGTACTTAGCATCAGGTGTTAACAGGCTCAGGAAGTGCCCTGGGACCATTGAGTCACTCCGCCAGTCTTGCTGGAGAGCTTTCAAAGTTTAGTATTGGCTAGGCACGGGGGAACGAAGCGCCCATCTCTCTTTTATTACAAGGTCTCTCTTCCAAACGGCGTTACCTGTGATGGATTGTTTTTCGGAGGAGTTGTTCAGACCCAGTGAGAGCGCAAACTAAAATGGACAGTTAATGTTAAAAAGTGGAAAAAGAAGCCCAGCAAGCCACTTGGTGACAGCCTGTGGGCAAAGAGTAGTGGGTAGGGGCTTGGCCTGGAGCACACAGCTCTTCCCCTAAACGCTGGGAGCCAGAGACGCCTTGGCCACGAGGAGGCCCTTTTCTGTCTCTGGGCTGCAGTGACTCCTCTCCTGGTGGCCAATGGTTCCTCCTTGTTAATTTAGCCTTTATTTTCATGGCCAGGCACGCATCTTGTCCTGCTGTTTCTGAGCAGTGGCCTCGGCCTTGACCAGCCTCCTAGAGAGCAGTGTGGTCCAGCATGCCTGGGCAGGAAGGGAGAACTGTTTACTTCTGTTTCACCCCACCCCAACACTGCCACACTTGTCACAGTGTAGACAGAGACGTTAAGCAAAGAGGGAGCCTTAAGAGTGTCTACTGCTAGCTGGCTACAGAGCTAGTATCAACGGGTGTTTCATCACGTCTCCTGGAGGGGTGTCAGCATGGGGGGAGGGGAAGGAGGTTGATTACTGCCCAGGTATTTCCCTGGATACAGCACGCTTCCTTCCCATGGGTCAGTGTGGTTTGTGGTTCATTGTTCATACCTCTAAATCTGTGTGAATACCCACATTCCCCTCTACCTAAATCAATGGAACTAAAAAATATTAATAGGCAGCTCACCTATGAGGAAACCTTCAAAAGACTCATAACCCTGGAAACGCAAGTTAAAACCTCGAAGAGGTACCACTTTGCCCCTGTCAGAGACAAAAAAAATGAAGTCTGACAACTCCAAGTGTGGGCAAAAATATGCTGTGAGAGAAGAAACTGGCAGAGGGAGTTGATTTGTTTTCAGAAAGAAGGGTGTTTTTTATTTAAAATAGTACGCAGCATATTCTGATGTTAAGATCTTTTTAAAAAAATTTTTATTGGAGTATAGTTGCTTTACAGTGTTGTGTTAGTTTCTGTTAAACAGTAAAGTGAATTAGTTATATGTATACATATATCCTCTCTTTTTTAGATTTCCTCCCCATTTAGGTCCCCACAGATCACTGAGTAGAATTCCCTGTGCTAAATAGTAGGTTCTCATTAGTTATCTTTTTTATACATATATGTGGTATATATATGTCAATCCCAGTCTCCCAATTTGTCCCATCCCCTGCTTCCCCCCTTGGTAACCGTAAGCTTGTTCTCTACATCTGTGACTCTATTTCTGCTTTGCCATAAGTTCATCTGTACCATTTTTCTAGATTCCACATATAAGCGATAATAGACGATATTTGTTTCTTTCTGACTTACGTCACTCTGTATGACAGTCTCTAGGTCTATCCACGTCTCTGCAAATGGCACTATTTTGTTCATTTTTATGGCTGAGTAATATTCCATTGTGTGTGTGTGTGTGTGTGTGTGTGTGTGTGTGTGTGTGTGTGTGTGTGTATACACCACATCTTCTTTATCCATTCCTCTGTCGATGGACATATTGGTTGCTTCCATGACCTGGCTATTGTAAATAGTGCTGCAGTGAACATCGGGGTGCGTGCATCCTTTCAAATTCTGGTTTTCTAATATTAAGATCTTTATTGACCTGGTTATATTTGACCTAATCTGATGTAGGTGAAATATTTGTGTCTGTATTCTTCTATCCTTTTCCTTGTGTAACATGAGTATTTTTGATTTGTAAGCTTCTAAATAAACAGAATTGCTATCTTAATAACAATCTGTGAAATACAAAATATTTTCTGTTCAGATTACAACCTCACATTTTCTGTTAAGTCATTAAATTCTGTGGATAATTATGTGGATAAATTACAAATTATAAATAGGTTATTTTACCCGCTTCTTAAAATGAATGTGCATATTTGGATTAGCATGTCTTATTCTTAGTCTCCTTTTAGTTTTATTTTTTTCTGACTAGCCCCTGCTTTTTTATTATTTTTATTTAAAAACTTTTTTATTGTGGTATAGTTGATTTACAATGTTGTGTTAGTTTCAGGTGCACAGCAAAGTGATTCAGTTATACATATATATATTCTTTCATATATGTATTCTTTTTCAGATTCTTTTCCATTATAGGTTATTACAAGATATTGAATATAGTTCTCTGGGCTATATAGTATGTCCTTATTGGTTATCTATATCAGGCAGCTGAGCCCCAGCTGGAAAAGTTGGATCCTGCCACACCATGAGGCAGGTACCAAAGAAACCCTCACACAGGGCGAAAGGGAACCGCAGCGGGGGTATTCACAAAAACTGCAGACAACTCAGATGGTTACAAATTGTGATGTATTTATTGAGTGGAGCCACAGGTTCTAACATGGATGGCTCTCACAGCATAGCTTGAGTAGGAAAAGCCAGTTGTAAGAGGATCCAAATGGCCCGATTCTATTTATGTAAAAGTTAAATCTATGCAAAGCAATCTTATATGTTGCTTTGGGATAAATGCATATATGGTAAAAGCGTAAAGCTATTTATGAGAATACTAAAATAATATAAATTCAGGATAGTGGGGGCCTTTGTAAGGGGATTGAGAAAGGAATAGGACTGTAATTTGGCTGTTGTATTATTCATTCACTTTTTCTGGATACATCTGAAGTAGTACCTCTAAATTACTCCAAACGTGAGAAACAAATGAACCCCGAAGACTGTGAATAATCGCATGTTAGAAATGGAACTCTGATCTTCCCTCAGTGTGCCCTGTGCCTGGGATGGGAGATTGTGCCCTGTGCCTGGGATGGGAGATTGTCCCCTGAAGCAAAACCCTTACCCAGCGGGTCCTGCTCGGCCTTGCCTTTGTGGGTCTCTTCTGGGGAGCCAGAGACGTTAAAAGCTGTTTTGCTCCAGATGCTTGAAGAGGTTGAATTTCCTTAAGATCCTGGGACCCTGGATAAAAGAAAGGCGGGCTGTCTCTCCTGTTGTCAGGGGAGCCCCTCTTGGGTCTGTTTTTATATATTCATAGGATCCTCTCCTGCAGGGCTTTTAAATGGTGAGTAATGGGTTCATGACCCTTGGTGAGAAGAAAGATAACCCCAGCAGGTAATATTATCTTTTCCTTTCATCTGCTAATCTCCCTGCTGCCGGCCAAACACCCCAGAGTGCTGGGTCTCTGTGCTCTCCAGAACCCTGCAATTACACCCTTTGCCACTCACCCCTCCCCCCGAAGCTGGAAAACCTGATTTTCCTAAGGAGAAAAGAAAAGAAACCTCATCCTGGGAACGGAATTTGGTTTGTATTTCCAGAGAAGCATGGGGTGGTCAGGGATCACTTCCTAACCCTCCTGCATAGCCCCCGGAGCAGGAAATCGGAAGACCTTTGTCTCAGCGTTGGGTGGTGGTGGGGGAGGCAGCTGCTCCCATCCTGGCCTCCCTGCCCAGACGCCGAGGTGTAGATAGTCTGAGGTGTAGACGGAGTCCGTGGTGTACATGTCATCATTCCAGCCCAGGTCAGCCTGGACTTCTGTCGCACCCTCAAAGTGGGGAGGGGGAAGGATTGCTAGGAATGATAGGAGTTTTCTTTACGGAAAATTTCCGACTCCTACAGAAGTAGAGGGAGTAGCACCCCTCTAGCACCACCCTCCCTCCCCGTGGACCCCACCCCCTCACTGACTCCAATAATAATAGTCTATTCACACCTCCATTCTCTCCCCTTCTGCTCTTTGAATTCATTTCATTCATACTTAAACGTCTTATTATGTGTCTTAAACAGATAAGGACTCCTTGACAAAGGAACTGCATTCTGCCATTATCACACTTGAAGCAGTGAACAATTGTTTCATAAAATAAAATATGCAATCAGTGTTCGCATTTCACTGTTGATTTCATGATTATTTTATTTTTTATTGTTCAACCAGGATTGAAATAAGGTCTTACACCTTGCAAATGGTAGATTGACTTAAACACATTAAATTAAATCTCACTAATGGAGACAATCACAAGCTGGGCGGGGTGGGGCTTTGGAGGTTTCATGTTGGAATTACATTGTGGTAACTCTCCCCTTCCTTTCTGATCCCAGCCTTGCCCAGGCATCTAGCCCTGTCCTTTAATTCCATCCTATGTCATACTCACCTGGTGCAGCAAGGCAGGCATGGGGTCACACTCTGCTTCTGGCCACCGAGAAGCCCCTCCCCTGCCACCCCAAGGGTGGGATGAAGGGATCGTGAAGCACTTTAAGGAGGACAAGTGGTCATCCTGATGTGACAGCCTGTGTTGGGCTTGATGACACAGGAAGTCTGTGGAGGCTGGTTCATGCCTGTGGAGGAGGTCCGCGAGTGGGCCTCCAGAACCAGAGACCACTCCCCCCAAACTTTTGCAGAGGCTGTCTTGTTTGTTTTGTTTTCAACCTCTCCGAGGCCCTCTGCTGCCCCCCACCTCCAGTCCCTTTGTTTTCTGGCCACCTGTAGGCCATGCTGCTGTTTGGAAACCGGGCTCTCTCCCTGGGTCTGGCTAACAAATGGGAGAGAGCTGGGGTACAGAGGCTCGCGCCTTTCAGTGGGGGAAAGTGGAGGTAGAGAGGGCTGCCAGCTTAATCACCTTGGGTTCTGGACTCCTGAGCTCAAAGGCAAAAGGTTAGCTTTCTTGGTAGAAGGCTTAGTGAGCTCTGCCAGGTAACACAGAAAATTCTGAGTTAGGGCAATAAAGTGTTTCCTACATTGTCTCGCCCACCAATTAATCACCTTCTCAGCACAGGAAATCGATGACTTAATTTAGAAAATATGGTTTCAAAAAGTTGGTCCCAAAGGTTCTTTGGACTTAATTCAGTGCATGTTAATATCTCTCCAGATTATATCCTGACTTTCATTTAATTAAAAAAAAAAGGACTCAAAAGTTTTGCCAAACTGGAAATGGAAGCGTGCTCTGTGGATGCATAGATCAGTCTTGGACGTGCTTGGCAGTCCGAGGGATGCTTTAGCTGCTGCTCAAGCCAAAAATCCAATAGAGGAACGAGTTTGTTAGATAATTGTCAGATCAGGGAGAAGACTGAGATAAAGCCCTGCAGCATTAATATTCTGACAGTGTTAAAAACTGTCAGGAAAACAGTCATGGTGAATGGAAAATGTACAATATAGAAGCTGTGTGTACCTAGAAGGCCTGCCTTTTTTTTTAAAGGTGATCAAGGATAAGTGGAGAGTAAGTAATCCTCTTTGTAGGTCAATTAGGTAAATTGCACCTGAGTTCTCCCCCAGTGATTCCTGGAGGGGTGACTGTCTGTCACACACACATCACTGTGAGGTGGAATCCGAAATGCTAGCGCAAAGGGCCTCGACCAGGGTGTTTCTGCTTGTGTTTATTTGGATTTAGTTGGGCAGAAACTGACATGTGGACAGGTGAGGCAGGCTTTATTGGATGGTGTTGAATGAGGAACGATGGAACTGAATTGAAAAGCACTGACAGACAGAGTAGTGAAAAGAAGGGGAAAAGAAAGGGATTAGGGCTTAAGCACCTCAACTTCCCAGATCGAGATTCCTCTGGTGATTCTTCTAGTTTCCTTTTGGTTGAGTGGCATGGTGGTTCTAGCTACCCGTGGGCTGGTGAGTGTTTTTTCTCTCTGGTTTTTTCCTCATGTGGCTTTGGCAGTGACCATAACATGCTTCCCAAGACACACATGTACCCTGGCAAGAACCGTGTTGGTGTGACATCCCCTGAGATTTTACCCCCAGCTGGGACTGGGGTGGCATCTCCTTAGGAGAAGGGACTTTGGCGGGATTTCCGCTCAAGCGAGTGCTTTGTTAAAATTGACCCAGCAACTTCCAGAGGCAAGGGCAGTGCGAGGTAGTTGTGGCTGCCAGAACACAGAGCAAAGGGAGCTTTCCTGTTGGGAGTGAGAGGATTCTAGTCCTCACGTGTCTCATTCTGAGGCCGCTTGTAGGTGAAATCGTATGGAGCAGCAGTGCCCAATAGAATTTTCTGCCATGATGAAAACATGCGACATTCATGGTGTCCAAAATAGTAGCCACCAGCCACGTGGCTATTGAGCACTTGAAATGTGACTAGTGCAGCTAAGGAACTAAGTTTCTAATTGTATTACTTGATTTTAATTAATTTAGATTTAAAGAGCCCCATGTGGCTAGTGGCTTCCATCCTGGATGGTGCTGTGTTGAGATCCAGCTCCCTTTCACCTTTAAACATTTTATATTATCATGCAAAATAGTACAGAAAATGTGAGTGTACAGTGTGAAGAGTGATAAAATGAGCAGTTGGGTACCTACCACCCACTTTAAGAAACTGAGCTTCATTCTCGGTTCCTAAGAAGTGTTCTGGGTCCCATCGGTTTCCTAGGTAACGATTGTCCTCTTATTCTGTGCTAATTGTAATTTTACCATGTAGTAGTGTGTACCCCTAGATTAGTTTGCTAGAGCTGCCATAACAAAGTGCTTGGGAGGCTTAAACAACAAAGATTTATTTCCTTATAGTTCTGGAAGCTGGAAGTCCAAGATCAAGGTGTGGTCAGGGTTGTTTCTCCTGAGGCCTCTCTCCTTGGCTTGCAGATGGCTGTCTTCTCCCTGTGTCCTCACTTGGTCCTCCCTGTGTGTGTGTCTGTGTCCTAATCTCCTCTTGCAGGGACACTAGTCATACTGGATTAGGGCCCGCTTCAACCACCGCATGCAAACTTAATTACTTCTTTGAAGACCCTATCTCCAACTGTAATCACCTTCTCAGGTATTGGAGATTAGGACTTCAATGTGTGAATTTTAGGGGGGATACGGTTAAGTCCCTAACACCCCCTAAATGGCATATGGCTTAGTTTTGCTTGTTTTTGACATTTATATAAGTAGAGGCATGTTATGGATGCTTTTGCTGCCTGCTTTTTTCACTCAGCATTTTCATTGCCTCTTCATGGTCACTTAGAGACCAACTTACAACTCTCTTGGGGTGTGGTTGCCTTGGTAATGGGCCAGTTCTTTGGGCTGAGGGATCAGTTCTGGGTTCTCTTTTGGGGTTGAACGGGCCAGAACCAAACCTTACTTGCTGTAGAATCAGTAGGCTTCTGCCCTGGATTGACAAGGAGAGGTGGCTCCGCCCGGAGCCTTGCACCCCCTCTGCCCAACTAGATGGGGACACACAGATGCCCAGCCTAGGAGAGGCTACTGCCCTCCTGGCCCGTTAATAGAACTTTCTTCCCAGCCTCTGCTTTAGAATTTTAGTCTCTCTTTTTTAAATTTTTATTGGCGTATAGTTGATTTACAGTTTTGTGTTAGTCTCTGCTGTGCAGCAAAGTGAATCAGTTATACATATATACATATATTCCACTCTTTTTTAGATTCTTTTCCCATATAGGCCATTACAGAGTATTGAGTAGAGTTTCTGTGCTATATAGTAGGTCCTTATTAGTTATCTATTTTATATATACTAGTGTGTATATGTCAGTCCCAATCTCCCAGTTTATCACACCCTCCTCCTTACCCGCTGGTAACCATAAATTTGTTTTCTACATCTGTGACTCTATTTCTGTTTTGTAAATAGGTTCATTTGTAACCTTTTTTTTGGATTCCACGTACAAGCGATATCATATGATATGTGTCTTCCTCTGGCTGACTTACTTCACTCAGTATGACAGTGGTCTCTTAACACCTCTCCCCAGCATCCCCCCGCCCCTCCCCCCTTTTCATCCTCTCTTCACCCTGCAAAGCTCCTTGTCCTCCAGGGACTTTCCCTAGAAGCTCTTTTTCTTTGCAATATTCCCACATGGCCTTGTTTTTGCTCTTTGATAATGGCCTTGGCTGACAAGGCTTAACAGCCCAGTGGTGCTCACCCGCCTCCTAAATTTTTCACCTATAAAATGGGTGCTTGTATGTCAATATTTGGAAGGAAAGTAGTATAAAGAAGAAAACAAATTATTTGTAATTATGCCACTGGAGATAATGCACTCTTAAAAATTTTGGAGTATTTATTTCCATTTTTCACACATTTGTAATCATATCAACGTGCTTTCATTACATAAACATTTTTTCTTGTTGCCTATTTAGTCTTTTTATAACCACCACTTTTAATGGTTGCATATTATCTAATCAAGTATGATATTCCTATCAAGCAGTCCAATGTGTTTAGTCGTGTAGAGTTTTTTGTTGTTGTTTGTTTGTTTGTTTTTGTGGTACGCGGGCCTCTCACTGTTGTGGCCTCTCCCGTTGCGAAGCACAGGCTCCAGATGCTCAGGCTCAGCGGCCATGGCTCATGGTCCCAGCCGCTCCGTGGCATGTGGGATCTTCCCAGACTGGGGCACGAACCCGTGTCCCCTGCAACGGCAGGCGGACTCTCAACCACTGCGCCACCAGGGAAGCCCGTGTAGAGTTTTTTGATTTTTCCAAATTATATGTACGAAGTTCAGAGCTTACTGGAAAGTTGTAGGTACAGTACACAGAACATTTTTCCCCTGAACCATTTGAAAGTAAGTGGCTGACAGGATGCATCATCACCCCAAATACCTTAGTGTGTATTTCCTACAAACAAGGACATTCTTGTATGTAATCCTAATTTTACCACCATCAACATCAAGAAATTAGTATTGATAACATAATTACCATCAGATCCCATCCAGGGCACTTTCACTGGCGGTCCCAGGGATGTCCTTTGCACAGAAGAATCCAGTTCAGGATCACATGCTGCATTTGGTCTCTTCCAGTCTGGGACATTCCTCAGCCTGTTCTTGATCTTTGCAATCTTGACACTTGTGAACAGAACAGCCCACTTTTGTAGAAAGTCCCACAGTTTGGGTTTATCAGGGTTTATGTATTCGGCAGGACTAATGTAGACGTGATGTTATGTATATCTTTCTCGCTGCCTTCTATCAGATGGCACGTAGGTCCAATCTGTCCCTGACTGATGAGGTTCACTGATGAGGTGGCATCTGCCAGGCTCTCCCTTTGAAATTGATCAGTATTTGATATTTGGTGGGGAGGTACTTTGAAACCATCTTGTTCTTCATCAGACTCTCACTTTATTCATGAGTTTACTTATGTTAGTATGTTTTATTCAGTGGATTATCATCCTGCCATGGGAGCTTGTGATTATTGTGTCATTACCTAATGTGAATGTGTCTACAACCGCAAACACTTTAAGTGTATTTATTACTATATTAGCTTGCTAGGGCTGCTATTACAAAGTACCACACACAGGGTGGCTTAAACACCCGAAATTTATTTCCTCACAGTTCTGGAGACTGGAAGTCTGGGATCAAGGTGTCGGCAGGGTGAGTTTTCTGAGGCCTCTGTCCTTGGCTTGTAGATGGCCATCTTCCCTGGCATGTGTATCTGTGTCCAAAATTCCCCTTTTATAAGGACACCAGTCAGATTGGATTGGGACCCACCCTAATGACTTTATTTTTATCTTAATCACCTCTTTAACGATCCTTTCTCCAAAAACAGTCACATTCAGAAGTACTGGGGGTTAGGGCTTCAACATATGAATTTTGGGGACACCATTCAGCCCAAAGCAGTTATTAACTGGGCTTTTTTTTTTGTATTGATGTTCTATCTGGCCAACATTTGCTATGATGAAATACTCAGTTTTGCCCTCCTTAACCTTGCTAAGAATCTTCTCAGACAATGTGAGTGCAAACAGAGGCAAAGGCTCTGAGTTGAAGAGGAGTCACGGGCAAGGTCAGGGGTTGGAAACTAAACCCTCCATAGTCCTTGTCTAAGTTAGCAGGACTCTCTTGATACTTGGTGAGGTCTTCACTTAGTCTTTGGGGCCCAGGCTTTGGTCATGCCCCAGGGTTTTCCTAGGATTTGTTTTTTGGTAGGCGTGTTCTGACCATCATAAATGCCTGACTGTACATCAGAAGAGATCAAAGATTTGTGGATACTTAAAGAAAGCTGAAGTTGTTGCCTCTGCAGAGTGGGGGGATGGGTGGCTGGGGGTAGGAGTGGAAGAAGGCCTTACTTTCCATTTCTTTATAACTTCTGAATGTTGATACATTTCCTGTGTATGTATGTATATCTCTTATTCAGAAAATACATAACTAAATTTATCTTAAAAAAAAAAGGAAGTAGAGTGGTAAAGAGGGTTGGTTCCTCTTCTCATGGCCTTATCCTTTGTCCTTAAATTTAGAAGGATGTTGTCACTTTCCCCACTGCTCCTGTGGCCCAGGATGCTGGGATTCCCCATCTCCTTTCCTGGAACAGAGCCCAAGTCCCATTCCCTGGTGATGTGAGTGAATATATGCCACGTATTAAGAGTTCCTTTTTGATCAATTTCCATGACCTTTGGGGGTGCTTTTCTTTTGGATTTGTCTTTTTAAGAAAACTGGAGTTTTGCAGGAGTATTCTAGAAACATGGTTGGCTTTTAATTTTGTCCTCTAGAAAGTGAGAGCCCTTCTCACATTTATGCTTCTTAGAAGATGGTGGGCCACAGTTTGTTTGAAGCCTCTGAGTGGTGTTGCAAAGAGACTAATTTGCCACATTCATTCAAAAAAAAAAGGTATCAAGCCCAAGAGAGTCCTGAATGTGTAATGAGGAGCTTCTCGGAAGGTTGACAATGAATAAACAGACTCTGTCCTTAGGGAACCCATGTTTTACAGGAGGAGCCAAGCAAGTGAATAATTGTTCAGTTTGGTAGATGCTATGAGGTGGTTGGGTCTGTACGAAATACCAGTTGATGACCTATAAATAAAGGAACTGCTTCTGCCAGGTGAGGCCAGGAGAGCTTTGTGGAGAGGATGTGGCCTCTGGAGCTGACGGTGAGGGGCAAGTCATTTTCACAGGTGGAGGAGAAGAAGAGCCGTGGAGGTGTGAAAGAACACAGGACCTTGAACCCGAGGAGGGGAGGGGCTATCATGGTCTGTTGAGGCAAGATTCATTCATTCTTACTGCCCTCCACCACCCCGTCCTATACTGGTCTGTAGAATAAGAGAATTGAATGAATGGGCACAGTTACAGTGCTACTGTGGTATTTTTCTAGCCAGAAAGGGATTTCTCAGATACTGTAAATATTCCATTTGTTGGAGAAAACCAGAGGTGGTACTGGGGCCCTGTGAAGTTCTAAACACTCTGGAAATCTTGTTAAAGCTAGAGGCTTAAACAAATTAAGGGGTCTCCATCCTTAAGGTCTTTCTTTGTTAGCTTCCTTTTGATGAGAAAATAATTGATTATCTTTGGGGATAATAATACCTTGAGTTATTTATAGTCCTTCTCCTTGGGGAGCTCTGGGACAGTTTGCAATGCAATCTAATTATAAATCTTACAACCTCCTACTGAGGTAAGAGGCAAGTATTATTACCCCTTTGGCCCCTTTCCCCTCCTGTTTTTAGTTTAAATCTAACCCTGGGAGATGAAGCGACTTGCCTAAATATAATGTAGTCTGTCGATGGACATAACAGGAATAACTGGTATATAAAAAACTCCAGCTGCAAAATGATTTGATAATGTCATTTGCTATGGTTATTCAGAATTACTAAGAGACTGAACAAGAAACGAGTGAACGTAATAGAGTTATCTGGCAACACTTAATATGTTTCCTGGAAATTGAGTTTTTTGCGAACATCTAGATGATAATTTTGCCTTTATACATATCTCTTCTTTTCCTGACACAGTAGTCTTTGTCTGACCTTCTTGGTCCTTTATGGTCACAAAAACCCTCAATCCCCTGGAGAGCTTATTCTGTGTCTTTCTGTCTCCCGTCAGTCTAGGCTGGATACCTGACTTAGGGATGGGCGTGCTCCCCACACCAGGCATCCGTGGGACTTCCTGGTCTTCTTCTTCTTTCAGGAAGTGTGGATGAAACCTTGAGTGTGTGGTGGTGAGTGAGGTTGGAAGGAGAGTGAAGAGAGGCATGGGAAGATGAGATAGGAACTTTCTAAGAAATGGTATGTCAATGGTAAGTTTTCTGAGTCCTTGTAAGTTACACACACACACACACACACACACACACACACACACACACACACACACACACACACACACACACACACACACACGATAGTTTGACTGGATATCATTCTCAGTTGGATGTCATGTTCCCTGGAACATCACCCAGAGTTGCCTAGCACACTGTGCTGCCTTCTGAGAGGTCCACTGCCACTTGCAGCCTCATTTCTTCTCTGGTGACTGGTTTTTGCTTGGAGAGATTTGACGATCTTCTGTTTATCCTTGGTGTTCTGAAATTTCATGATGGTATATTAGATGTACATGTCTTTTACATTAGTATTAGGTGAACAACAGCATGGTTTGTTGTTCTGAGTGCTGGCTTGGCTCTTTTAATATGGTTACCTGAGTCTTTCAGCTTGAGAATGTTCTTTGTATTTTTTTTAATCCCCTGCTCCATTTTTTTTTTCCGTTTTATCGTTCTAAAACTCCCCCTTTCCTTTTTGCTCTCCTTGTGAAATTTCAGCTTTATCTTCCAGTTCTTCCACTGAATTTTGCTTTTAACTTGGGCATCATATTTTAATTTCCAGTAGCTCCTCCTTCTCTAATGATTCCTATTTCATTGTTTTCCGGTAATTTTCAAAGAATCCAATACCATCTCTCTACTGTCTCCAAAAGTTTAGTTTTCTTTCTTTTGACTCCTCTGGAGTCATTTGTTTGTTTGTGCTCTTATCTTGGTACCTCTTTTTCAAAATGGGGGCTTTCTTCAAATGTGTGGTGATTCTTCGTTGATTCCTGATTAAAGCGGTAACATGATTTGTGGGGCCCATTTACCAATATGGATGGGTGGACTCACTTCAGGTTAAGTGTCAGGGGCTGGGTACTTTACAAGATGTACAAGTCTGTTCCTAGGTGGTCTGTTTTGCTTTACTCTTGAATGACTGGCACACCCTTTTTCTTTGGTCCCCTGTGGGGATTAGAAGAAAGATAAGAAATGGATACCTGAGCGCCAGGCCTGCTCTGGGCTCAGATGGGAAAGGCTTGTGGGCCCAGTAGGGATGAGAGTTGATGGTTTGGGTTTCTGCTTGCCCATCTATAGATTTGCAGTCCTGCTGTTATTTCACCCTTGCCTTGCTCTTGGATAAACTTGGTCAGTATTTCTGAATTCTGAGTCTTTCTACGCTTGTGCTAGCCACTTGGACCCCCTTTATACTGTTTTATTTTTCAGTTGCATCCCCCCTAGCTCCCCTAGGCTTTGGGTCCTCCTACCTGTTGTACCATGAGTCTGCTGACTTGCTTTCTTCTGTAAATTTATGGAGCTCTCTCACCTCCTGTGATCTTTCTCTTCTTCTCTTTGTGGTTATGTGTTTATACCTTATTTTATCTCATTCTTATTACTTTGTGGGGCTTTTAGAAAGGAAAACAGAAAAGCATGAGGTCAATCCAGCATTTTTTCACTTCTGGTTGCAATAATTTGAGAAGCACTGCAATTGGCCTCTCCTATTTTCTACTGACTCTTAAACATAAGAAAATGAACCAGTTACTTTCTTAAGGGCACTTGGTGATTCCTTGAAAAGAATTTACATTTCTACACCTTTCTCAAGTGGATTGAGTACTCTACTAGGATTTCTACATATACTTCTTGTTGCCAGATATTTGTTACTTCTGATTGAGTCAAATTCTTATCCATTTAGAAAGTTGGTATCAACAAAAATATGAAAGGCTTTGGAGAATATCTATAGGCATTACACTGATAGCATTGCATATTGAAATTAGAATAGAAATCTGCTTACCATCTGCTGCCAGGACTTGTAATTGGGTGGGCTAATCAAAAAAAAGTCTTTTAAAATTAGTGAAACATATGAAAATAATAATCAATGTATTAAACATTGTATTCCACTTAAATCATATAAATATACATGAAGCCACCAGTGTTTTGATGTAAGCCAAGGTCTTTTGCGAGGGTCACCTGATAGGAGTCCTCAGTTGTCTTCCTTGCATAGGCTACATCCAAGGTTTTGAGTTTGGTTTCTTTAGAAATGAAATGAAAACTGAAAGAAACCTGTGAAGCAGGCCGAGGTCAGATGTTTATAATATCTTCTTAGTCATTTATAGTTTTATCTTCCACACCTCATTCTAAAATAGTTTTTATTCATTGTATTGAGTCCTTTCAAAACCAGCTGAGCTTTCCTAGAGAGAACTCTTTTTACCCTCATATTTCCTCATAAATATTACATATTTAAATAATATTTAATTATGTATTTTAATGACCATAAGTGCCACTGACATAAGCAGGCCTGAGAACAGATGTGATTGAGTCCTGGCGAGGGTGTGTGTCACTTCATGGAGCAAAAGTGG
Organism: Lagenorhynchus albirostris; assembly: GCF_949774975.1. Lineage (NCBI taxonomy): Eukaryota > Metazoa > Chordata > Mammalia > Artiodactyla > Delphinidae > Lagenorhynchus > Lagenorhynchus albirostris. The sequence continues at coordinate 95,483,125 of NC_083101.1, read as the reverse complement.
AGTCTGGACTTGCTGTGATTGGTCAGTGTGTTTCACAGGGGCCATGAAGAACCTCCCGTGACTCCCAGAGGAGTTGACTTAGTAGAAGTTGCTCAAGAGCCTTTTGCTGGAACAATCCTGCTGGGAAGCAGATTGATTTTCCACCATCAGAGAGGAAATGAAGAGTCTTCTCTCTTTCTCTGAGTGTAAGCCCAAATTTAATGGTTCCTGGAGGGCCTTTTTGGGAGCGGGGCTTTGGCAGCCCCCTTCCAGGTGGCTATCATTCCTGCATGTCCTGACTTGATTTTCTATGGACAGACACTGAATTACGGCTGTAAGTCTTTGTTGAAGCAAAAGAAGCCCAACTCCCCCAGCCAATCCAATAGACCACCAGATGGAAAAGCCTTTAATGTACTCTGGTAGACACTCTCCTTTTAAAATCTATCTCCAAGGAGAAGTGAAAGTTAATTTGTCAAAGGTAATTTACAACCTGAATTTTCAGAGGAGAAAAAGTTTCCCTGAAGGCATCTCTTTATGGGAGAATTTGGATGTAGAATGAGACGTTGGACTCTGGTATTCAGCTGCTCAGCGCTGGATAAATTACAGTGCTGTCAATGCAGCAATATTTATTGCTCTGGGTACAGTATGTTACTGTAGAGGTGGTATGTTCATCTGCCCTGGTTAAAATGCACTTCAGATGTCCCTGGGACTGTAACAAAGAGGCCTTATTGCACCCTGTGTTCCCTTGGTGGCATTATGGTGTTATTGCCAAACACTTTCACTGGCTGACAAGGGGGATATGGGCCAGAGGCACACAAGCAGTAGTAAATGAGTCAATTTGCAGTTTTCATAAATGCAAAATGATGGGATTGGGGCAGTGCGAGGAGTGGGTAAAAACCAACCTTTATGATGTTTCATCCAGAGGAAGGAACCAGACCCACAGGGCCAGGAGTCATGGGGACCAGCCTTATCCCATTGCTGTCAAAATTGGAGGAAAGTACGATGATGATGATAAAATGAAAATGTTAAGTCTCCGTGAACTTTAAGAACTTTTGAAGAACTGTACTCACGTTCTCCTTCAGAGTCAAAAACGTGAATTAAGGGGACATTGGGTCTGTGGACCTTTGTGGGTATAGTTCCTTAGTTTTAGGCAAAGCACCCCAAGGTGCTTTAATTTTTCTCACTGTGAACAGGACCATACTGTCCAGGTCCCTTTCTGTCCCCCAACGTGTGTTGTTACTTTGGCTGTGGGCCATACCTTCCTAATTTATATTGAGGGACTGCTAAAGGAGTTCTTATTCTGTATATTTTTATATCTCTAGGCCAGCCTCCCGGAATACATAGTAAAATGCAGGCCCTGTGTTTTGACAGTTGACAGTGCTGCCTATTGAGCACCATGTAGTATGAGGGGACCCATGGAATACACCGATCTTTAAGCACAGCAGCCCAAGAGGAGGAGTTGGGAAATGCTGAAATGAAAGAAGAGTTAACTTACTAGCAACCTTACAAAAGTCTGACTTGACAAAAATAGAGTTGATTCTGGCCATGTGTAAATGCTGCCTGATCCCCCCTCAAGGCCGAGCAGGAGAGGGAGGAAGAGTTGTTGGGTGTATTGGAAATCCGACATCTGTTGGAAAAAAAAAAGTAGCTTTCCTTGAGTGATGCAATTATTCATAATTAACGTAACCGGACGGATCAAAGGGTGAATAGTGCCAACCTGAAGCTATAGCTCCAAATGCATTTACCTCCAACTGAGGGAGCCAGGTCAGAAAACTTTTCACCCCCCATAGACTCACTTTAATTATACCAAAGATGGGGAATCTCTTTTATGCTGATGCTGACTTTTCCCAGAAAGCATGAATGAATGAATGAATAAATAATTAGAAAGAAAGAAAGAGCAAATGAGGTTAAATAGACAATGTAAACTTCTTTATTTAGAATTATTTATGGAGAAAATGAAATTCTTCCACAGATCTGTTTTGGTTATCTGTTGCTGTATAACAAAACACTCCACAACTTACAGGCTTAAACCTGTAGTTTATTATTATGCTACCCAGTTCTGTGGGTTGACAGGGTTCCTACTTGGGGTCTTTTGTGAGGCTGTGGTAAGGTGTCATCTGGGGCTGCAGTCTCATCAGAAGGTTCAGTTGGGCTGATCATCCAAGATGGTGCACTGACATGGCAGGTGGTTGATGCTGAGTTTTGGCTCAGAGCTCAGGGGACCTCTTGTCCTGAGCTCCCATATGTAACATCTTCATATGACTTGGCCTTCTCATGGTGTGGCAGCCAGTGTCCAAGAAGGACTCTCCCAAGAGTGAGTGTTCTAAGGACAGAAAGTGGAATCTGGCTAGTTACAGGCTTCATACAGACTGGCATATGGTCATTTCCTGTTTATACTATGGGTCAAAGCAATGCCAAGGCCCACCTGGATTTTGGAGGGTGGGCCCTCCAAAAGATAGGCATATACACATTTGTATTATTACAGTACACAACCACATTCTTCAAGTCTGCAGGCTGATTCATTCATTGATTCATCAGACATTTATCTAGTGCATGTTGCGTGATGTATCAGGACCAATAAGTGACAAGATGGAAGAATGATAGAAAGAGAGAGTAAAAGACACAGATAATGGTTTAGATAGAGAAAAACAAACAGTGATATATCAATCAGACAGCTGCTCTACACATGGAGGGAACGCAATGCATAAACAGAGAAAATGAGACTCTCCAGGGCAGAGGCAGAGGGGAGAGCTGCATACTAGAGCCGAGGAGGGGCAGCACAGCACAGACCATCTCAAGTTGTACTTTCTTACCTCTGAAGAAAATAGTGGACTCTCACCCTGTGAGCCATGTTGAAACAACCAGGAGTTTCTGTGGTCAGGAGAGTTCTTAAATCTGGATGTTAGTGCCTCTCTCTGGAAGGTGCCACTTTAAAGAGTAATTTGATTGACCTGTGGAACAATACTATTTTTAATGTTTGTATTAACAATATTTACAACTGTATTTTTACTTAATATGAACTCTGCTAATAGCATTCTGGAAACTAAAGGATGATCATGAGTGGAGTTTTCTTGCTCCTGTGAGTGTCATCAGAATAAATATTTTCCCCAGGTATATAAAAATATTATACACACTTACTCAGACTCTCCTTAAAAATCAGTTCCAAATCTGTGGCTAAGGGCCATTTGCAGGCTGCATGAAATAATGCAGTCCAGATTGGTTGAAATGTAAGGGCGTTTTTTGTTTCTTTTGACGTCTGCATTTTCAGCATTCAGTATTTTATTCAACATTAAAAAATCATTTTTGATCCTGAGTTGCTTTCAACATCACAAGGACAGATATATTTGTATAACCACCACCAAAATCAGGATACAGAACAGTTCCAGCGCTCCCCAAACTTCCTTGAGGTACCCCTTTATAGTTGCTCCTCCCCCCACCCAAAAGCTTTGGCAACCACTGATCTCTTTGTTCTCTGTCCTATATTTTGTCTTTTCAAGAATGTCAGGTAGTAGAATCATAAAGTATTTAACCCTCTGAGTCAGCATAATGCCTTTGTGATTCACCCACGTTGTTTCAGGTATCAATAGTTCACTACTTTTTACTGCTGAGCAATAGTCCATTGTAGGGGTGAAGCATAATTTGCTTGTCCATTCACCTGTTGAAGGGCATTTGCGTTACTTCTAGTTTTGATGGTCATAAATAGAGCTGCTTTAATATTCATGTACCGGTTTTTGTGAGACCATGAGCTTTCATTTCTCTATAGTAAATGCTAGGCGTGGAATTGCTGTGTCGTATGATGTGTATGTTCAATTTTTTAAGAAACTACTAAATTGTTTTTCAGAGTGGCTGTAACTTTTTTTTTTTAACATCTTTATTGGGGTATAATTGCTTTACAATGGTGTGTTAGTTTCTGCTTTATAACAAAGTGAATCAGTTATACATATGTTCCCATATCTCTTCCCTCTTGCGTCTCCCTCCCTCCCACCTTCCCTATCCCACCCCTCCAGGCGGTCACAAAGCACTGAGCTGATATCCCGGTGCTATGCGGCTGCTTCCCACTAGCTATCTATGGCTGTACCATTTTGCATTCTCACCATCAATGTAGGAAGGTTTCAGTTTACCAGTTTTATACTTCTTCCTTCATTCTTGATCATCCAAGTTTTTCTTCGGATATTAACTCTCTTCTGTATGAAGTACTTCCTTTAGTAGTTCTTTTACTGCCAGTCTGCTGACAATAAATTCTATTAGTTTTTCTGCATTTCAAAATATTCTAAAACCTTCATTCTGCAAATAGGTTTTCGCTGAGTAGGTGTAGAATTCTGGGTTGATAGTTTGCTTCTTTGAACACTTTAATATCTGTTCCACATCCTTCTGACCTCCATTATTTTTAATGAGAAATCTGCAGCCATTAATGTAGCTGTTCCTTTAAAATAAATAATTTGTTGTTTTTCTCTGATTGCTTTTAAGATTCTTTTCTCTTTGTCCATGTTTTTAGGGGTTTTTTTTTTAGTGGTTTGATTATTATATGTTTGAGTGTAGATTTCTTTGGGTTTATTTTTTGTGGGGTTCACTGAGTTTCTTTGTTTTGTGGGTTTACATTTTTTGCCACATTTAGGAAGTTCCTAGCCATGATTTTTTCCATTTCCTTCTGGGACTCTGATGATACAAATGTTAGACTATTTATTTTGTCTCACAAGTCTGTGAGGGTTTGTTCATTTATTTCTCAATCTTTTTTCTCTTTTTGTCCAGATTCTATAATTTTTATTGACACCTCTCTATCATCTCCATACTAGTAATAATCTCATCCAGTGAGATTTTCTTCCACTTATTGTATGTTTTTTACTCTAAAACTTCCTTTTTTTTTTTTTTATACCTTCAATTTCTTTGCCGAGACATTCCTTCTTTCTTTTGGTTTCCAAAGTGCTTATTACTTATTGGAGCATTTTTATAGTAGTTGTATTAAAGTTTCTGCCAGATAATTCCAGCATCTATGTCACCTTGTTTTTAATGTCCGTTGATTTTATTTTCCTGGTTCTCTGTATGTTGAGTACTTTTGGATCGCATCATGGAGATTTAACATATTGTATTTTGGCTACGAGACTCTTGAGTGTTGTTTAGCCCCTATGGGGAATATTGATACTGATGTAACAGGCGATTGATCCGTTTGGTTCAGTCTGCAAACTCCCAACAGCCTTCTGTATTTGTGGTTCCAGTGACAGTTCTGCTTTCAAAGCCTTTGTAGTGCTTTTTGGATCTGTCTTGCATGTGTGCCAAGCTGTGGCCAGTCTGGGACCTGAGTGGTGTTCTATTTTTCAGTTCTATTCTAACATCTGTTTAGGGTCAAATCCACACATGCACAGCTCATGGGTGGTCTCAGGAGTTTATAAACAACTTTAAGGGATCACTTTTCTGAATTTTTTCCTCCTGTGGCCTCCCTTGTACTTTCTGATTCCTTGGAACATCCATTTTAAGTCCCCTGGCACAAAACTTTGTGCTTTAGTTACATGTTCTGCTCCATACTCACCTTGACTATGCCTATGTCCAGGGCTAAGAAGTTGGAGGACAGAAAGAGAAAAAGGCAATGAGTCTGACCACTGCTTGGGACCCCAACTCCTCTAATTGCAGAAGTAGGTTCTTCTCCTTCTGTATTTTAGGCTCCTGCAGTCACCTGTTGCTACCTGCAGTACTACCTCCATATCACCCCATGGGGCTGGGGGTGCAAGAGAGTGAAAAAAGGAAGAAAATGATAATGAAAAAGCTGGGCTGCTCTCTGTGCTCTTCTAGTAGGGAAGGATATATAGACCCGACTTATGATGGTTTGACTTATGATTTTTCAACTTTACAATGTTGCGAAAATGATACTCATTCAGTAGTAACCATACTTCGGATTTTAAATTTTGATTTTTTTCCTGGGCTAGCAATATGCAGTACAATATTGTCTTGTGATGCTGGACAGCAGCAGTGAGACACAGCTCCCAGTCAGCCATGCAATTGCAAAGGTAAACAGCTGATACATTTACGGCCATTCTGCACCCGAATGACCATTCTGTTTTTCACTTTCATTATAGTATTCAATAAATTACATGAGATATTCAACTCTGTATTATAAAATACGGTTTGTGTTAGATAATTTTGCCCAACTGTAGGCTAATGTAAGTGTTTTGAGCACGTTTAAGGTAGGCTAGGCTAAGCTAGGATGCTTAGTAGATTAGGTGTATTAAATGCATTTTCAATTTCTATCGTTTTTTCAACTTAAGGTGGGTTTATAGGGATATAATCCCATGGTAAGTCGAGGAAGATCTGTACTTATCTTTATACTCCTCAAGAAGAGCTAGAAGGTGTCTCCTGGCACTTTCTTCTGTGCTGATGCCCATATGTGATTCTTGGGCTGTGTTAAATTCAGGTCTGCGAGTACTGCAGAAGCCCCAACCAGCTGTTCCCTGCATTTATTCAGTGGGAGAGACAGGTACAGTGTGCTTACACCATCTTGTCCAGAACCTCAACCTTTAAGGTGTTTTGACATTGGTAAATAATTTGTAGATTTTATTTTCTTTTTTGTCTTAAAACACAATAGCACCAACTTCATTTTGAGGAGGATTTGCAGATTTCAGGTTGTTTCGAGATCCTGTCCAGTTTTTCTTCCAAGGCACTGGTTTCTTAGATTTCTGTAAGTCCTGTCCCATAGAACTTTTGGGGATGATAGAAGTATTCCACGTCTGTGCATGGTAGCCATTCGCCTCACGCGGCTCTTAACCACTTGGGATGTGGTTGGTGAGACTAACTGAATTTTAAATCTTCTTTAATTTTAGTTAACTTAAATTTCAGTAGCCCCATATGGCTACTGAAGGAGCCCCATAGTGGCTCCTTTACTGTGCAATGCAGCCCTAAAACATGCAGCTGGCAAGCCTGGATTTGGGTCCCAGGAAAGGACCTCTCTATTTCTTGCTTTGTTAGTTCATATGAAAGCATCTTTGTTGTGACTCCACTATTGTAATACAACACCTAGCTGGAGTGTTTTGATTTAGGTAATTTGGGAAGTGGCTGTTTTTCAACATACGTTGCTAAGCTTGGATAGTGTCCGTGTTTGAGGCATAGCCTGTGGAGCCACTTAAAGAAAAACATCTTCTGTATTATATTTTTGGGCGTGGGGCTCTATTGAACAGCTCTGGTAACTCTGATTCAGCTGTTCCCCTTCATTTAGAAGTCACCTTCGGCCAGATGACCTGGCCCCCCAAAGAAGCCAGCATTTTTCACTGTACCCCCAACCCACGCTTCCAACTGAAAACCAAAGTAGAACTTAGTGATCTCATAATTGTGTTTAAAATAAACTCGTGTCTTGGGCCCATATTTTGAAATATTATCATGTCTTTGTTTAATTTTTTTAAGGAATGACAAAGGACTGACCTGCAAAAACGCACCTCTTTCTAGCTTAGTGCTTATATTTACCAAGTTGCTTTCTGGTTGCTTTGTGTGCTTTTTTAAAAATGAAAGGGCTCTTCTGCCCTCCCTAATTTTACTCCTGCAAAGTCAGCGTTTTGGTATTCTGATTTGGAAAGAGGTAAAGAGGAGGAAAGTTAATGTGATTAAAGTCACATTATTTTTCAGTTAAGAAAAAAGGCTTCGCAAATGAGTCGTTTGATTCCGCGATTCTCTAATTGGGGGACTGTTCTCCAAAGCTGAGGTGTCACTTACAGAGAGGTGTCACTGTCAGTCGCAGGAAGAGCCTGCTGGTTGGAAGTGTGCAAACTGCCTATTTACTGGGGGTGATGGGCTTAAGAACAGTGAGTGCCTTCATGTGGTTTTTCCTTTTGTTGTCCTATGAAAGAGCTGGTGGAGATCTTTTAAGCATTTTATTAGCATCTAGAATTACTGTATTTGAAAACTATACTAAAAAAAAAAAGCTTTTGTCTTAGCTCTTACCTTGGGAATGTTGTAGATCACAGAACTGAGTCAAAGACTTCGCTGTTGGGGGAGAGTATTTTGCAAAGCACACAGATTCCTGGCTAAGGGAAATATTGTGGCCGTGTGAATTTCCCTTTTGAGGAATGCTATGGCTAAAGTGATGTAAATGAACTTTATCTTTAGGAACCACCATCTTCCACCTTCAGAGCAGACAGAAGGAAGATATATTGGAGTGTATCATCGGGAGAAATAAGACATAGTACATTTGGATTTACCGAGTTCTGTTTATCTGTTCCTTTTTCTTTGTTCAGTTATGATGAAAAGGATCTATTTTTTAAATAACTTGTTGTGTAAAATGAGCACATCCTGAATATATCCCAGCCTCATCGACTCCTCTGGCATGTCCTCATCAACATAGGAAACAGATTCTTGGGACTTCTGTTTGGAAGGACCAACTGTGTGTGTGACCACGCTGTAAAGTGGGCCAATGTACTGTAGTCCCTCTTAATTCATGTGACTTTCACAGTCCAGGCGGGTGCCTTCCACACACTTTGATCTCTGGTGGTGTTTCCCTGCAAACTTTGGCACGAGAATCATAACGTCTCTAAGTCATAATTAAGATTGTATGACAGGACTGGGGTGTCCCCCCTCCCCTTTGCAATTGACAGTGCTTCCTTATTCCCCCCCCCCTTACTCCCCATGCCCATGGTCCTGGTTCTCACCTGCCAGGGGAGGGGTAGAGAGGGGACCCAGGGTGGTTTGTCGACTCAGAGGGAAACGTAGATTTTTCTCCATTGCCTTGTTCTGGTCAAAACTACCGATATCTGTGTCAGAAACAAGAGGACCCCTTTCCCAGCGCAGTCGTCTGATAATATAACACAAGTGCTGGGTCTTTCAGGTTGAGTTTAACTTCTAGGGAACACAGAGGTGTGTGGTGGAAAGGAAAATTGGCTGTACACAAGGATAAGGTTGGAAACCTTGCACATTGAAGGGATTCAGGAGTTCATCCCCCAAACTGAGTCTACCTCCACCTTTTCCTGAAACCACCTATTTTCCACTTCTTTTCTGCTTATTGTCTGAGCCTTTCCTTTTTCCCTTCCCATTTCCAGCATCTCCAAATTAGTCATTCTTATTGATGCACGTTTACTGAGACATAATTCACATACAAATGCAACTCATCATTTAAAGTGTACAATTCAATGATTTTTAGTATATTCTCAGAGTTGTGCAACCATCTCCACACTCAGTTTTAGAACTTTTCATCACTTCAAAAAGAAATGTTTCCTTTAGCTATCATCCCTCTCTGCCCATCCCCCCACCCATCTCCCAATCCCCAGCCCTAACTGCTCACTAACATACTTTTGTCTCTATAGATTTGTCTTTTCTGGACATTTCATATAAAAAGAATCATAAAATATGTAGCCTTTTTGTCTGGCTTTTTTCCCCCCACTTAGCGTCATGTTTTCAAGATTCATTCATGCTGTAGCATATATCAGAACTTCATTCCTTTTAATGGCTGGATAATATTCCATTGTATGGACATACCACATTTTTTCAGTATATGGACATTTAGGTTGTTTCTGCTTTTTGACTATTATGAATAATACTGCTGTGAACATTCCTGTGCAAGTTTTTGTGTGGACATATGTTTTCATTTCTCTTGGGTATATACCTAGGAGTGGAATTACTGGGTCATGTGGTAACTCTATGTTTAACATTTTGAAGGACTGCCAGCCTATTTTCCACTGCAACTGCACCATTTTATATTCCCATCAGCAGTATATGAGGGTTCTAGTTTCTCCATATCCTTGCCAGCATTTGTTATTATATATCTTTTTGCTTATAATTATCCTAGTAGGTGTGAATTAGTATTACCTTGTGATTTTGCTTTTAATTTCATGGATGGTTAATGAGGTTGAACATCTTTTCATGTACTTATCTGTCATTTGTGTATTATCGTTGGAGAAATGACTATTCAGACCCTCTGACCATGTTTGGATCGAGTTACTTGTCTTTTGTATTAGTCAGCTTGGCCTGCCATAACAAAATACCACAGAATGGGTGGCGTAAACAATAGAAATTGATTTCTCACAGTTCTGGAGGCTGGGAGTCCAAGATCAAGGTGCTGGCATTGTGGGTTCCTGATGAGGATTTGGATCTTCTTGACTTGTGGACAGCCACCTTCTCACTGTGTCCTTACATGGCAGAGACAGCAAGCTCTGGGGTCTCTTCCTCTTCTTATAAGGACACATCCCTCATGACCTCATCCGAACTGAATTACCTTCAAAAGTCCTCACCTCCCAATTCCATCACACTGAGTGTTAGGACTTCAATATGTGAATTTGCAGTGGGGGTAGGGCATACACATATAACAGTCTTCTTTATATATTCTAGACACAAGTTCCTCATCAAATATGTAATTTGTAAATATATTCTCCCATTTTGTGAGTCTTTTCACTTTCTTGATGAAGTCCATTGAAGCACAAAAGTTTTTAATATAGATGCGGTCCAATTTACGTATTTCTCATTGTTGCTTTCTTTTTGGTTTCATATCTTAGAAACCATTGTCTAGCTCAAGGTCATGAGGATTTGCACCTGTGAGTTCTTCTAAGTGTTTTATAGTTCTAGCTCTTATAATTATTTTGTTTCATGATTGATTTTGAGTTAAGTTTTATGTATTTTGTGAGGAAGTGGTTCAACTCCGTTCTTTTGCATGTGGCTATCCAGTTGTCCCAGCACCAGGTGAATTGTCATGGTGGCCTTGGCAAAAATCAGTTGACCACAATGTGAAGGTTTATTTCTGCACTTTGAATTCTGTTCCATTGATCTATACATCTATCCTATGCCAACACCACACTGTCTCAGTTACAGGGACATGTGAGGCTTCCAACTTCGTTGCTCTATTTCAAGATAGTTTTGGTATTCTGGGTCCCTTGCATTTCCATATGAATTTTGATGGAAGCTGGTCAATTTCTGCAAAAAACACCAGTCAGGATATTGGTAGGGATTGTGTTCAATCTATAGAAAAACTTAGGGAGGATTCCTATCCTAATACTGTTTTCCAATCCATGAGCATGGGATGTTTTTCCATTTATTTAGATCTTCTGTCATTTCTTTCAACAATATTTTGTAGTTTTCAGGCTTTAAATGTGTACTAAGCATTTAAGGTTTTGGATACTGTTATAAATGGAATCGCTCTCTTAATTTCATTTGCAGATTATTTATTGCTAGTGCATAGAAATACAATTGCTTTTTGTATATTAGTTTTTGTATTTATATTTTATAAATTGATCATCAGAATGCTGATAGATGGGTTAAATATCTCCCCTCTCAAGCTGGCTCTTTTCTCTGACTCCTCTGTTCCTGGTAAGGTCCCTTCATTCGTCCAGAGAGTAGGAGGAAACTCTAGGTGGGATTTGACTTCTTTCCTAATCAAGGAGTCAATGGAAGTTCCCTCTCTCCTGCTTTGCTTCTGCAGGAACCCGCTCACAGGGAGGAGAGTGGGCTTGACTCCTTACCCTTTCCCTCTCCCAGATGTTGAAGTTCTCTGTAAGCTGGTCAGGGGTCCACTTTTCCAGAAACCCCTCTTGGGAAAGGCCTGAGACCCTGAGCCTTTCCTGGGGTGTAGGGGGGTGTCTCCTTCTTCCATCCGGTGTCTTCTTAAACCATCCCAGTAGATCACAGAACTTTCCCAGAGAAAGGTCTCCTGCCCCGCAGCTGTTCTGGATAGCATCCTAGGCCTGCAGAACCATACTTGCCCTAGTGCCCCTCAAGAGTGGGTTGGCGCTGGGGGTGTTTGGATCTTCTTGGTGCGGTTTTCTTTGTGATGCGCCCACCTGCTGGAGCTGTGCACACCTGCTGGAGCTCAAACACGCATCCAGATTTTACGTTGAATATTGCCAAAATGCTCTTTCTTGAAAATGCTGACTTGCCCTTTCTTTTAGCGTCCCTTTAAAAAAATATTCATAATGTTGAACACTTCAAAGTGGACTTTGAAATGTGTGCTGTTACTACTTTAAGTTCTGTCTTCCCCACTCCCCAGTCTTTTAACAATGGGTGCTGTTTACTCAGCTATCAGACCTTCAAGATGGCCTTTCTGAAGTGTTAGTTTGGTGTAACAGTCAAGTAGGTGGGGTGTGTGTTCTGATTACCTGGATATAATAGATATACATCAAAAGCTTTACAATATCTTACTGTATTCCTTATAAGATTGCAAAGACGGAATTTTATCAGCAAGGTATGAAAATGCAGTTACAGATTTTTAAAAAAGTCTGTTGTGGCTCAGACTTTCAAATGCTCTGTCCAGTCAGGGCTGAGTTACCCCCCTGTTGGGACCTTCATGTTCCTCAGCCTTCACCTGGGGCAGGGTCAGCACTGGATCTCCTTGTGGGTCACCAAATTTCTCCTTGACTGACCTGCCCCAGCCTGGCCTTGGCCTTGGACCCAGGGCTGTAGGCTCCTGAGCCCCCTGCCTCTCCGGCCTCTCTAGCATCTGTCCTTCATCTCTCCTCAGTGGTGACACTGGGAGGCAGCACTGTGTCCTTCGCAGTGCTCACCATAGTTGTGTGTTTAGGAGGTGGACACTGGGACCTACCCAGTGGTTCTGTCCCTCACTAGCTGTGTGATCTTGGGCAAGTTATTCAACCTTTCTGTGCTACAGTTTCCTTACCTGTAAGGCGAGATGCTGGCACTAGCCTCAAAGGGTCATTGTGAAGGTAAATGAATTGGAACGAGTCAGTGGTTAGGACAGGCATGCTGTGGGGAGGCCTTGCGGAAACACTAAGTGCTCTTGTTATCATTACTGCCTGTGAGCAAAAAATGTGTTCTTCAGGGAAGTCATAAAATCGCTCTCTTATTTGTTTTGAATGTAAATGGCCTTTGTTTTTAGAGCAGTTTTAGGTTCACAGATACTTTGTGTGGAAGATTCAGAGATTTCCCATATACCTCCCGGCCCACCGCCTACAGTCTCCTCCACCATCAATATCCCCACCAGGCTGGTGTATTACAGTCGATGAACCTACAGTGACACATCATCACTCAAAGCCCATAGTTTACATTAGGCTTCGCTCTTGGTGGTGTGCATTCTGTGGATTTCGATAAATGTATAAAGACATGTATCCATCATTACGGTATCATACAGAGTAGTTTCGCTGCCCTAAAAATGCTGTGCTTCACCTGTTAACCCCTTACCCACGACCCCTGGCAATCACTGATCTTTTACTATCTCTATAATTTTACCTTTTCCAGAATGTCCTATCGTTGAAATCATACAGTACGTAGCCTTTTCAGATTGGCTTCTTTTACCTAGTAATGTACATTTTAGTTTCCTCCTTGTGTTTTCATGGCTGGATAGTTCATTTCGTTTTATGCTGAATAATATTCAGTTGTGTGAATGGCTCTATTGTTTTTTAAACCAGTACTTTGCCTCTGTATGAATAAGACCTGCTCTACAGAGTGGTGGTTCTCAACCTTTAGCCTGGAGGCTTGTTAAATACAGATTGTTCAGTCCTGCCCTCAGTGTATTGGATTCTGTAGGTCTGGGGGAGGGGCTGAGATTACGCATTTCTAAAGACTTCCTGAGGCTGCTGCTGGTGGCAGGCACTTTGGGAGCCAGTGCTCTGTAGGCTGTATGAACACAGACACATAACCATGAATGTGTTCAAACGTGTGCACACGTACCTGTGCAGGTGTGCGTACATGTGTGTGAATGTGTACATGTACATACGTGTATGCAAGTGCAGTTGCGTGTGTGTGCATGTGAGTGCGTGTGCGTCCTTTTCCATTGCCCAGGGGGGCTGCTGACAGTCGCCGCCCTCCCCGGGTCAGCCCTGGCGGGTACAGGAGCCCAGGTTGGGGGCTGTAGGAAAACAGGTCCTCCCCTTAGGTACGGCCTAGGTGGACGTTGTCTTTGCTCCCCAGTGCCGCCATCAAGTAGGGCTCAGACTGCGTTTGTTTTCTCTTCCTGTGCAGGATTAGGGCTGGGTTCTGAGTGGGAACCAGCCTTCGTTTGTATTTACTGGGCTTGGCGGCTACACGCTGGCTTCCTCTGAAATCCAGAGGATCTGTGGGCGTAGCATCTACCCCCCTTTTCCACATTCACCCCTTTATTTTCTCATGTTCATTTCAACAGGATTTATGCTTGATTAAGTTACTCTCTTTTATCATAATTAAAGAAAAATGTGGTGGGAGAGCCCTCCAAACTCCACTCAATGAAAACCAGATTGTTGAACCTGCAGGGAAACAAGGACGGCCCTGTGCATCCGGCGCCCGGCCGGGAACCGGCCTCCAGAGGGACAGATCGGCCGCAGTGGGGATGTGCCTGCCTGGTGCTGCCCGGGATGACCCAAGGCCATGGGCACAGCAGTCTATCAACCCACCGGCCCCAGCCCTGCCCCGAGGCACTATGCCCACGGTGTTATCTCAGGCACAGTGAGCCGCCTGTGTGCCACAGCCCAGCTCATAAAGACCCTTCCCCGTGGGGCCCGCCAGCCCCCTTCTGTGTCCGCGTGGATGTTTGTGAAGAGCGTGCTTCTAGCTGACTCAGAGCTGGCCAGGCTGACTCATACAGGTGACACTGCAAGGGTCGCGATGCCACCTGGGAGGTCACAAAGCCCTCACTTCTTGCAGGGACCAGGAGCTAAGGGGTCCCTGAGAACTTGGCTGAGCGAGGTCAAGACTGCCAGGTGGGATGGTCTCGCAGCAGAAGGGAAGACGAGCTTGCTGACGCTCATGAAATGGCTTCTGTGATCTGTGTGGGGTGCTTAGAACACTGAGACACAGAGCCCTGAAGTCCCAGACCTACAGAGCCAGACGCGGGGAGGAGGGGGGCATGCCTGAGGAGGGGCGATGGTCACCAGTGAAGTCAGGAGCAGGGTTGGGGGCTGTCGTCCAGTCCCCATTCTGCCACAGCCACGCAAGAGTGTGCCCTGGGCCCCCTGACTGAGGGGCCGTTTTGGGGGCCAGGTGTGAGCATGCGTTCTGGAGCCTCGCGGCCTGAGCCCCAACCCTGGCCCTGACGCTTACCCGTAGGCTGAGCCTGGGTGAGTGCCTTCAGCAGAGAATGGCTGATTTTCTTCCTCTGTCTACTGTGGATAATAAAAACAATACCCATCGCGGGGAGTCGTGGCAGTGATTGAATGAGTGAAGCGCTCAGAACAGCAGGCACCCATCATATGTTGGGAATTATCACTGTTGTTATGGGATGCCTGTTTTAGGGCTGTGAGGCCCCAGACTGCGGCATTATATCCGTCAGCTCGGGCTGCCACGAAAGGTACCACAGACTGGGCAGCTTAAACAACAGACATTTTTTGTCTGAGTTCTGGAGGCTGGAAATCAAATTATCAGCAGGGCTGGTTCCTTCTGAGGCCTCTCTCCGTGCCTTGTAGACCCTTCTCCCTGCGTCCTCAACCTGGTCGTCCCTCTGTGCGTGTCTGTGTAAACAGGGTCTGCCTCTGGTCCGGGGAGGAGGCCTGGGTCAGTGTCCAGGCACGGGCGATACAGGGAGCGGGGAGGGATGTCGGGTTTGTCTTAGCCAGTGCTCCCTGCGCACTACACGTGCTGGCACTGGCACGCAGTGCCTCCGCCCTGATGCAGCTGACAGTTCTGGGGTCCCGTCCACCTGTTAGCCTGAGACCCGCCTACCTCTTAGACCTTCCCCTGCCATCTGGTTGCAGGAAACTCATGGGAGTGCAGTCACAACTTCTGAGGGAAGGTGCCCATTCCAGTGCTGTGGGAGACGAACCTTCTCCCTTTCCTTTCTTAAGGAGGGAATCCCTGCCAGCCTGGGTGTTTGGACTTCAGGGTCTGCATGACATTCTGACCATGGCCCGGGGCCTGGCGGAGATGTAGGGTGGCCTGAATACCATGCCCTGGGGCAGAAGGCCTCTCTGGATTGAGTCCTGTCCAACAGCTCAACTCTGCACACAGGGACGTTCTCCGTGTCTTGGTCCAGAAGCACCAGCGGGAAAAAAGGCCCAGGGATTTTTATTGAGCCTTCTGGGAACATTGCTCTCTTGTCACATGTGAGAATGGGGTTGACTTTAAGATAAATTTTTAGTAATCTAGTAGGAGCTTCCTGGACCCAGAGAACAGCTGACAGCACTTCAGAACTGAGGGGCCAATGTAAGTGAGGGCCCAGCTGCCTCCTACCTGGTAGAAAGGTAAGCCCTCCTTTGGGGGATGGGAGAGTGGGTGATAACTTACTTTTAAAAGCAGTTGAGCTCAATTTTGTGTTCTCAGGGAAGGAATAGTAACTTGAGGATAATTCTGTTCTTCTGAAAACAAGGTTTTAAGTATTTTAGAAATATCAGTTGTGATTATAACCTATTAATATGTGTTTTCATTTGCCTCTTCTAAAATATTTGAGTCATCACTACTAATTACAGTTTTTAAAATAAAGCCTTTGCTAGTTCTTGTTGGAGGCCACAGAGGATCAAGTGCCTTTAGATTATGAAACTTGCAATTGTGTCATGTGACTTGGGTTCCTTAAAAGAGGACGCTTGATCTTAATTTCTTGATTTAAATAATCGGGAAGTGATATGAAGCCAGATCACCTTCACTGAGAGATTAAAGTGAAGAAAAATCATCGCTTTATTACTCTGTAGTCAAGACTTTGCAAATGAGTAGCATCTTCATATGGAATGTCAGTAGCCACAGAGCACAAATGTGACACGGAAAGTGCAAGGCCAGTAATTATGTAGTAGCCAGTGTTGCCAGTTGGTATCTGCCCTGCCTCCCTCCCATGTCACGCAGGCTGCTGACTCCAAGCCCTTGCGACTCTGCCCTAGGCCTTTTCTGGCCAAAGTCACCCTGGCCCACAGATAAGGTACCCTGGAGGTGTGGGGAGCTAGCACATACACCCGGCCTCCAGCAGCCCTCCAGCAGCCCTCCACCAGCAATGACCAGGACCTAGTAAAGAAATATGCCAACTGCCTTACCCATTAGGTGGGTCAGTTCCGTCATGTATGATTGCACAGCCTCCAGGGGTGTAACCTGCTCATCGTCTCACCTGGGTGGGCTTCCATCTGGTCTCCCTCTTTCCTGCTCCACTACCAGGATGTGATATAACCGATATAGATTTGGTCTCTGCACCTGGTTCCTGACACAGAGCTCCTAAAACCTGGGTCATTTCCTGAGTGACAGGGGTGCTAGGAGCATCTTTTGTTCCAGTATTTGGTCTTTGAACCCATTTCCTGATACAGAGCTCCTAAATCCCTTGGAATTTCCTGGGTGATAGGAGCATCTTTGGTTCCAATGAGGTGACTTGTGGTGGGCTCCTGGATAGCTTCAGGATGAGGGCTGGTCACCAGGAACACCAAGCGGTGATTAGAAGTTTGGAAATTGCAGCCTCACCCCCACCCCCTGGGGAGAAGACAGGGGCTAGAGGTTGAGTTAGTGATTTATCCTGCCGACAAGATGAATCCTCCCTAAAAATCCCTGAACTACAGGGTTTGGAGAGCTTCTGGGTTGATGCACAAATCCATGTGCTATGAGGGTGGCATACCCCAACTCCATGGGGACAGAAGCTCCTAGGCTCAGGTCCCTTCCGGACCTCACCCTACGTGCCTCTCTTCCTCTGGTTGTTCACCTGTATTCTGTATAATAAACTGGTAAATGTGAGTAAATATTTCCCTGAGTTTTGCAAGTGGTTCTAGCATATTATCAAGTCTGAGGGGAGGGTTGTAGAACCCCTGGCTTTGCAGCCAAGTTGGACAGAAGCGTGGCTACCCTGGGGACCCAATACTTGCGACTGGCGATCTGAAGTGAGGGTATCTTGCGGAGTGTCTAGGCAGAGGATGTGAGAATTGAATTAAATATGGGACACCCAGTTGGTGTCCAGAGAGTTGGAGAATTAGTTGATGGGGGGAAGATACCCCAACACATTCTGTGTCGGAAGTATTGTGAGTAGAGAAACAGTTTTCCCTTACAGGGCTGCCTGGGGTCATTCCCCAAATATACCACTTGCCCTCAAATTCTTGTCTCTGAGTTGGCTTCTGGAGGAACCCAACGTACAATAGAAACTGCAGATCTTGGCTAGGAGGTACCTTGTTCATCCGCATCTCAAAAAATCCTTGTTTTGCTCACATTTACCCTTTCTATCATCTTCTATGTCTCTGTCCTTTTACATATTCAATATGGGCCCCACGGCACTGCCAGACCGAAATGCTTATTAATGCGTGGAATTTGACAGAACTCGGCTGTTCACGCTTTCCTGACACAGTATCAGTTCATGTGTCATTGATTCATGTGACAGAATGTCGAGTGGGACACTTCCTGTCCTCTTGAATCAGCAACCAGGACCCCGGGCTGAGGATAGATGGGGGAGGACCTAGGGGTGGTCACCACTCTGCAGAGCTCCTGAGTGGGCCCTGCCACCCCTAACGCTACGCCCCGCTGAGTCTCCTGCTTCTGATGATTAGAGGGTAGTGGAGGGAAGGAAGGTGGACTGCAGTGTCTTCGGTTTTGTCACTGTGTCACTTGTCTGCAAAGTTCATCCATGTGGATGGCTCATCTGACATCCTGATATCTGGGGCCTGGACTTACTCATCTCCAGGGATCCTGTCCTTCATCTACCCCAGGTGCTGACACCTCTGAAGCTCTCTTATCTGAGAAAAGCCTCCTTTCCTTCTGCCTCACAGGAGCTTCTGGCTCACCCTACCTATTCATGGCATGGTCACCACTTACCTGTTCCTGAGTGACCACTATCCTACCTGTTTATGGCACATGGTCACCTTTCAGTACTCTTTCTCCAGGTCTTCACACTTGTGCCCTCTGCTCATTTAGTCCTGGCATCATCTGGTGAGACCCAGCCCTGGAGGAGCCCAGCTGACTGTAGTCTTTGAGACAGCTGGAGGGCATCCCACAGGGTAGCGTGGTCAACCCCATTTGCTGGTGGTCAGTGCCCCCAGCTGGGCTCTCACGCTTTGGCAGACTCACCGTTGGCTTGAGAGCTCATCCTCCTGTGCTCCCCAAAGTTTAACCATTGACTCGACCAGCATTTCTCAAGTGCCCTGAAGGAGCTCATATTCAAGAGGGAGTGAGAAAGGCAATAAGCAGGTGGACAAATAGTAGGCGGTGTGAAATGATGTGCTGCAAATCAAGCAGGATGTTGTGATGGGTGACTGAGACCAGCTTCACTTTGATGGTAGAAATCTCCCTTTCCTTTCATCTCTTCAGGCGTTCCTGCCTTTTAATTCACAGACACTAAAGAAAGCTTTAGAAGGGAAATCCCTCCAGTTCTTGGTCTACATCCTACCAGCATCCTGTCCTCTCTCTTCCTATTAGGACAGGAGTGATTTCTTTTCTTTTTTGAAGGACAGCTCCTCCACTTACTTCATGGCTCCATCCCTTTCTGCCTTCTTATGGACCCTCATGTCTTCTTGCATTGATTTCATTTGTTTATAACCCTGCCCTTTCAACTGAATTCTTCTCACCTCCTTTTAGATGTGCTCACATTTCCTGCATTTGGGGATAAAATTCTGCCTACCACACCTCTTCAAGGAAATCATCTCATATTATTGGGATATAAATCATCACAATACATCTTGAATTTACTCCCCCTCCACCTCCTGGGATGGAATTAGTTACTTTACTTCCCATCACACGTGGGATGGTTGTATGATAGTCATATCCTCTATTGTGAGAGGTGAAACTAGTGTCAAGAACACTAGGAGGTTGTAAAGAGGCTAATTTCTCCAAGACAAAGTTAAATGTAGCAAACAATAAGTATACTTTTTTTTTTTTTTTTTTTTTTTTTTGCGGTACGCGGGCCTCTCACTGTGGTGGCCTCTCCCGTTGCGGAGCACAGGCTCCAGATGCGCAGGCTCAGCGGCCATGGCTCACGGGCCCAGCCGCTCCGAGGCATGTGGGATCTTCCCGGACCGGGGCACGAACCCGTGTCCCCTGCATCGGCAGACGGACTCTCGACCACTGCGCCACCAGGGAAGCCCCTAAGTGTACATTTTTTAAGTGATAAAACTGAAACTAATTGCAGTTGGTTCAATTCTCTATGTATAGAAAATGCAAGGAATTCAGTTGAACATCTTAGAACTAATAAGGGGAAATATGGCAAGTTGGCTGGATTCAGGATCAACTTAGAAACATCAGTATCATTTTTGTTTACTTGCAGAAAACTGTGAGAACACGGGATGGGAAATAATCCTGTTCACAGTAGCAACAAAACCAATCAGATACCCAGGAATCACCTTAGTAAGAAATGTGCAACAGCTCTGACTTCACTGAAGGGTATGAAAGATTAAAAGAACTGGAAAGGGAAATCCATTTGTTTGAATGGGACATCAGTGCTCTCGAAATTAACATATTAACTTAATGCAGTTCTATTTAGTACCCTGGTAAGTTATTTTATAGAATTTGGCTTGCTGTTTCTAAAATCTGTGTAGAATTGAAAATTAGTAAGAAGAGCCAAGGTAATTTTGAAAAAGAAAACCTAATGGGATCCTCGCTCTATCTGATATCACAATGTGTTATAGTGATTAACTAGACAAATAGATCAAAGGCAGAGAATAATCAATTAACAGACCCATGGAATATATGGAAATTTATTAGATGATAAACGTGCCTTTTCAAATGAGTGGGGGAAATAATGATTTTTTAAATAAATAATGTTGAAATAATTGAATGTGCCTTTGGGAAAATATCATATGAGACACCTTCTTTACACCAGTCACCAAAAAAACGATATGAGAATTTGTTTATGACAAGTAGGGCATTCATAAGTCAATGAAGACCATAAGAGAACGATTGACAATCTTCATAAGAAGCTTTATTGGGCAAAGGATATGAAAAAAGGAATTTATAGAAAAGAATATAAAAATAGCCAGTAAATTTAGAAAAAATGCTTATCCTTAGTAGTTGTATTATTTTCTTATTGCTGCTGTAATAAGTACCATAAACTTAGTAGCTTAAAGCAACACAGGTCTATTCTTTTTTTTTTTTCAATAGATTTATTTATTTATTTATTTATGGCTGCATTGGGTCTTCGTTGCTGTCTGCGGGCTTTCTCTAGTTGCAGCGAGCGGGGGCTGCTCTTCGTTGCAGTGCACGGGCTTCTCATTATGCTGGCTTCTCTTGTTGCAGAGCATGGGTTCTAGGCATGCAGGCTTCAGTAGTTGTGGCACGCGGGCTCAGTAGTTGTGGCTTGGGGATTCTAGAGTGCAGGCTCAGTAGTTGTGGCACGCGGGCTTAGTTGCTCCACGGCATGTGGGATCTTCCCGGACCAGGGCTCAAACCCGTGTCCCCTGCATTGGCAGGCAGACTCAACCACTGTGCCACCAGGGAAGCCCCAGATCTATTCTTTTTTAGTTCTGGAGGTCAGATATTAAAATGGATCAGTGTGTGCTGTGCTCCTGCTGGAGTCTCCAGGGGAGAATCGGTTTCCTTGCCTTTTCTGCTTCTAGAGTCTCCCACATTCGTTGGCTTGTGGCCCCTTCCTCCATCTTCAAAGCCAGCAGTAGAGCATCTTCCAGTCTCTCTCCCTCTGGTTCATCGTCTCACATTGCCTTTTTTAACCCTCTTATCTCCCTCTTGTAAGGATCCTGATTATGACACTGGACACTCCCAGATAATCCAGGATCATCTCCCCATCTCAAGATCCTTAATTTAATCCCTTTTGCCATGTAAGGTAACATATTCATAGGTTCTGGGGATTAGGCTGTGGACATCTTTGGTGGGCCATTATTCCGTCTACTACACTAGTACTAGGAAACATAAAATAAGTTATGATCTTTAGCCATCATTTTGGCAAGGTTTAAAGAGTTCACTAAGGGCTAGTGAGGGTGTGGGGAAATGGGCATTTTGATAAACTGGAGTATAGATTGGTGCCTCCATTTTGGAGGGCAATGAGCCATGTTTCTTAAAATCAGCACCGTGTATCCCCATGGACTTGGGCTTGCCTTCCAGACTCACTGAGCCTGGAGCACAGAGGAGCATGTACGGGATATTCATGGCAGTGCTGTTGAGGAGAGAGAAGAAGAAACATTAACTGTTTATTGTTTTGGACATGGTAAAAAAGCAAGAACAAACTCACAAACATGGCATATTCATATTAGGGAATATTATACATCCCCTATGAATGAAATGGAAAATTGGAGGTGGCTCTGACCTCAAAGGTCATGGCTCAGTGAACAGAAATCATTTGCAAAGTAGCATGTGTACAGTGATGCTATTTAGGGGAAGAACTACACTCAAAACAACGTATTTCTAGAGGTAGAGAAAAACTTGGAAGCATAAAGCACAAACTGGTTGTGTCTGGGGAGATGGGCTTGAGTGGACTTCATTCAGCTTTATCTACCAGCGTGACTCGGGGTGGGCAGCGTATTCACATACTCCTTGAATAGTGTAAAAGAAAGTTAGAAAACCAAGGGCATCTTCTTTGAAGCAAAAGGTCAAATATTCTGTGGTGATCACCCAGCAGTGTGGGTTCTTGAAGACAGTGAACTTGGTCCTTGGACTGTGGGTTCTTCGTGAACTCGGCTATGTGGCTGGGGTGGGGACCCAGGCTGGAGCTACAGCTCTTTGTAGTGGGTGGATTTCCTTGCAAACATTAGTCCTAACTGCCGGGTTGAAGAGCAGAACCTGGAAGCACTTGGTCACGCTCAGAGATTTGCATTGCGTTTTCTCACCGCCAATACCAGCTAGCTCGTCCGTTGAGGTATTTTTCATGTCGAAATTTATCTCCGTCTCCTGGGTCCCTGCGGCTGGTCTCTTGTTCTCTTTCCCTGCCCTGGGACTCTCAGCATTGACATCAAGAGAAGCCTGGGAGTGCTGCGTGACTGTGCTGGGGATGAGAAGGGGAGGTCATGTCATGGGCACGGTTTCTCTGATGCTCCTGAAATCACACGAAATCACAGTAAGGTTGACCGAAGTGATCTCCTCGCACAGTGAGCAGCCGTCCTATAATCACCTGTGTCTCCTTGAATGTGGACGCGTGGGTGAGCTTGTGGACAGTGGTGGCTGTGGACTTGAATTCTCAGTTCTCAAGGGTAGAGTATTAAGAATTCTGATTTCCCTAGAAAAGAATACTTCTTAGAGTTGCAACTGCTTTAAAAGTCTTGGAACACAAAAGTATTACATAATGCGTTTCTTTCCTTCATGTATTATTTGGAGATTATTATAAAAATGTCCTCAACTGTAGGCCAACACGAGTCCACATGATATTATGGACTACAGCCTTATGTCCTGCTGTTATTGAGATAATAACTCTTCAGGGAGACTGGTGAGGAGAGTGGATGGCCACCCTGAGCAGAGGCCCCATGTATCCGAGTCTGCATCTCCTCGAGTCTCGGGATGGGTAGACACACAGATGTCCACCCCTTTCTGAAAAGCCAGCAGTTTCGATACAGCCTACCCCGCTGGTTTAATTACCTGAGCCACCTCGCTCTTAATCTTGACCTTCGGGGGGATTCTCAGGAAAGAGCCCTTCTCCGGGCTTCTTGAGTGGCATTTTCCCTTGATCGTGAACACCGACATGCATCCATTAATGGAAAGAGAAATCAAGAAATAGAATCAAACCAACACATTTCCGTGTTTTATTTTCCATAAAACACATCTGCCCCTTCACTGTGAGAAGACTGAGTATCACTGGTTTTGTGCCCCAGGTGATAAACCTCAGGTTTCTGCTTGCTCTGAATGATTCCACAATAGAAATAACTTTTTCTTTAAAAGACTCATCTGTTTTACATTTTGAGGCAGTTTCGACACTGCTTGGGGGGGCGGGGGTGCTAGCCTAGGAGTTCTGCTGAAGCCAGTGCCTATGTACTTCCCATGCTGGAGAGTGAGTCTGTGTGCTTCTTTCAAGATCAAAGACCGACTTGCGTCCAGCTGAGCGGAACTTGAGCTCTGGGGAGTGTAGTTTTTGGTGGTGGCAAAGACATGAAGGATGTCTTCCTGCTCAGCAGCAGCCCCTCGGATGGAAGGAGCAGGGTCCACCCTGTGCAGGGGGTATTCTCACCTGATCTTCCACCCCCACTCTCAGCACACCTGACAAGGAAAGGAGAAAAGCAGCTCTGGAGGACAGATGCGATTTAGCAGAGTTGGGTCTTGTCTGTTCAGACTTATGTTTAAAGACTGGACTTGTCGCTTTGTTTGTTGCCTCTCACATTGTCTCCTCTGGCATCCTTGGAGGCTGCCTACAAGGGGGTGCTGTGGATGGAATGTCTGCCTCCCCAAATCCACATGTTGAAGCCCCGACCCCCACTGTGATAGTATTGGGAGATGGGGCCTTTGGGAGGTGATTAGGTTTAGATGAGGTCATGTGAGTGAGGTCCCTGCAATGGGATTAGTGCCCTTAAGAGAAGAGGAAGAGACAACAGAGCTCTCTCTCCATCATGAGAAGACAGCTGTATGGAAGCCAGGAAGAGAGTTCTCACCAGGAACTGAATCTACCAGCACCTTGGTCTTGGACTCCCAGACTCCAGAACTGTGAGAAGTAAATGTTGTTCAAGCTATCTATGGTTTCTGTTATGGCAGCCTGAGCTGACTGAGAGAGGGGGAAATAGGTTTGGGAGCCCCTTCCAGGGGCACATTTGGGCTTCTTTGTGGTGTGAAACACAGCCTTCCATTTTGGGCTGTGTTGCAGAGAGGCATAGGGTCACAGGTACTTAGCAAATATTAAGTACTTAGCAATAGATTGGTCCCTGAAACGACCTCCTGGAGCTCAGAGAGACAGTAGCCCTGCCTGCTGAGGTTAACACAGGCCTCAGGATGAATGAGAGGGCCCAGGAGGGAGGCACAGTGGCCTCCCACAGAGGTCAGGTACGGTGCCTCCACCACTGGAGCCCTTGGCGTAGAGCCCATCTGGGTGGGACAATGCTCCCTTCCAGGGCCCAGCACACCCCTGCTGTTCACAGGGCTGGCTCTTGCTGACACCTTGAAACTCATCCCATTTGTCTGTTGTGGGGACTGGGCTTATGGGGCCCATTGGGCCATAGTAACCCCGGTATACTTTTGGGAAGGAAGGGGGCATGCCCACTTCAAGTCCAGACTCTTGCATAGCTTCTGCCTCCCTGCCTGGACTCACCTCCCACCTTCTCCATTCCCTGCTCCGACCCCATGACATTTTGTATCTTGGTGCTTTTGCACGTGCTCTTCCCTCAGCTTGTGCTGCCCTTCCCTCCATCTCCTGGGAAGTCCACTAGGCTCTGCCCCATGGCACCTGCACGCTGTGTGCTATGGTTGGCCTGGTATCTGAAGGGCACTTTTTCTTCAGCAGGTCTTTATGCACTTTGACCCATAGTTTCTGCCACATTAGTTATGTCCCCAGACTAGTTGATATTTGGATCATAGGATTTCCAGGGGAAGGTATCTCATCTTCCTTAGAAAGCAGGGGAGCAAAAACTACAAAGACACTCCTGATCCCGAAGACTTCCAGTGGTGTTCTCAGGAGCTCTGGCTTCAAAGGAGGTTCAGCCACGGAGGGGACAGCAAGACTTGAAACCGAAGCCCCACACCCACGTGAATAGAGCAGATCCATCACGTGTTTTTTTTAAAATTTTTATTGAAATATAGTTGATTTACAATGTTGTGTTAGTTTCAGGTGTGCAGCACAGTGATTCAGTTATACATATGTATGTATACTCATTTTTAGATTCTTTTCCATTATAGGTTATTACAATATTGAGTCAAGTTCCCTGTGCTGTACAGTAGGTCCTTGTTGTTTATTTTATATACAGTAGTGTGTATATTTTAATCCCATCCTCCTAATTTATTTCTCCTCCACCCCTTTCCCTTTTGGTAACCATAAGTTTGTTTTCCATGTCTGTGAGTGTCTTTCTGTTTTGTAAATAAGTTCCTTTGTATCATTTTTTTAGATTCCACATATAAGCAATATCATATGATATTTGTCTTTCTGTCTGACTTACTTTACTTAGTATGATAATCTTTAGGTTCATCCATGTTACTGCAAATGGCATTATTTCATTCTTTTTTTATGGCTGAGTAATATTCCATTGTATATATGTACCACATCTTCTTTATCCATTCATCTGTTGATAGACATTTAGGTTGTTTCTGTGCCTTGGCTATTGTAAATAGTGTTGCTGTGAACATTGGGGTGCATGTGTCTTTTCGAATTAGAGTTTTCTTTGGATAACTGCCCAGGAGTGGGATTGCAGGATAATATGGTAGCTCTGTTTTTAACTTTTTAAGGAACCTCCATACTGTTCTCCATAGTGGCTGCACCAATTTACATTCCCACCAACGTGTAGGAGGGTTTCAGATCCATCACATGTTGAATAGTGAGGTTTGACTTGAGATTTCCTGTAAGGAGAGGGTTTTACTGCTGAGAGAAAGTCTGTGTCAGTCAGCTTGGGCTGCTATAATAAAATACCACAGAGCTGGCAGCTTAAACAATTGACATTTATTCCTCATAGCTCTAGAGGCTGGATGTCCCAGATCAAGGTGCCGGCATGGTTGTGTTCTGGTGAGGGCCCTCTTTCTGGCTTGCAGACGTCCTCCTTCTCACTGTGTCCTCGCATGGCAGAGAGCTCTGGTAGTGCTCTTCTTGTAAGGGCACAGTCCTATGGGATCAGGGCCCCATCCTGCAGGCTCATTTAACCTTTATCACCTCCTCACAGGCCTGATCTCCAAATACAGGGACACTGGGGGCTAGAGCTTCAACATATGGATTTTCGGGGGGACACAGCCCAGTTCATAGCAAAGTCAAAATCCACTATACAGCATTCTTACTTTTAAGACAAAGAGTCTGAGTCTTAACTTGATCCAGCTACTCCAGATATGACCAGCGGGCCTAGGCCTAGGCTCCTGTCACCTCTACCACCCCGGTGAGCTGTTTTCATAATTGCCCAGCCTGGAGCAGTTCTCAGAGACTGCCTGTGCCAGCTCACCGCGGTCACTTCTTTTGCCACTTGCTTCTTAGGGCTGCTTGTGGTGGTGCAGTCTGTATTTGTCGACATACACCAAGATGTGCTCCTAAAACGGGTGTGTTTTACTGTGTGTAAATTATACCCCAGTATAGTTGATTTAAGAATCCTTCATTGTGACATTATCTTGTATTTGATTTTAGGATAAAATATATATTTATATGTGGACTAATTTTTAAAATTTTGAATGAGTTTAAAACCTTCAGAAGAGTTATAAGAATGAGACAAAGAACTTTTATTCCTCCTGACCCTCCCAAGAGCAAGCTGCAGGTATGACGCCTTCTGACATTGTTTGGAGACATCTAATATAGAAGAAGTTGTATGTTTAAAAAGTCTGATGTATGTAGTTCTTGCACTTTGTGCTTTAAATTAAGAGCATTTGCTTTATTTTGTTAACATAAAAGAATCCTTCTTTGGTGGTTGTATGTTCATTTGAATCTACCCCATCAGAGTTTTGGGTTTGCACTGGAAGTATACTCATCAGGAATTCCTGTATGTTTGTCAAGTGGGTGAGCTTTGAGTAAGAATTAAATTGTGATGAGAAGAAAGATGGATGGATATTTCCATGAACGTCCTCTGGGTTCAACACTGCTTTGAGCAGAATTGGCCTCAGGGTCACCGACCTGAGGGGAGGCCTGGCCGTGTAGCCCTGGCTGCTAGCCGCCCAGAAGAGATTCCCAGGAGAGTCAGGGCCTGGCTCCCCCGAGACTAGCTCTGACTCTGGGCTCGCAGGCTGGACACCAGAGGTGAGGGATGCTGGGGACACAGTGTCCAGAGCCCCCCACCTTGTGTCCTCGTGTTGCTGGACAGAGGGCCATGGATGAGAAAGTGATCCTTGTCCCGTCTTGAGCACCTTGGAAGTGGGAGGGCAACTGCATGTCTTCGAGAGGGCAGAGAATCAGGAATCATCCCTCTACTGGCAGACCACGGGAAATTCCCCTAGTTTTGATTAGATTCATAATTTTAAAGTGTGTCATGGATGCATCTTGCTTTGTCTAGCAATATTTCGCAAACCATGAAATGGTTGCTTTAAATCAGGACACATGTGTGAAAAATGCAGGAATTATTCCTTCCCCCTTCTCCCTCCAGCCCTGACCCACGGGGGAGACGGCTGAGGTTATGGAAATGAATTCCTAAATGCGGCCTTTTGGGCCCCAGTGATTTCACTTGGGTTCTGGTTTTCCTTTCAACCTTCCCAACCATGCAGGTTCTGGTGGCAAAGAGCTGTAGTCCAGACACAGAGAGAAACTGCAATGTTGCAGACAGCCTGAGGATCTCGAGTAAAACCGCGGCGTGTGTGACAGCGATTGGCAGAGAGGGAAGCGTGGAAGCGCCCTGGGCAAGGAACAAGTGCCCGTCTGTGGAAGGAGCACAGCCCGGAGCGCACAGCGCCTTCCTGGAGGAGGCCTGGGACTTGCCAACAGTGTTTCTTTGTGCTCTGGGCTCCCGGGACTAACAGCCTGAAGCTGGTAGCTAGAAGTCTAGCCACCAGGCAGTGGTTTAAATCAAAATAATCACTTTAAGAAACCGTAGGGAGCTTAGCTGGAGAACCATTTCCTCTGCCCCGAAATGCTAAAAACACGTTCTGATTTATGCTGTTGGCTCTGGGCAGCTCACTGAAACGTTCAGAGTAACGCTGACCCCTCCCCTCTTCCTCCCCCTCTCCAGGGATGAAGAACATTTCAGAGGGAGAGTTTGCGGAGGCCTTTAGTGCCAGAGAGTGGCTGTTGAAAGGACGCAGGTCTGCAGGGAGGAGGCCGTGGGGCGAGATGTGTGGCCAGCCGGCTGGGAAGTGCATGCTGAGACTTGCTTCGTTTTCTTCTGAACTGAGAGTTCTAGGAAGATGTGCTCTGCCTCTCTAACTCGACGGGGTTCCTTGAATTTGATGTTGGAGACTCTCATTCCTTAAGCAGGGGCGGCGCCAGCCTCTCAGGGCGCGCATGCTGGCTGAGGCTTCGTGGTGAGGGTGGCCCTGCACCTCGTGACCCCACCTCCGTGTCCAGTTCTGGGCTTGACTCAGTGCTCCCCCGGGGGTGACGTCACGGCTCCTTCTCTCCACGGGGGGTGAGGTCGTCTGAATTTCTTACGTCAAGCAGGTGTGGATTTGGGGCTGGAGGCTCATTTCCTCCCCGTGGTGGCAGGTAGGCAAGCGCCACACCAATGGGGTGGAGGGGCTGTGTGACCTCCTGGGCCCCCGTCTCATCCTTGGTCCAGCACGAGCCTTCTGCTCTCCTCCCCTTAGGTGGGGTCTAGTCTGTTGGCTTGTGGTTTTTATCCAGGGAACACATGCTGCCTGTGCTCAGCGCGAGTCAGATCTGGTACCTTCTTTCAGACAGCTCCGTCAGTGGGCAGGGATGACCTCCCGGGCCAAGTGGACTCTGCCAGGTGTCTTGGCGAGGCTGGGGTTTCTAGGAACAGGGGCAGGAAGAGAGAAGAAGGATGGTGATGGGTGTTCCAGGCTCCCATGTGCCCTGTGGATTTATGACATACAGACATTGACTCACATGTAGAAAGACACAGCCTTGTGGGGCGGGGGCGGGGATGCATCTATGGACACAGTAATCGCTAAATGGGAGCAAGCTTATGGAATGGGGCGGAGCCCTGTAGGGGAAGTCCATTTCCTCCCAAGAAAGTAGGGAATTTCAGTAATAACATCCCCTCTACCCCAATCTAGAGCAGCATTTCTTACAGGGGCTGTGGGCTTCCAGGATGTATTATGTGGGCTATTAAGAGCAATCAGTAAGTCTAGAATAAATGGGTTGTCTTGATGGGGCCATGTGGGCCTTTGACCCACTCCTGCACCCCTGCCTCTCCCCGGGAAAGTGTGGAGTGCCCCCCTCGGATGGGAACCGGGTGTGTCCCCGGGCCTGTGGTCAGGGTCTTTCCACCAGTCCACTGGCCGCTTCCTAGGCCCCAGCCATCCTCTGTTTGTTCCCAGATTCCCTGGGTAACTGCAGCTGCTCACTCCAGTTCTGACACATTTGTGCTCACGTAAACACAGTCAGGATGGTCCCACTCTCACCCCAGGTGGTTCTCTTTCAAATTCATATTCTCCCCACAAATGTTCCTCAGCATCGATCAGGAAAGCATGTCCGGAAAAAGCCTTCTTGGAGGGGAGGGTGGGTTCCACCAGTGGGTAGGTGGGCACCTCGGTCCAAGGGACGGGAAGAAACGGGCCATGAGAAGATGCTGCCCCACTGACCGGGGGGCTGGGAGCCCGAGATAACTCGGTGACATCCACGCCTTTTCCCTCCAGCCACGTGTGGGTAACTCGGGGGCCCTACAGACCGAGTAGACACATGGCTGGCAGCACAGGGCCCTGGGGTCCAGGGGTTGGGGTGGCAGTGAGAGCATGGCACCTCTGCCCTCCCTTGAGGCGCTGGGCCCTCCCGGTCTCCTCACTCGAAACCCTGCTGGGTACTGGGTCCGTGTCCCCTCCCAGCTCCATCCTGGGCCCCTCAAGGGGGAATGAAAATGTTGAAATGTTCAGAACTGACTGGGCAAAATGGGCTGTTTCTCCTTGTTGTCTTGGATTCAGGAAGCTGCAGGCGATTAGAACTAAGCTGGCTGTGTGTCCTTAGGTGACAAGGAAGGAGAGGGAGATGGTGGGGACAATTGTGGCTTGAAGCTGGGCCAGCTCAGCACGGCCCCAGGTGGGTTTCTCCTGCAGGAGACTCGCGTGCAGGGTTGGGAGCGGGCATCCGAGCGCCAGCCTGTGGGCATGAGCCCCAGTGTTCTCAGCTGACATGTGGGATAACATTGGGGTCACCAGGATTATATGAGATGACATCAGTTCTGGCGTCTGGCACACAGGCCACATGCACTGGCCGTTCCTGAAATGTGTAGCAGCAAGAGTCATAAGTACCGGAGATATTCAGAGGGTTTAGGTTTGAGAATTTGGAGGAGGAAGAAGATTAAGAAATCCTTCCTGGGCTCCCCTGGTGGCGCAGTGGTTGAGAGTCCGCCTGCCGATGCAGCGGACGCGGGTTCGTGCCCCGGTCCGGGAAGATCCCACATGCCGCGGAGCTGCTGGGCCTGTGAGCCATGGCCTCTGAGCCTGCGCGTCCGGAGCCTGTGCTCCGCAACGGGAGAGGCCACAGCACTGAGAGGCCCGCATACCGCAAAAAAAAAAAAGAAATCCTTCCCAACACCCACCATCCATCTTGCGAAAAAACTTGTTTTATGACAGTCTCTCCTCTCTGTGCTTTTCCTCGCCTTTTGTTTATTCGTTCCTACCCTCACTCTTCTGTGTTCAGCACTGGCTGAGCAGATTTGGACTGCACTGGGGTGCGGGTCCATGGCCTGTTAACGAGCATAGAGCGAGAGGCCTGGCCCAGCGGGGACATTACTGCCGGGCCTTGGAGAAGATGCCCTATCCTCTCTTTGGGAAACAGACAGAGATGCTCTGAGATGACTGGTGCCAGGTTCTGGACAGAAGGTGGAGGAAAATGCACAAGCTTCTGGCGGTTGAGGTGCCCTTAATGTAAGAAGAGAAAGTTCAAGAAGAGGCAGCCTGGTGGGGATGGCATCAGGGCTTCTCCTGGGCCGAGGAGGAGCTGCCAAGGAGCTGGAACTCCAAGGGCCTTGAATGCCAGTAGCTTTGGAATCTGAAGAGTGGAGGAGCCACTGGCCATTGGGAGAGCTCAAGCGGTGACCTGGGGGCCGAGGGGAGGAGGGAGGCCACATAGGAGCCCCCTACACAATGCTCTTGTGGGGAAATAAATAGGGACGTTTGCAGATGTCCCTGCAGACCCATATCCACTCTCATTTGTAGATCACCTACCTAGCAGGTGAATTTAAAATCTTATCACTTTAAATAAACCAACGAGCACAGTCTTTTAAAATTAACTTCCTTGAAGAGCTTCTGACCTCAGCTGGTCCTGGCGGGGACCACCTTAGGGCCTGTAACTGGGTTCCAAAGTTGGGCCTGTCCTACATTCTGAGCCCTAGGGAATTTATTAACATCTGTTGGGTGGACGAGCTTCTAAAAAGCACTGATGCCCCAAAGAGAAACATGTAGCTTAGAAGATTGCTTTACACCACCAAGGCTTTTTGTTAGCAATTGAAAGAAATGTGCTTGTGGAGAAAGATGAATATGGTTCACGTTGCATCTTAAAATAAAAGGTAGTGGGGAGTAGGAAATTTTATTACACCTGTCTTGATCTCCAGGTAGTGTTGTGGCATCAGCTGAGAAAAGTGGCTTCAAGCCCCTGATGCCACTCCAGACAAACAGATACACACAGACAGACAGAGACACAGAAGCAGATACATATACTTACATAGGCACACAGGCAGACACATACTGACACAGACACACACTGACACACAGACTCATATATCAGAGAGACACACAGACATACAAATGTCGCAGGCCCTGGTCTGGCCACACCGGCTATTGGAGGAGGTGTTTTGGTAAAGACAAAGTAAGCCTAACAGCTCTCCGCTCCCCCATGAAACCCTTCATCTTGTCAGATCACTAAGTTTACTCCTAGTCTCCCGTCATCGTCGTCTGCGTTGTCAGCCGTGTGCAGCGACACAGAGGGCCTTGGGCCTGTGCAGTGTGAGCGCCAAGTATCTTTATTTTAACGTCCTTTTGACTCTTTGCCCAGGATCAGTTATGAGGTTTTCCTTTCAACCAAAGTGAAATGTGTCCACTTTCCCTTCAGAGATCACAAAGAAACCTTCTCTCTGGTTTCTGCTGAAGCAGACATCCACCGTATGCTGAAAAACGATTTTCTTGTTCCTTGTGCTCTTTTATTGAAAACTCCAGAGTGGAGCATTTGCTTTTATGAATGCTGGGTTTCAAGAATATTCATAACATCTGTAATGGGTAAGTGCGTAAACACACAATGCCTGTTTTACTCTTTTAAAAGGCCCTGGTAAGATCGATCACATTTTCTGAACGCTTGGGGTCTCTGGCCCCAGAGCCCAGCTCCTCCTCCTCCGGAGAGGATGCAGCCATGCTGTGGGTGACTTCCTGTGAACCCAGTTGGGGAACAGGCCCTGGGCTGCAGCATACCAGCTCAGAAATGGGGCATTTTTGAATTCGAAGTCCTAAATCAGAGTGGAACCGCCCCTGGGTTTTGATCTGTCAGTGTTTTTGTGTCTTGTTTTATGAAAAGGTGATTTATGATGAAGGCAGATGAGGTAGAGGGCTGCAGAGCAGGGGGACTAGGTGGTTCTGGAATGTTCTGGGTGCTAGGAGAGGGGGGAGTCACTGCAGACATGGGGGGAGGGTGGTTGCAGGCCACCCCATGGCCAGGAGGCACCGTTGGGGACAGAGGGGCTGTTCCAGAGGGGTTTAGAGGAGAGGCCTTGAAGCTCAGTTCTGCATAGCTTGGGCCTCCCGACCAGTGGGAGCTCCCGATGGGTTCGCTCACCCTCATACCTCCTCTCTGGGCTTCAGGCTAATCCAAACTTTTGGTTTGGGTGGCTTGCTCTGTCCCCAGATGGCTTCGTATCGCCTGGTTGAATTTGCCTTTATGAGCTCTCAGGCATAGCTGAGCTTTTCAAAAGGATACTCTTTTCCTCTCTTATGAGTTGCAGTGGACATATCTTTCAGGGTCCAAAGGGAGAATTATACACATCAGGTGTGCTCAGGTTAAGGAATATGCTAAAGATGTTAACTGCCTCATAAACTGTAAATCTCAAAATAAACTCGTGAACAAGGCAGGAAAAGCTCCAGGTCAACATGCTTACATGAAACAAGTCTTGTGAGGGCAGTGGGAGTATGGATCATTTCTGTTTTTCCTAAAATGTGTATTTAATGTGGCAGTTTGACAATGAAAGCTATCATTTGAGTTTGTGTTTTCTTACACGTTCCAGTCAGAATGTGTCAGCAGGTGGCACGTTACATCTCTTCCTCTTTAACTTCTACTTTGTAGTTCAAAGTCAAGGTGGGGGAACATAAATTAAACCTACAACAGTGCTTAAAAATTATATTTTTTCCTACTTGCCAAATGTGTGTAAATCAAATCTAAGAACCCTGAGCCTTAAGAAAATTTCTTGTGCACAAGTGGAATCTTTCCTCTCCTTTTAAAACAGTTTTAACATCTTGAAAATGAGACAGCTGGGAAATAAACAATTTAGGAGGAGGCTTTGAGAATAACTGCTGACCCTTTAATTGATCGGCCCCCTCCCCAAACCCCTCAAGATCTCTCACCTTTGGGTAATGCTCATAAAACATGCAGGGGTGGAGGGGTTTGTTGTTAATATGGCCAGGTTTTTGTTTTTGTTTTTACTTCCCCTCTTACCTATAATATTTGGTGATTTTTTAACTGTTATAAATTATGGTTTCATTGTAGTGGATGTGATCTCATTATATATATATTTTTTAAGACCAGGAAACACTGCCGAAGAGAAATTCTTAAGGAAAGATTTAAAAACGTGTGTGTGTATATATATATATAACTTTTTAAAATCTGAAATTAACTTTTAAAATAGTTTTTCTTGGACACACATTCCTTAGAGAAAAATGACTTACGGATTTCCTTCTGATGGTTCTCTAATCCAATAATCTTAAACTATTGTAACTTCTTTCCTTTGGAAATAAACATTGACCAAAGTTGCAAACAAAAATCACCCCAATTTAAAATATTGCATTAGTCCAGTGCATTAGAGCAGACACACTGAAACCAGGGACAGGGCTCAGGTGGCCCGAGGTGTCCTCACCTGGCACCTGGGCTGGGAGGCTGGAACCCCAGACTCACAGACAGGGTCTCTTCCCAGGTGCAGGGGAGCCTGGGGGCAGGTGGTGTCTCACCTGGTGGTTCTGACTCCTCAGGGGAGTGCTCTGGGAGACCGGAAGCCGAGGTGGCCAGGCTCATGAGACCTGCGCCTGGGAGTGGCGTGGCACCACTTCTGCCTTATTCTTTGCGTCACATGGCCACGGAGCCCACCCTGATCCTCCCAAGGGGAGGTGGGAGAGGACCAGGGCATTTGTTCCACGTTCAGCCCACCATGCTTCCCCACCTGGGACGCCTGTGATTCTCCCTTTGGATCATCTCAGTGGTCATCGTCTTCAGCGTTTGCTGAACCCACCTGCATGCCCAGAGGCTCTGAGTTCATTGCTCTGGGATGTAGTCTGGGAATATGTATCGTTTTAAAGTCCTCTCAGGTAGTTCTGAAGTGTGGCCAAGGTTAAGAGCCACTGTCATGATTGAATAGAAGTAGGCGTTTGGTATGCAAGTTGATGCACATAGTAGGGCCTTAGTAAATACCTGCGTAGTGGGGTGGATTTTCCTAAGGTAGCTGCTTGGGCAGTTGGTGGATTGTTATGGAGATGACCGGCAGATTCAGAAGGCCTGCATGCAACTTGGGGCTGTTGATGTGGACCATTTTTAAAGTCTTTATTGAATTTGTTACAATATTGCTTCTGTTTTATGTTTTGGTTTTTTGGCTGCAAGGCATGTGGGAACTTAGCTCCCCAACCAGGAATCAAACCTGCATCCCCTGCATTGGAAGACGATGTCTCAACCACTGGACCATCAGGGAAGTCCCAGAGTTGGTTTTTTAAAACCGACAAACAATGTAGGTGG
The DNA here is from genome assembly GCF_949774975.1 of Lagenorhynchus albirostris. Taxonomy (NCBI): domain Eukaryota; kingdom Metazoa; phylum Chordata; class Mammalia; order Artiodactyla; family Delphinidae; genus Lagenorhynchus; species Lagenorhynchus albirostris. The sequence continues at coordinate 95,447,811 of NC_083101.1, read as the reverse complement.
CAGAAGGATGCAGAAAAGTAGGGAAGTGATTACTACAAAGCATTGTCATAGCATCGAGAAGTAGTCACCTTTGAGAGGGGAAGGACACAGAGTATTTTTGTAGCGTCTTTTTTTTTTTTTTTTTTTTTTGCGGTATGTGGGCCTCTCACTGTTGTGGCCTCTCCCGTTGCGGAGCACAGGCTCCGGACACGCAGGCTTAACGGCCATGGCTCATGGGCCCAGCCGCTCCGCAGCATGTGGGATCTTCCCGGACAGGGGCACGAACCCATGTCCCCTGCATCGGCAGGCGGACTGTCAACCACTGCGCCACCAGGGAAGCCCTGTAGCGTCTTCTTGAAAAACAGGTTTCACAAGGCATCCTTCCTAGGCTGGTGGGTGGTTTTGCCCCTGCGGGGTCAGGCTCAGTCCCCACAGGTGTGTCCTTCTGCTTCCTCCCGCAGTGGCAGGTACTTTCATCTGCAGGCCTTTCATTCCCCTGCCTCTGTGCATCTTTCTGCAGAGACGCTGTTCACTGTTACTTAAAGATCTTACCGAAAGATGCCCAGCACTGGTGCTGTAGGCTCCTGAGTCCATGGCTGTGAGTTAGGAGTGTTACTGGGAATATCTTTCCTGGTCGGTGATGGGGGAGCCACGGAGAGACCTGTCTGGCACTTCAACCTGAAGCGTGCCAGGGCATCCCCAGTGGTACTGGGCCTGCTGCTGCTGCCTTTTCAGGATATGGAATGAGGGCTGGGGCTGTGGGTGTGTGGAGAGAGTGATGGAACCCTTATACTGATGCCACTATCCAGTGACATTACAGATGTCTTCAAGAAGCCACTGAAATCGGAGTATTTTACGAAGACAGGACAGGGCTATTTGTTACACGTTTGGTAAACAAGTCACATCTTTGTTTTTGTTAGCAAGCAGCTCTCTCTGAACCAGCCGGTTGGCTGGGCTGGTGAAAAATGGTTGGAGAAGAGGGAGGCATTGTCAGAGCAAGGCTTGTCGGCTGCTTCCAGCAGGAGGGTGGCGTGAAGACCGAAGGGACCTTGTTTCTGGAGGGCCTTCGGGCATCTTAAATTCTGTCACCGTGTGTTTAGACCTGTGCGGGCCCCGGCCCTCCTCCTGGCGCACCCGTTTGCCTGACGCTTGTGCTCAGACATAAGGCAGAGCACATTCTTGGGCTGGACTGAAAAAGCAATCATTTCCTGGCAGAGGGCTTGGTCCAGTTATAAAGTGGCCTCCCTAGAGCAGAGCCCACACTATCGGGTTTTTATTAGGGCTGTGTTTATCTTGAGCCCTGTGAGAGTCAGAGCCGTTACTCCAGTGGAACTTTTAGGCGAACCTTCGGGCTGAGTCTGATGGACCTCATCTTCCTTCCTTTCAGGACTCAAGAAAAGTTTTTCTCGGCCTTAAAATCACATGGGCTTTCACTTAGGACCCATAGCTTTTGAGAAGGCTTTAAAACTTCAATTCCACTTCAGTTTTTCATTTTGGAATTTTAAGTGTTTGGATAGATGGGTTCATTACCCAACGTCATGGGGTTTTTGGGGGCTGGAACATAAATCTCGCCGACATTTGCTTTGCTTGGCTTTAAAGAGCCGTCCTGCTGACGTGTGCTGGGGGACGTTTTCTCCCCATTACTCAGTGTGTGAGGCTTGGCCGAGAGGTCTTCCACTTCCTCTAGAGTTAGATGTAACGAAAATTCAGACAGGGCACACGCCAGGACCGAGTGAGGATTCACCTTTGCTCTGTGGCTGGATTAAAAAATGAAGCACTAAACACAAGGGCCCTTCAAGCAGGGCTGGCTTTAAGAACTCGCAGCCCTCCAGTGAGCTGCGGGTGGTAGGTCCAAACTGGGGGAATGCTGGTCCTGGTGGCGGCAGAGGAGCTGATGAAGTGAGGCTTCTGGACGTCTGGGGGTGCGGGGGTGGGGAGAGGTGTGCCCTGGAGGCCTGCCTGCTCTGGCTCCCACACCCACTGCCCCCATTCCTGTCCCCTGAGCCAGGGCTGTGCCTGTCTCTCTGAGTAACAAGATTTACAAGTTTTTGTCGTGGAGATCAATTTGCAACCTGAGATGGATTTTTTACTTTCCATTCATCAGCTGCAATGGAACCTGGATGAAATTTACAGCCCTGCAGTCCAGGAGGATGGACCTGTCCCTCTCCTCGCCTTCTTGGACAGTTCCTGACCTCAGCCACCAATGCCTGAGGCTGGGGGTGAGACCGCGGGGAGGAATCATACTCACAACTGCCTTGGATTTTCCAAAAGCTGGGCTGGGAAAAAGCGGTTCTAATCAGTGCATCCTATGCAGCAGTTCACTCGCAGCTCATGGGGAGGAGGGAACTTGAGCTTGCCCTCACTGCAGAGTGCACCCGGGGAAGGCTAACAGGGTGGGAGTCAACGAGGGTGGTGGTCAGGTCACACGGGGTCTGCAGGCCAGGGTGGGACTTGGGCTGTTCTCCTAGTGAAGGGGAGGTACCAAGAGATGTGCACAGAGCGTACGTGTGGGTACCACTGCGGGGACCGGAGATTCCAAGCACTTGGAAGATGTGACCTCCCTGTACTGGGAGGGGGCGTGGTTGTTGAGGCAGGGGGCTGTGATGTGGGCTTGGTGCATTTGCCCACCTCCCCTGTTCCTCTTCTGGGCTATTGTGGGGTCTGGGGGAGACTCCACCTGTGGAATCTGGAGGTGCTGAGGGGCTCCTAACGGGAAAGCTGTTTGCAGCAGGGCCCCGAGGGCTAGCACTGCACCTCTTCTCGGGGACCTCTCCTCACCCATCCTGGGAGCCCTTTTTCCACTGAGGTTCAGGCCTGCAGGAGGCGCCTGTCCTCCCCCAAGATGGAGATCACATTTCTGTTTCTCTTGTTTTGGAGTGCTTTGGGGTTCAGTCAGAGTTCAGCAAGAGAAACAGAACGAGTATGAAGAGCTTTATCATGAGGAATTGGCCTGTGGCACCACGAGGCAAGTTGGAGATGCATCGTCGGGCAGCCCGCGTGGAAGGGCTGGACTCTGGCTCCGGCTGCTGCCCACACATGGCAGAATGCCTTCCTCCTCAGGGGACACCCCACCCTGCCCAGAGGCTGGTCAGCTGATCATCCAGGCCCACCGAGATCTTCTAGAGTGACCCCCTTCCTTAAAGCCAGCTGGTGATGGACGTTAATCACATACAACTCATACCTTCCTCTTTGATGTAATGGCCAGGCTGTGGCCAGCACGTGGATCCGGCCATCACAGGGGCAAGGGGTGTGAGAGGGGATCACATCTCTTTTCTCTGCCATCTTAATGCTTTGTTTAACATCTCATTGATGTTTTTTAAAAAATTTATCAGTGCCTGCATCTGTAGCTGACTCAAAGTTTAAATTTTAAAGTAGAAAATAGTACCAATGTCAATCTAAAGAAAGACCCCCCTCCTGGAAAGACATGGACCGGCAGCCCGCTGTGTCCTGGGCACCGTGTGCGCCTCTTTTGGGCTCTCTCCATTCTTCATCTGAGTTCTGCAAGGTCAGCGTTGTGGTGACCGGTCAGGATCACCAAGTGGTCAGCTCAAAAGTCCAAACAAGACGGAAGCCCTGCTCCCAGCCCCGTGTGGGCATCTTAGGTCTGCGGAGTCTTGAGTCAGGGACGTGATCGGTTTGTACTTGGCGTCACACAGATCATCTTTTTACAGGGATGGGAGGTGGGGCCGTCCTCTCTGTTGCTACAAGCCTGGTTTGCAGTTCCTTTGCCTGCTTTTCTTAAAGGGAGCAATCTTATATAAGTGCACAGCCGCCTCTAAGAAATAGTAGCATGAAATCCTTGATTCATTCCAACCAGACTCTCCTGGTTCCTTCCAGGAAGTCATTTGATTCATCCATCCCCCAAACTGCACTTCCTGCTCCCATTCTTTTTCTTTAAAACAAACTTATGTTGCAAAACTAATAATATGAATTAAAAAAAAATTTCAAATCCAAAACAATGTGTCATGTTAATTCTAACCTTTCCATTTCTCAAAGACCAAATGTAGTTACTGGTAACAGTTCGGAGTCTATCTTTCCAACCTTTTTTCTCTATATACAAACTGTGTGTGTGTGTGTGTGTGTGTGTGTGTGTGTGTGTGTATTTAAAAAAATGTTCATATTAACTTTTTTCGGGAAACTCTTTCTTCCCTTAATATTGTAACATACACATCGTTTACTTCAAGGATTGGTTGTATAATTCTTTCTTATTCTTTTTAGTGGCTGCAAAATAAACTAGAAGTTCCATTTCCTGTGTTAATAAACTGACGGTTGCCCATGGCACGGCAGCACCGGAGGCTGCTGGCTTCCTCTCCCCTAAGTCTTCACATACCTGCTTCCACAGTGGGGCTGTGTATTTTTAGCCGAGAGTCTTCCTAAACCTGCTTATGGGAGCCTTGTTTGTTATCACACATACATAATTATGTAACTCAATGTAACTGTAACCCAATGGGATACAGTATGCAAAGAAAGGAAAACTCAAGGTGCATGCTCTGAAAACACAGAATGAAAAAAACTTGTTAAAACTTAGCTGTTGATTTAGATATGTCATAATGAAAATTGATTGGGGTTTTGTATTCAGTTTCATAGGTGTATGTAAACATGTCACTTTTAAGAAAACCAAACCAGGAAATAGATGATATATTTATGAAGAAATTAATGTAAACAAAAATCAGTAGATTTTTCACTCCAAGAAAGGGCCTGGGCTCTGCATCAGTAGGTTGATTAATGATGGTTCATTTCTGTGTTTTAGGCTAAATTAAAAAATTTATTGTAGGGGTACATCACTTTTTATGATTTCCCCACTTCATGTCATTGGCTTCCGTTAATCAACCTTCTATAAATCACAATCACGTTGGTAAGAATGTGTCACCTGACCGGTATTCCAGAATGTGGCTGTGCCTTCATTTCATCACTCCCTGCTCTAATTATGTAAATTTTTCTTTCACGTGGTTCCTGGTACACGGAAATACTCACAGATTATGCCTGAGCTTCCTGCCTGCTGTGAAATGCCTGTGTTTAATTACAGATGTGCATGTAAATGTGGCCCTATGTTTACAAGGATGGCCCAGAGTGTTAATTCATTTGTCTCCCTCCAAATGCACTGCAGGGAAGTGACCGCACTTGCAGTGTAGTTTATTTAGAGATGGGACAGTGTGACAATGGTTAGTTAATGTATACTTACGCTATATCTTGAGGTCATTTGAAAGTGGAATTCTCCCTCCTTCTCAGCTTGTGTTTACTTTCTGAGGTCTATAATCATTTAGACACTATAAATAGGGAGATTATGACATACCCGAAAGGCTTTTAAGAAAATTAATCACACGTTTCTCATTTTACAAAACTGTAGGAAACTAGAGATGATAGAAGGATACCTTTTTATAATGTTAATTAATATCTATGCCAAACTAAAAACAAACATTAGTGGCGTAACCTAGATATTCTCATTAATATCAAGGCCGGTTAAAAAAGACTTAGGTGACGTCACTCTGTAAGTCTTGCCAACGTATTAAGACATGAAACAGAAACAAGGGGAGATTTATGGATCGTACAAGGTGTAGCTATTGTTTTTACGGGACTGTGTATCTTAAAAATCCTAGTAAATAGACGAAAGACTTTTTAGAATTAGTGAATTCATTAATATAGTTGGAAAAAATATATTGGAAAATCTTTCCTGTGTATCACCAAAAATCAGAAGCTGTATGGGGGACAAATTCTACTGCAAAAAGCAAAACCAGATAAACTATACCATCATATCATCAAAAAATGTGTAGATTCTATTGAAGTAACCTAAAAACTTTACCAAAGGATATGAAATCATGTTAGAATAATGAAAATTTAAAAAGGCCAATAATTTATTCATGCTCTAGAAGACTAACTGTTTTAAAGATGTCAGTTCTTTTCGGAGTAGCACACATTTAAAATAATCTCAGTCTACATCCCAGTGGGACTTTTAAGGTGGGGGACACTGGATAAAATGACTCCAGGGATTTTCTGGGAGAATAAAGAAATGGTTAAATTGCCGAGAAAATTTTGAATATGGAAAGTGATAGAAGAAGATCTTTACTATGTTTAATAATATGTTGTAAACCTGCAGATGCCGAAACAGTATGGTGCTACCCCAAATGATGACTAATAGGAGGGTAGGCAAAGCACACTAGTAAATTCACAGAAGAAAAATACTAATGGGGGGCTTCCCTGGTGGCGCAGTGGTTGAGAGTCCACCTGCTGATGCAGGGACACGGGTTCGTGCCCCAGTCCGGGAAGATCCCACATGCCGCGGAGCGGCTGGGCCCATGGGCCATGGCCGCTGAGCCTGCGCGTCTGGAGCCTGTGCTCCACAGCGGGAGAGGACACAACAGTGAGAGGCCCGCGTATCGTAAAAAAAAAAAAAAAAAACAAAAAACAAAACTAATGGGGGTACAGAAATGTCAATCAGAATCCTTCAAAATCCAGAAAGATATTAAGCTTAATGATGAGCTACTTTTGGCTATCAAATTGTAAAAAGTCATAGAAAATTAGAGTTTTATGCACTGCTGATAAATGTGTAGATTGGACCAGTCTTTGACCCAGTACTCTCACTTCTAGGAATCCTTCCTGAGAATATGGGGAGAGAAATAAACAAAGGTTTACAGATGGGGATGTTTATCATAGCTTTATTTGGTCCAGCTGATGATGAGAACCAGTGTTCGGTAGCTGTAGAAGAGTTAAGTAAACTTGGTAAGCTACCTAGAGAAATGTTTCGTAGATGTTTTTAAAAAATCACATTTTCAGAGAATAATTAATAGTACAGCAAAATCTTCATGATACAGTGTTATCTATAATGATATTGAAACAATTTTACAATGTAATATTCATCTGTTCAACTAAGATGTATAGAATGCTTAATATGCACCAGGAAGTGCCCCAAACTCCCAGGATCTGTCTGAATTATGTAGCAGGATTCCCTTCCTTATAGGGTAAAGAGTCCAGGGAGGAATATAATAATGTAATATTATCAGTGATATTAATAACAAAAAGCTCAGTTTGGGAACTAACTCTAACCTTGTAAGAAAAAGTGTTTGTATCCGTATGTAGAGTGTGTCTAGTTTGGGAAGCCAGAAAGAAAGGCACCCAAATTTTAATACTGGCTTTGTCTGGGTCAGAGTATGACAGGTGATATTTTTGTTCTTTCCTTATGCTTTCCCAAATTTTTTATAAAAGCTGACTTAGATTTTTATTAATCAGAACAAAGTTAAAAAAGAATCGCCGCCCCCCCAAGGCTCCCTTTCTCAAAGTACACACACAGTAGTGATTTACAGACACAGTAATTGTTGCTTATTCTCATTTACAAAAGGTCGTTTGCTGAACCCATGAATTGACCACTGGATTCTGCCCAACATGTTACTCTGTACAGTTGCAGGGTCATGGAATTTAACCATGATATACTCTGGGTTTTTCTCTGGGTTTTTTGTTTGTTTGTTTGTTTAGGAACACGTTGGTTATAACACAAATAAAGATGTGGGTATGTCAGCGTTAAAAATAGCATGAAATTAGAAATGGGGCCTGGAGAGTATGGGGGACACAGACTGTACAAAAATAAAATAATAAGGTCAGTGTGGGTGGACTGCTTACTGCTGTTCTGTGTTCTGCCCTCATGCGTTTCACCTTGTGAGGCATCTTCCCCCTTTTACGGACGGCCTGGGGCCTGCATGCTCCCTGGGAGCGTCTGTCACCCAGTTTATACTTGGCCGAACCGGGATTTGAAGCTAGGGAGCAAAACCATAAGACACCTACAACAATGATGTCAGCATTCCCTCCGGAAAAGCAGTTATTTCCCAGTAGCTGGGGGCCAGAACCTTCCCGGTTTTCCACCCAGTTAGACCTTCATAGACATCACAAGGGAGAGGACCTGAAAGGATCTGTCCCTCATGCCTGTGGGTCACAGCTGACTAATTGAGCCATAATGCCTGTCACTGGTGTATTTGCTAAAGCAGGGACCTTCTCTTTCTTTTCTCTGCTCAGAAATCAGAGTGTTTGTCTAAGTCAGCAGTTTGTGGCCATGGAGAAAATCTGAGGATTCTCTCTGTGGCTTTGCTAAATTGATGCTTCTCCTTTCACAGTCCAATTCAAAAGTCCTGTGATATAGAAAAATCTGCCATGTGATTGGTGGCCCCAGTCCTTGGCAGATGCTTCCTAAAAGATGGGATTTGGGATGTTTCCTCAACCCCACCCCACCCCCTGCCTTCACTCCCAGGACTTAGGCAGGATATCCCTGTAGAAATCTCTGTAAATAATTTGGGCGGTGGCAGCTCTCCAGATCTTCTAAGGGATCGTTTCTCGGATACTTTGCTTTCTGTTTCACGTTTTCACCCCAGAGTCCTTAGAGGCGAGTTAAATGTGAGCGGGTACCTACTGGTTGCAAGTTTGAAAGGTCTGACCCCTCCACACCGGATACCCAGGGTGGGAATGGGGCCTGGGCCTGTCCCGAACTCAGCGTCTCATACCTCACAGCATCTGCTGTTGTCTGGGGGCAAGTGGCCCAAGAGCAGTTTTTAATATATTGCTGGTGCCGAGTCTTCCAGGATTACGAAGGCTTTCTTCCACATCCGGGGAGGCGGGCTTGTTTGAAGGGCTTCTGTGTATTACAGACTCGTTGCCAGTGGTGTAAACAGATGTGTGTGTTTTTCTTATTGTCCCCCATGTCTGAAAAGATACATGCTATTTGTCACTGGCTTCCGTAAGGCCACAAAGAAACATTCAGCGGCTCAGCCATGTGGCCTGTCTGACTTGGGCACAGGACTGAGCCCAGAGCTCCCTCTTCCCTTCATTTGCTGGAGGCCAGAGGACTGGGCTGCCCTGTGGGCAGTGTTCTTCACTAGATTAAGGGGCCTTGTTTTGGCAGAGAAGAAATTACCGCTGGCAAGAGGCCTTGCTGGGCCCTCCCCTCCTGCCATGGCGGGCTGCTTCCTAATCGCAAACACATGGGCTAGTTGGAGAGCGCGGGGACAGATTTCAGGTCCTGCCTGGTGAGAGCTGTGTCTGTTTCACCCGATGCCCTGTTTCTCTTCAAGGGAACTGGGGCACCACATACCAGGGACAGCGGACAGCTGCCTTGGCTGGGCTGGGCCCTCCCAAATGTGCCTGCCTCGAATGTTTTTGGTGTAAGTTGGTGAACATTTCAGTTATCCTCTATTTCCTCCTGCATTTTTAGGGAATGATTTTGAAGACGTTTCTTTCTCTTGGTATGAACGTACTTGCTGTTATAAATAGACTGCTTGAATGCAGAGTGTCCCGCAGAGGGATGCCCTCCATGCACGTTCCTGGCCTTTAGCCAAGTTCTGTTTCCCTCAGGGATTGGCAGGGACCCCATCTCCCAGTGCACAGGCGTCCCCGGGGTGGCTGGTGTCGCTGTGCCCAGGAGCCTGGCTTAGAGTGGGGAGGCTCCCTGCGGTCACAGCAGAGGGTTGTGGGAACCTCACAGGCTCATATCAGACCCACCTGCTTTCAGTGCCCACTTCCTTGTGGCCCTGCCATCTGGTCACCTTCCTGAGGTCAGATCTTGCTGCAGAATTCCAGCATCAGTGTCTCCTGCAGGGGGTCATGATGATGACAGAGAGCAAATGAAGTAGAGTCTGCTTTGAGCTCATGGCTCGTTGTGAGAGACCTGCTTTCTAAGAGCTGGGCCTGAGAACCTGAGGGCAGTGGGGAGAGAGTGGCCACAAGCCGTGGGGGTCTTAGAGGAGCTGCCACAAATCCAGCGTGTACAGAATTTCAAGGAATTCAGGAGACTGAGAAATCTCGTGCATCGGGAACTTCGGGGGTGTTGCATATCCGGGCTTTCCCTGAGAACCTGACCTAAGTGAGCAGAATCCTGTTGGTTCATCACTACCCTGCCACTGTGGGCCTCTTTATTTTCCATCACCTTTTGATGCTAAAAGTTTTCAAGTATGTAAAAAAGTTGAAAGATAGTACAGCAGACACACATAAACTCTCTACCCACATTCGACAGCCAGTGATGTTATGCCATGTTTCTTGCTCTTTCTCTCTGTCCCCAGCACATGCATTTTATAAAACTTGTTTGCAGGGGTGTGCCGGCTCCTCCCCATGGGCCTTTTCAGCTCTTCTTGCCTCTCAGACTTCTTTAAACACCTGTGTGTGTTCTCCTGAGCTCCACACACCCCTCGGTTTCCCTCATGGAAGCTGGACCCACCCTGAGCCATCCTGAGTTCCAGCCCCTGACCCTATGCCGCTTGGACTGCGCTCAGCTGGGCCAGCCATCCCAGGAGCACCCAAAGAGCAGGTGCTGCTGCTGGGGACCTGATTGAGAACGTGCAAGTGGACGACTCCTGCCCAGGCTCTAGGTGGGCAGTGCCTGGGTCTCACCTTGTCCTGGGATGCGTGTGCAGGTGGCTGCCGTCTCCATGGTAAAGGCTGATGCGTTGGCTGCATGGCTTCAGAGGGTCTGCATCTCAATCCTGTCACATTTCTACTGTGTCACTCCAGGACACAGCAGGATCTCACAGGTAGCCGAGGCAGCTCGATGCCATCCTGCTCGTGAGGATACCTCAAAGGGGGCCTGCTCCAGCCTTACCTGCCTTGACTGTTCCCAGGGACTGAAGCTTTAAGGGTGCAGAGCAAGGGAACTTTGTTTTCTGATTTCTTGGGCCAGGATCCATGCCTTCTGTTCTGCAAACAAGACTCCAGGAGCCTATATCACGTGGCTGGGGTAGAGTGAGAACTGGGCTCCTTGGGTGATGGTGGGAATCCAACGGCCACACCTTACTGGGCTGCCTTGGGGCCGAGTGCATGTGTGCACGTGTGGCACTCAGCACAGGGCTGGGTCGGGAGATGCTGAGTAATGATGCCAACCGTGCTAGTGTGTGGGCTGCCGGAGCTACTGGGGTCCTTGCCGGAGAATGAGATGTGAGGGTCTCCCCCGCAGAGAAGTTTGGGTCTCAGAGTGAACGGCTGAGCCAAGCTTATGCTTGAGGGGCTGGGAGACCGAGGGTTGGACACAGGCAGGTTGGCCTGTGTCCAAATGAGTGGACCGTGGAGGGTGGGGTGACAGGAGCTGTGACCAGAGGGGCAGCCGGACCTGCGGGGGCTGCTGAGGGCGCAGGCTGCTAGGAGATCAGGCAGTGGGCGTGGAAAGGAGATCAGGACGGTGCCAAACGCGGAGCACTGGTCCATGGTGGAGGGGAAGCATTTCTCAACTGAAGGGGAAGTTGGGCAATCATAACAAGCAGTAGGAGAGCCTGTCACGTGCTATGTGGGTCGGCTCGGGCTGCTGTAATGAAGCAGCACAGACCGAGCGGCTTGAACACCAGACACTCACTGTCTCACAGCTCTGGGGGCCAGACGTCAGAGGTTAAGGTGTCCACAGGGTTGGTTTCTTCAGGGGCCCCTCTCCCCACTGGCTTGCAGGCGGCTCTCATATCCTTGTGTCTTCACATCATCTTCCCTCTGTGTGTCTGTCTCCAAGTCTCCCCTGTTTATAAGGGCTCTGGTCATATTGGACTAGGGCCCACCCTAACGAGCTCATTTTAACTTGATGACCTCTGTAAAGGCCCTCTCTCCGAATTAGGGTCATCTTCTGAGATGTTGGGGGTTAGGGCTTGAGCATATGAGTTTGAGGAACACAGTTCAACCCAAACACGTATGTAGATTGTAAAGCACCGGGCTACATAATAACCCATTGTGCCTACATGGACGTGGGGGTGGGGGTGAGGGGAAAGGAGCTTGGTGACAGACCCTCCCCATGAATGGATTGCAGCTGCTCCCGTGACTGTCACTCTTGGGACGGTGTTGAAGCCACCGTGCCTGTTCTCAACTCTGGGCTGGAGACAGGACCACCGGGCTCTTTTCTGGGTCTCCAGGACACCTCCCTGCAGTGAGTTCTGGGCATTCTTCCTCACCGGTAGCATGTTAGGCCATTCCCAGGGAACACCTCCAAATTTGCTTTTTCCAACAGTTTTCACCTGCTGTGGCCAAAAACAAATGGGCAAAGCAGGCACTCCGCTTTTCTCGGGTCAGTCGGAGGATGGCTATGCAGCTGCTTGGGCACCCTCTGTGGTTAGAATTTCTGAACTATTATTTCTTATTCTCTTATTGATAGGTTTTCTTGCATAGCTATTAATAAGTGGCGAAATCTAAATAAAATTTGGAGGTCAACCCCCTGGTCGACGGCAGTCGTTTCTCTTCCATTTCTCCGTGGGTCGATCTGCTGCGTGTTGCTTTTCAGGTGCCTCCACTGGGAAACATACTCCTTCCTTCCCTCTCGCTGTCACCACCCCCGTGTTTTCCCTCCTGGCTTTTCTTTCTGTGTCCATCCTCTAAATGCCAAGGCCCAGGGCCGGCACTGCTCCCTTCCTCAGGGGATCCTCGCCCCCAGCGTCTTTTGGAAGCCGAGAGTTCCCAGACACCCACCTCTAGTCCAGACCAGGTCACAGCAAGGTTTTCCTTTCCCTGTGAGAGTCTCCTTCGGGTCATCTTGGTGTCTACAGACCACTTCCCTGAAATTGCTTTTGCTGCCCAGGAGGGGCTGCATGGCACTTGTAGGTATCAGCAGCTAAGAGCCTGTGGACTGGAGAGGCTGGCCTTTTGAAGGGAAGGACAGAGACCCTCGGCATAATGGGTTCTATCTGGAGGGGAAGAGGAGGGAGGGAAGGGGGTGTTGGTTTGGGGGTGGATTGCCAGGAGAGCCAGGGTCCGACTGGAAGCCTGGAGCATTTGTGCAAAAATCCCAAAGTGGAAAATAATACACATTCCAGCCCTGGTACCCCCAGGTACCACAAGTGGCCCAGGTGTGTGAACACGATGGAGGTGGCCTGGCTGAAATGCTGGCTGCCCGACCCAGCGAAGCAGAACCTCAGAGGACAAAACCGGAGCGAAGGGGATAATGGTAGCAGTTTATATGGTCCAGTGTGATCCCATTTGCACAGAACACTTCCAAATCTGTTCTGTCTTTTCAGCCCTGGCAGCATGTACTGGAATTTCCTTGGGACCCAGTCCCAGAGGTTCTGATTTCATTGCTCTCTGTGGGGCCCTGGCGTTGATCTTGCTCAAATTCCCCAGCTTATTGCAACATGCAGGCAGCCCTCTTCTGATCTCATCTACTCCCCTGCCTTTTACATGAAGAACCTGGGGCTTAAGTAGCTCAACAGGCCCGTCCAGAGCCAACCCCTAATTGGTGGCTGGCTTAGCTGTGCTGGTATCGACTTCCTAAAGGTGAGGCGATGGAACCCAGGTCAGGCACGCAGACCTAAGGATGAGAGTCGTCTTTGCAAGTTTTTTTCTTTTTACGTAAAAATTAACATGAATTTTGTATTATCCTCTGTTGCATTTCCATGTTTGCTTTGATATTTTAAATTTCCCCCCAAGTTTTGAGTTAAAAAAACAACCCACTGTCTGGGAAGAGGGGCTTGTTTACCCTGTGGCTCCTGACTCATCTCGCTGCAGCCATATACACAGGCATGTGCACACACACATACAGAGACCAGAGACATACACATACATAGACACACATAGACACTCAACACAGACATATATACATACACATACAGACATGGACATGCACACAAACACACAGAGGCATACATACGAATACATAGACATTCACAGGCACACAGAGACACATATACAGACATATACACACAGACACACATATAGACACACAGAGACATAGACACACAGACTCACGCACAGACTTCACCACTCACTGCCTAGGGGCCTCTCTGGGAGGAGACCGAGAAGCATGGCCATTCTCTGTACTGATAACCCTGCGAGGTGCCCAGTGGGTGGAGGAATCAGAAGCTTGGCAACAATATGGAAGAAGACGGGCAGTGACTGAGGCTTCTGTAATTGTTTTGTTCCTGTGCTTTTAAAATTCTTGCCCCAGTAAAGGCATAAACTGTGCTTCAATGGGGAATTAAGCCCTGGGCCATGGCATCCTCACCTCCCCGGCACCCCAGTCCTCTGCTCCTTGCTCTTCCCTTGCCTACCTATCTGTGGGCTGCATTAGAAGCTGGTCGACTCATCCTCCAGGCTCACCCCTGGCCTAGTTGATTGCCCAGTGGTGGGCATTTCACCAGAGGTGGACCGTCAGGCTCCTCGCTGGAGTTGAGGTAGGGAAGGAGGGGTGACTTCTTTAGCGTCTGCTTGGGCAGAGCTGTGGGAGCACTGGGGATTATGTTTTCTTCATGGAGCAGAAAAAGACAGGCACCATCCTTCAAGAGCAGATTCGAATAAGCACACAGAGAAGAGCAGAAAGGAGAGGCAGACAGGAGATTCTGCATGCCCGGCAGGTCCTATTTCCAGAACAGGATGCTCTGCTGTTCACAGGTAGGGAAATGACCCAGAGTCCACAAGTCAGAGTTTGCTGGAGTTGACCTACATTGAGTTGATGCATCCACTGCAACTAAGAAAGACCAGAGTTCATTCTCCTGCAGCTCTGGGTAGGTCGGGTCACCACTTTGGTCAGTATTTTGTGTTTCTAAGCTGTTCTGGTCCATTTGACCTGCTTTAACAAAATACCACAGACTGGGTGGCTTGCAAACAACTGACATTTATTTCTCACACTTCTTGGGGCTGGAAGTCTGAGGCCAGGCTGCTGGCAGGGTCAGGTTCTGATGAGCACCGTCTTCCAGGTTACAGACTGCTGACCTCTTGCTGTGTCCTCAAGTGGTGGAAGGAGCCAGGGAGCTCCGTGTGGTCTCTTTTATAAGGGCACTAATGCCACTCAGGGGGGCCCCACCGTCATGACTGAAGCACCTCCCAAAGGCCCCACTTCCTAATACCACCACATGGGGGTTAGGTTTCAACACATGAATTTTGATGGGACACAGACATTCAGACCATAGTGCACGTCCGCTGGGGCAGTTGCTAAGTGCCCCTAAGTTCTGCCCCATTCTTTCTGTTTTCTTCTGCATAAAAGGGTTAAGCTTATCTATAACCAGAATAGGCAATTGTTCCAGATCCTTCTACAGGGAGCCACAGTAGCTTCCTTTGTAATAAATTCTTCCTTCTTCTACCCCAGAGGGCTCTGTTAGGAAGGATTCAGGCTTTCAGTGTAGCCGGTTGTCCAGGCAATTGGGGTGGCTCAGTGGGGGAAGGCTGGCAACACCACATAGGGGGTGAGTGACTGTGATGGAGGAAGGAGGCTCGTGGGGTCTCTGGCCTTTTGTTCCAGTTAAAGATGTTAGGAGAGATGCTAGTGCACAGGGAGTGCTGTTAAGAAAAGTTGAGTGTTTCTGCCTGATGTGAATGAAAAAATTTAGCTGTGCATATCAAAGAATAGAAATCTGTCATCTTAAAAGTCACTAATTTATAGTTATGTGACACAGATTTGAGTAATTAGAGGATCTGATCACCAAGCATGTGAAACCTATACAAATGTTGGTCGACATTCTTGGAAAGAAGTCAAACTCTGAGACTGTTTGAGCGAGTCATGACTCTTTAAAGGTTGCCACAAGCTGAATTGATTTAGTTTGGCAGAAACTACAAAAACAAACATGGAGTTTAGAAAAGCAAAGGCTCATGTGATCACAGCTCTGGCCCCTGAGAAAAGGAAATGCTTCATAAATTGCACCGTGGACCCGCTCGCCTAGGCTCCCTCTCCCCCACCTGATAATTTTAAGATCATCTGGAACAGCTATAAACAAAAGCGGGAGACACTGAAAGAGCCTCGGCGGCCCCTCCCCCTCCCCTCTCCTCCTGCTTTCTCTCCCCCCTCTGTTAACAGCCCGCTGGGCTTGTGGTTTCTTTCTGCTTTTACTCCCTAAGTAAATCTTCATCGTGGTAGTTAAATGCGGCCTTGATTGTCTTCCGTTCCCATGGATACCAGACGGGGCCTTGGCTTGGCAAGACGGTCATGGGCCAGCCTGATTCAGAGCGGCCATGGCGCTGCATCCCTGGGCGTCGACGTCTGGACCACGGGGACCGGACCAAGGGAGGCCCCTTCTTGGGGCTGGGCTGGCGCCTGCTTGGTATGCAGAGGTAGAGTGACAGTTGCCAGGGTGCGAAGCATCTTCTCTGGCTCCTTCTGGTACCATCTCTTCTCAGACACGTCCATACGCCCCGAGGCCACAGTTACGCTGGTCCTGATGTGGCCTCACGCATTTATGGTGAGCATGTGATCCCGTCAGTTAGCCATGGGGCAGCGTGGCCCTGCGAGTCTGGGCAACCACCACGACCTCTGGATGCCACGGAAGACGTCCTGCAGTGCTGGAGGCAGTTCACTGTCCTGGACTGAAGCTGGGGAGGTGGGGAAATGAACCTACCCAGGTCTGCGCCCACAGCTGGGTCCAAACATCCCTCCCCGCAGCTCCACCTCAGAAGTGAAGTTGGCCAAGACTGAGGCCAAGGGCCTTGCCAGCACCAAGCTTCGAGGGTATGTTGCCTGTAGTGTTTGAAGTGGGGGTGTCAGCTCTCCCCACTGCTTGAGGGAAGGAATTGTCCAGAAGGCAGGCAGGGCAGGGGGTGCCAGAGGCCATGGGGCTCCCTCCCAGGAATCCATGTCTCCTTCAGAAATGCACGGTAGCTTCAGAGTAATCCAAAAACAGGTCATCAGTGAAAATACACTTTGTCAGGTTTTCAGGATAGTTAAGAAAACATCCACTTAAAATAGCACAGTTTGCTAGTGAATGGTGATGAGTATTTCTCAAATTCCATTTACAAGTGTCTTTTCTTTTTGAAGCTGGGCTCAAAACCAGTAACGAACGGTAAATGACAGTCCTTGCCCTCCTCTCTGATGCCCTTGCTTCTTTAGCTCACGTTTAAATCCTCTGTGGATTGTCACGTCCTTTCGCTTGAAATATACAGAACAGAACCCACCAATTCTGGAGGGGACTGGAGACAATTAACAGCTAAAAAATAAGCAAGGGGATTTCGGATAGAGGCAAAGGCAATGAAGACAATAACATGAGAAGATGAGACTGAGTGATGGGGGCGGGGGAGCAGGGGGAAGCCCAGGGGAGGTGGGCATGGAAGGCCTGTCTGAGAAGGAGCTCTGCATGAGAGCCAGGCTGATGAAACACATGTCCATGTCTTAGGGCAGGAAAGAGCTTTGGTGGACCAGGACCAGCAGGGAGATCAATAGCTACTCTGGAAGGAAGAGGCCTGGCAGAGTGAACACTGGCCTTTGCAAGGGATGGTGAGGATTTGGGCCTTTAATTGAAGTGGGTTGGGCGCCCCCTTGGAGGGTATGAAGCAATGAGGTGAGGTGATAGAGTTTATCTTTTTTTTTTTTTTTTTTGCGGTACGCGGGCCTCTCACTGCTGTGGCCTCTCCCGTTGAGGAGCACAGGCTCCGGACGTGCAGGCTCAGCGGCCATGGCTCACGGGCCCAGCTGCTCCGTGGCACGTGGGATCCTCCCGGACCGGGGCACGAACCCGTGTCCCCTGCATCGGCAGGCGGACTCTCAACCACTGCGCCACCAGGGAAGCCCGAGTTTAATCTTTCGAACGGACCCTTCTGGCTGCGGGCAGACAGCTGGGTGTGTGTGCTATGGTGGTTGAATGTGGAAGTAGGGAGCCTGGGTGGAGGCCAGGTTGGAAGGTCAGAACAAGGATGGTGGGGGCTGGTATTAGGGTGGGGACAGGGGACGAGGAGAGAAGGAGCTGGCTTGCGACCTGTTCTGGGGGTAAAACTTGACTCCTGACTTAATGACTGCCAGCAGCAAGGTGGTGACTGGTGTTTGCCTTGAGCTACTGGGTCCGAGGTGGGGCTGTTTACTGAGGAGGGTTTTCTAAGATGGGCAAACCACAGGCACTGGGGGTTCTACAAGGCTGTCCGTATGGGTGACCGTGAGCACACTTAAGAGAATGGCCATGGAAAGCATATTTAAGGGCAGCCCCTCCCCCATTGCTGGTTGTTGCCTTTACCTTGCTGTGGTTGTTAGGTTTTTGAGACATACTTATCTTCTAGACATCTGGGCATTGCCTAGGGAGTTGATGATTTCCTCCTAATCAATTAAAAAGGGCCTCCAGACCTACTCTGCATTGCAGAGTGGTCTTTTTAAATTTCTTTGGCATCCCATCAAATAGTTTTGGTTTGCAGGGAATTTACACGAAGACCATCAGTTTCTAGAAGGTTGACAGTTGAAGTGCTGTCACAGCTCCCATCAAAAATACCCCTCGATAGCCAGCAGGCAATTTCTGAGCTAAGAACAGTATTTACTCTGTTTATTTGAGGATTAGTGCAAATCCTGTAATTCCCTATGACCCTGTCAAAGCAAGAGGAGCTTGATTTAATGCCTCAGTCTTGAGCAAAATGCACTCATTTTACCTGTAAATATTTAATGTTCTCTTTTAAGCACCTTTTCAGACATATGTATTCTAATTGCCTTAAAGTTTATTTTTCAAACCATGTGATAACTTTAATTATGAAAGTTATTGATGAAATGCCTGTGGTTTCTTTGCTACTGAGTGGGAGCTATACTGCTCTGTAATAACTGCTTATCAGAGAAAAATCATTTTATATATGCCATGAATCCGTAAAACGGCATGCTGGAAACCATTGATCATTTTAAAATGCAATGCATATCATTTAGTATGGAAAAGGGTATTTGACATTATTGGATTTCTTTCTTGAAATGTAATCTGTAACCGTGAACTTTTTCATGAACCCATTACATAAGTAGACTTTCACGATTCACTAGAAGAGTTAAATTGCCTGTATTCGGTGATCTTGACTTAGAACCATTATCATTTTTCTGCATCCTGTTTTTTGAGGGGGTAATGAGGGGGCACTCTGCTGGTGGCAAACATTTGACCAGATCCTTTGCAGGAACAGCTCATTTGTCAGCTCTGCCCGTGCCTGGCCAAGGGAAGCGGAGGTTTGTCGCTGAATGTGTTGGTCCTGTGGGCTGATGAGAAGAGAGCTGCCCAGTGAGTTTAGCAAGTAGAAGCCAGCAGAGCCTGTATTTGAACTCCGTTTTCTTTGTTTTGTTTTTTAAATTCCAAAGCCTAAGTTCTCATTTTACAGCCATACTGTATATGAGTGTTAATCAATAAACTCCATTTTCTTGGGAGTTGAGTTGTTTTCCCACCACTGTTCAGATCCTTGAAAGGTGGGAAGGAACCCTGTCGCTTTTATCTTACAGAGAAGGAATTAGGAGCATGGAGGGAGCCCCTAAATCTTGGGGGGAACTGAAAGTAACTTTAAAAAAATGTGGTCCAAAGTGCAGTTTTTGTTTTAATATCCAGAAGTCAGCTTGTGGGCAGCGCTGCAGTCCCTGGGGGAGAACCCAGGAGGGTGACGAGAATCGAGGGTGACTGTCATGCCATGGCCCTTGGGAGGCCTCCCAGCCATGACCTGTGGCATCTGCAGGCCTTGTGTCCCTCCTCCTCACCAGAGTGGGCAGAGGGCTACATTAGAGGCCAGAGTATATGCAGGCTTTGGGAGTAGTTTTCTGTTCTCTAGGTGGCTGACAGAGCTGGGCTGTTGGCCTCCAGAGATGGAAGATGCCTTCCAAGAGTAGAAGTATGCCAGGGTTTCTTTCACTTTGTTTTTTTTTCCTTGAACATTTTTCTTCCTGACAGAACATCTTATTTTGCAATTTCTTTTCTTTTTGGAGAGGAAATGCAGTACCATTCAGAATTGTCACTGAGGGCCTGCCATGTCCAGCAGGTTCTCAGATCTCTTGTTCTGCCATCTTCAAGTTTTTCCAGTGCATTCTGGTCATTTCTGGTGTCCAAGGGCCTTCTCTTCACTTCGGTTTGGGGAAGCCTCCCATTCCTGGGTCGTGAATGCTCTCTCCTGAGAAGTGCATGGTTATGATGGGAAGTCTTTGGAAAGGGAGATCCGGAAAGGCTGTTCAGAAAACTTTCTGGAGTGGCCCTGAACTTGTACTGAATGGCGCAGTGCAACCTAAGAGATGGGGCACGACAGAACCTTCTGGAAGGCTGCTCTGGGCTCCCGGGCCACAGAGTTGGGTTTCTGTGGCGGGATGTTTTTTGGCATCCCTTTGCTGTGTGGTTACTCCAGAAAGCAGGCCACACAATGTAGGCCTATTTACAATTCACAAAGACCCTTTCTCGCATCATAATTTCCCTGCTGCCCATTTATTTGGCTCCTTTAAGCGTGTACGTTCTGAGTGGTGCTCCACAGACGGCCTCCCCACCTCAAGCCAGGCGCGCCAGCCCTAAACAATATGGTTACTGTTTAAGCAACCGATGTAAATAATGAGCACCTCCATTACCGAGAGTATAAATACATTGAGACAAGTAAGAGTTCTGTAGAGTGAAAGTTTAGGTTATGCGAAAACATCAACAGCTGTAATTTGTAGGCCCTTGTAGAGAGAGGGGTGTGAGTGATATAAACTGGAGAAAGCCGACGTTTCGTTTATGTATATTTTGTCATTGTGCCAGGAGGTCAACTTTGTTACATTTCTTTTGCTGTGAATTCATCTTGAGGGGGGCAGCACCTGCCAGAAAAAAATGTTTTGGCCAAAAGTAAACTTTGCATATTCGGTTGGGTGGCTTGTGTGAAGGAGTGTCCTGGCAAGGCTGGGCCGGGCCTGACTGTCAGCTTTGTACGGGGAACTGCAGTTGGTCTGCTCCTCTTTTCCTGGTGCTGAAAAAAATAATTAAAGGCCAACCACAACGCCATGTGATTAAGGTGCATTCAACAGTAAGTAGACAGAGGTATTGGGTTGGCCCAAAAGTTGGTTCGGGTTTTTTGTAAGATGTTACACGTGACAAAGGACCCCAATGTTGGCTCCAAGTACCAAACCTGATGTTTCTCTGCTTTCGGAGTACAGGAGGCTGGTCTGTGTAAGCCAGTACAGTGTTGGCGGGGCTTCTCTTGGTGAATGGGTAGAGTGAAGTCTTCCTCTTTTAATTTTTTGGCCAAAACTGTAACTTGACTATAAAATTAAGTAGTTTTTGTTTTTTTTTTTTACAATGAGAAACAGGCGAGGCAGAGAGTCACTTGGGTGTGAGGGATGACTGGGTTTTCTCCTCACCGATGCACAGTTCATGCATGTGAACCGGCTCTAAACCAAGGCATGTTTGAGAGGGTCCCAGTGTGTGAGACCACCACACATGTGTGCATGCCTGACCCTCAGAGGTGCTGATTCTGCCTTACGTTTGGAAATGACATTTGTGTTGATTTTCACAGTCACTGTGAATTCATGGATTAGCTTCTGAGACCTTCCCTGACACCCCAAACGCTCAGCCCAGCGTGGGGCCTTGAGGACATATTTGTATTATGATCACCTATTTGGGAAGATGTACAGATCGGGTGATCTCAACTAGCTATTTGCTAACTCTGTTCCTTTTCTTCCATGTCTCCACTTCCAGGAGAGGACCCACTGATTCATTCCACACGCACATATACACACACACACAGCTGAAGGGATTGTCTAAATTTTAGTAGAAATGAGAATTGAGTGAACTGAACGCCAGGCAGGCCAAACCAGAGTCCAGAGTCAGAGGGAGGTGGGTGCTTGAAGGTATGGGGAATTCCTCTAGCAGCAAGGCCCTGTTTTAAAATATGTCTGGGATTTGTTTTAATCATGTCTGGTAAATACACAGGCTTAGAAATGATTGCCATGAAGCGAGAAGTTTTTGTCCTCATGGAGCCCTAGAAACAGGAGGTGAGCCACACAGGGCCACACAGGAAAGCACCAGGGTCTGGCAGGAGGCAGAGGGGAAAGTGGGCAGGAGCTTTTTTTTTTTTTTTAATAAATTTATTTATTTATGTGTTTATTTCTGGCTGCGTTGGATCTACGTTGCTGCGCGCGGGCTTTCTCTAGTTCTCTAGTGAGCGGGGCCTACTCTTCATTGTGGTGTGCAGGCTTCTCATTGCGGTGGCTTCTCTTGTTGCGGAGCACGGGCTCTAGGTGCGTGGGCTCAGTAGTTGTGGCTTCTGGGCTTAAGTTACTCTGCGGCATGTGGGATCTTCCTGGACCAGGGATCGAACCTGTGTCCCCTGCACTGGCAGGCCTATTCTTAACCACTGCACCACCAGGGAAGTCACAGGAACTTTTAATGTGGTTTTCACAGGAAGAAATGGGCGAAGCAGGGTGAGCAGGCTAAGCAGGTGTAAGGTGTAGGGGCTGCCCTAGGTGTCTGGTCCAGCCCTGGGGTGGTGAGGGCAGATGTTGAGGGTGTGGGAGCCTTGCTTGGTTTGCGTATTGTCTAGCCCAGGGCATGGGGGTGGGGGGACAGCCTCTCCAGGGTCAGCAAGACCTCAGATGTCGGAAATATAGAAAATAAAAAGGAGTGATTAATATAGTCCCTTCCTCAGGGAGACCCCAGGTAGAGAAGGGCTGGAGGAAGGACCTGGGGGAAGCAGCCAGCTTTCCACAGGGCCTGAGCACAGACTCCCAGCCACACCCAGGTCCATGCATGGTCCAGGTGCCCTGGAGGGCATCCCCAGGGTCAGCATTCCTACCATTCCCCATGTGACTGCCCCACGGGGGACTGGTTGGGGGGCTAAAAGCGGTGCAATGCTGGGCAGGGGATTCTGTAGGCTCTTGAGGGACAGTGCGGGATGAAGTGGATCAGTGTGGGTGAGTGTGTCCTTTTCCACCCTGAATTCTACACTGAAGCCACTGCCCCAGCATCACCAGTCCTCCCAGCCACCCCTCCTTCACCCCGAAGGCAAAAGGGATGGTGAATGCTTCTCTCCTGCTTGTCACTGAGCTCAGTTGAACTTCACTAGCTCCGTAGTCCTTGATGTGAACCCACACGTTGTACTTCTGCCGGGAAAAGAGCTGAGTGACACGCCCAACACCAGCGGTCCTCACCTTCCCCTGAGAAGCTCTACATGAACATCTTGTATGTTTGTTCTATGAGAAGATAGCCCCTTCATTCATAGTCCATTAACTGTTAAATTGCCAAATCATAAACCTGTGTGCAAAGATATTGATTACAGCCTCGCTTGCAGTAGCAAAACAGCCACATGGAAACAAAGTGGATGCACAGCTCCAGGGGAAGAGCCGGACAAATCCTGGTGCATTCATACCGTGGACCTGCATTCATACTGTGACTGTCAGTTGCTGCTAAAAAAATGGAGTAGAGCTCTGTCGATATCTGATACTTCTGGAGAAGAGAATGGAAGGATGCTCACCAAACTGTGCAGTGGTTACCAGATTATTTGGAATGAAAATGTGAGCCAAGGAGGAGTGGAGATGTATGTCTCTGTATCTATCTATCTATGAGATATAGATAGATATACATGTATAGATATATATACAGATACATATATATAGATAGATATGTTGCCATCTGAGGATATATAACTATGTATATATGTTACCACAGAAATTCACTTTATTTGGAGTTTTAAGTTTATTTATTGGATTTATTTGGATATTTTAGTTGGATCACAGAAATGTCTTACCATGCTGGGCATCAGAGTTTATTTACTTTACATGTATGTGATACTTATGCAGAGAAAAAACAAGCAACATCATTGTGAGAAGAAAAAGTGGTGAGAAGAATTTCAAACCACACGTTGCCAGCAGACTCTTGAATTGTGTGCACCCAGCTTGACACACCCAAGGCAGAGAGATGGTCCAGGTGGTTACGAGATTGTGATGGCTCTTCGGTGCATCTTAGTGCATCCCCCTGCCTTTTACACTAATATGGTTCTGGACAAACAAGTCATCTGGGGATGTTGTGCTTTCTCTTTTCTTGAACTTGAGATGCCATCGTCTCACATTTGCATGTGCTGGAAACCGGTGCCCAAGGCGGCAGCTTGGGGGACGGGCTCATGCTTTGTTGTTTTCTTCCTGTGGGTCTTACCTTCACGTCTCCCAGGCTAGGAGAACTGAGTATGCGATTCTATGGGAAACGTGCTTCATCATTCACACTCCACTATGCAAATAGTTTATATGCTGTTGCCATTAAAGGCCCTGACTTCGGAATTCTAATTGGACCTCAGAAACGTATTACCCGATGGGGTCTCAGCATTCCTTACCTGTCTGCATCCTCGTCCTAAGAAGGAGCTGATGGGCATAGTGTGGAAAGTTGGGGCTGTTGATTCTGCGTGTAACAGGACTTTAGACTCACCCTCAGGCTGCTTCCTGTTGATTTAAAAAAAAAACTATGGAGTGAACAGCCTCGGGGGCACTGTAAGACTGTGGCAGGGCTCGGGATTCAGCCCAGCACCCCCTCCCCCTTCCACCATCTTCACTGTGTACTTTTTCCCACCTGGTCCAGGCCTTTCTGTATCTGCCCACCTGGTTTCTCTGTGCCCCACCCAGCCTGCCTCCCAGGCTCATCACCCTCCCCCCTCCCCCCCTCTACCCACCCCCGCAGAGGACCAGCCACCTTACAGGCAGGGTTTTATGGACCTTGGTGCTGAGCAAGAGCTGCAGGAGGGTGGGGCTCCTATGTAGACATTCTGCACCTCTAGGTCCCTGCAGTGTCACGCTTGGGATTCGCTGAGTAAACGAAGGAATCCAGGTTCTTGTTATTGTGGGTGGGATCTTACAACAGCCTGGAGTCTGTCCTTGGAGGTACCTGTGAGTTTCCTTCACCTACATAAGTGGCTAGGTCCTCTGCCCGGCAGGTGTAAGAAGGACCAGCTCTGAGATCGTGCAACAGGGGAAAGAGGATCCCCGAATGGCACTCTTCCTCTACTTCAAGTACCCTCTTTCCATGCGGAGTAAGGGCTAAAAGCAGATTATAAATTTTTACAGGAGTTACAGCCTGGTGAGAGTGAGCAGGGGCTGCCCAGCAGGAGAGGACCGGCCTGCTCTTTGCTCTCCTGCAGGAGATGAATGCCACCCCGCAGACAGTGGCAGTGGTCTCCTGTCTGCACCTCCACCTTGCTAGCACTTAGCAACTTCTCTTCTTTTTAAAAGATACTGTGTTCATTTGCTAGGGCTGCAGGAACAAAGCACCAGAGCCAGGGGGCTTAAACAACTGATGTTTATCCTCTCACAGCCCTGGAGGCTAGAAGTCCCAGATCAAGGTGCGGGTGGGTCGGTTCCTTCTGAGAGGCCTCTCTTGTTGGTTTGTAGACAGCCACCTTCTCCCTCTCTTCACATGGTCTTCCCTCCGTGTGTGTCTATGTCCTAATCTCTTCTTATAAGGACACTAGTCATGTTGGATTATTAGGACCCACCCTAAAAGCCTCATTTTACCATAATCACCTCTTTAAAGACCCTTCCTCCACATGCAGTTCCATTCTGAGGTGCTGGGAATTAGGACTTCAACACGTGGGTTTGGGAACACAGTTCAGCCCATAACAGATGCCAACCTGAGAGAGCAGGAGAGTGAGGCTCACGCTACCTTGTGGCAGACTGAATGCTCGTCCAGGGTGAGAAGTCCTGGACTTCTAAGCGTTGGGCTTCTTTGGCCTCACCTTCTGTTGTCCCCACCACTAACACTTTGGAGAGGGCTCTGGCCAAGGTGGGGGCCTCCCTCCTCCCTGTGCAAAGTGGCCAGGCCATGTGGGGCTTAGGTAGCCCTGATCAGCTCAAACATGCTATGCCCACCCCACCCCCTCACCTCCCCACACCTGGGCTCTCATCCTCCCAGGAGAAGTGAGGTCATTGCCAAGGCCAGTCCTCACAGGGACCTTTTTCCATGTGTGTGCCCCGCATGACAAACAGTACTGGTCGGCGATTCCAGCCTTCCTGGACACTCTGGCCCTGCTGTGCCCTCCATCACCTCCTAAGCCTGTGCTGTGAGCACAGAGAGTGTGGTCCCTGCTTTCCAGGCCTCCCCCATGATGCAGGTCACAGGGCACCACGTGGCAGCCTTCATTCCTGGGCACACAAACTTCTGTCGGGAGTGCCTGGGAGGCACCTTGTGTTAATGCCCTGTTGGAGGTTGAATTTACCCACGTGTTAGCCATCTGTGGGCTGCAGGATGTCACATGTCAGGGTTTCCTCCTCCTGGTGTGGCTGCACCAGGGCTTAACGTGAAGTACCCGGTGGCCCGGGGCTGGGGCACGCCTCTGCCTGGAACATGCCAGAGTGCAGAGCAGGGAGGGGCTTCAAGTGTGGCTGTGTGTCTCGGCTTCTCCTGTAGAACTGTTCGACCGTGTATCACAGGTAAGTAATACCTGTGAAAACATCTGCTTAAGCATCATGCAAATCCACACCTGTCAATCCGGCAGGCCCTTCGGGTCTTTCCAGTCGCTTCTAAGAAGGCATTTGCCTTCTCATCCTTCTCATGTTTGTGACAGATACCCTTGTACATGAATGCTTTGGGATGAGCTTGGTTTTCACTGTGAAATAGGTAGGGTGGCTGTGAAACTTTCCCAGAGAGGTGGGAACGGGTGCCAAAACACTCTTGAACTTCAGGAAATCATTGTGCCCCATTCCAGATTCTGTCACCGGGCAGCCTCAGCAATGATGGTGGAAAGGCTCTGCCCAGAGTGGTGGGTGTGGCAGCCTCGCGAGGTGGGAGGGGGGTCACCTTGTGCCGCTCCCTTGCATTTGGTCATGTCAAGGGGGGGAGCCCAGCTGTCTCCTTGACTGACTGTTGCCAGGAGTTAACAGCACAGCTTGGTTGGCGTTTTTCCTCTTGGTGCATAGTATCAGTTTTAACTAAATTGCCACGCATTGGGTGTCTGAGAGAGGCACACATTGTCAGTTACAGCTGTCCTTACTTTAGACACTGTTTGGGGTCAGGAATGTGTTAAAGCCAATTCCTAGTGATGTTACTCCCATTCCATTAAAGGCTAGCGTTAGCCCTTGGGATGTCACAGTGGGGTTCACAGAAGCTCCTGGGCCTGGTCCGGGGGCACATGTGCTTTCAGACACACGCAGTAGTGAGGATGCCCACGACCTTTGCCCTCCCTTGCTACCCACCAGTCCCCAGAAACCACATATCAGTGGGTTGTTAGAAGTGAATCGCGCCGGCAGGCTGCTGACCAGGATTTGGTTCTGGCCCAGGACTACCTCCTTAGAACAAGCTGCAGACAGCTATGAGGCAGGCCTGGCTCCTCGCTTTTATAGCCCCCCCCACCCCCTTCCCCCACCTCCCCCTTCTACCCCCTCCCCTTCCCCTCCTCCCTTCCTTTTTCTCTCTGGAGTTGGGAGGGGGTCAGTGGCTTGTCAAAAGGGATCCAGAGACCTGTGAAGCAAAATCGTCGCTTTTGCCAGAAGAGTGACTGAAAGTGCGTGTGGTTGCTTATAAAGAAGCAGAAATAATAGGAAGCAGAGAAAAGCAGGCACCCGATTATTGCTCATAGGTCACAATGACAGAGGGCAGAGGAACAGCCCACAGATCCTAGCCTCGAAGGACCATAAGCTCTATGCTGGTTTATGAGCAAAATGATAGGTTTCGTACCAACATTCCCACTGAGCAGATTAGCTGCATTTTTTTTTCAGAGAATGTCGGCATAAAAGAATACCTGCCAAGGAGGGAGGGAAGAAGGAAGGGACTTGTAGACAATCTGGGGACCCCTGAAGGAAGCAAACCATTGAGATGGCAAGAAGGTGTTGAGATTCTCAGGAGTGCCTGAACCTGTCTTCCTCTTAGGGCATGTGCAGTTTCTAAGTGAGAGAGAGCCCTGAGGTTCAAGTGAAGAAATAGTGTTACACCAGTAGATTCTTTTAAAGGAGTTGTCATTTCTGTAAATGGGCCTGAATTGAGCATCCGAGTCACAGATCCTGTGTCTGGTGTGGCTCCAGTGACATGACCGTGGGCAGAATGTCCAGAGCAGCTGTGGCTGAGGTGTGGTCCCTGGACCCGCAGCATCAGCATCAACTGGAAACTTGCTGGAATTGCAGATTCCTGGGCTCCACCCCAGACCGCGGCTGAGCAGGAAACCTGGGGGTGGACCCAGTGCTCTTTCAACAGGCCCCCAGGTGATTCTGATGCTGGCTCAGGTTTCAGATCCACTGGGCAAAGGGGGTTGCCCCGCTGTCCAGGGACAGCCTGTAGGGCCACGTGGGGACCTGCAGCGCCTCTCCCTGGCAGCCATTGGCGTCACCCGGGGAGCTTGGGCTGCAGCCTGATCGTAGGATATAAAAATCCCCTGTGGTTCTGGAGTGCCCCCAGGGTGGAGAACCAGCTCTTCCCAGTTGTGTGGGGCACTTCTCCATTAGAGTTGCTCCATCATTAGGTCAGAATGTGAACTGGCTCCATGGCCCAGGCAGGTGGTCTTCCTGGCTGTTTCTTGAGCTCTGCTTTCTCCGTATGAGATGCAGAAGGGCAGATGATGGATGTTCAGATGACTAACTCACCAGTGAGGCATTTAGGAGTTCTGAAATATGAAACCACTTTTCATGTCTTTTCAGGGAAGAAGATGTAAGCCGTCTCGTTTGTCAGCAAGTATTCCACAAACTTGAAAAGTGGCCTTTCGCATCCACTCAGCACACCGAGATGTTTCATGTGCTGATGATGTGAGGTTTGGGGCCGCAGCTGGAACAGGGTGTCCTGTGCCCGGCCACCTGAGGGAGCTCTGTCTGTGTGTGACATGTGATATGTCCCGTGTTGGGGACCACTGGAACAGAATCCTTCCTCAGTCCCCCCACGTGGTGCAGCAGCTCTGCTTAGCTGCTCAGACCACAGCCTGTCTCCTCATGTTTAGAGCAGAGTTTTGTCTGGTTTCTCTTGCCCTGCCCCCTAAATATTCTGGATATCGAATATGGCACGGGTCTTACCCCAAGTTCTGTTCTCCTGCTGTCCCTCTCATTGGGAAGCAGGTGTTTGCGTTTTTGGTTTTGGTAAGCTCCAGCTTTCTGTGCCAGGCCCTGAGCTAGGTGCTGGGGTGAGGTGCTCAGCAAGTGGTTGGGAAGATTTGGTGGTCTGAATTCATGTGTCGGGTGTAAGCAGAAATCTCTCTCTTTTTTTTTAAGAGAGTTACTTTAAAATTGCTTAATGTGTATCTTCCTTTACACTTTCGTTTTTGGTGGTCTTGTTATCATCTGAACGGTTTCAGGTAGAAGTCAGTGGAGTCTTCTATGCAGATAAATCCAGCTCCTAGGATCAGAGGCCCCGCCTCTCAGCATAACTGTTCCCACACCAGCTGTCAATCGGAAGACCTGGCGAAACCTTGGCATGACGTCCTGTGGATTTGGATAAATTGCTTACTTCCTCTTTACCTCAGTTTACCTGTCCGAAGCATTGATATAATAACGACTACTTCATGGGGTCATTGAAAGGAATAAAAAAGATAATATTGTAAAATTCTTAATACATTCCCTAGCGCACGATAAGTATTCAACAAATGAGAAGCTTAGTAGTTGCTGATGGAGTTAGAGGTGGATTCCTTGCTTATTATGATGCAGTGAGAGCTGTCAGTTGAAAAAGTAGATTAAATCAGGAAACATCCAAAAGACCCCTACTTTGCACATTTAATTTTAACTCATTATGTGTGTTAATTTACTGATACTTTAATTGAGGGGAGCTCTGCATAAGTGCCATGTCATCCTTCTCTCATCAACCACACCCAAAGCGCATTTTCAGTGATTTCCAGCTTTTGATTTCTTTAAAATGAAGTAAAAGCTCCTAGATATTTAGAATGTGCAGAATCCTAATAGATTTTCACCCCCGCCAATGTTTTATAGTTGTCATGTGCACAAGTACCTGATTATTTATTAAGCAGACACCTTTATTTTCTAAAGTATTCATCTTAGTTTTTCTAACAATAACTTTCTTCTTGTTAACAGTCCTGTATCATCACATTTAGTAATAGTTAACTAAGTAGCACAGTATAATAACATTACAATGGGCATAAACAGGTTTGGTCCAAAGAAGACATACAGATGGCCAATAGCCACATGAAAGGATGCTCAACATCACTAACTAGAGAAATGCAAATCAAAACTACAGTGAGGTACCACCTCACACCAGTCAAAATGGTCCTCATTAAAAAGTCTATAAATAGTAAATGCTGGAGAGGGTGTGGAGAAAAGGGAACCCTCCTACACTGTTGGTGGGAATGTAAATTGGTGCAGCCACTATGGAAAACAATGTGGAGTTTCCTCAAAAAACTAAAAATAGAGTTAACATATGATCCAGCAATCCCACTCCTGAGCATGTACCCAGACAAAACTATAATTGGAAAAGATACATGCACCCCTGTGTTCATAGCAGCACTATTCACAATAGCCAAAACATGGAAGCAACCTAGATGTCCATCGACAGATGAATGGATAAGGAAGATTTATGTGGTACATATATACAATGGAATATTACTCAGCCATAATAAAGAATGAAATAATGTAACAACATGGATGGACCTAGAGATTATCATACTAAGTGAAGTAAGTCAGAAGGAGAAAGACAAATACCATATGATATCCCTTGTATGTGGAATCTAAAATATGACACAAATGAACATATCTATGAAACAGAAACAGACTAGACATAGTCTCTAGACATAGAGAACGGACTTGTGGTTGCCAAGGGGGAGGAAGGTGAAGGGAGGGATGGAGTGGGAGTTTGGGATTAGCAGGTACAAACTATTACATATAGAATGGATAGACAACAAGGTCCTACTGTATAGCACAGGGAACTATATTCAATATCCTGTGATAAACCATAATGGAATAGAATATGAAAAAAGAATATACATATGTATAACAATCACTTTGCTGTACAGCAGAAATTAACACAACATTGTAAATCAACTATACTTCAATTAAAAAAAAAACAGGTTAGGGACAGCAACTGACCCTTGGTGGCGTAGGGCTTGGCTGGTGCAAGCGGGGACACTGAGAGGACCAGGCACCAGCCAGGGGCGGAACTCAGGCATCCAACTATTGGCGCCTTCTCAGAAAAAGTGGAGAGGATCTTATGGCAAATCAGCCCGGGCTTGTTTGGCAATAGACATACTTCTGTCATATTATCATAAAGTACAGTGATCTCATTGACCTCCCCCATCAGGTCTAAATGGAATTTGTCCTTCTCCCTCTCCAAACCACCACTGCATCTTCTCCCTAATTCTGTTCATAAATCACTGCTGGGCCCTTTCTCAACTCCCTGCACTCAGACACTTAGTCACAGAGCAGCTGGTTCTACCACTGAAATGCACATAATAGGCAATTTTACTTTTTAACATCCAATAAAACTGAACCCTGTACTGAATTCCACCAGAGTCTCAGCGGCCTCAGTATAGTTATTGTGGGGTGATGTGTGCTCCTCGGCAGTGCGTATGTGTTGTGCTTTCCCATTAGTTCTATCCCAAGAAGAATGTTAGCTGAGGATAATGTGTACCTTTATCCTTTCAGGGTGGACAGTATTGATGATGGGATGGGATTCAGTTGAACGTTTCAATGGATTTTCATCATCTCATCTCTTTTGCTTCTTCATTCAACTCACAGAATGCTTCCCGTGGAGGTGAAAGGGGGGTGTGTGTGTGTGTGCGCGCGCGCGTGTGTGTGCGTGCGTGCTCACATGCCCTCGTGAGTGCTGCTTTCCCTGAAGACACAGCCAGAGCACGTTGGTGTTTCTTCCTCTGCTGCCCCCTTTGCTTGTGTCTGCATTTTGGATTTCCAGTTCTCATGCCAAGGGCGTGTGACTGTCTAGTCAGGAGTTGCAGCTTCTCTGGGCTTCTGGCTTGAGGTGAGAATGGAGAGTATCATTTAGGGGTGGAGGGAGAGAGGGAGGGGAGCTAAATTTGATGGAGGACGAGGGCAGATGGGAGAAGGTGGACCTCAGGGGCAGCTCCAGCTCTGCCACTGACTACCTTGGGCTGCCTTTGGATCCTCACCTGTGTACCTGGGTCCCAGGTTGGGGGACTAATGCCGGATGAGGAGCCTCTCAGGTTTGCTTCTCTTTCCTCCTGCAACTCAGTGCCTGGGAAGGGGGTGGATAATCAAAGCATGTCATCCCATGACCCTTGTCAGCCTAGTGTGGGTGTTCCGAGATCAGTGTTGGTGCTGTGTGACTGTCTGTGTGGTGGCAGCAGGCCTGTGTGTGTGCTGTGTGTCACCGTGTGTGCCAGGGATACCGAGAGAAGGATTCTGAGGGGACTGGAGAACAGTCACGTGGCTTTTGAAGACCAGAAGCCCTTTAATAGGTTGTAGCGATTAAACACTATTCATGTATTACTGTGAAGTACTCTGGATAAGTAAGAGCTCTTTTGTGAGAAACAGGAGGATTAAGGGCGCATACCTTATTCCTGCAGAGCATTTGGTTTAAGCTTTTAAATCATAAAAGAAAGAAAAAGGAATTTTCCCGAGGTGGGTAAAATACTAACAGAGAAGGCTGGATAATGCAAATGAAGCTTTCAAGTGATCCAGTTCGTTAAAATAGAGGAAAACAACTCAAAAGTCGAGGGCTAAAGGAATTTAACAGCTGTTTTCATTCATACTTCTCATCTCCAGAGCTCGGGACTGCAACCCTACTCTTAATCCATTGCTGTAGTTTCATCCCTAAAGATTTGCTTTTGGTGGTGGATTCCAGGACCTGGGGTGGCCTGGGAACTTTGGGGATGTCTTCAGGAATCAGCTCCCTGCAAGAGGGCGCTGAAATGCAAAGCAACGGCTTGAAGGCAGGCCCAGGAGCACAGGTAATTAGGGGTTTTAGGCACTGGGAATTAGGCTCTTGCCAAACTGCCACATCCTGACGCGGAGACGTGGGTGGCCTTTCTGTCTCTGTGCCCAGGCTGGGAGAGAGCCTTGGTCCTCTGTGCCTGTTACTTCCTGTGGGCCAGCCGCCAGGGTGGGAGCCATGGGCCCTGGGAGGCCCCCAGCTGGGCCACAGGTTAAGAAGAGGCTGCCAAGCAAAAGCCCTCCAAGGACAGCTAGGTGACTTTGCAGCTGTAGGGGCAGGGCTTTGCCAAGACAGCTCCTGGGTTATAATGACGTGTAAATTGACCTAGTTTCAACTCAGGGGGTTGTAGGAAGACAGAGGACAGAGCAGGCAAAGGCAATGTTGACCTAAACAAAGAGGTAGACTGACGCCAGCTCAAAATTGTCAAAAAGATGAGTTTCTTTGGGAACAGCAGAGGAATTGCAGTTTGGCACACAAATGCCACAGCAAGCTACAGACGAGTCCGCTGAGGGTTTGGGGTAGGCTGTATTTAAGGGCAGGGAATGTAAAGAGGAGAGAATTCAGAGTCAGTTAAAATCAAAAAACAAACAGAGACTGGCTTGGAAGTTCCCCGAGCAGACAAAACCAGTCCAGTCATACAAACAGGGTTCAATACAGCTTAGTTTTCCAAGACCAACTCGACGTGGGTCACTTTCTTGTTGGTGTCTCTGGAAACGGTAAGCAAAACTTCCCGAGTTTGGTGATAGGAGGCAACCCCTGACCAACTCCCTATCATTTAGAAAACGGATAGAAT
The DNA here is from genome assembly GCF_949774975.1 of Lagenorhynchus albirostris. Classification (NCBI taxonomy): domain Eukaryota; kingdom Metazoa; phylum Chordata; class Mammalia; order Artiodactyla; family Delphinidae; genus Lagenorhynchus; species Lagenorhynchus albirostris. The sequence goes on along the minus strand of NC_083101.1, from coordinate 95,414,649 downwards.
CTATCTATTTATCTATCTACCTATTTATAAATAAATAATGTATCAAAATATAAATATAGAAATAAATCAGGCATTTCCGAGAAGTCAGCCCCTCATTCCTTCAGTTTTGTTTTCTTAGGGCACAAGTGTGAGATTTTCCAGTTTAGAATAAAAATCTTTCACAAGACAAAGATGTTATTAAGTGCTTTCCACCGTGATCACTGAGTTAGGCAAGGCTCACAGTGGGGTCCAGCCCTGCTCCGCATGCTTGCAGAGGTGGGTGCAGTTGGTATTGTTCCCATTTCCAGATGTGCAGACTGAGCCACAAGGAGCTCTCCTGACATCAGACGTTTAGAAATGAGTGTGTTTCTGGTGGTGGTAGCCTCCATGGGGTCAGTCAATTAAAAATATAATCTAAAATGTTTTCACCCAGAGAAGAGATCCCAAACAGTGTATGACATGGGCCCTGAAGCCCACTCCCTGACTCGGGGAGATTCTAAAGGCATCTGTGAAGCCTTTAGTCGGAATAATTCTTGAAAGTGACTGAGGCTCCATGGAAAGTACAGATCACTTAGCTTTGTGTGCAAGGCTCCAGACGGTCCTGAGTGGATACACATTCATGTTCACCCAGGTGTGGCGTGTGGTCCCACAGAGGACATGCATGTAGGGCGTTTCTCCACTTGGAGCCTTCTACGTGGGTGTCCCTCCAACAGCCCATTGGGTCCTTCTCTGGAGTTCTCATCTAGCTTGCGTGGATTTTTTTTTTAATTGTGTAATTAAAAACACAACATAAAATTTAGCATCTTAACCATTTCTGAGTGTACAGTTCAGTCGTGTTAAGTATATTCACATTGTTGTGCAACCAACTTCCAAAACATTTTCATTTTGCAAAACTGAAACCCCTTAAACAACTCCCCATTTTCCCCTTCCCTGGCCCTTGGGAACCATCTTTCTACTTTCTGTTTCTATGGATTTGATTGCTCTAGATACTTCACATGAATCATATAATATTTGTCTTTCTGTGACTGGTTTATTTCACTTAACATGATGTCCTCATGTTATCTATGTTGTAGCGTGTGTCAGAATTTCCTTTTTAAAGCTGAATAATGTTTTGTTGTATGGATGTACTACATTTTGTTTATCCATTTATCCATTGATGGACACTTGGGTTGCCTCTACCTTTTGGCTATTGTGAATAATGCTCCTGTGAACACAGGTGTACAAATATCCCTTCAAGACCCTGCTTTCAGAAGTGGAATTGCTGGATCGTATAGCAATTATATTTTCAATTTTTTGTAGAACCACCATATTGTTTTCCACAGCAACTGTACCACTTTACATTCCCACCAACAGTGCACAAGGGTTCCAGTTTCTCACATCCTCGCCAAAACCTGTTATTTTCTGTCAAGTGGTATTTCGTGGTTTTGCTTGCATTTCTCTAATGATTAGTGATCTTTGCATGTGTCTGTTGACCGTTTGTGTATCTTCTTTGGAGAAATGCCTATTTTTGTTCTTTGCCCATTTTCTGGTCAGTTCCTTCAAGTCTTCATGAGTCAGCGTCCCTGCATGGCCTTGGAACACTCTGAGCTTTTTCCCTGAGTCCTTGCTCCGGGTGGTTCCTTCGCTTCCTTGGTGGTCAGGGAAATCAGGAAAACCTCACATTCTTTCCACCTGGGCTCTCCTGGCACACATCGCCCACTCGGGCTGGATTCAGTCCATTTCCCATGGGCAAAAGGGGAAGTGTTTCTGGTGCTATTTCATAGATGTTCTGTGAGCCCTTCCCTCTCTATTGCCCCTCTCCCTTCTTTCTCTCTTTGCCAAGCACCATAGTTGAAGTTGCCTGTGTTCTGATGGCCTTTGAAGAAGCTACACTGCACAGAGAAAGTGCTGCCCTTACATCCTTGGGCTAAAAAAGTAGTTTCTTCTGCCCCTGGGTGAGTCTCAGCAGGGGTCTCAAACTTAAATGCCTGCAGGGCTCAGGTGGGTAATATAAATGCCGATTGTGTGCTCCACCTAAAACCCTCCAAATTAAGGGAAGGTTTATTTGTGATGGGCTTTGTTGACCAGTCAAAGGACCTGATGACAGCTGCCAGTCTTTTTTTTTTTTTAATAACATCTTTATTGGAGTATAATTGCTTTACAATGGTATGTTAGTTTCTGCTATATAACAGAGTGAATCAGCTATATGTATACATCTATCCCCATATCCCCTCCCTCTTTCGTCTCCCACCCACCCTCCCTATCCCACCCCTCTAGGTGGTCACAAAGCACTGAGCTGATCTCCCTGTGCTATGCAGCTGCTTCCCACTAGCTATCTATTTTACGTTTGGCAGTGTATATATGTCAGTGCTACTTTCTCACTTCGTCCCAGCTTACCTTCCCCCTCACCGTGTCCTCAAGTCCATTCTCTACGTCTGCATCTTTATTCCTGTCCTGCCCCTAGGTTCGTGAGAACCATTCTTTTTTTTCTTAGATTCCATATATATGTGCTAGCATATGGTATTTGTTTTTCTCTTTCTGACTTACTTCACTCTGTATGACAGACTCTAGGTCCATCCACCTCACAACAAATAACTCAATTTCGCTTCTTTTTATGGCTGAGTAATATTCCATTGTATATATGCACCACATCTTCTTTATCCATTCATCTGTTGATGGACACTTACGTTGCTTCCATGTCCTGGCTATTGTAAATAGTGCTGCAGTGAACAGTGTGGTACATGACTCTTTTTTTATGGTTATGGTTTCCTCAGGGTATATGCCCAGTAGTGGGATTGCTGGGTCATATGGTATTTCTAGTTTTAGTTTTTTAAGGAACCTCCATACTGTTCTCCATAGTGGCTATATAAATTTACATTCCCACCAACAGTGGAGGAGGGTTCCCTTTTCTCTGCACCCTCTCCAGCATTTGAGCTGCCAGTCTTAACTTCCGGTTACCTGAAAGGGCATCCTGGGGCACAGCCCTCTCTGCCTGGAAGCCAAGACCTCATTGCTCTTAGTGGCCCACACACCAGCAGCATCACATCGCCTGGGAGCTGTTTGGAATGCAAAAGCCTGGGCCCCGCCCCACAGAGTCAGAATCTGCACTTAAAAAGCTCTTTGGGTGGCTTGTATGCTCATTAAAGTGTGAGAGGGCTGGTCCAAAGGGATTACCTCAGAGTAGACACTCAGGCTCCTGGCTGCTACCCAGAGAATGGAAACTTAATGTTCACACAAAAACCTGTCTACAGATGTTCTTAGCACTTTATTTGAAATAGCCCAAAACTGGAAATAGCGCAGATGTCCTTCAGTGAATGAATGGATAAACCAACTGTGGTCCACCCATACCATGGAATACTGTTTTTCAAAAAAGAGGAAATAACTATCTCTACAGGCACCAAATTAGATGACTCTCAAAGGCATTCTGTTGAGTGAAAGGAGCCAGTTTCAAAAAGTTATGTAGGGGAGGAAAAAAACTTCTTCTACTCTCATAGATTCGGTGACTGGAGCCTGGGAATTAAACTGACAGAAGGCAACAGGAGAAAAGGCATACTGACTTTACTGATGTTGACATTTTTATGTGCACGATGACATCACAGAAAAAAAGTGAAAACTCAAAGATTGGTCAGGCTTGGGTGGTTATATACCATATAAACAAAGGATGATAAATTGTGGAGACATGATTAGACAAAGGAAAGAGGTTTGGGTTTCTAGGGGTGGTAGATTGTGAGGAAGTGACTAGGAAATATATGTGGGAAACTAATGGTAGGTAAGGGTTATTTAGTAAGATTTGTTTATGCAGATTCATCTTGGTGCCACCTGTATCTATGGTGACAAGGGTTGTTCTTCCCTTCATGGTCTGAGAGATGGGGACACCTTCACAAAGAGAAATTTATGTCCTGCTTTTAGGCAGATGGGGAGGGCAGAGAGCTCTTCCTGTCTCTGCTGTTTCCCAGTTATCTTCAGCTCAAAATAATTCTTATGCCAAAGTGGCATATTTGGGGGTGGCATCTTCTAATCCCCTTCAGGTACATACTGTGTGATTCCATTTTTCTCAAAAAGACACAACTGTAGTGATGGAGAAAAAAGTCTGGTGTGTGTGCGTGTGTGTGTATGGTGTGGTGTGGGTGTGACTGTAGAGGGAGAGCATGAGAAGAGCTTTTTGGGTGATGAGACTCTTTTGTAAATTGACTGTGGTTGTGATGAAATGAATCTATTGTGTTAAAATGCACAGACCGGGACACCAAAAGACAAAGTAAAAGTCAGTGAAAATGCAAACAAAACAAAAACCAAAACCCAGTGCTTCAATGAATAACCATGTCCACGTATCATTTCACATACAGGTGAGTTCATTTTGTAGGACACATTTCCTACAGGTGGAATTGTTGGGTCACAGGTATGTGCCTTTGTTAGTGTCAGATCTAGGTCACGGTCCTGTGTGGAGTTTGTCCCAGTTATACACCTCCTGCCGTGTCTCCACCCTCCCTCAGCCTGGCCTGGCCATTGGGTGACCTAGCCTCGTGGTCTTTGCCAGGTGATGGGGAAAACCATCACAGTTTTTTTTTTTTTTTTTTTTTTTTTTTTTTTTGCGGTATGTTGATCTCTCACTGTTGTGGCCTGTCCCGTTGAGGAGCACAGGCTCCGGACGCGTAGGCTCAGCGGCCATGTTTCACGGGCCCAGCCGCTCCGCGGCATGTGGGATCCTCCCGGACCGGGGCACGAACCCGTGTCCCCTGCATCGGCAGGCGGACTCTCAACCACTGTGCCACCAGGGAAGTCCCCATCACAGTTTTTAAATGTCAGGTGAGCTTTGTTTTGTGGGCCACTCACAGGCCAGAGACAGACAAGTGGACCATCATTTTCTGGGATGGTTTTCTACGGCAAAGGTTCATCCATTTGACCTTCAGGTCAACTGAAAGAACTAACTCCTTTCAGCAGCCTGTCAGCAGTAGTTTAGCTCTTTTTGTGCGCTTGTCATTCAGGACTTGGTGGTGGAGCCCCAAGGCCCCGCCGCCCCTTAGGACCTGGCGGCACTCCACCTGTCAGCCGGTAAGATGGCTTCAGGGATTTTGGACAAATCACAGCAGCACTGGATCTCTGGCTTCTTTTTCCAGTCCATCTTTTTCTAGCCCTCCTGCACACCACAGAGGCCCTCACCTCTGACAGGCTTCTCCGGTTGGCCTGTTCGCCCCTCCAGTGCCTTCCCCAGCGGATGCTGCCTCTTCTCCCCGTGTGGGGCAGCAGCATGGCTTGGGAGAGCACCGTTTCTGTCCTCAACGAGGAGAGCGTATCCACTCTGGGAGGCTTGCTGTCATCTTTCCCTCATGACAGCTGCCATCTAGACTTTCTCAGGGTCTCTCTAATTCACTTCCCCTTTTAGCACGAGGCCTTGGGGACAGTCACGTCCAAAAGGAGCTTGGAGAGAGGATAACCTGAAAGCTTTTCAGGCCATATCCGGCACCTTACGGGGTGCTTCCTGTGTTCAGGCCATCCTCAGCATCCTCAGGGAACGCACCCTGGGGAGGCAGAGCTGCGTGGGGACCCCATGACTGCCTAGCCTCCTCTAAGGGATGCGTCTGTGCTCAGTAGACTTCTCATAGATGTCTGGGCCCAGTTTATCTAAACTCTTCTGTGCTTTACGTTCTTTACACGTGAGAGTAAAGATGGGAGGAGCAGCGAGGCGGGTGGGAGTATGATCCAGTTTCCTGTGTAGGCTGCTGGTGTGCAGAGTTTCAGGAGCTGCCTCATTGGATGCCTTGGTCCGACATCTCCATTTTGGCCAAACTTAACCCTCCAGGATGGAGAGATTCCAGACCTTTACTCCCCTCGACTTTTACATGGTGTTAGACTTGGCGTCTGTTTTGGTGCCTATTTTAAACAGGGCTGTGGCCCGTTATGAGCTCCTTACCGTTGGCAAGCCAGTGCACCTGGAAGAAAGGCTTGTTTGCATAAATAACGAGTCTCTTTGGAAACATGGCTGTGAACTTGACGGTGGCCTAGTCACGAAGTATGAAACCAGCTTGGAAAGAGTTTGCAGGTTGGGGTTGTGTGTTGGAGCTGGTGTGTCCACAGCGTGAGCCCCTGGCCCCTTCGCCTCCTTCTGTGTCTCCTTCACTGTCCAAGCTGCGTTGCAGTTTCACTGACCTTCCTTCCGTTTCATGTTTGCATTTTTATTGCAGTGGGAAAACACAGGAAGGTGAGACCACAAAGTTTTTCCTGCCCTTGTGTAAGGACACGTTTCCTCCAGTAGTTCCAATATCTGGGTAACCCAAGTCTCTGTAGCCAGCAGTACCGTCCCCACCTTTCTCTGTAACCATAGCTGGGGTACCAAGAGGGGGCTAGCCCGTGGGTGCTGTATAACACACTGATGATGGCAACATCTGCAATGATGTCACTGTCTGAGAAGCCAAATGATTATGAGAAACAAATAGAAACATGGCCAGTGTCACAGAGAAGGAAAGCGAGGCCCCAAGATTGGTCCTGCCCACTCCTTCCCTTCTGTTACCACCTCTCGCTGCTGAGGGGGCCCAGGTCAGGAATACCTGTTGCTGGGTGCTGGTGCTGGGTACTGGTGTGGGTGCTGGTTCTGGTGCTGTGCTGGGTATTGGTGCTGGTGCTGGCACCAGGTGCCGTATGGCCGTCTCATGGAGGAAGGAGCCGTGACCTTGGCCTAGAAGGCATTCACGGTGACCCACAGGCTTCGCCTGGCCTCAGGGATATCTCCCAACTGAGTTGGAAGAGGAGGAAGAATTAGAAAAAGGGTGACAGATGGAAAAAGAGAGCAACCATTTATTTACTTACTGATTTTTGTTAACATCTTTATTGGAGTATAATTGCTTTACAATGGTGTGTTAGTTTATGCTATATAACAAAGTGAATCAGTTATACGTATACATATGTTCCCATGTCTCTTCCCTCTTGCATCTCCCTCCCTCCCACCCTCCCTATCCCACCCCTCTAGGTGGTCACAAACCACCTAGCTGATCTCCCTGTGCTACACGGCTACTTCCTACTAGCTATCTGTTTTACGTTTGGTAGTGTATATATGTCCATGCCACTGTCTCACTTTGTCACAGCTTACCCATCCCCCTCCCCATATCCTCAAGTCCATTCTCTAGTGGGTCTGTGTCTTTATTCCCGTCTTACCCCTAGGTTCTTCATGACCTTTTTTTTTTTTTTCTTCTTAGATTCCATATATAAAACTGCAAATAGAACTACCATACGACCCAGCAATCTCACTACTGGGCATATACCCTGAGAAAACCATAATTCAAAAAGAGTCATGGACCAAGAGTAAGCATTTATTGACTTCTGTGTAAGGCATGCAAAACACAGTCTGAGAAGTTCGGCATGAATCTCGTCAAATCGGCACCCCAGACAGTGAGGCCTCCTTACTTGCCATCCTGCATTTAGGGAGATGAGTTGCCTGTGGGCCATTTCTCTTGCCCCCGGTTCAAAGCTCATAAGTGGCACAGGCAGGATTTGCATGGGCATCTGACTGTAAGGTTGGGCTTTTCTAAGGCACCAGCATCTTTTGAGGGCTCAGTTTCTGTATGTGGAATGGGAACAAGGACGAGCAAGGCTGGATGAGATTTGTTCTAAATTTTATTTCAGCTCTCAGGCTTGCTGACTCAAAACTGAGAACCTGCAGGAAAATAGAAGGTAGCCTGGAGTTGAGCAGAGCTTCTCAGCATCACACTGTTGACATTTGGGGCCCAGTAAATCTTTGCGGTGGTGGCTGCCCTGTGCGTTGAGGGTGTTCAGCAGCATCCCTGGCCTCGACCCCTTAGACGTCAAGGGTGGCCCCCATCTGACAGTCAAAAATGTCTCCAGGTGTTGCCAGATGTCCCCTGGGGGCAAAATCCATTTTATCCATTGAGAACTACTAGAGTAAAGGAAAGATATAACCTCTGGAAGGGTGGAAAGGGAATTGGAATGGGAAACAGAAAAGAGGTTAGTTACAACTTCCTCTACCCCTCGCACATGCGGGCCTCCAAAATGAAAAGGAAAAATACAAAGTTATCGTGAGAGAGGAGGGGTGTGTGTGTGTGTATGCATATGTGTGTGTATTCGGGGGTGTGTGTGTGTGAGAGAGAGAGGAATTGATCTTTTAACTTGATTGTTCTGTTTGAAAAATTCTTCATAAGCAGATCTACCCCCTAAAACGTGTTTTGTTCATGTGAAATTAACCACGGATGAGCAGGGAGGGGATTTTATTTTCTCTGGCTTGCAGTCTCTCTCTCCTTCCTGTATCCCAAAGTCTACCTAGCCTCACAGATACATTATGAGAAGAAATAGGATTTCCTCTGAGTTATGCTTGAGGAAAGTAGAACACAGGGCTAGATTTGATAGGAGGCATCTTGTGCTCCCATTTTCCTGGACAAGGAAGGAGAGCCAGGGATGTCAGCCCCCATCTGTGTGCTAGGGGATGTGTCAGCCTACCTTGTTCTCTTCATCAGGTCACATTTTCCTCCAAATCCAACGGTTTAAGATTGCTGTGAGTGTAAAGCTGTGAGGATGGAGCTGTGGGGAATCCCCTGAGTCCCTGAGTCATGTGTGTGTGCCTGTTTCCTGGGTGTCCTGCATGTGTACCTTCATGTGTATTTTTGTGATAATGATGGAGAGAGAGGTTCCCTGGTGCCATTTGGTTGTTAAAGCAAAAGTGCTTTTAAAATACCAAGCTGAGAGACACCTGGGGCCTCTAGAGACAGAAAAGGCAAGTCACCCCAGTGGTAATTACACATGACATTATTCCATGATTGATTAGTTTAGGGCTTCTGGCTGTGAAAATAAAAAAGCCTCAAAGAAAAGCCTGAAACAACCATGATTTATGAGTTTAAGAGTCTCAATTAGGTAAAACAATGTATTGAAAAATGTCCCTTTTTATAGCGGCAGGGGAAATAAGTAGTGTCTGGTGATATGATTGCTAACTTAATTCTTTCAATAAATTCTTTCCTTAGAGGAAAAGCTTAGAAAAGACAAAGACATTAATTTATAGAAAAGAGTCACAGTTGGCAATTATGTGCATTTTTATGATAACCACTAGCAATGGTTTATATTGCTTTAATCTGTTCAATATTAATACTACAATACGCTGACTATAAAATACAAATGTGTACATTGATGTTGCAGAATCCTTGCTTTTTTGTTGAAGAAGTTAGACATCATGCAGTGGTATCCACTGCAGTGGAAGATATTCAGGAAATAGAATAAAAGACTCTATCTTCAAGTTGTTTCAAATGCATGGGGGAGGGGCATGCAGGGAAATTCTCAGTACAGCTTCATCCCTTTTTGTGCAGTAGATATTTTGTTATAGAATTTGTTAAATTGTTAACATTCTTTTAAAAAACCAAAGAATTTCCAATGTGAAGTATTTTGTTTTACTCTAAAAAAAATTAGGTGTTTTTTTTTTGTTTTTGAAAAGGAGAAGGCTGAGTGTACTAAAACAATTCAGACACAGGCTCACCCTGTTTCCCCCTCCAAAGTGATCTGTTTCTTATGTAGCTTCAGCAACTGTAAATAGGTCAGCAGCCTGTGTGTGATCAAGAGTGGCTGTGTACAGTCAGTTTTATCTTGCTTTGCTCACACCTGAGTCTGTCTTCATCATCTTTCTGCATCTTATACACAGATTTACTTCATGCTGCAATCCCAAAATACAGACATTTAAAATTCTTTATCAGTGATTGGGGATGACCATAGGAGCTCATAGGGTCCTTTGAGGGTAAGAAAAATAATCCATGAGAGGGGGTTTGGCACCCAGCACTGGTTAAGGGCTTAAAATTTGTGACAATTGCTATCATTATTATTTATGTACCATGTTTATTGTTACCAATTACATGTAACCATCCTGTGTCAAACCAATACTGGCTCGATCAGTATTTGGGTATCTCCCATCTTCTGCTGTGACAGCAAGGGCTGGAACAAGCATCCTTAGAGTTGTGACTTTGCACCTGTAGAGTACCTGGAGGATAAACTCCTGACTGTGGAATTGCTGCACAGGGACCTGATTGGTTTGGGGAGATGGACCCCTGCTGTGGCAGAGATTCTGAGGAACTCTGCGTGCCCTAGGCCAGACAAGGAGTGCCTGCTTCCTTTCCTTTCCAATGTGACACGTGAACGTAAGTCTCCCATTTCAGTTCACCTCTGTTAACACTGTGGTGTTGAGTCTTTTCATAGACTTCTTAGCCATTTGAATTTATTTGCAAACTCTCATGTTCTTCAGTGCTCCATATTCTTGAGCAAATACTTGACTCTTGGTTTCATATTTTATGCTTAAGTCTTTGATCAGCCAGAATTTACTTTTTCATGAAAGGTTACAGAGTTGCAGCTTTCAGTGACTGTCCTATCCCAACCAGTTGTGGATTCCTTCCCATTTAGTTGAAAAACCGCCTGTTTCTAATCGCCGTTTCCATATATACTTGGGTCATTTCTGGATTCTCAAATTCCATGTGCTAGTGGGAATAGACAGCTCTCCAAAGAAGATATGCTGTATTTTGTTGAGAACTTTTGCATCTGTATTCATAAGAGATATTGATGTTTAGTTTTGTTTTCTTGTGACATGTTTTTCTGGTTTTGTATCAGGGTAATACTGTCTCATAGATTGGTTTGGAAAGTCTCCCCTCTTCGGTTTTCTGAGTCTGTGAAGGATTGGTATTAAGTCTTCTCAAAATGTATGGTAGAATACACCAGAGAAGTCATCTGGTCTTATGCTTTTTCTCTGTGGGAAGTTTTTTGATTACTAATCAAATCTCTTTACTTGTTATAGGTCTATTCAGATTTTCTCTTTCTTCTTGAGTCAGTTTCAGTACTTATGTTTCTGTAGGGATTTGTCAATTTCATCGACATTATCTAATTTGTTGGCACACAATTGTTCACAGTATTCTCTTATAGTTCTTTTTATTTCTGTAAGGTTGGTAGTAATGTCCTCTCTTTCATTTCTGATTTCAATAATTTGGGTTTTCTCCTCTTTATTGGTCACCCTAGCTAAAGGTTGTCCGTTGTTTTTATCTTTTCAAAGGAGCAACTTATTGTTTTATTAATTTTCTCTATTGTTTTTCTATTCTCTATTTTAAATAAAATTATGATTTTATTTATTATTAACAATAAATTTTCTGCTTTAATCTTGATTCTTTCCCTTCTTCTGCTAGGTTTGTGTGTAGTTTGCTCTTTTTTTATAAGTCCTTAAGGTGTAAAATTAAGTTATTGATTTGAGATCTCCTTGAGATCTCCTTTTTTAATATAGATAGTTAAAGCTATAAAATTATCTGTAAGCACTTCTTTAGGTCTACTCCATAAGTTTTGTTATGTTGTGTTTCATTGTTGTTTATCTCAAAGTATTTTCTTATCTCCATTGTGATTTCTTCTGTGACTCATTAGTTATTTAGGTATGTTTTGTTTAATTTCCACATATTTGTGAATTTCCCAAATTTTCTTCTTTTATTTATTTATTTATAAAATTTTGTTTATTTTATTTATTTATTTTTTACTGTGTTGGGTCTTCATTGCTGCGCACAGGCTTTCTCTAGTTGCGGTGAGCAGGGGCACTCTTCAACGAGGTGGGCAGGCTTCTCATTGCAGTGGCTTCTCTTACTGTGGAGCCCTGGCTCTAGGCACGTGGGCTTCAGTAGTTGTGGCTCGCAGGTTCAGTAGTTGTGGCTCACAGGCTCTAGAGCGCAGGCTCAGTAATTGTGGCACATGGGCTTAGTTGCTGCGAGGCATGTGGGATCTTCCCGGACCAGGGCTCAAACCCATGTCCCCTGCATTGGCAGGCGGATTCTTAACCACTGCGCCACCAGGGAAGCCCCTCTTCTTTTATTAATTTCTAGTTTCATTCTTTTGTTAGAGAATATTCTTTGCATGATTTTAATCCTTTTAAATTTATTAAGGCCTATTGTATGGCCTAGAATATGGTCTATCCTATAGAATGTTCTGTGTAAGCTTGAGAAGAATGTGTCCTACAGTTGAGGTGGAATGTTCTATAGTATTAGGTCTAATTGGTTTGTAGTATTGTTTAATCTTCTATTTCCTTGCTGATTTGCCTAGTTCTTTATTATTTTTAATTTTATTTATTTTATTTAATTTAATTTTTTTCTTTTTTGCCTACATTGGGTCTTTGTTGCTGTGTCCGGGCTTTCTCTAGTTGCGGCAGGCGGGGGCTACTCTTCGTTGCGGTGCGCGGGCTTCTCATTGTGGTGGCTTCTCTTGTTGCGGAGCACCGGCTCTAGGCGCGCAGGCCTCAGCAGTTGTGGCACACGGGCTCAGCAGTCATGGCTTGCGGGCTCCAGAGCACAGGCTCAGCAGCCGTGGCGCACAGAGGCCCAGCTGCTCCACGGCATGTGGGATCCTCCCGGATCAGGGCTCGAACCTGTGTCCCCTGCATTGGCAGGCGGACTCTCAACCGCTCTGCCACCAGGGAAGCCCTTGCCTAGTTCTTATATCCATTATTGAAAGTGGAATATTGAAGTCTCCGGTTATTATTTTTGAATTTTCTACGTTCCCCTTTATTTCTGTAAGGTTTTGTTTTGTGTATTTTGGGGCTTTGTTGTTAGGTGCATATATATTTATAAAGATTGATGGGTTGACCAGCTTATCATTATAAAATGTCCTTCTTTGTTTCTTGTAATGACTTTTGTCTTGTACTTTATTTTGTCTGATACTAGTATAGCCATTTCAACTTTTTTATGATTGCTGTTGGCATGATATATCCTTTCAGCCTATTTGTGTTTTTTAATATGAAATGTCTCTTGTAGACAGATAATTTTTTAACCCATTCTGTGAATTTCTGTGTTTTGATTTGTCCTTTTAATCCATTTGTACTTAATTTAATTACTGATAAGGTAGGTTTTAATTCTGTCATTTGGCTACTTGTTTTCTATATGTCATACCTTTTTTGTTCCTCTGTTCCTTGATTCTTACATTTTTTATGTTAAACAGATAGTTCCTAGTGTACTTTAAATTCCTTTATATTCTCTCTCTCTATGAAAATTATTTTCATAGTGGTTGCTATAAGGATTACTATTATCATGTTACTTAAAAAAAAATCTAGTTCAGATTAATACTAACTTAATTTCAAAAGTAGATAATTTGCTCCAGCATATCAGTCTTCTCTCCTCTCTTCTATGAACTATTAGTATCATACAAATTATATCTTTATATGTTTTAAGACCATTGACACCATTATATAATTATAGTTTTATGCAGTAGTCTTTTAAAACAAATAGGAGAAGAAAAGAGTTACAAACAAAAATATGTTTATATTGTCTTTCATAGTATCTATGAAGTTACCTTCCTGGTGCTGTTTTATTTTCTTATATAAATTAGAATTCCTTACAGTGTTCTTTCACTTCATGTCGAATGACTCCCTTTACTATTTCCTATAGAGCAGTCTGCTAATAACACATTTTCTCTTTTTTTGTTGTTTGTTTGGAAGTGACCTAACTTCTTCATTTTTGAAGAAGAGTTTAGCTAGACATAGAACTCTTGGTTGATGGTCTGTTTTCCCCAACACTTTAAATATGTCATCACACTGGGTTTCTGATGAGAAGTCAGCTCTTAATCTTACTGGGAATCCCTTGTACATGATGAGTTACTTCTCTTGCTTCTTTTAATATTCTTTATTTTTCAGCAGTTTGTTTATGATGTGTCTAGTTGTGGATATCTTAGAGCTTACCCTACCTACAGTTCCTTGAGTTTCTTAAGTGTGCAAGTTAATACTTTTAATCAAATTTGGTGTTTGGTTATTATTTCGTCAGGTATTTTTTCTGCTTTTCTCTTCTTCTAGACTCCCGTTATGTATGTGTTGGTACTTTTGATAGTGTCCTACAGGTCTCTTAGGCTCTGTTATTTTTCTTCATTTGTTTTATTTTCTTCTTTACAGACTGTACAATCTCTATCCCAGTAAAAACAGTAAACTGTCTTCCAGTTCACTGATTCTCTCTTCTACCATCTCAAATTTGTTGTTGAGCCCACCTGGTGAATTTCAGTTATTGTACGTTCAACTGTAGAATTTCTATTTGAGTTTTTAAATTTCTATCACTTTATTGATATTCTCTATTTATTGAAATAAATTTGTTGTAATTCCCCTTAATTTTTTTTTAACATCTTTATTGGAGTATAATTGCTTTACAATGGTGTGTTAATTTCTGCTGTATAACAAAGTGAATCAGTTATACATATTCATATGTTCCCATATCTTTTCCCTCTTGCATCTCCCTCCCTCCCATCCTCCCTATCCCACCCCTCTAGGTGGTCACAAACCACCTAGCTGATCTCCCTGTGCTATGCGGCTGCTTCCTACTAGCTATCTATTTTACGTTTGGTAGTGTATATATGTCCATGCCACTCTCTCAGTTTGTCACAGCTTACCCATCCCCCTCCCCATATCCTCAAGTCCATTCTCTAGTAGGTCTGTGTCTTTATTCCCGTCTTACCGCTAAGTTCTTCATGACCTTTTTTTTTTTCTTAGATTCCATATATATGTGTTAGCATACTGTATTTGTTTTTCTCTTTCTGATTTACTTCACTCTGTATGACAGACTCTAGGTCCATCCACCTCACTACAAATAACTCAATTTTGTTTCTTTTCATGGTGGAGTAATATTCCATTGTATATATGTGCCACTTCTTCTTTATCCATTCACCTGTTGATGGACACTTAGGTTGGTTCCATGTCCTGGCTATTGTAAACAGAGCTGCGATGAATATTTTGGTACATGAGTCGTTTTGAATTATGGTTTTCTCAGGGTATATGCCCAGTAGTGGGATTGCTGGGTCATATGGTAGTTCTATTTTTAGTTTTTTAAGGAACCTCATACTGTTCTCCATAGTGGCTGTATCAATTTACATTCTCACCAACAGTGCAAGAGGGTTCCCTTTTCTCCACACCCTCTCCAGCATTTATTGTTTGTAGATTTTTTGATGATGGCCATTCTGACCAATGTGAGATGATATCTCATTGTAGTTTTGATTTGCATTTCTCTAATGATTAGTGATGTTGAGCATTCTTTCATGTGTTTGTTGGCAATCTGTATATCTTCTTTGGAGAAATGACTATTTAGGTCTTCTGCCCATTTTTGGATTGGGTTGCTTGTTTTTTTGTTATTGAGCTGCCTGAGCTGCTTGTAAATTTTGGAGATTAATCCTTTGTCAGTTGCTTCATTTGCAAATATTTTCTCCCATTCTGAGGGCTCTCTTTTGGTCTTGTTTATGGTTTCCTTTGCTGTGCAAAAGCTTTGAAGTTTCATTAGGTCCCATTTGTTTATTTTTTTTTTTTATTTCCATTTCTCTAGGAGGTGGGTCAAAAAGGATCTTGCTGTGATTTATGTCATAGAGTGTTCTGCCTATGTTTTCCTCTAAGAGTTTGATAGTGTCTGGCCTTACATTTAGGTCTTTAATCCATTTTGAGTCCCCTTAATTCTTTAGATATTCTTTTCTTTAGTTCTTTGAACATATTTATTGGGTTGGTTCCTCAGGGGCTCCCTTTTCTGTTGGGTGTTATTTTCCTTCCTGTATGTGGCATACTTTCCTCTTTCCTCACGTGTCTTTGTAGTTCTTTGTTTAAAACTGGTCATTTTACATATTGTTTCAACAACACTGGTAGCAAATTCTTCAAGCCCTTCGAAGTTTTTTTTTTTGCGTTACGCGGGCCTCTCACTGTTGTGGCCTCTCCCGTTGCGGAGCACAGGCTCCAGACGCGCAGGCTCAGCGGCCATGGCTCACGGGCCTAGCCCCTCTGCGGCACGTGGGATCTTCCCAGATTGGGGCGCGAACCCGTGTCCCCTGCATTGGCAGGCGGACTCTCAACCACTGTGCCACCAGGGAAGCCCTCTTCAAAGTTTTTTGTTGCTACTGTGTTTTGTTTTTGTTTCATTTTGGATATTGTTGGTGTTTTTTCTATTACTGTTCATTTGTTTGCAGCTTTCCTTTACTAATTCTGAAGTTTCTGTATTCCCTCTAATGTATGACCACCGAGTTATCTATTATTTTTTAAGTTATTTTCTTTTTTTTAAACCACTTTATAGAGGTATGATTGACATTCAAAAAGCTGTACATATTTAATATATACAACTTGATAAGTGTGGAGAGAAGTATAAGCCCACGAAACCATCACCACAATCTATATGCCGTAAACATGTCCATCTCCTCCACAAGTTTCCTCGTGCCCTCTTTATTTATTGTTCTGGTTATAATTATTGTTATTGTGTATGTGTGTGGTCAGAACACTTAACCTAAGATCTCTTACATTTTTAGGGCTTGATTCCTAGGGATGACATGTGAGTCAGTATAGTTGTGTGATTAACCAGTCGCTGGCCATGATATTTTCGTGCACTTTTGGCCCAGGGGATCTTGTGAGAAGGCATGCCATCAGACATCAGCCTTAGCTGTCACTTCTTTTTTAAAAAATTTTTTATTGGAGTATAGTTGATTTACGTTGTCGTGTTAGTTTCAGGTGTACGTTAGCCGTCAGTTCTTGATTGCACCAGAGATGAGGGACTCGTGTCTTCTCCTTTTGCAGGTCTTCCTTGGGCATGTGCATAGCCTTCCATGTGTGCACAGCCTTTTTGACCCTGGAAATACATCGGCGCTTTTGAAGTGCCCTGAAGTCCTCTAGTTCTCCTGGATTTCCTTTTAAATCCCGGGCTGGGCTCAAGTTTACCGCAGTTGTAGTCACAGCATTAGGCAGCTGAAGTGTTGCCAGCAGCTTGTTGTTGTTTGCATAACGCTCCAGGGACAGACACCACCTGCCACCCTCCCCACGACCCCAGGCCAGCCCAGCTCTGAGTCAAACCTAGAGATTTCCCAGAGTGCTGCAAGTCCAGACAAAATAATGACTATGGGATGGCACTTTGAACAGAGCTTCAAAAGCTTCAGATCTGCTGGCCACCTGCAGGGCTGCTGGAGAGGGAGAGAAGATGGTCACAGCCCACGTTAAACCAGCACAGCCCTGCCATCTTGCTAAGGTTCCATTACTTCTCTTGGATAGATGATTTTTCAGTTCATTCTGTGGCTGTGGTTCATTTTCTGAGTTCTTAAATGGTTGGTTTTAGTTGTTTAGGCTGCATTTTTGAAATGATGAAAGTGAGTTCATCAATATCCTCATGCCGCCATTCTGGAAGTTGATTCTCCAGTACCTTCCCCTGTGAGTCTGGCCTCTTCACTTAGCCAGATGCATGTGAGATGCACCCACTGTGAGGTGTGTATCAACAGTTGGCCCTTTTTATGTTTGAGTAGCACATGGTATGGTTTTAAAATTGTAAACGCTTCTTTTTATTCATTTGGAGTTGTAAAGATGCACGTGTTCATTTAAAAGGGCATGTTGTCAGAGAGATTGTGGAATGTGGGCCTGGTGGCGCTCCTTGGGGCACTGCCAGGAATCTCAGGTCTGAGCGCCTTCGAGCAGGGCAGTGTTCTCTAGTGGTTTGGAGGAGCAGCCCGTCCCTGGGCAGCAGAGTTGCGGCACCATCGTCTGCCTCTGGGAAGAGGAGCTGACATGATGTAGGAGGAGGTGCTGGTGGGGTGGGTACTACCCGTGCTTGGAGCTATGAGCTCCATCCCTCAAAATGTGAGGTGAAACTCGGGACTTCTCCTCACACATGAGCGTGGTGGTCCCAGGACACTGCCCGTGTTTGTTTAGTCCTCACATGGTCATGGAGTGCCTCCTGCATGCTGGGGTTCCAGGTGGTGAACACCAGATGGTCACCCAGAGCCTGGCATCATGGAGGCCACCCTCTTCTGATGTGAGAGAGACACGGACAGGGCAGGCCATGTGTGGGCCCTAGATGCTTTCAATACGGACTTTCAGGGGAGGCCTTGTTTATGAGCGAAGCTTGGAGCAGAGGAAGTAAGGGGTGAGCCTACAGGGGGGTCTGGGGAAGAGTTTTCCAGGCAGAGGGAAAAGGAAATGCAAACCCCAGAGGGAAAAGGAGCTGGAACTGTTCCTGGAGAGTGAAGGGGAAAGGCGTTGAGGTGAGGTCAGGAGTGTGTGTGTGTGTGTGTGTGTGTGTGTGTGTGTGTGTGTGTGCAGGCATGCACGCTCACATGTGGAGGGGCTGCAGAAGGGGCTCTGGCTGCTCCTCTGAGGAGGTGGAAGGTGCTGGAAGTTGTTGAGCACAGAAGCATTCATTCATTCACCAAATGAGCAACTACCGGCTCTGCTCCAGGTGCTGGGGATAGAGCAGTGAGCAGACAGGCAGAAACCCCTGCTCCCAGGAAGAGGAGACAGAGACATAAACTAATGAATAAATCGTCTCTTGGAAGTGCTAAGGGGAAAAGAAAAATGGGAAGCAGGTTAAGTGGCAGGACTGTGTGCACAAATGTGGAGGGAAGTGTTTGAATAACATCCCGGCAGGCCTTGTCCAGGAGGTAGCATTATATGAGAGAGATGAAAATAGAATCAACGTGGTAAGCTTTGTGTAAGTATAATATACATAGATAAAAGTGCATAAATCTCCACATCACTAGACCATGCCAGCAGCCTCTCAGAAACCCATCCCCTGCTCCTTCCCGGCCATCACCCCCAACGTCACCAGCCTTCTGACCTCCATCCCTGCAGATGTCTCTGCCCATTTATGAACGTGGTATAAGTGGGATCCTACAATACAGGGTCTTTTGTATGTGTATTTTCTTCCACTCAGCCTCAGGCTTTTGTGATTCGCTCCTGCTGTCTCAGGCGATGGTATTTGAAGCTCCTTTTAGAGGTGCAAGTGTGTCTGCTGCTTGGAGAGCAGTGGGGAGGGGGGGAGGGGAGGGTTGGGGGGGCTGTCATGTGATCCAGCAGAGCTGGAGCTACTGGGACTGGGTGTGAGCAGGGAGGTGTGAGGAGCGTCGCATTCTGATGTATTTTGAAGATAGAGCAAACAGCATTTCTTGTTGGATTGCACGTGGGGTATGAGAGGAAAGGGAGTCCGAGATAACCAGGATGTGTGGCCTTAGCTCGTGGAAGGCTGAAGTCAGAGTTTAGGGAGGCTGGTGACTGCAGGGGAGCGGTCTGTGGAGGAAAGCTGGGTTTGTGTTTGGACAAGCTGAGCGTGACGTGTCTATTAGATGTGCAAGCGGAGACGTGAGCTGGTCCTCCCGTTTCTGAGCCTGGCTTTTTGTGGAGAGGTCAGGCTCGGAAAGGTGTGCTGGGGAGTTGTGGGCGTTTTGCTGTCGTTTAAAGCCAGGTCATCAAGGGGACAGGTACAGAAAGAGAGGGGAAGCTTTTGCAGGCCCAGCTCTGGGGCACTCCAGCATTTACAGGGCCGGAGACAAGGAGACGTTCGCAAGAGAGACTGAAGCAGGAGAGGATCCAAACGTGGAGGGTCAAGTGAAGGGAGTCGTGCGGATGTGTGCATCGTATAAAGTGGGCAGCCCTGTGTAAACGTGGAACAGAATCATTACCAAAAATGGTCAGACAGACTGCTCCAGATCCCACGACACATTCCCTCTGGGCCTGCCATGCCGCTCTTTCGGAAGAGTGGTGGTGGTGTAAATATTATGAGAAAGAAGGAATGCCAGCCTGAGAGGAGGGGCTCTGGGGAGATGCCACGGCTGCTGATGGAAACTTAGGGAGATGAAGCTCAGAGGACAGCGGTGTCCCCAACTGAAGCCATGAGGGGACACCTTCAGAACGAAGGAGTCGGGATGCTAGAGTCATTAGCAAGTTGTTGGCAGATCCTTTCAGTATGTGGGCAAGCCCACCCCCGACACCTCTGTACTTAGAGTCCAGACCCCCTGTTGATTCTTTCTCATCAAGGCTTTCTCTGTCTCTGTCAGCCTGTTCCATGCAGTTGCAAAAGTCACTTTCAAATCAGCATTAAGTATAAAGAAGCTTTGAAGATAAGTAACACTACCTGTTATGGGTTGATTTGTGTCCCCCCAAAATAGATATAATGGAGTCCTAACCCCCAGTATCTCAGAATGTTACCTTATTTGGAGATAGTGTCTTTACAGAATTAAATTAAAATGAGGTCACTGGGGTGGGCCTCTAGCCACTGTGACTGGTGTCTACGCATAGAGGAAAGACCCTGTGAAGGCACAGGGAGAAGCTGGCCACCTACAAGCCAAGGAGAGAGGCTGCAAGAGACACAACCCTGCCAACACTTTGATCTTGGATTTCCGGCCTCCAGAACCGTTGTTTAAGCCACCCAGGCTGTGGCACTTCGTTAGGGCAGCCCTAGCAAACTCATACAGGAGCTACCTTTAAGAAAATCACTGCTGGGGCTTCCCTGGTGGCGCAGTGGTTTACAGTCCGCCTGCCAACGCAGGGGACATGGGTTCGGGCCCTGGTCCGGGAGGATCCCACATGCCGCGGAGCAACTGAGCCCGTGCGCCACGGCTGCTGAGCCTGCTCTCTGGAGCCCGTGAGCCACGGCTGCTGAGGCCCGCGTGCCTAGAGCCTGTGCTCCACAACAGGGAGAGGCCACTGCAATGAGAAGCCCGTGCACCACAGCGGAGGGTAGCCCCCACTTGCCACAATTAGTGAAGGCCCGCACAGCAACAGAGACCCAGTGCAACCAAAAATAAATAAATAAATAAATTTATAAAAATAAAAATAAAAGAAAGAAAATCACTGCTGGGCTTCCCTGGTGGCCCAGTGGTTGAGAGTCCGCCTGCCGATGCAGGGGACACGGGTTTGTGCCCCCATCCGGGAAGATCCCACATGCCGCGGAGCGGCTGGGCCCGTAAGCCATGGCCGCTAAGCCTGAGCGTCCGGAGCCTATGCTCCGCAACGGGAGAGGCCACAGCAGTGAGAGGCCCGCGTACCACAAAAAAAAAAAAAGAAAATTTCTGCTGTCATCTTTGATTATAACAGATGTATATCCTTGTTTGTTTCAAGAGCTCCAAGTGATCACTGCCAACAAATCTTCTGATTTCAAATATGCCAACTGGTCGAGCTGCTCTGGGGATGAGTGCAACTTCAGGCTACATAGGCTGGACATAGACTCATGGCTGAAAGAGGCTGCAAACCTTCAGAATCCCTTCCCTCTGGGTCTCATCCGCTCCACCCTGAGATTTCTCCAGGCAACCCTGGATTCCAAGTCTGTTGCACCTCTAGCTGAGGAGTTTAAAACTCTCCCTGAAGCAAACAGAAAGTAACTTGCAGCATTATCATGGGACAATACGCAGTTTCTTTTTCTAATAAGGGTTTTTCTTTAAAAAAAAAAAAAATCTTTTCCCTCCTTACCTTTTTTTTTTTAAAAAAATATTTATTTATTTATTTTTGGCTGCATTGGGTCTTCGTTGCTGCACACGGGCTTTCTCTAGTTGCAGCGAGCGGGGGCTACTTTTCATTGTGGTGCACAGCCTTCTTGCGGTGGCTTCTCTTGTTGCGGAGCACAGGCTCTAGGCACGTGGGCTTCAGTAGTTGTGGCTCGTGGGTTCAGTAGTTGTGGCTTGCGGGCTCTAGAGCACAGGCTCAGTAGTTGGGTGCACGGGCTTAGTTGCTCTGCAGCATGTGGGATCTTTCTGGACCAGGGCTCGAACCCGTGTACCCTGCATTGGCAGGTGGATTCTTAACCGCTGCGCCACCAGGGAAGTCCCCTCCTTACCTTTAATTAAACACCTTCCAGAGGTTCAAGGTGAAAAAGTGATTCCTTATGTTCATGGGAATAATTGATACTCAAAAGAGTCTTCTGTGAAACCAAGTGGAAAGAGAATGAGCTCGGAGTACTTACCCAACATTTTTGTTTGCTCCTCTTCTGTTGGTTTTGCAGAAACCGGCAGTAACAAGCAGGCGCATCAGTGGCATCAGGCCCCAGAGCTCGTGTTGCAGAGAAGGGTGTCAGGGTCTCGCCCTTTCAGCTGCATCTGTCATGGGTGGTGTCTCCCGGCCTCCCAGCTCTGCCAGGCCCCGTGCCACCGCGGCCAGGGGCTGTAGGTGTTGGGAAAGAGAGAGGTCAGTGAAAGGCCCCAATTCAGCCTCCTGAGCAGCTTCACTCCCCCTTCAACCGACTATACACTTGGCCCTTGACAGTGGGACCTTTGTTGGGGGTTCTGGGGGGCTGTCTGTGACAGAGGTAGGAAAAGCGTTATGACAGCAATGTTGGAGGGCATTGGGCCTGTGCCTGGACTCTTTTGGGGGTTTGATATTTTTGCTGTGGAAGTAGAATCAAAGTGAAGGTTAAATTGGAGAGAGACACTGGTCACTCCATTTTCAGGTTGTTGGATTTAACTTTGTATTTCCAGAGCAGAGTTAGGTCAGCCCCTTAAGGAATGTAGACCCAGAGGCTAATATTTGCTCAACTCCAAGTTCAAAATAACGAAATGAAAAATTACAGACTGTTAAGACTACTGCCGATTAGATACTGGCAGCTCACCTTGAACGCCGTGTGGTTTTCTAGCTGGCAGTTGAGACACACGGTGTGACGTTTTAGTAAGCGCATTCCCAGAAACATTATCGAGTCTCTTTACTATGGACGTACTTTCTCTGGCCCAGTTCCCAGGCTAATGGACTCACCTTTTAGGATTCTGTACTCTGCTCCTTTCCAGTTATTCATTCTTTTCCTTAAATTGTTGCATTTCCAGCATCACGGATGTTTTCAGTTTGACGTGTTGCTGAGCTAAGTGATTGTTCTGGAACACATTATGGACGTTTCCAGTTGCCAGTGGATGTGCTGACTTTTCATGCAGCACAACTCATCATAAAATCCATGCTTGCCCTTCCAGAGGCTCCTGGCCTGCCGCACGGTCCTCCCTTCCAGGCTGTGGTCTTTTACCCATGTGCCCTGACTGCTGTTCGTTCTCATATTCTGGAAATTACACCGTCATTAAGGACGACCAAATCCAAGAATGCAAAGCTTTGGTGAATGAAATACCATCACTAATTAAAAGGAGGCTGCTTTGAAGTTGTCCGAATAGGCCAGAGACTGCATATAATTAAATCACAAGTGTACTGATTCACATCAACAGGTAGAGATTAATGGGTGAATAGTCTGAATAACAAAACATTTTTTAAGAGAAACACAAATCAAAAACAGAGTAGCACATGTACTCAAATCCAAGGGTGTGGGTTGAACTTCATTAGTGAACTCTCTCTTAATCAAATGTCTCTGCTCTTAATGAGAGAGCTGTATTTTAAGACCAGAGAAGGAGCCTGGAAATCAGAACAGACCCGCTTGTACTTTGCAGATATAAATTTCTCTTACCTGATTGATGCCTTAAATCAAGATGTCCCATTAGAGGCCTGTGTTGAGAGAAGGTCTGTAGGAGATCTTGTTTGGCTGAGGCACGGTTTCTAATTACTCAGAATTTGCACCCATTTGGGCCGGCCGTGCATTTCCAGCTATTGCGGGCTTGTGGGAAACCCTGATTTTTTAACCAGCCCAGCGACATCAACAATGCATCCTTTCATCTGGTCTTTCTTCAGACACCAATTGGTTCAGCCCTGAATATACGGGACAGTGATAAGTGCTGCTAAGAATACATGCTAAGTATCAGGTTAGGAGCCAGTATTACCATGCCATGACAATTAACGTAAAATTTAGCTCAAAACCCGATATTCTTAAAAGTGATTTAATTGCTGAGCATTCACTGTTATGCTGTTGAATCTTTGAATAAACTGTATCAGATTCTGTGAATCTGTGTCACGCGGTTAATGTTCATGCCTGGCTTGCACCATTAAGGCTGTTTGGAGATAGGATCTTTCCTACAGCTCTTCTTTACTTGTGAGCCTTGGTTAAGTGCTTGACCAGTGTGGAAGAATGTTTAATTGTTCTTCAATAAACTTTTTACTGTGTGAAGATAGGGCAGAGGGTTTGCATATTCCTCATACTCTGCTTCCTCTTAGTGTTAAATCTTACATTAGCGTGGTACCTTTGTCACAGCGGATATGCCAAGATCAACGCATTATTCTTTACTAAAATCCATACTATTCATCTTTCTTTGGACTTTTGGATATCTTTTTTTTTGTTCTAGGATCCCACTCTGGTTACCACATTGTAGTTAGTCTTTGCTCTAGGTTTTAAAGTGTAATTTTGACATGGATGAAAGTATACACTTAATGTATCATTGCATGGCAACCAGCCACACTTAAATTTTTCCATATTGAATGCTCTCCTTTCTTTTTTATAAATGATGGGTAGTTTTTTTTTTTCCGGTACGCGGGCCTCTCACCGTTGTGGCCTTTCCCGTTGTGGAGCACAGGCTCCAGACGTGCAGGCTCAATGACCATGGCTCACGGGTCCAGCCGCTCCGCGGCATGTGGGGTCTTCCCAGACCAGGGCACGAACCCGTGTCCCCTGCATCGGCAGGCGGACTCTCAACCACTGCGCCACCAGGGAAGCCCAATGCTCTCCTTTCTTTAAACATCAAAAAACTAATAAAGAGTTAATGATCACTACCTGATTGATGCTATCAAAGGTTTGAGTTTTCTGGTAGCTTTACATTGTCGCCCTATGTGTTGTTTTACAGTGAAGATCACTCACATCCAATGGAAAAAGAGCGTCATGAATTCACATTTTTTTAAATAAGTTTATTTTTTTAAATTTATTTTTATTTTTGCCTGCGTTGGGTCTTTGTTGCTGCACACGGGCTTTTCTCTAGTTGCGAGGAGCGGGGGCTACTCTTCGTTGCAGCACGTGGACTTCTCATTGCAGTGGCCTCTCCCGCCGCGGAGCACGGGCTCCAGGCGCGCGGGCCTCAGTAGTTGTGGCGCACGGGCTTAGTTGCTCTGCGGCATGTGGGATCTTCCCGGACCAGGGCTCGAACCCATGTCCCCCGCATTGGCAGACGATTCTTAACAACTGCGCCACCAAGGAAGCCCCCATGAATTCACATTCTTCATGGACACGTGTGGTGTTAGTACAACTTTTAGTATTTTACCAAAACGAAGGACATGTAGATTTGCTCCAAGTAATAGCCTAGTTTTCAGAAAACAATAATTAAGTCCTGAGGAGTTAGGGCAGCCAATTCCTCCCAGAACCTTTTCTCTCTTTAGGTCTTCCCCATCTCCAGTCAGCCAGCTGGGGTGAGGGTACCGGCATCAGGTAAACCCAAGGGGACCTTTGTGTAAAGAAGCACTCAGGACAACCATGTGGGAGATCTGACTGGACTCTCACCACCTTGGACTAATCGCTGACTGAACTGGGCTGGCAGTAATTGCCAAGGTGGGTTATGGGGTGAAGAAGGTGGTTAGAGGTCATTCGTCCAGCCCTGGTGACCTGCAGAAGAACGTGCTAGTCAGGGAGAAAGCAGATGACACGAGTTCCCAATGCTGCATTCATTTTGGTGGCCCCTAAACTCGCAGTGATGAAATCCTTCCTTAGTCCTTCTTGTCACAAGCCATGTCTTATCTACAGCAGGAATGTGAACGTGTGCTGGTCTCTTCCAAGTGAGACTTTCAGCTCCTAAACCGTCATATCTTTGGATAAATAATCCTAGTTGTCTAGCTTTCCATAGTTCTCTGTCTTTCATCCTTTAGTCATCACTGTGTCTCCCATTCATCCTCCACATCCTGTCTACTTGGGCAGCCAAAACCTCCCCACAGGGTCTGGGCAGTAGCCTGATGTGCTGATGTAGCATTTAATGGCCTTTGCTAATCACCTAGTACAGTGTGCTTCTCTCTAGCCTTCTTTTTTTTTTTTCTCTTTTTGGGCATGAAATTTTAAAAACCTAATAAAATTAATATTTGTTCAAAAACCCACATATTGTATGATTCCATTTATATAAAACGGCCCAAACAGATAAATCCATAGAGACAAAAAGCAGGTTAGTGGTTACAGGGTCTGGGGGAGGTGAGATTCCGGGGGACTGCTAATGGGAACAAGGTTACTTTTGGAGGTGATAAAATATTGCAGAATTACATAGTGGAGATGGTTGAACAACTTTGTGAATATATTAAAAACCACTTGATTATAGACTTTAAAATGTGGACTTTTGTGGTATGTGAATTATGTCAGTTAAAAGCTTGATGCTTGTTCATTGTAAAGATGTTGAAAAATAAAAGAGGACATTTAAATTACCTATGTAATTTCAGATAAGTAGTAGTGGCACTTTGATGCGTGGGTGGCAGTTTTGTTGTTTCTGTTTTATGTTTGTTTCATTTTTTTTTCCTTTCGGTTGTTCTTGACCCTTTTAGGGCCAGGAGAAATCCTGTTGGAATCTGCCAAGGCACTAGACCCTGGTCTCACTTGTCCCCATACCCCAGGTTCACATTTGCCCCTGTTACATTTTGCTTGTAAATTTTAGGAGGTGCAGCATCTTGAGTAAAGATGGCTGTTCTGCACTGTAGGAGAATGAAGACTCTTAACTTCAGAATGTAAATACTGCCCTTATTTCTCAGGAAGCAACAATAGGGCCTAGTTTTGCTGGCACTTAAGGTGTCAGTTCTAAGGACCGAAGTGATTGGATATCGTGAATTTATTCACACATTTGGCTTGCAGAGGAAATGGGCAGGATCTCAGCCACTGTGTGCTTTCACATCTAAGTCCCAAAGCTTGGGGTCCCTGATATTAGCCTGGTGGGCTACTTGAAACTTACCTGTTTTTCCAAATATGTAGATGGTGCTCTCTTGCTCAAATGCCCAAGCTAAATTTTACCTAGGGTAAAAATGAAGGCTGAGGAGAAACAAAAAATCAAATTCCAGCATATGTGCTGACCAGGGCAATGTATTCAGGGAGAATCTCAGCACTTCTAATGTCGAGAACAACTTTGCATGTCTCTGTGGGGGTGACATCTGCTCATGAGTCAACAGAAGCATTTGGATCACCTCCGGTTCTTCTCCCATGAAGAGTGCGCATGTCCACACCCCGGCTGGGATGCTCATGAAAATACTTATGCTTCCAAACTAAAAGCTGCCTTGGAAGAGCCAGGAGCCTTGTGCCCAGTGGAATTGGGCTAATGGCGCTTATTTTTCTTCAGAGTGTATATTTATTTGACTGTTTTACACCATTTGTCAATTTCTAAGCAGTTAATAATTTTTATGCCTCTTTCAGATATGTGTATATAGTACAAGTGTGTTTGATTTCCTGTGGTCTCTCTACATTTAAACAGTGCTGAGTGATGGTATGTGTAACATGCCAATTTAAAATTTCAAACCTCAACTGAACCGCGTTGATTGGCTTACATAGCTCATGCTTGTCCCTGTCCTGTAGCAGCCCCAGATTCTGTCTAGGTTTTAGTGCTAGGACCATTAGCCCTCAATAGAGACGCAGCATCTGATGTCCTCCAGCTGTTTACAATCCATTGAGGAAAATTAAAACATATGCAACTATTAATTCAGAGAATGATGTGATTGCCACCGGAGAGGTGTACAGTTTGTTTTGGTTTGTTTTGTTTTTAATATTTATTAACTTATTTGGCTGCGTCGGGTCTTAGTTGAGGCATGCGGGATTCTCCACTGTGGTGCGCGGGCTCTTCGTTGCAGTGCTCAGGCTTCTCTCTAGTTGTGGCATGCGGGCTCTAGAGCCCATGGGCTTAGTTACCCCGGGCATGTGGGATCTGAGTTCCCTGACCAGGGATCAAACCCGAGTACCCTGCATTGGAAGGTGGATTCTTAACCACTGTACCACCAGGGAAGTCTCTTGGGGCATAGTTTTAAAAGGTGTTACTTCTGAATGGTTGATCAAGGACATTTTATGAAAGATGGTATGGGTGCATGGCTTCTGACGGGTGGGTAAGTTTGGACTGGGAGTGATAGAAAGGACTCTACCATAATTGAATGTGAAAAGCCATGGACCCATTCAGAAATAATGTCTCCTGTTGGTTGCTTGGGAACTGGGCCTGAATTCTAAGGGCATTGCAAGCTGATGCTTCACCTCGAGTGTCCTGTGACTTAGGAACAAGCGGGTAGAGAGGATCAGCTTAGACACACGGGTACCCTTAAGTGTAAACCGGCCAGTGTTTGTTTAGCTAAATAATTTGAAGAATCTTGCGTACCTGGTTCTGCCTGAAAATCACTTGTACTGCACTTTTAGACACCAGTTTTTCTGAGCAAGGCCTCATCTTAAGCGGGATCTGAAGTGTCCGGGGGCTTTGTTAGTTCTCGCCTCTCATTTGAGAGGCAAGTGGGGTGACCCAATATTGAATTATAAACTGCCTTTAATAATTTTTTTAAAATGTGGTAAATACATGTAACATAAAATTTACCATCTTAACCATTTTCAATGCACAATTCAGTGGCTTCAAGTACATTCGCATTGTTATAAAACCATCACCATTATCCAGCTTCAGAACTTTCTCATCTTCCCAAAATGGAACTCTGTCCCTATTAAACAAACACTAACTGCCCATTCTGCCTCCCCACAATCCCTGTTACCCACTATTCCACTTTCTTTGAATTTCACTACTCTAGGTATCGCATTAATCATATAGTATTTGTTTTTCTGTGTCAGGCTATTTCACTCGGCATAATGTCTTCAAGTTTCATCCATGTTGTAACGCGTGTCAGGATTTCCTTCTTTCTAAGCTGCATCATTTTCCATCGTATGTGTGTCCCACTCTTTGATAGGCTTTGATGCTATAAACCCAGATTCATCCAGATGTGTTGTCAGAGTCACTCTTGACTTCGCCATTTCTACCCCCACCTCCAACCAGTGCAACCCAGTCAAGGCCAAGGTATGAGGTGAAAGTCTTGAAAGTAAACTGCGTTGGGATATTGAGAAGGGTCTCTATGAGGCCCCATACGGTTTCTAGGTCATCAGTCACACCTGCCCACCCTTCCCTGGCATTCCAGGACGGGGGACCCATGACTCTGTGTTGTATTCCCACGTGAACAGACCAGATCTGTTCTTGCCATTGGTGTTTATGATTTTGGGGGTGGCTGCTCCCTCTGACACAGCCTCTGAGATGTGGGGTTGCAATTGCCATAAGGATCAGAAACTTCTGTCCTTACAGTTATGGGTAGATCAGTCCTTGGCTGCTGGCTGCCGGTGGGTCTGGGGGCCGGGAGGGGAATGAGCTGCTGAAGAAACCCTCCAATTCTGAATTTATTCAGAATGACCAGGGGCCTCTATTTGGAGGGCCACCTGCTGACTCTGGCTCCAGAGTGTTTAATTTTGCCAGCCCGTGTTTTAATCTCTCTCTCTTTCCCTTAATGAAACTTCAGCCACATGTTTGCTTCCTCTGTATGTGCTGCAAAGCATTTGCATTTTGCTGTTCTTGGGATAAAGCAAGAATCACTTTTGCTGTTGTATCAAATCTGATGCTAGAAAAGTCCTCTGGAAGCTACCATAACGCCTTATCCCTCTAGGTTTTCTATACAGTGGGGAGTTTTGCTGAAACATTATTGTCTCTGCATGAGAAGCAGAGTAAAGGTCCTGAAGGGAAATCTCAGTAATGTGTGTGCTGTGCTCTTTTTGCACAGGGCAAGCAGAGGTTCCTGACCCGAATGACCCTCTGGGACAACTGGATGGACACGACAGCCCTATTCCAACTCTAAAAGGTAAATTTTGAAGTGCTCTTTGAATGCAAGTGTTCGAAAGTGTTTTCATAGTACCACGTAGAGGGGCTCACAGTGCCATTCTACTCAAGGCTTGGCCGGATGAAATGGATGGTCAGGGTCCCCTGTGGCCCAGTGCTGCCCCATGGCTGTGTGTGAAGTCGAATCCAGCCTCTGTATCCCAACACTGAATCAAATCTCGGAGACAGAGTTTTGGGTGAAGTAGAAAAGAATACATTTATTGCTTTGCCAAGCAGAGGGGGTCACAGCAGGCTAATGCCCTCAAAACTGTGTGTCCCAACCTGGAGGGGGTAGTGAGGAGTTTTATATAATGGTTCAAAGAGGGCGTGACCAGCTTGTGGACATTCTTCTGACTGGTTGGTGGTGAGGTAAGTGGGAGTCAGCATCATCAACCTTCTGGTTCTAACTGGTCTGGGGTCTACATGCTTGTGAGCAGCATACCTTTCACTTCTCCCACCAGGTGGGGGTTTCAGTTTCTGCAAAACAGCTCAAAGATATTGTTATGTGTATCCCTTGAGGGGGAACCAGGACCCTGCCCCAAGGCTGCACTATTGTTTCTTGACTGTTCCTCCCTTGTCTCCACATCCTCTCCCTTCCCTGATTAGCAACTGTTGGAACTGCCCATTGGAACTCAGGGAAGGGCATGGAGGCTGAATGAAGCCTATTTCCTATAATCAAGAAATGGGGGGCACAGGCTTTTGTGCCCAGGAACCCCACAGGGTCCTGCTTAGTATCCGTGCAGTGGTCTGCCTCCCTCCACATCTGTGTCTCTTGATGCAGTTGTGAGGGTGCTGAGGGCTGGTTGGAGCTAGTCAGAAGCCTGTGGGTGGGTGGGAGATAGAGGGCAGGGGTAGACAGATCGCCACTGGAGGGAGGAAGGGGCTTTGGGGATGTTTCGTGGGCCTGAGTGGAGCCTTAAGAGCTGGACTCCTGGCTTGGCCACGAAGTCTCCTGAGGACAAGTGGCCGTCTTCTGGGCTTATTGTCGAGGTGTAATTGTCCAGACTAAGGGGCATCTCAGGCGGGCAGGTGGCCCTCCTGCAAAGGATCACCAAAGACCATGTTCTTTGTCTTGTTGCTCCAGGCTTTCCCAGAGGTCACTGTAAGGGTTACTGTTCACTTGGCACTCTTTGTTGGCGTCTTAGATTTGTAGAATCGATAGACCCCATTTCCTGTGATGCAGCCCAGTCACTTGAGGAAGTGACAATTTTCCTTCTTCATCCGCTGTCACCATATTGCCTTAGATTATTGCCTCAGTCAGCTTGAGCTGCCACAACAAAACACCACAGACTGGATGGCTTAATCAACAGATATTTATTCCTCACAGTCCTGGAGGCTGGAAGTCCGAGATCAAGGTGCTGGCATGGCCAGGTCCTAGTGAGGGCACTCTTCCTGGTTTGTAGGCAGTGCAATCTTGCTGTGTCCTCACAGGGAGAGAGAGCGGGCTCTGGTTTCTTCCTGTCTTATAAAGATTCGGATCCCTTCCTGGGGGCCCCACCCTCATGACCTCATTTTAACCCTAATTACTTCCCAATGGCCTCTCCTTCAAATACTGTCACACACATGGGGTTAGGGCTTCAACATGTGAATATGGGGGGGACACAGTTCAGTGTATAACAATTAACGATTAAAACAACCACTTCATTTCTGTTTAATTTCTTTTTTTAAGCATTATTCGGAACCCAGAAATCCATATTACTTTCTCAGCCCCTTGCACATTGACGGTCCCTTTGTTCCCTCAGGAATGTGTTCACCTCCACGTGTCCAAGGCTGGGTCTCCTGGGGATTGAGCAGCAATGACTCAAGTCCACCAGTCTCAGCCGAGTTGACCAGATGTCCCTCTGTGTCCTGAAAGGGCTTCTTGGGGTCACACAGGGAGCTGCTCCCTTCTGGCCTCGGAACAGTCGTTTAAATCAACAGAAATAGAGTCACAGATGTAGAAAACAAATTTATGGTTACCAGGGACGAAAGGGGGTGGGAGGGATAAATTGGGAGATTGAGATTGACATATACACACTACTATATATAAAATAGGTAACTAATAAGGACCCATTTTATAGCACAGGGAACTCTACTCAATACTCTGTAATGACCTACATGGGAATAGAATCTAAAAATGAGTGGATATATGTATAGGTATAACTGATTTACTTTGCTGTACACCTGAACTAACACAACACTGTAAATCAACTATACTCCAATTAAAAAAAAAAGAGTGCATGGATCTACATGCTGTTCATAGCACCTGGTGTCTGGAGGCTCCTTGACAGGGATTTTCCTCTTTAGTATGTTATGCAGTAAATACACAAGTTAGTTTCCTCAGTCGACCACCTTGCAGTCCTACTTTGGTCGCTGTGACCTTGCTTGTTAGGGGAGAGCCTCTACTGGGACAAGGATGTGTTCCCCAGGCAGACAAGACCTGGTCTCTGGAAGCTTGTGTACAATGCTGGGCCTCAGGAGAGGTTTCTTAGGAAGAAAGATACTTTTTGATGGTTAGATTCTGAAATCACTTCTCACAAGTGAGACTGAGCCCAAAGTCGAGACAGCCCACACAGATTTCCTGACTGCTCTGTACCAGTCACTGTGTGAGGCTGGGCACAACTGGTGATCAAAACAAGTGTGTCTCTGCTTCTCAGAGTTTACTGGACTGGGGAATTGGCATCGTAAGGGAAAACTGGTAAGTTATAAAACTAGGAGTTGTGACGAGTAGTCTGAAGGAAGAAATGAGGGTGTGGTGAACTGGAAGGAAAGGAAAGGATGTCTTGGTTTAAGGAAAGGATGTTGTGCTGAGGTCTGAACATCTGACATTCGCTAAAAGAAGGTGGGGGGAGGGTGTGTCTGGGGCCAAGGCAGAAGGCTGTGAAAAGACCTTGAGGCCAAGAGGACTCGGTGTCCTGGGGCAGCTGGGAGAAGGTGGGGGCTTATGGGCTGGGGGAGCTGAGGTTGGAGAGGTTTTTGGGTCCAGTACCATGGCCATCAGCCATGTGTGGGTCTTTAAATTTAAGTCAATTAAAATTACATAAAATTGACTCCAGTTCCTTGGTCTTACTAGCTATATTTCAAGTGTTCAGGGGCCACCTGTGGCTAGAAGCCACCATGATATGGGCAGTACAGATCTAGAGCATTCCATCAGCAAAGAAAGTTCTGTTGGGCAGCCCTAGGAGAGCGTGCACAGCTATTTAGATGGCAGGAGAAAGCTCTATTTCATTGTAAGAGACGCCCTTCATTCTGGAAAGCCTGGGACGTTGTGTAACCTGATTTACTGTCTGTGAAGATCTCCCTGGCAGCTCTGGAGGATGATGGAGGGGAAGTAGAGGGGAATTAGGAGGAAGGTGTGGCTAAATAAGTGGACGAGCCACAGTAACAGCCTAAAATCCAACCTGCAGTCATTCCGTGGACGCTAATATTCCCTTGGGAAAACGTGCTCTGGGGCTGTGTTTAGATGTGCAGACCTCTCCCTCCAGGCAGAGCGGGGCATCCTTGTGGGCATGGGCTGGGGTGTGCAGGGGCCGGGAAGGAGTGCTGCACTGGCCACTGCTGTTCTTCAAGCCGAGTGTTCACAGCTGCCCTAAAGGAGGCAGAAGCAGCCGCTGGACTCCTGGTCCACTTGGTTGGAAGATGCATTTGCTAATCGAGGTGCTGAATGACCATGGGCTGAACGGTCATAGAAACTTTATTGCCAACTAGCCGTAAGCCCCAAACATCAATTAGTCAGCTTCAGTGGCTTGGGTGGGATTCCTTGACCTCCTTTTTGGTATTCGAGCAACTTCTCCAGCCTAGGACAGGACGCTTTCTAATGTCCTCTGCTTCGTTGGGATTGGGTTGCCTCTCGATTTTGTTAACCCACTTGTGATTGTGTTACCACTCTGTGCACATCAGTGTGTGTGCAGGGCTGAGGGGAGTTTCAGTTAGAGTTTGGAAGCTTCTCCAGGGCACAGAAATACCAATTGCAGAAGTTAACGTGTCAAGCGGGTGTGCGTGTGTGTGTACACGTGTCTGTGAGCATGTGTGCACGCTTGTAAAAAGGCAATAAAAAAGGATGCAGAGGACCACAGCAAGCTGGGCCCCTTTTCTGTAGTGGCAGCACCGGATAGTGAAGCATGGTGAGTGCAGTGGTCCGTGCTTGGCTTGGCCAGAAGACAGGCCTGGCTTGAGTGGCGCTCCACCATCCTGTTGGGGTTCCGGGCACTGCTCTCGGCCACATCTCACCCCCAGCCATTGGAGGGATGGAAGGTGTATAGCGCTCACCCAAAAAGCAGTGGCTGGATGCTGAGGCCATTTGTCATTATCACAGTTATGATTTTCAGTGTGTCCATCAGTTTCTAAGCATCGAGACCACAACAGCCCCTCAGGGACAGGAGCCTGGTGAATGGCCCCCCAGGGAGACCCAGGGGCCTCAGTTATTCCCTTGCAACACAATTCTCTAGTCCTGTCGTGCGATTTTACTTCCTTATGGGTTATGGCTCTTGCACAAACGAGGACTCCATCCACTCTTCCTTTCTGATCCCCCGACCTCCTTCTCGCACCCTCAGTGACTGAAGGAACTGGCCTGGCAATGCCAAATTTATTATTCCACGCATTTTTTTGTTTAAAGAGCTTCAGGGAGCATTACTACTTGGCCACATTTGGCTTAAATCATATATAAAAAAAATAATAATAGCCGAATGGACTGTATGAGCCATTTCTTTAACCCAGTTACCATTTATGATGCCCACGCATCTGTAAAATTGCAGGCAGGTGGAAACGGCCAGCGGGCCAATCTGTCACCAAGCAGAACAGGATCTGAGAATTAGTTACAAGCATAAAAAGTATTTGAGTTCAAATGCACTGGGCCAAGATTGAGCACTTAACATATAATTGGTGGTTGGTATTCAGAGAGAGAGAGAGAGATCCCAGAGTCTAGAAGGAAAAAATGAATACAAAAGACACTGTGATTTACAGCTGAAACGTTTGCCTGAAATTTCTGTATTCCAAAGTACTGTCACTGTTAGGACTGAAGGCTTACGACTCCGGTTATAGCGATATTTAACAGGAGTTTTATATTCTTTGCTATATTAGACACACTATTTATTATTATATACTTACAAAAGTGTGCATTTGGCCTAGAAACCATTTGCTCTTTTGTTCCAAGGCTGTATTTTAAATGCATATGTAACACATCTCTGGTTTTGTAAAATCAGTACTTTGGAATGTGTGTGGGAAGTGGATCATTTCTGAGAGCCCGGACAGGTGGTACTCATCTTGTTCGTCCTGCAACCTCCAAAAATAGACTCGCTTGCTTGTGTCTCCTGTCTTAGGAGGAGGACTACTCATCATCCCCACTGAAACTAGAAGGGGAATTCCTGACTCTCCCCACTTGAGGATGTGTTGCAATGAGAGGTGATCTGTAGGGCATTCTAAATCACAGGGCCGGAGTCGATGCCTTACTCACCAGGCTGCCCCCTGCTATTTGTGACACGCTGTGCAGCAGTGCTGAACTAAAATTTCCTGGGACAGAGAAAAAAAAGCCATCAACAGAGTTCACCATGTTGGCATGAAGACGATGCCTGATGTCTGTTTACTGGGTGCCTGGTTCCCGATTCACATAGGACACAAGGATTGATTAGCATATATGTTGGGTGCATTTCTGTTTTATTCTGGGACTCTTGATGTGTGTGTGAATGTGTGTGTCAGTGTTTCCTGCAGTTTACTAGAGAGTGAGGGTCTCCAGGGCTGACGGGGGTAAACTTGAAAACAGCACCCTGCTTGCAGACACAGTTAGCGTTAAGTCTGTGGCTGGAAACTTGGCACCTCCCCTCTGGGTGTCCCCTGGCTGGTCATGGAAACCTGGGGCTCCCCCAGACAGTGAGCGGAGGGCCTAAAATGTTGCCCCACTTCCTCTGGACAGATGTAACATGGGTTTCCAGGCTCTGATCCCTGGCCACTCTCGAGGTGAAGGCTGCTCGTTGAGCTCCCCTGACCCTCCTGCCGGCTGTGAATTTGCAGAGCCCATTGGGCTGCCCGGGATCTGGACAAACTCAGCCATGTTGGGAGAAAGCCTCAACCTACAGATGAGAGATTTCGAAATGTACACAGTCATGTTGTCCGGGGCGGATTGGGTGGCACGGGAGCTCGTACACGTGCACGGGAGCCCACTCTGGGGAGGGCGGGGACACAGCCTGCTTCCAGGAGCATGAGGCCAGTCTCTGCCTCCAAGCCTTCCTCTCTGCTTCTCCTTCTCATGTCCTCCACTCACTCTCCCAGGGTAGCTGCTGGAGACCTGCACGTCAGCTGGGATGTAGTCACGGCAACTGGTGGCCATTGTCTGGCCGGACCATCCATTGTTGTCCCTATTGAAGGTGACAGAGAGGCAGTCATTCTTCTTCAGCCCACTGAGTTTGAACACCAAACTGCAGGGAGCTTGCTCATGTGTGCTTGTCTAACGTCTGTCTCAGGTGTGTGCGTCTGTGTGTGTGTGTGTGTGTGTGTGTGTGTGTGTGTGTGTGTGTGTGTTTCTCTCCCTATGACCCACCCCTGATATGCACCAAGTCCTATGTACTCCCAGCCACCTGGTTTTTGTGTGTGCTTCTCTCTCTCTGAGCCTGCCGGTGCCTGCATCTGGTTTTCTGGGTCTGGGTCTGTCTTCCTATGCCTGAACCCTCCAAGTGTGTTTGTGTGTGTGTGTGTGTGTGTGTGTGTGTGTGTGTGTGTGTGTGAATGTATCTGTGTCCCTGTCCCTTTGAAAGGATGTGGGTGTCACCCTGTTTGTCAAATGGTCTCCTTCCTTCTCCCTCTCTTCTGCTTTTATTCCTCAATCCCTCGAGCCCCCTGCAGTATTTTCCAAGGGCTGTCATAACAAAGGACCACAAACTAGGTTCCTTAAGCAACAGAAATTTATTCTCACAGTTGTGGAGGCCAGAAGTCCAAAATGAAGGTGTTGGCAGGGTTAGCGCTTTCTGGAGGCTCTGAGGGAGGAACCGTCCATGTCTCTTAGCTTCTGGCACTGCCTGCAGTCCATGCAATTCCTGGGTTTGGGGCCGCATTACTCCAATCTCTGCCTCTGTTTTCACGTGATCTTCTCTGTGTCTGTATCCAAATGTCCCTCTTTAAAGGACACCAGCCTTTGGATTAGGGCCCACCCATATGTCCTCATCTCAGTTTGATTACATCTGCGATGACTCAATTTCCAGGTAAGGTCACATTCACAGGTTCCAGCACCACTATCTCACTGGGGGACACAGTTCAACCCACAGCACCCTGTTTTCCGCCAAACACTGTTACTTACTTTTCTCTGTCTCTCAGGTCCTTTAATTTCATTTCCCCCTGTTTTTCTCATTTTCTCTGATTTCCATCCTTTCTAGTCTCACAGCCTCCTCTGACCCTGTTGCTCCCCCTGGTAAGCTCCCCTCCTCCAACTCTTTCTGCTGCTGGTTCCGTGCAGACCGCTAGACAGCTCAGCGGGAAGATCTGAGCCCCTGCCACTGCCCCCGACGGATTTATTGGCCTGTAAATACTTCCTTCTGGGAAGAGCAGCTTTGTCCTCTGCGCCGGCTCTCAGGGTCCCCTCATCACCTGCCCTTCTAGGCAGGTTGTTTTATTTCCCACCAATCAAAGCCCTGTGACCTCATGACCCTAGTACACATGGCTCTCCTTATCTCCTCCCAGGCTAGTCAGTGTGATCTGGTAAACAAGCAGATCCTCAAACACCTTAGTCATTTGACCAAGTTGGTGAATATGTGGATGGTCAGTTGGTGTAAAAAAAAAAAAATCGTTAATCATTGATCTGACTGTGAGGTCAGGAGTGGTGTCCACTGGAAACAGGTTCTTTGTTACCTCTGCCTTTAGTATGTTTTCATGCTTGGACTAAGCTCCACTGTGTAGAGTTTAGGGGCAAGCAGAGAGCTGGCCTGGGCATCAGGGAGATGGAATGCATTAGCATCAGTTGTTGAAGTGACCCTGCTGTGAGGAAGGGGAACCTCCCTTGCATAATCAAAAGGGAAGACTTCTGTTCTCCTCTCTTAACGCTGTGGCGGGCTGACCGGATCCAAGGTAGCAGAATTTGCGGTCGCCTATGCCTAGCTCCTCCTGGCCTGTTCAGTTGCGTCTGGAGAGGTTTGGGGCAACTCTAAAGGAAGACTTTGTGAGCTAGAGGAGAACTTAGCAATGGCCAGTACAAATGCCATATTTCACACGGAAAGGAAATGAAGCTGAGAGGTGAAAAACTGGCTGGTAATTGAACACCAAGGGAGAAAGCAATATTGTGCTTAGTCTTCATAGAATTTTCTTTCTACTTTCATTTCGGCCTCCAGAGAATGAATGATGGTTGTAATGGTGGACCAAACTAACTTGGCCTCCCTCAGACTTAAATTACATACAAGTGCTCAATAAAATATTCGTAAAAGATGTAAATGCTTAGATGAACTTGCAAGAGAGATGGAGAAATGCCCAGGAGCCAGGAATAGGAAGGAAACAAAATTGTGATAGCCCTGGACTGCCAAGGCAGGAACCACCCAGGTGGTTCCACTTTGTTTATAGCCATGGAGAACGGCACAGTTTTCCTGGGAAAAAGTTTAACTGAGACAAAGAGTTGGACTCTGCAGGTGTTGTGCAACTGTTATGACATGAGCTTTCCAATGGTGAGCTCTTCAGCAGTGTCACCTTGTGGCCACGGGGCAGATGGGGATGCATCCATGGGCTTCAGAGTAGAACGAGCACCAATAAGATGAGGACACTTTGGCAAAAGATGGTGCAGGCAAAGGGTAGCTACAGACAAATCAATCTTCAGTGTTTTGACGCTGGAATAGCTTTCCCTAGAGAGGATACCCAGAAGTAGAAAATCCTGATTTTGAGATTACATGAAATAACTAAACATGCTAAAGTTACTGATTTCCCTGGAATTGGATGTATTACATTTCCTTCAATCAGGAGAAATAAGGGGTTGAGAAAAAAAATCAAGTTTGGTTTTAGAAAAATGAAGGAATTTACATTTTTTATGCCTTAATATAAGGCCTATGAAATATCACCCCTGCTGTAGAAACTATTCTGCTAGGCTTAGTTACATCAGAAGCCTTGGGTTTCAATATCATGCCAGAAGGCAACCCATGAGGCAGAGATCAGAGATGTTGTAGATTAGGCACCGTGGCTAAGTCCTAGGAGACCTAAGGAAACAGGGGGGAGTTTTCATTCATTAGCCCAGGAGGGTGAGAAGAGGGCTTGCCTGAAGCCTGGTTCGAGGTGGGAAACACAGAAGGCTTTCCCATGAGAAATCAGACTTGGATCCACACATCAGGAAACCACATTTACATTTACCAGAATGTTGTGGGGGAACCCTGAGCCCAAGAATCAACGTGAACATTTGACACTGCCTGTTACAGGAACCCAGTCCTAAAGGGATGCCCACAGAAAAACCAGCCCTGCAGGGGAAAATTACAAAGTACACTCAGAGAGGCCCAGGATGAGTGATGAGCTAGTAAACAATGAAGCCAGAAGGATTAAAGATAAAGGAAGAAAAAGCAGTGGTGGGTTTGAAAAGGAACCAAAGAGACCTTCTAGAAATGAAAAATGTAGTAGACGAAATGAGAAAACTTGATGGACAGTAGACTGTGCTTAGCTAAAGATTCTAAAAGGACAGGAAATATAAAAGTAGGTGAATAGTTTGGAGGAATCACATAAAGAAATTCAGCATATATCAAGAAGGAGATTTCAAAGGAGACATAAAGGGGAAGGGCGAAACGATATTTCATGAGATACTGGTAGAGAATTTCACAGAATTGATGGAAGGCATGATGTTGGAAATGGCACGGAGGCCCGTTGAGGCTAAAATAAAACTAAATTCACAGCTAGTGACACTTCGAAACGGCAAAGACAAGGGGAAATATGAAAAGTAGCCGAAGAGGGGAAAGGTCAGATTACCCACAAAGGAACAGCAGAACTTGTAACAAAACCACAAAAGACAGAGGACAGTACTGTAATTGTCAGTCTAGAATTCTGTACCCAGCTAAGCTATTATTCAAGTGTGAAAGTAACAGGTAATTTTCGACCAAGAGTAAGAGTGTTTATAACCTCAGTCCTTTACCCAAAGAGCGGATGAGAATCAGGAAGAGCTCGGTTGAACCAGGAGGAAGGAGTGAGATGCAGGCAGACTTGGCAAGGAAAGAACTTGGTAACCAGGTTGGCAAATCTAAAGAAATACTGTTAGTAAAAATCATCAGTAATAATGACCCCGGGGGATGTACAAATGGAGTGTAACTAAACACTGGGAAGTAATGACTCAAAGCTCTGGTGTCTGGGGGGTGATTGTAGCTCACAGCATTTCAAGGTGCTTGTATTTGGTTGTATTGGGGAGACTTTGTCAAATTAGGTATGCCTATAAAAAGTAGTAAAGCTAGCCACTTAAGCCTAACTTTCAAACAAGTAATGGGAGAATAAAGAAAAAAAAAGAGTAGAAAATAGGAAGAGAGAATTAAGAAGCACAATTAACACTTTAAAAATAAACCCATCAGTTAAGAAACTCATAAGGTTAACACATACAGACTTATAAATTAACATGTTAAATTATACGTTGTTTACAAGATTCATGTCTAGTATATAAACATAAAAATCATTAAAAAAATAAAAATACAGAGTAGGACTACATTAACCAAAAGTACTCTGAAATAGGTACATTGCCATCAAACTAAATGGTGTTTTAGACACAGAAGCCTTACATAGTGATGTAAAGACTAGACGATATAATAAACTGGGAGTTTATTGCACCCAGCAACATAGTTTCCAATGTATAAGCAAAACCTCAGAGAATTATTAATGGCTATTTGCCATATACAGTATCAAATTAACACATATCTCATTGAAGCTAATAGATAAGTATAAGTATTAAAAATTTGAGCAACAAATTGACAAGCTTAATCTATTGGGCATATATAAACACCTGCATTGAGCAATTAGGGAAAACACATTCTTACCAATCAAATGTGGGACATTTTAGGAATTGACTCTGCACTAGGCTGTAAAGCAAATCTCTCTTTTTTTTTTTCATGTTTCATTTTCTGTTTATTCCTTGAAATCGTGGTGTTTGTGCAAGCAAATCTCAGTGGTATCAAAGAATTATCATCACACAGACTATGTTTTGTGACAACAGTGCAATTAAAGCACACCTTTAATAACTCAACCAAGAAAAATTATAAATTACAAGATAACTGGGGTCTGACCAACCACATGGAGATTAAATAAAATAATTTATTTGGTGGCTAAATAAGAACTTGAAAAATTCATATTTAATGCATACATTAGAAAAGGAAAAAGATAGAAAATTTATTAGGAGAAGTTAGGAGTATAAAGATTTGAATAGACAGCTACAGAAGGAGAGCCTCAAGGACTGGTAAACCTTCCTAAAGACTCTTGAGCTCATGAGGAATCCTTAAGATACAACCTAAAACAACAGCACTGTTTCATGTCCAAAATATTGGCAAACATTTGAAAGCCCCCAAACACCAAATGCTGGCAAAGTTGTAGGAGAAATACTTTAACTCAGGCACTTTTGAGACCTAGATCAATGAAAGATTTCAAGGCCCTATGACTTATCACTAATGCATCCAGGTGGATACATGTACAAGTTGAGGTGTATAAAGATGGTCATTAAACACTGTTTGTATTAGCAAAAATGTGGAAACGATTTACTGCTCCAGAATTGGGAAATGGATAAAGAAATTGTGGTTTGTTTGTACAGTAGAATATTATACAGTAATTAAAATAAATGAACTACATCAACATAGGTAAATCCCAAGCTGACTCTGAGTGGAAAAAAGCAACTAGCAAAGATGATCTTTCAGAGAAAATTCTAAAAATATAAAATAATACAAATATGAATTGGAACAGTGTAGTTCTCTGGAGAGGAAAGGACAAATAGGGAAGGGTGTGCTTTAGTTACATTCCAGAATGTCTTATTTTTTAAGTGTTGTAAGTCAAATATGGTAAAATATTTGCGTAAAATCTTGATGTTGTGTACATTGGTACTACTATGTTAATATCTGTATTTTTCTCTGCAATATTTCAGTATTAAAAATTGTTAGCTCAGGGCTTCCCTGGTGGCACAGTGGTTGAGAGTCCGCCTGCCATTGCAGGGGATGCAGGTTTATGCCCCGGTCTGGGAAGATCCCACATGCCGTGGAGCGGCTGGGCCCGTGAGCCATGGCCGCTGAGCCTGTGCGTCCGGAGCCTGTGCTCCTCTCCAAATTGTTAACTCAAAAATAATTAATATTGAAGAGAAGGCAAGAGGAGATAGGAGCAGTATGAACTTTGGAAGCAAAAAGGCTATATTATTGTTATTTGAAGAAAATCTACATAGAAAATCTCAGACAACTCAGAAACTCTTATAACTAAGGTAGTTCAGTAAAGTGGCAAGATAAAAGAAAAATATACATAAGGGACAGAATAATGGCCTCCCAAAGATGTCCACGTCCTAAGTCCTGGAACTCAGAGCATGTCACCTTTCACGGAACAGGGACTTGGCAGGTGGGACTAAGTTCAGGATTTTGAGATGGGAAATGATCCTGGATGATCCAGGTGGGCCAATGTAATTACAGAGGTCCTTATAAGAGAGGGACAGGAGGGTCAGTCACTCAACAGAGATGTGATGATGGAAACAGAAGTTGGAGTGATACAAGGAAGGCACCATGGGCCAGGGCATGCAGGTGGCCTCCAGAAGCCAGGAAAGACAAGGAGAAAGACTCTCCCAGAGCCTCCAGAAGGAATACAGCCCTGCTGACAGATTGATTTTCGGACCTCCGACCTGCAGAACTGTATGTTAGTAAATTTGTGTTGTCTCATGCTGTTTGTGCTAACATGTTACAGCAACAACAGGAAATTAGTACGACACGTAGAAATATAATAGTTTTCCTATAATAAATGCAGTTCTCTCTCCATCATCCTATCCCAGTTTTTAAATGGAACTTATCAGAATGGAAGAGAAATAGCCGTGGAATTGAGAAACTCGCCCCTCCGTCAAAGTAACGTTTGTTATTCTTGATGTCAAAATGTATTTCAGTCATCATAATTTAATGCATGTGACTTTGACATAGCAACAGGCCAAGATCAGTGGGGTGGGGGGCAAGGTTAGAAATGAATAGAGGCAGCTGGGAATACCCTCTGTGGAGGTGACTTTCTGGCAGAGAATTGACTTATGAGAAATAGAAAAGATCAGAGGACTAGGGGCTCTTGGCTGACTGCACCATGAGGGATCAGTTGGGTGTGTTTTAGGAAGAACAAGGGACCCCCCCTCCCTTCCAGTGGGGGAGAATGGGGAAAGGGAAAGAATATTCCAGAAGCCTTGATACCATGGGTATAAATTAGCTTTTCTTCATTATCTGTCTTTCTGATTTCTTCCTGAAAGCTCACTTTTACTCACCTGCCTAGGGAGGGAGCTATGAATGTATGAAGTTACCATGTTATCAACCCATAGTTTTGGTCTCTCTGAGCTTCCTGCAGAGCATGAAGGAGGCTGATTCAAGACCTAAGTCAGGACATGGGTGCCGTCTGCGGACATCCTGCCCTTTTGTCCATTCCCAGCTGGACAGGCCTCCTATATGCCATTGCACTCAGAACCTCCCCAGGTATTCTTTCCAGTCCTACCGTGCCCTCCAGCGATGCTTCTCAGTGTTGTTTCAGGTCTGCTCTAAGTTCATTCTTGGATGGGTTTCGTTCACTGGAATTGTTGCTTTTCTTTCTCCTCAGCGCTTCAGAGCAGGGGCTCTTAGCTCGGGCTGCACACTTAAGAGTTTTGACAAATTGCGCAGCTGGATGTATATTATAAGCTTCCAGGTGACCCCAATGTGAAAACACTGTTGAACCCCACTGGTTTAGACGGTGTAGGATCGAGAAGAGTTGGCAAGAACTCCCCATGTGGACTAGATCACTTCACTAGATTCTCCTTTGTTTTTTGTAGTCTGAGGAAGGTGTGGCTTCAGGAGTGAGTGTTCATCTGGTTGAAAGTGAAGGGAATCTGGATAAATTGGGGAGGAAATCAGTGGAAGGCTTACCCCGGGATCTGAGCAAAACTGAGGGTGGTTGCCAGCACTCTGGGAAGGATGCTTTCAAGAGAGTGGTCCCCCTCCCCTTTTCCTGACACCTCCACCTCCCCTCTACCTGCTTGTCCGTGATTTGTTCACCTGGTCTTACCTTGCCCATCCCTCCTCAGCAGGCATTTCCTGACCCCAGGACTACACTTGTAATGCTGTGCAACCATCACTGCTCTCTAGTTCCAGACATTTTCATTACCCCAAAGTGAGACCCCGTACCCATTAAGAGTCACTCCCTTATTTCCCTTCCCCCAGCCTCTGGCAACCACTAATCTGTTTTCTGTCTCTGGATTTACCTATTCTGTACATTTCACGTAAACAGAAATAGCCAAGAGTGCTTTAAAATTTAAGTCAACTGTGTAAGGTGCTTGATTCCAGCACCTGTGGATTTCTTTAGTCCTTGTTAGCTAGTGTTGATAACGCATCGGAAAGGGAAATACCAGCACCATCTCTGGATTAAGCCTAATAAATGGTTTCACAGCGCCCTACCCGGTGGGACAAGGTTAACATCAGGGCTGTCTGTGCCCACATGGCGCGCAGACCAGGCACGAGCCCATCTGCCCTATTCTGCATTTCTCAGAAAGGAGCCTTCCTGAGGGACACGGAAAGACTAAGTCTAAACCGCTGTCAATTTGTCAGTCAGGGGTGTAGGAGAAGCTGTTGGTGGGA
Source organism: Lagenorhynchus albirostris (assembly GCF_949774975.1). Taxonomy (NCBI): domain Eukaryota; kingdom Metazoa; phylum Chordata; class Mammalia; order Artiodactyla; family Delphinidae; genus Lagenorhynchus; species Lagenorhynchus albirostris. The sequence goes on along the minus strand of NC_083101.1, from coordinate 95,370,598 downwards.
ACAGTGAAGAAGAACTCCACGTTTCCGTACCCATTCGATGTAAAAAAGATATTCTTGAAAAGAAGTAGACACTAAGGGTCTATATTTAGAGTAACTGGACAGTCCTGGACTCTCCCCAGGTTTCCTTCTAAGTTGTACAAAAGGAGCTGTCTCCTTAACTTTCTCCTGTGCTTCCCTCCCCTTCTTCCCTTTCTTCCCTTTCTAGACAAATGTTTCCATGTTGAAGAAGATCCTTCTATATCTGTCAAGATTTTTAGCCGATTGATGGCGACGTCCCAAGTTGATGTATGCAAATGGAGGAAGGCGGTAGCAGGACTACTCTCAAGCCAGTCCCCCAAATGGATGAGATAAGAGCCAGCAGCGACCACCCTGTCTCGGCCCTCAGAACCCCTGGGCCTGCTCCTTTTAGGTTTTTGCTAGTCAGCTTGGAGACACAGATCCTTACACTCTGCCTTTACACGAAGCCATTACCTGTGTCTCCCAGGAAGCCATGGTTTGTCAAAGGCCTTTGGAAAAACTGTCATCAGGGTAGAGATGGGAATTATAATTAAACTTAGGCCAGGAAGAAGAGATCATGGTGATGTAATCTGTCATTTGCTATTTTAAATTATAATTTGATGACTATTTTATATGCCCTACTGTGCATTTTAGTGTTACGAGACCTTAATGAAGCATTTGAATCTTAAGCAACTTGTAAGTGCTTGGGCTCTGGCCAGAACATAGTGAAACAATGTGTTCGCTGTAATCTGGGCAACCCGGATTATACCAAGTAACTGCTTCAGAATGTCAAATCAGGTCTCATTTTGTTTTCAAAGATGCCGGGTCTAGTGCAGGAGCGTCAGGAATGCAGGTCTCTCCAAGTTGAGCTTGTGCTGTTAATGAACAGCCCTGACATCCAAGATATCACCCTGCTTGATTCAGCCTCTTTTCAAGGTGTTTGTCATAGACATTTTAGTTACCTCCCAGCTTTGTGTCATCAGTAAGGTTTCTCTTCCTCAACTTGAGTGCACTGAGAAAGGGGTAGGCTAGCAGAGAATCAAGGTAGAACCTAATGATGTTGTTAATAATATTCATAAATAGTAATCAGTACTACTTAGTGACACCTCTCTAGACCGATATCTATCCACTCTCCCCTGTGAAGGAAAACTGTCCCTTCATCTTGAAATTCACAACCTCCCACCTTCTCAGCTATCTCCTATCATCCAACATCTGAGCCATCACTCATCCTGTGAAACTTATCCCCAGGGTCCACTAGAAATCCTATAATTTTTCATCCAATTAAATCAGTAATACAGATATGTGCCATCTTTCAATGTTTCACTTCATTAAAACAGAAAAAAAGAATAGGGACCAACCAGAAATCAAGCCAAAAGATTTAGAACTTGAATAGGCTTTATAGGCTTTTTTGATTGCTCTATTATCTTGGTTTTGTCTGTAGTAAGTTCATCTCCTGATGATTGATTGTCTTGTCTGTCTAGCCTTAGTGGGTTTTTTTAGTGTTGGAATTTTAGTGTGCATGTTTACCTTGACAGAGGGTATCCCCCAGCCCCTGACCTCCTACACCACACACACACACACACACACACACACACACACACACACACACACACACACACACACACACACACACACACACCCCTACCCCTCCCCACCGCTGTCTGCCTTACTTCCTCTTGTTCCCAGTGGCCTTTGTCACCAGCTGAGGAGCTCTTGCCTGTGGTTGAACTGGAACCCCACGTTCCTGGGCAGTGTTTCCAGCCCCACTAGCTCTGTATTTCAGGTACTTTTACGCCCTGTTTTCCTTCCTGTGCGCGAGCCCTGGACGGCTTCTTCCTGCTCCTGCCCTGGGTGCAGTGGGCAGCAACACTCAACCTTGTTATTTTTGTTCTGTTCAGACCAATGATTAGCTTGTTTTTGAGGCTATCTCTGTTTTGTCACATGCTTTCTTTTCCTACTTTCCTTATTGTGGCTTGTGCTTGATGGTGTGGTAGAGGGAGGATGGACTCTCTGAATATGAATTTGCATCATAAATTTAGTGAGATTAGATTTAGTGCTTTCAAAAAGAAGTAAAGTTGATTCTCATTACTTGCAGATTCCATATTTGCAAGTTTGCTTATTACCTAAAATGTATTTTTAACCGCCAAATCAGTTCTCACAGTACTTTCATGGTCATTCATAGACATGCCCAGAGCAGTGAAAAGTTTGAATTGCCCAGTGCACACATGCACACATTCCCAGCTGAGCCTGAACAAAATGACACTCTGCCTAATGTCCCAACTCGTACTGTAAACAAATGTCCTTTTCGTGATCTGTTTAGTCCCATGTTTTTTGCATTTTTGTACTTTTTGTTGGTAATTTGCCATTTAAAATGCCCCCAATAATGGTGCTGAAGTGCTGTCTGGTGTCCTAAGCACAAGATGTGCCTTATGGAGAAAGCATGTGTGTTAGATAAGCTTCTTTCAGACACAAGTTATTGGTCTGTTGGTCGTGAGATCAATGTTAATGAATCAACAATACTTACTAAATAAGGTGTCTTTAAACAGAGCACAGTAAAACAAGGTTCTTTATTGATCGGTTGATTAGAATGCTGTGACCAGAGGCTCACAGGAACCTAACCCTGTGTTTCCCCAGGAGCAGTGAGTCCATATTCTCTCATTCAGTGTTTGAGGCAACATTCTAGAACAAAATTACCCCAAATAACGAGAATGGGCTATACCTATGTGAGAGAAAAATCAAAACCTTCCCCAAGCAGTTCCAAGAAGGAGCCCCAGGCAGCCTTCTCTCCCAGCCCTCACGGACGTTTGCTCCTCTCTGACTGTTCTCCTTTGCAGGGTACTTTCTGAATTTTCTGGAGCCGGTTAACAATATCACCATAGTCCAAGGCCAGACAGCGATTCTGCACTGCAAGGTGGCCGGAAACCCGCCGCCCAGCGTGCGGTGGCTGAAGAACGACGCCCCGGTTGTGCAGGAGCCCCGGCGCATCATCATCCGCAAGACGGAATACGGTTCTCGGCTGCGGATCCAGGACCTGGACACGACGGACACCGGCTACTACCAGTGCGTGGCCACCAATGGGGTGAAGACCATCACCGCCACTGGCGTCCTGTTCGTGCGGCTCGGTGAGTGGGGACAGTCCCCGGTGTGTTGCTTATCAGATAGGAATGTCCCCAGCCACTGAGCAGCAGATTAATTTGCGGTTTGAAACTGAACACACACAAGTCAGCAAAGAGGAAATCAATAAAACCCTTCCCTGAGGTCTTTCCCATTGTGCACGAGATCCTGGCTTAACCTGTTACCCATTTACTAGTAATAAAAGAAAATAGACGCAGATGGAGAGGTCTGTAAACCTGGAGTGCAGAATGTAATCTCAGGCAGGCTATGTGTCAGGAGGTCACCCCACGGGGAGGCTGGCCACGCACACTTCAAGCCCAGGCAATCCAGACAGGCACCCACCCACCCACCCACCCACAGAAACCCAGCCCGGCCCAGAGGATGGGCAGGGAGCAGAGTGTGAGGACAATTTTGTACTCTTGTGCTTGTCACAGGTGGCATGAAGCAATTAAATGGCAGGCAGGAATATGTCCCTTTCATCCCAGTTCTGTGGAGGTCCCTGCAATGCCCCAGCCATTCTGTCACCAGTAAGACAGATCTTGTGAAACAAGTTTAGATGAGAAGAGAGAAAAGACAGCAAAAACTCCCAAAATATCTCCTGACATTTCTGCATCAACACAGAGCACCCCTTCCATCCTTGGTGGTTTCCCCCATCCTTGGCGTATAATATTGGGCAGGGGCAGAGCTGGAGGCCGAAGACAGCTCACCACAAATGAGCACCCTGAGCTGCGGTTGCCTTTACCACGGGCTGGATTGGAAAAAAAAATTATTCCAAATCATGAAGTATTAATAACTTGTCTTTTTTCTTTTCCTTTAGGTCCAACACACAGCCCAAATCATAACTTTCAGTAAGTATTTGCTTTCCTCAAACCATTTTCTCATTCTTTGTGGGCTTCCGTTATATAAGAACCCCGGCTTTAAATTGGGCAAACACATGTTTCTGCTGAATTTGCTAGAAGTTGGCTGGACTTCACACAAGGATGGCAATGTGCTTGCTTTTGGATGGAAAACTGTTATATTTTCCATGTTGAGTGTTAGGGAAAAAGTCATAAAAGCAGGCATAGTTAGTTGTTATCAGAGATCGTGACCTTGCAGGGCAACTGGAGGCAGTATAAGTGTACAGACCAGGTTGCCGGGGCTGCCAGGACCCTGGTGTCCTGGACACATTTAAAACAGAGAGGCAGTTACCCTGAAGTCCCAGCGCCACCTTAACTGCATCGCCAGCTGCAGTCTACAAAATGTGTGCTCGTCAAGCCTCGGGGAACCTCCACCATAGGCGGGGTCTCAGACGCACTTCAGAGCTGAGGAGACTGAGGCTCAGAGCCTGGCTCAGGGGTCTTCACCCACCTGCGGGCAGGTTCTGGCTGTGAACTCAGGCCTCTTGTTTCCCGGTGTAGCATCTTTTCTCCTCCGGACCTCACACATCCATGAGAATCACTCTTTTCAACGCCTGTGTTCGAGGTTAGCCATGGCTGTTGGATTCCTCATTTACTCTTCAGGCATATCAGAAAGCCTTTGCTTCACGTCTGAAAGTTCTGAGCAGTGGTGCAGACGCTGTGCTGGTCAGCCAAGCAGTGTTTGCTTCTCTGTGTCCCCCTGCTGCCTCGTAAACCCTGGCCATTGGGGTGCGGTGGGTGGGCAGGGGCCCCTCTTAGCTTACATCAGGTGCCACTTGCAGAAGGCAGATTTTTGAGAACTTTCTGTGCTGAGCCATAGTGTCCAAGCATTTCTCCTTAATAATCATTCATGCATAGAGTGAGAAAAGAAGAAATTGTATCCAGGGCACATCTGTGAGGCTTTCAAAAAGGTATAAGTTATTCAAAAGTTGAGTTCTTATTTTCGTTTATATCTTATGTTGTCTATTTATGTATAATTTAAGTAAATATTATATAATATAAACATATATAATATATTGCAAAATATATAAATAAATAATTTACGTATAATTTATTAAATATATAAATATCAAATATAGTTATATTTTATTTTATATACAATTAAATTTTTTTCTATGTTTTTTAAAAATTTATTTTATCGAAGTATAATTGATTTACAATGTTGTGTTAGCTTACATTTTACCGTGCTAGCCTATCTTTCCATCCGTTTCCATTCATCAGTTGTCTTCTTTCTTTTATTCATTTCACAATAATTTGCAGATATTTGTACACTTATCCTGAAATATTTTGGATATCATTATGGATTATGATATCATTTAGAAATATTATGGAAATCATTAACAAGAGTTCAACATCTGTGTACTTACTTACTATTCTTGTTTCTTCTTTTTGAGTTAAAACTTACATACAGGGCTTCCCTGGTGGCGCAGTGGTTGAGAGTCCGCCTGCCGATGCAGGGGACATGGGTTCGTGCCCCGGTCCGGGAAGACCCCACATGCTGCAGAGCGGCTGGGCCCGTGAGCCATGGCCACTGGGCCTGCGCGTCTGGAGCCTGTGCTCCGCAACGGGAGAGGCCACAACAGTGAGAGGCCCGCGTACTGCAAAAAAAAAAAAAAAAAACTTATACAATGAAATGCACAGATCTTAAGTATTCTATTAATAAGGTCCAAACAATGCAAAAACCTCTGCAATCTAAACTGTTATCCAGGCACAGAACATTCCTATCACTCTAGAAAGTTCCATCATGCAACTTCCTGGTCACTACCCCTCCTCCCCAGGCAACAACTGTTCTGATTTTTTTCTACCATGAGCTAGCTTTACGTGTTTTAGAACTTCATAGAAATGAAATCCTACAGTACATAGCCACCTGAACCTGGTTTCCTTCACTTGACATGGTTCTCTCGAGAGTCATCCATGCTGTACATGTTTCACTAGGCTGCTGCTATTCATTGCCGAACAGTGTGCCCTTGTGTGACTGTATCAGTTAGTTTTTCCTTGATAGACACCTGAGCAGGTTGCATCTTTTGACATTGATGAATAAGCTGCTATGGATAGTCTCATACAAGTTTTTTGTGGACATGTATTTTCATTTCTGCTAGGTAAATACCTAGGGTCAAAGTTCTGACTTATAGGGTATGTGTGTGCTGAGTTTTGTAAGAAATACCAGACCTTTTCCTAAGGTGATTGTACCACTCTGTACTTCCACCAGCAGGTAGGAAAGTTATGGTCACTGCATTGTTTGCCAGCATTTGATCTGGTTGGTCTTTCTAAGTTGAGCCATTCTGATGTGTATGCAGTGGTTCAAGTGATCTATATGTCATTCTGACTTCTTAAAAAAGTAGTTTTTATTAGTCATTTTAAATTTTCATACAAAAGCATTTAAGACAGTAAAGTTTCCTCTGAATACCATTTTGGCTACATCTTTTTCCCCTCCAGGCAACATAAGCTTTTGTTTTTTGTTATTTTCTGATTTTTGTTGTATTATTATCAGTGAATTTGGGATGTATTTTACAGTTGGTAGTTGGTTGAGATTTTCTTTGTGGCCAATTTGATATGGTAAATTTTTGTGAATATTTCCTGTTGTTTCAAAAAATAAATGTGCTCTGATGGTAGCCAGTACACAGTATTTCGGTTCATGTATTAAATCACATATGTTAAGTGTGTTATTAAAAGTGTCTATATTTTTTGTTCACATTGGTTACAGATATCTGAAAATATATGAAAGTTGTCTATACTTATTTCGGATTTACCAATTTCTATCAGTTTTCTATTTTTTTTAATTTTGAGTTTATGTTCTTAAATACCTCCAGGTTTGAGACTATATAGCTTTTGTTTTGTCTTGTTTTTAAGTCTCTTTTGAGGCTTTTTGCCTTGAATTCGATTTTGCCTAGCAATAATATTGCTCCACCTACTTTCTTTTTATTTGCACTTGCTAGAAAGCTGTTTTACTATTCCTGTCCCACTTTTTGCCCTCAACCTTTTTGTGTTCTGTTTTATGTAGGTCTCTTGTAAATAGCATATAAGTGCAGTTTTTTTAGGGGTGGGTGAGGAGGGGCGTTTGTCCATCTGGAAGTCCAGGTTAATACATGTAGGTTAAGTTCATTTTAACAAATATACAATACTCCATTCTGTGAGTCAGTCTCACTTTAATTGTCCATGTGTTTACTCAGTGAAGGTTAGTTGTTTTCACTGATGCAGACCATCTTATGTAAACATCTTTCCATGTCTACGTGTCCCAGTGGGCGAGAGTCCTCCAGCAGTAGAAGTCTGGGAGTGGAATTGCAGGTATTCACTTCCCACCTCTACCATGTATGGTCAGATTGCCTTCCAAAGTGATAAAGGACTTCATAGTCCCGCCAGCAAAGCATGAGTTCTTATTTCCCCATGTTTTCCAGCACGTGGTATTATCAGAACTCAAAATTTTGCCAATATCTTGGGTGTCAATTGTAAGTTATAGTAATTTTACATTAGATTTCACCAGTACACAGTGAAGTTGAACATATTTGTATTGGTTTAATAACCATTGGATTGCCAGTTCAAGTACAGTCCATTCTTATTTATAGACTCAATACTTGCAAATTTTCTTACTCAGTACAATTTCTTTGTAACCCCCAAATCAGTACTCAGGATGTTTCCATGGTCACTCATGGATATGCACGGAACAGTGAAAAATTTGAGTTGCCCAGTGCATGCATTCCCAGCTGAGGTCTGCCATCTTGTTTCACCTCTCCTGCTGTGCACATGTCCTTTTCTGGGTCTGTTTACATTTTGTGCTTTTCGTTGGTGATTTTGCTGTTTAGAATAGCCCCAAGCACAGTGCTGAAGTGCAGTCTTATGTTCCTAAGCACCAGAAGGCTGTGATGTGCCTTGTGGAGGAAATACGTTAGATAAGCTTCATTCAAGCATGGGTTACAGTGCTGTTGGCCCCAAGCTTAGTATTAATGAATCACCAACCACATTAAATAACACATCTTTAAACAGAAACACACATAAAACAAGGTTATGTATTGATTGGTTGATGAAAATGTTATGACCACAGACTTGCAGAAAAGTATCTCTTTATTTGCCTTAGGAACAATGGCTCAGTATTTGCTAATTCAGTGTTTGTGTCAACTTTATAGAAAATGACTGTCACAGATAACCAGAGTTGACTGTATTTTGTCCATTTTTCATTAGGATGTTTGTCTTTTTTCATATTGATTTGCAAGAGTTTTTTTTTGCAGGAGTTTTAAAATATATTCTAGATATAATTTTTACACAGTTTCTACTCCATCTAGAATTGATTTTTATGCTGGTAGCAGCTAGGGTTCTACTGTAATACTTTCCTATCTCAATGGCCTAGTGCCTTGGCATCATCTAATGAATAGCCCCATCTGTAATCATTAAATTTAATGTCACTTCTGTCATCTGTGAAATTTCTATACATGCGGATCTGCTTCTAGGCTCCCTATTCTGTTCTAGTAACTTTTGTGCCTGGAAAAATACCACAATATTCTAACACTATATCTTTGTAATATATCTTGCTATATGTAGAGAAATATTTTCGCTTATTGCTATGGATTAAATTGTGCCCCCCACCAAATTCAGATATTGAAGCTTTAACCCCCCTTCATGGGACTGTATTGAAGATAGGGCCTTTAAGTAGGTAATTAAGGTTAAATGAGGTCTTAAGGGTGGGTCCCTGATCTGATAGGGCTGGTGTCCTTATAAGAAGAGGAAGATACATCAGAGATTGCTGTCTCTCCTTTCTGCCATGTGGGGACACAGCGAGAAGGTGGCCGTCTGAAAGCTGGGAACTAAATAGGGTTGCACTTTGATATTGAACTTAACCTCCAGTACTGTGAGAAGTCAATGTCTGTTGTTTAAGCCCTCCAGTCTGTGGTATGGTATTTGTTATGGCAGCCTGAGCTGGCTAATACAGCTACCTTATTACTATACCATTTTTCTAAATTATCTTGACTGTTATCTTTTATTCTTCCATATGAATTTTATCAGTTTGTATTTTTATTGGAATTGCATAGAAGTTTGATTTTTACAGTTACTTTTTCAGATACAAAGGTGATTGTGTAGTTTTTCTCCTTTCAACGTATTAATATTACGGTATGTAATAGAGTCCCTATTACTAGGTAGCTTCACAGTTCTAGACTGAAATACACTTTGTCAGGGTGAGATATTCTTTTAATATTGTGCTGAATTGATCTGCTAACTTTGTGTTGGCAGATGACCTGCTTTGTTCAGATACTTCGTAGCCTAAGGCACCAGCCCATTGACAGTTGTCTTTTTTGTGACCATGATTTTTTTCTGCCCATTGACTGTAATTATGTTTCAGCAGACTCACCTTCAACTCCTTTATGATATCTCTGGAAGTTGACCAGAACAAAGACAAAAAGAAGGAATATCAGTGGGTTTAAAATAGAATTACCCACAAGTTCTCCGTTTTCGTCTCTGTAATATCACTAGCTTATCCAATTTTCCTGAGAAAATGCACAGCAGTTAAAGCTCTTTCATTGCTGGTCTGGTGGTATATCCTGTACCTGCAAATGGAGAGTTGCAACAGTGAATAATCATACAGCCCTGGTTGATCCCTGTGTACAGCATGTCAGCATGGCGACACGCCGAGGTTGGTTCTGAACCGTGAACAGGGATGGTTGTGATGACTCATCCCCTCCAGGCTCTTTGCTCTCTTCCTCACACATCCACACACAGGGTCACCAGCAGTGTTGGTGGATATTGGTTTGTGTGTATTGAAGGAGGTGGGGGGTAGGGTGGAAATCCTCAGAGGTTAAGGGATTTATTACCATTAAAACATTGTTTTTCCTTCCAGCCATTTGAAGGCGGGGTGAGGAGGGTGTGTGTATGGAGAACAAAAGCTTCAAGGACAGGCTGTCTCTCTGCAGACATAGGTTCAAAGACAGGGTGATTATAGCTTACTCAGGTAGCAGTTTTGGTAATGCGAGGGGATTAATGTGAGGCTGTGAGTCTCACATTTCATGTATGGGTATCATTTCTAGCTACTCTTTTAAAAAGTGGTTTATTTTCACGATGATAGACACATACGTACACTGGTGGGGTAGCCTGGTGGTACCAGAGTTGGGTGAAGGCGTCGGGGTGCTCCCTGAAGCGTGAGCATCAGGGCTTCCATGTTTCCTGTGTTGGTTGTCCTAGGCTATCCTGATGGCTCACAAGTAAATGCACGCATAATGTGCTTCAACGAACGTCTGCTTAAAGGAAAATGTGTTGTTTTTTGGGCAGGTAAAAGTTACGTTAATTATTGGCTGCTGGGAAATCACTTTCCTTGAGGCCATGTCTGAGCCCTTCTTGCTTCACGACTTGCAGGTAATTCCAAGGTTTCAGCCCTTCTCCACCCATAAGCTCATGACCCTGACATCTCCACTTCCAAGTCTGACTTATCTCCCCATCTCCAGGCCCCCCAGTTCAGCCCCATGGTGGGCGTCTCCAGGCGGATGACTCACAGGCATCTCACAATTTGCATGTCTAAATGGAACTCAGCCATCTTCTACCTCAAACTCCTTCCATTGCTCTTTGGGAAATTGTCATAAGCCTAGTTCAAACTTTATCCTAATTATAGGAAAATAGCACTATTAAAAAAAACCCTGAAACTGCCAACTGACTAGCCAGTAATTAAAACTGACTTCAGGAGAAACCAAGCTGCCTTACTGACAAGTTGGTAAAAGTAAATTAACTTAGACAGAAGGCTAACATTTAGCATTTGATGTTAAATTCATTAAACCACCAACCTAATGAAATTGAGTTGGAAGGGGGAGAGAAGCCAACCTAATTTTTTCTCCATGACTTCTTGTTGTGATAGGTTCTTTTTTCTGGAAAAGTAACTCCCCTTAAATCCCATAGTGCAGAACTTGAATAAAAGATAGAAACTGAATTCATTTTAAGATTATATGATACAGGCGATAAGTGGCTAAACACAGTCATGGTTAAAGTAATTAGAGACTACACACACATTCTTTTAAATTCAGATCATATAGTGACACAAATGAAAATGTTTGTGCTTTAGCAGTAATAATACTAGCACTTGATGGTAGCAGCACATTCAATGCTCCCACTAAGTCTTTTTGTTTTAAGTTGAACTCATGTATCAGCTATGATGCCCTATTATACATGAATGAGAGCTTTTTATACACCAACTTCCAAATTCACCCGAAGTCACCAATCTTCCAAGGTTGATGTGAGAGGGACCAGCCCCCTGAACATGACAGAAGAGAAAAACGTTTACTTGCCAATGAACTATTAGTGTTGGAGACACTGTTTCTCTGCCTCTGGGCGTCTCATGTGATCCTAGCCTTAGAGATGGCCGTTGCAAAAGCCAGTGTTTCTAAAAGGTTTTGCTGACTTGGGTTTTTATGACATGAATGTTAGTGTTGGCTTTATGAATGAATTTGCTCTGTTCACATTTTTGCCCATCAAATATGACATCAGTATAATTGCATGCAGGAGTATTTCATATCAAAAGTAGGGAGGAATAAAGTATGATGTCTGATTTTCAAGGAAATCATTCATTCATTTATTTAACAAATTTATACCGAGGGTCAGCTATGTGCCAGGCCCTGTTCAAGTTATTGGGGGTCCAACAATGAATGAAACAGACAAAAACTAAAAACTCCTGCCTTGTGCCGCTTACCTTTTCCTGGGAGACTCTTATTTCTGGCTTCTTCTACAAAATATAATATCTGAAAAATACTTTATGGGGTTTATTCCTTTTTGTTGATGACAATTATTCTGTTGTATGAAGATACTACAATGTATTATCTGTTGATGGACATTTGGACTTCCAATTTGGAGCAATTATAAATAGACTGCTATGAATATTTAATTTGGGGGAACATGTTTTCATTTTTCTAGAATAAATCCTAGGTGTAAGATTGCTCAGTCAGTTGGTATGTGTATATATAAACTGTATAAGAAATTGCCAAATTCTTCCCCAAAGTGATCTTTCCATTTTATACTGCCACCAGCAAAGTATGAGAGTTCCAGTTGCTCCACATCCATACCAACATTTGATATTCTCAGTCATTTAATTGTAGCCATTCTAATGTCTTGCATCGTGATGATTCATGGTGTTTTAATTACATTTCTTCAGTCACTAAAAATGGGGCCATCTTCTAAGGACGCACTTTTGTGAAGTATCTGTTAGGCCTTTTGTCCAATTTTTACTGTGTTGTTTGTCTTCCTGTTGAGTTATGGGAGTTCTTTATATTTTCTGTATACAGTTTCTTTGTCAGATATTATAAGGTGTTTTCTGCCAGCTTGTGGTTTGCCTTTTTAATTTTCTTAATGCTGTCTTTTGCTGATCAGGAAATTTTAATTTTGGTAAATCTAATTTATCATTTTTTCTTCTATGTATCATGTCTAAGAAATCTTTGCTTTCGCCTACCTCAGTACTATAAAGGTATTCTCCTGTGATTCCTTCTATAAGCATTTTAATTTTAGCTTTTATGTTTAGGTCTATGATCCATCTTCAGAACAATTTTTGTGTATGGTATGAGTTAATGCGTTTAAGTTCATCTTTTTCCATACAAATATCCAGTTGTTCCAGCATCATTTTTGAAAAGACTGTTCTGTCTCCCTTGAATGTGTTAGTGCCTTTATTGAAAATCACTTGACTACATGTGAAGATATATTTTGGAATTCTGTTATGTTCTATTGATCTATCCTTACACTCCAATACCACATTGTCTTAATAACTGCAATATTACAGTAAGTCTTAAAATCAAGGGGTGTAAACTTTCCATCATTCTTCTTCTCTTTCATGATTGTTTTGGCTACTCTAGTACCTTTACATTTCCATTTAAATTCTAGATTGTTTGTCAGTTTCTACCACAGTGCCTACTGGGCTGTTTTTAACTTTTGATTTTGAAATAACTTTAGACTTATAAAAAAGTCACAGGAATAGTAATAAGTAATCCCATATGTCTTTACCCAGGTTTACCAGTTTTTTGTCATTCTGCCATATTTGACTTATCATTCCCTCTATGCCTGTTTGCAACTATTATTGTTTTCTGAACCATATGAGAGTAGGTTGCATTCATTACACCCCTTTGCCCTTTAACACTTCAGTGTATATTCCCTAAGACCAACAGTGTTTCCTTACAGAACGACAGCTTCAACTTCAGGATGTATGTCTTTGAATTGCCATTCATACTCCAATTTCTTTCATTGTCCCAGTAATGCTTTTTAGATCTCCCCGCCCCTGGGTACAGCTCCTTACCATGTTGCTTTAGTCCCCTTTACTCTGCAACAGTTCCTGGACCTTTCATGACACTGAGATGTTTGATAAGTGCAAGTTATTGTGTAGAATATCTCTAAATTTGAGTTTGGCTGATGTTCACTCATGATTAGAATCTGGTTATGCATTTTTGACTGAAATAATGTAAGTGATATTTCCTTCTCAGGGTATCACATCTGGAGGTACATGATGTCAGTTTGCCCCTTATTGGTGACGTTAATTTTTCTCACTTGGTTAAGATCTGTTTTCTCATTATACAGTTATTTTTCTTTTTGTAGTAAAAGGTAATTTGAGGGGAAATCCTGCTAGGATTTTGATGGGGTGATATTGCACTTTGGGAACATTGACTTCTTTAAACTATTGAGTGTTCCAATCTATGAACATGGTATGTATTTCTATTTATTTGGGTTTTCTTTCCTTTCTCTCTGCAGTGTTTCAAAGTTTTAAGTGTGGAAGTCTTGTACATATTAGATTTATTTCTAAGTATTTTAACCATTTTAAGTGTGTAATTCAGAGATATTAAGCACAATCACATTGTTGTGCAATCATCACCACATCCCTCTCCAGAACACTTTCATCTTCCCAAACTGAAACTCTGTATCCATTAAACAATAACGCCCCATTCTTTCTGCCCCCAGCCCTTGACGCCCACCATTCTACTTTCTGTGAATTTGACTACTCCTCTGTGTATTTTTAATATTATTGTAAATGATATTTTTTAAAAATTTCATTTGCTAATTGGTGCTCAAATATAAAAATATAATTGATTATATTGTCCTTATCTTGTGGCTTTACTAAATCCATACTAATTTTTGTAATTTTTTAATATATTCATTAGAATTTTCTATGTAAATTATGATATCTATGAGTGAAGACAGTTTTATTTCTTCCTTTCTAATCTGTAAGCCATTTATCTATCTACCATCCCCTATCTATCTATCTATCTCCTTATTGTAATGGTTAGGACTTCCATGGCGATGTTGGGTAGAAGAGGTAAGAGCAGATATCTTTGTCTTGTTTCTATATCTAAGAGGAAAATGTTCCTTATTTCACCATTAAGTAAGAAATTCATTGTAGGTTTCTCATAGATGCCCTTTTTATTAGATTGACAGTTATTTTCTTTGTTGAAAGTTTTGATAATGAATGAGTGTTAGTTTTGTCAATTGCTTTTTTAAAAAAATATTAACTGAGATTATTACATGGTTTCTCTCTTTAGCTCTGTATTTTCAGTGATTGGTTTTTAAATGCTGAAGTAACTTTGTACTCCTGGGTTGACCCAGTTTGGTCCATTACTCATTTCTATATTGTCTTTTTATTTTGCTGGGTCCAGTTTGCTGTTGTTTAGTGGAGCATGTTACCATTTTGATCAGGGGGCATATTGGCTTATAATGTCCATGGAACAGACTTGTCAGCTTTTTATATCAAGTTTATGTTTGCCTCATAAAATGAACTAGAAAGTGTCTCTTACTCCTTTATTTTCTAAAAGAGTTTGTGTAAAATTGCTGATGTTTCTTCCTTAAATATTAGACAGAATTCACCAGTTTCTATTATTTGGGGCTGGAGTTTTAATCATGGGAAGGTTTTTGACTACAACTCCAAGTTCTCGAAGAGATTTAGGGCTATTCTGAGGTTTTATTCCTATTTATACTAATTTTGGTATATTGTCATTTGTCATTTTTTCTAAGTTGTTGGTTATATATATCTGTGTTCATTTATTATCTTTAACATCTCTAGAGTCTTTGGTGAGTCCCCTTGTGCATTCCTGATATTGGTAATGTGTGTTTTCTCTTTTATTAATCATTTTTTCTAGGTGTTACCAATTTGGTTAATCTTTTGAAGAATCAACTTTTGGCTTTATTGATTTTTTTATTGTTTGTTTTCTATTTTATTGATTTCTGCTCTCATCATTAATATTTTTTTTCTAATTACTGCAGGTTTAACTTGACACACTTTTTCCAGCTTTTTAAGGTGTAAAATCTCATCTAATTTAAGCATTTAAAGCTATAAAGTTGTCTCTTAATTACTCTTTTAGCTTCATCCCACGATTTGGGGTATCCTGTTTTCATTTCTCATATGTTATATATTCTCATTCCATTTAAAATGCCATTTAATTTTTCTTGCATTTTCTTTTTTGAGCCCAAAGGTTATTTAGAAGTGTGCTATTTAATTTCCAAATAGTTCGAGAGTTTCTAAATATATTTTTGTTATTGATTTCTAATTTAATTTTGTGTGATCAGAAATTTATGGTTTCAATTTTTTAACATATTGTGAGTTATTTTATGGAGAGCATATCGTCTGTCTGGGTGAACGTGCCATGTACACTGACACGTGTATGCTGTCTTGTTGAGTATATTGTTCTAGATGTCCATTGGGTCAAGGGGGTGGTTAATATTTCTGTTGTTTCTTCGCTTATTTTTTTTTGTTTAGTTCAGTTAATTGCTGAGAGTCAGGTATTAAAATTTCCAACTATAATTATGGATTTTTCTGTTTTGTCCTCTAGTTCTATCAATTCTTGTTTATATATTTTGAAGCTCTGATATTAGGTGCATTCATGTTATGTCTTTTTGCTTAATAGACCCTTTTATCTGAAAGAAGTTTTTGCTGAGTATGGAATCCAGGTTCACAGTTCATTTTCTCTGCTAGTGCCTTGAAGCTGTCATTCCCTTGTCTTCTGTTTTGCTTTGTTTCTGATGAGGAGTCAGCCATTATTTTTTATCTCCCCCCTTTTCTATTTATCCTAGGTTTTTAGCAAGTTGATTGTGACATCAGCAGGTGTGGTTTCCTTTGTATTTATTCTGCTTGCTTTTCACTGATCTTCCTTGGTTGGTGTGTTACTACTGTATTTTAATGAAATTTGGGGAAATTTTGGCCATCGTTTCTTCAAACCTTTTTCCCAACTCCGTGCATCTCTCCCCTCCTCTTGGGATTTGATTGTACATAAGTTAGACCTCCTGTACTTTCCTATAGCTTACTAAGGCTGTTTAATTTTTGGTAAATCTTCTTGTCTCTCTTTGTTTCAGTTTGGAAATTTTCCATTGACCTGTCAAGTTTACCAATTTTTTTTCCTAGCTTTATCCAATCTTTTGTTAATATCATACCATGAATGTTTTATTGGAGATTCTATGTTTTAGTTCTTCCAGTGGATTCTTTTACAGTTTCCATCTCTCCTGCAATCACCCATATCTTCATTATGGTTTCTTCTGTGCATTGTTTACCATACTTATATTTCCTTAAAGTGCTGGTCTTCTAAGTCTAACATCTGGGTTTATTTCTCTTGACAATGGGTTATATTTCCCTGTTTCTTTACATGCCTGGTAATTTTTTATTGTACACCAGTCGTTTGTACATTTATTGTACACCATACATTGTGTTTTATACTCTAGGTTTTGTTACCTTCCTCTGAAGAGTGTTTTGTTACTGCAGCTTCTTACGTTACTGGCAGATCACCTGAAGCTTATGGAGTTTATCACTTTTTGTTGAAGCTGTTGCTTCCTCTGCTTCACTCAAGCAGGAAGCCTGTTTATTGCAGACAGACCCTCTCATAATAAGAATAATAATTATGAAATCGTTTAACCACTTTTAACAAAAAAACTGTTTGGGGAAAATGTTACCTTCCTACACAACGTGTAACTACATTTGAGTTTTGGTATTGATTACTTTTCAACCTCAAAGGAGCCTACTTTCCTTTAAAGGTTATTCATTATTTATAACAAGGAATTTTTCTAAGGTTTTCTTCAAACCAGTTTTTGTTTGTAGCTGGTACCATTGCAGGGAAGGTGCTGACTGGCCCCACCATCTCCTCAGCCGTTTGTGAAGAAGCACTTTCTATCACAATATGATGGCTCCTTTCTCTGTTTCCTCCCAATCTCCTACTCCTTTCCCATTGCTTTTCCCCCCCGATATTGTAGTAATTCTCTCTCTTTCTTTCTCTCTCTCTCTCTCTCTCTCTCCCTCTCTCCTCTTTTACCATGAACTTGTTGGTATACAAGTTACTTCTTCATCTGTGTTATTAGTGCCTGGCAGCATTAGGAATGGAGGAGATTTCCAAAATTGAGTTTCTATCACATTGATGTTCTGAGATTTGGTGAGCATGCTTGTTTCACTTGTGTGGTTTAAAGGATTTTATAGAAGTCAGCTTCTGTGTCAGCACTTTTCTTTAGTCTCTGAGTGACCAGTTTTACAGACTTACTCCAGCTCTGTCACTCTTCAGAGGTCCTAAACAATGCCAGGTGAAGATAAGACATAATTCTGTTTGAAACTGAAAAGTAATTCCCACTTGTTTTCTCAAAATTCAGAAACCTGAAAGATGTCATTGTCCAACCATTTCTGTTTGCGTTTTTGGACATTCTCTAAAATTCAGATTAGAAGCCCACTGAGATGAGTAAGCTGTGAACACGATGTGATGGCCTTGAGCCCCTTCTCAGCGTGTCTTCCCTGCACCCTTGCTGCTCCCCCATCCTGTGGGCACCTGGCCAGGGAGAAGCCCACAGTGAGGGACTAGGCTTTGTATTCCTTGACTCTTGAGGCAGAGAAGAGAAATTGCTTACTCTTGTGGGGGTCACCCAAGGGACTAACTGAATCAAATCTCATACCCTAGGTGGGCTGACGTTAATAAGAACGTGCGCATCTTCATGCTTTTCCTGGCATAGCAGGCAAGTGACCTAAACCCAGCCTGCAAACGGGGACACAGAGCTCACACACCGGGGCAGAGTTGACTTGCACTTGTGTATTTGGCAAGTGTAACATTGGTTTTAGTTTAATCAGCAGTTAACTCCAGCTCACAAAGGGTGAGAGAGGGGTGGGTTGGGTGTGTATTGTTAGCACATGTGCCTGCTTATTTAAACGATATTTAAGGAATCCTTGACCCAAAGAAATAATGGCCGGTGAGCTTGAGAGAAAGGGCATCCGGCTCTTACTGACACCAGAATCTCCTGTTTTACATTATTTATGGCTCCAGGTTCTTTTCTTTTCTTTTTTTTTTGTGGTACGCGGGCCTCTCACTGTTGTGGCCTCTCCCGTTGCGGAGCACAGGCTCCGGACGCGCAGGCTCAGCGGCCATGGCCCACGGGCCCAGCCGCTCCGCGGCATGTGGGATCCTCCCGGACCGGGGCACGAACCCGTGTCCCCTGCATCGGCAGGCGGACTCTCAACCACTGCGCCACCAGGGAAGCCCAGGTTCTTTTCTTTGAAAAAGAAATTTTCTTCAGGGGCTGAGAAGACAGCAGAGGAGGGAGAGAGCCAGAGGTGGCTGAAGAGACTGTGTCCTGCCAGACCCTTTGTCTCCACTGTTACGAGTGTTCAGACTTTACATTTGTGAGAAAGCTAAGACAGGGATTCTTAAAGTCCATTTGGTTAAATTGGACACAACCCCGATTTCGTTTGGGGATGGTCCAAATCAATGTAGGGTGGATGACAAGTGTTAGGCTTATGGCAGGTGGCAGATTTGCTAGAAAACAAGTGACTTAATTACAGGCCTGAGGCACTTTGCCGAAACTTGTCCTGGGAGCTCCCGGCCCCTCTCCTTTGCTCCCCAGCAGACGGCAGCCCTAATATATGTGCTTTGGCCCACTTTTACTATCTCCTTGGAGCATCCTCAGGGCCACTTTAAAGAGCACCTAGGTGCTTAGAATGACTGATTTTATTGGCCAAAGGCAGGACTAACAGGTTTTACCGAGAATAATTTAGCACAGACTCCAAGGGGACATGTGCAGGCTGTTCCCTACAGGCTGGGGGGAAGGTCGGGCTGCAGGGCAAGTGGGAGGGCTGTGCTTTTGAGAGTCTCCCTCTCTGTCCCCCGTATTTATACATGTGGTCTGCGCTGTGGAGCAGTGGCGAGGTCACCACTCCTCTGTGGTGTAATTAGCACATCTCGCTGTACAAACTCTTTGAGGCCCTGCCTGACTTTTCGGAATCCTCTCCATTGCTTTCCTCTGTTTCAAAGAATTCTCTCCTACAGTTTAACAGTAGAACACAGTTTCTGAATGAACATCATTTTCATAAAAGCGTCGCTTGCAAACAACGGAAGTTAATAGGGGTGTAATGTTTCTGATGTAGTTTAAGACTACGATGAAACATGTTAATCGTTAATATCCTGCATGTATTTGAACATAGGCGTGAGCACGTACCCACCCATGTGTACACTTCACATTTATAATCCGTCTTTCATACTCAACCTCCTTTGTTCCATCCCCCATGACCTTAAAGATGCTGGATTTTTTTTTTAAGTTAATAGACTTTATATTTAGAGCAATTTTAGGCTTACAGAAAAATTGAACAGAAAGTACAGAGAGATATCATGTACCGGTTCCCCACATCTGTACATAGAGTTACCCCTATCAGTAACATCTTATGTCAGTGTGTGGTGCATTTGTTATAGTTAGTGAGCCTATGTTGATACATTATTATTAGCTAAAGTCTATAGTTTACGTTACAATTCACTCTTGGTGTTGCGTATTCTCTGGGTTTGCACAAATGTATAATGACATGTTTCTGCCATTGTAGTATCATACAGAGTAGTTGCACTGTGCTAAAAATCTCTGTTCTCCTGTTCACCAACCCTCCCCCCACCCTTTGGCATTCACTGATCTTTATACTGCTCCATAATTTTGCTTTTTCTAGAATGTCATAAAGTCGGGATCATACAGTATGCATGCAGCCTTTTCAGATTGGCTTCTTTCACTTAGTAATGTGCATTTAAGTTTGCTCTGTGTCTTCTCATGTCTTTTCTCGATAGCTCATTTCTTTTCAGTGCTGAGTAATATTACATTGTACTACAGTTTATCCATTCACGGTGGAGATTTTGGTTGCTTCCAAGTTTGGGCAGTTATGGATTAAGCTGCAAACATGCGTGTGCAAGTTTTTGTGTGGACAGAAGTTTTCAATTCATTTGGGTAAATGCCAAGGGACAAGATGGCTAGATCATCAGATGCTGAATTTAAAAAGAAAAGAAAAACATCGGGGATATTTGACACCTTCCAGTGCACTTACAGACCATGTGTTTTTTACCAGAGACGACTACCATGAGGATGGATTCTGCCAGCCTTACCGGGGAATCGCCTGTGCACGTTTCATTGGGAACCGGACCATTTATGTGGACTCTCTCCAGATGCAGGGGGAGATTGAAAACCGAATCACAGGTAGGAGCGCAGACCTTTGTTCTGAGACAGTGAGCACACACGCAGCTGCCTGTCGCCACGCTGGTGTGTTTTCAGTCCCACTTGGGTGTTTTGTTGGTTATGACCTTGGACAGTGAGTCCCTGTGCCCTGCCTCCTGCAAGAGAAAGTCAGAGGCCTTTTTCAGAAGCAGTTGCAATTACCACCGCGGTTTATCCTAAAATGTTCCCATTTATATATGAAAATTAGCAAGTACAGTCTGCTTAGAATGTGCCAACACACTGAATTAAGTCAACCACGTGGGTCCGAAGCCCTGCATTGTCTTGTCCTCACCGCGTGGCCAGGCCAGCACCTGCCACATTCATTCTCGGTTCTACTTTTCCTGACTCTTCTGCCTTCTTGGAGTTACGCTTGACTAAACGGTACCCAGGCCTGATTTTAGCTGTTGGAGACAGAGGTTCCAGGCCATCGGCTGTGCCTGGGGACACTGCAGTGAACTCAGACCCCCGTAGGCCCCCAGTTTCCAGGCATAGCCAGGTCTTTGGGTACGTGCTCCGTTGTGTGAGAAATGGAGCAGATATTTAGGAGTGAAGCTGCTCGTTCTCCGTCATTTTAGAAGTTACTGTCTCTGGTTGGTTGTTAGTCCTCACATTGACGTCAAGGACTTCCTGGGGAAAAGCCCTTGAGAAGTGAGAAAATGAATTAGACCAAGGCCCCAAAAAGCCCCCCTCCGCCTCTCTCTGCTCTCCCCACAAGCCCAAACATTTTCTCTCCAGACTCTATAAGGAACAAGGAGGATCTTGTGAAGATGGCAGGTGTCCCCGTTGAACTACATCCTCTGCACAGTGGTTCTTGACTCCGGCCAACCTGCGATGTGGGGCTCCCGGTGATTCTGGAGGGATTTGTGGAGGGGCTGGCAAAGCACTGCCCTGGTAAGGGCACAAAGGAGGTCCCCAGGTAGAAACTCACATAGGTGACACTGATGTTCTTCTAAGTTTTAGGTCAACCCTGGCTTTGTATTTCACCCACAGTCTGGAGGGTCTAAGGTCACGGTCACAGAGGGGCCTGCCTGGCCCATGGTTACAGGGCCCCCTGAGGACAGGGCCAGGTGTCCAGTGAGAATGGAAGGGCAGTAATGGGACCTGGAGATCTTGGAAGGTGCTATCTTGTTCCAATGGGAGAATCTTTTATAATTGTTGGTATCTCTCATTGGAAAAGCTTCTTATGCCATTTAAAGCAGAACTTCTCAAACCTTCTGACCACAACGTACAGTATCAATAAAAAGTGTATTTTACATCGTGACTTAGTCTACACATACCTCTACTTCACAGACCTGAAATGGGCTACAGGAAACAACATTTGCCCTGAACAAAGGCAGTGAGTGCACTGTGATTTTTCTCTTCAGTTTTATTTCATTAAAGAAAAAAGTTGGTTCCAGCCTTAATGCGAACCATGCCCTCTGACATCCTCTGTTCCATTCTAGTCATCTTTTAAAATGCTACCCGCAGACTCCAGAATTAATTTTATATCCCAGTAATTGGCAAACACTGATTCAAGGCACAAGATTGTCTCTCAATTGTTTCTTCAGGAATTGTTTAAAGGATTAACAAATCAGATGTCTAAGCAGACTCATTTTTATAGTAGTTTTTAGGTACAAGTTTAGAATGAGGGTTCTCTACATTTGTGTATTTTTGAAAAAATAAACGTGAAGTTGCTCTAGACTGACTGACTTGAGGTTTAGAGACTGCATTGGTTGTGGAGATAGTCTATTTGGAGAGCGGGCTTGTCAGAACTCATTCCAGGGACTCTGGAAGCTTCCCAGGAATGGGTCCCAGAGAACCGTCAGAGTGATGTGCTGGGTGTAAACAAAAACGGGGACGTGATGGTTGGACCTCCTCAGTGCCTAGAACCATCTTTCAGAAATAAGCCCTCACATGATAGGTTCTGGGGCGGGGTAGGAGAAATCCTAAAAGGGTCAGCCTTGACATCCTATCAGTTGGTACCCCAAAAGCAATGCCATCCATGTTTGGCTTTCTTAGGTCTTTCCCTGCCTGAGGGTCAGGTCCAACACTGGCAACAACCCTCTTGGTAGTCAGTTGCCAGCTCCCGTGATGGGACTCAACTGGGTTCCAACTTGGTTCGTCAGCTAACTCCAAGAGACCCTGCACCTTAACCTCTTACCTCTCCATTCCTCAATTTTAATATTGTCCACAAGGGACCAGAAGACTAAGGATGATGTGAGCAGCACACTACAGAGTGCCTGGAACCCAGCGCTGCGTGCAGCGCATGGACACAGCCTGTTACCAGACCCTCATGGACCATTCACCTCACGTGCTATTTTATTGGCTCCATGTGGGCTTTCATTCCCCAAAATGTGGCCTCGACAGATCACTTGACAGATAAAGATCCAGGCCCAGAAAGGACTGAGTGACTTGACAACCCTGTAGTAAATGACAGGGCAGGGCCAGAACTGGGCTCCCATGCCAGCTCATCTAACCCAATGCCTGCCATGGGTGGCTGGTGGGTCCTTGGGGTGGGGGTGGGGGACGTGGGGGGGCTGTGTGGGGAATGGGTGCCAGCAGCGCCACCTGCTGGCCACAGTGGGCATGGCACCACAAGTCATGGGTGGAGCTGGGGTGTCCCAGGAACTAAATTCCAACCTCTCTGGTTTCCTCCTCCCCATCTCAGCAGGGTGTGTAGACAGAGGCGCCTCTTTTCCTCCAGCTGTCCAAGATCAGATCCTTATAAGCAGGTCCTTCATAGGTCAGAGTGGGGTGGGCCTTCTGGCGTGGGCATGTATGGGGCAACTGATGCTTTCCTTTGAACCCTGACTGCCACAGCCCTGAGGAGAGCGCCTGGAGTGCACGCCTTCCCTCCTGCCACTGGCAACTCTGCTCCCGCTCACCTGCCTAGACTTTGTATCTGAAGCTCCCGCCTCCTTCCCTTCTCCACATCAGGTGTCAGGTTCTTCCCATCAGGCTCCATCTTGTGACGTCTTGCCCCTAAAAAGCAAGCCAGCCCACCCTGGCTCCAGGCTCTCCTGCGACAGCCTGCTTCTCTGCTCTCCTTTATCACAAAGCCCTGCCCCTCTCCCCACTCAGAACCTCCTCCAGCAGTTTCTTGGCTCTCCCCAGACTCCACCTGAGGGACTCCCCTGTACCCCCATTTGTCATCTTACTCCCCCTTAGGCTGCATGTCCCAGGGCGGATCGTTCGTCTTTCTGGCACGCTATCTCCACCCCCTGGCCAGGCCTCCCCTCTTCTCACAGGCCCTGAGATGTCAGGAAGACCCAGGCTTGGTCCTTGTGCCTCTGCTCCAATCTCTCCTTCTAGAAGCCACTCAGCCCACAGCTTTACCTACCGCCATGTGCTTGCAGAGCCAGTTCATAGCAGGACCTTAGGAAGTGGCTTTGGGTCTGATAACAGAATCTTCCTGTCATGGAAGTAGCATCTAGGTGGATGAGATCTGGGGCCTAGTTTTCTTTCTTTCTTGTCTCGCTTTTGATGTTTGTAAATGAAGCCCTGGCACCAGGGACCTTCTTTGTCTGGTGCAAACCTGGGCGGCCTATGTGCTCCCCGGGGCCCTGCTCTTGTGAGAGCCTCTCGCGGCTGGCAGAAGGCAAGGCGGAGGGCGGGGGGCGGCGGGGCATGGACGAGATGGGGGCCACGGGCGCCGGGCAGGGTGGGTGGGACCAGGGGCCCTGGGAAGAGTGGGGAGCCAGGGCTGGAGATGAAACCAGGGGCGCCGGGCAGGGGTTGCCGGGCAGATGTTGGTCCCAGGCAGGGCCCAGCCCACCCTAACGCCAGCCTCGCCGCCTCCGCAGCTGCCTTCACCATGATCGGCACCTCCACGCACCTGTCGGACCAGTGCTCGCAGTTCGCCATCCCGTCCTTCTGCCACTTCGTGTTCCCGCTGTGCGACGCGCGCTCCCGGGCGCCCAAGCCGCGCGAGCTGTGCCGGGACGAGTGCGAGGTGCTGGAGAGCGACCTATGCCGCCAGGAGTACACGATTGCGCGCTCCAACCCGCTCATCCTCATGCGGCTGCAGCTGCCCAAGTGCGAGGCATTGCCCATGCCCGAGAGCCCGGACGCCGCCAACTGCATGCGCATCGGCATCCCGGCCGAGAGGCTGGGCCGCTGTGAGTCTGTGCCCGCCCCCGAGGCCGGGGTCCTGCCTCTTAAGAGCCTGGGGACCCCATTCCATCCGAGGAAGTCTCACAGACCGGCCCCCATTCCGGTAGGGCAGTTGCGGGGTGGGGACTCGCCGTTGTCCAGTTCCAGTTGCACAGCCCTCCTGGCCCTGCCTGCTTGTGGGTCCCCAGTAAGTCACTCTACCCTGATGAGCCACAAACTTGGCTTCTCTAAGACGGGAGGACTTTCTGCACCTGCCCCCAAAGCTGTGAGGAGCTTTGGGGGAGGCAAGGGCCGCTTCCAAGACTGCCTTGTGGTGCACAAGCATCTCTCAGCAGCTGACTAGGATTGTGGCCCTCCTTGAGGGGAGGGGACCCAGGGAAGCGGTCGCCTCCCTCCCAGGCTTGGGAAATATTCACTTCCTTGGCGAAGCCAGGGTTCCCGAGGGCGGCAGGGCTCCTCACCAGGGCAGTCAGAGCCTGGTCTACAGACCCACTGCACCGTCCAAATCCTGGTTGCCAGGCTGACTCCATGGGACCTCAGGCAAGTTGCTTAAATATGAGTTTCCTCATATTACACGGGGATAATAACTACTGACCTCAGCAGCTGGAATGTAGATTAAATGAATTAGTATTTAGAAAGTTCTTAGAACAGTGCCTGCACACGGCAAGCACGGTGTAACCGGTGTTCAACAAACACACACCCCAGGTGTGGCTCAGAGAGGCCCTGGGTCCCCCTGGTCCCGGAGTGGAGTGAGCCTGGGGCTCTGTGCACAGGAGGCTGAGCTGCGTCCTCACTGAGGCTGGGGGGCCAGGCCTGGGAGTTTCTCTTCCCTGCTGCGTCGTTTGGTTTTGCTTCTAGTGCAAGTGAACGTGAGGCTGGGGTTGACATCGTCATTGTGGAATGGGGGTGCCTCGTGAGTCCAAAGGTGTTTCAGGGCCATAGAGTAACTTCTGACCAGTTGTTTCCCCATATATGTACCTGGTGCACCCGCCCATTAAATTTGTGGGCTTGGGACTGTATTCAGTCATTACGTCTCATGCTGCTTTCCTTGGAAATGATGTCAAACTCTTCGGTCTTTTGGAAATTTCATTGTGGGTACATCCAGGCAAAGTGGCTTTGTTGTTCCTTTTTGGAATAGTTGAAGAAGGGTGCTCCCTGGACCCCCAGAGGAGGGCGGCTTCCTCTTAATTTTTGGGCCTCCTGACGCATCTTCTCTCTCAGACCATCAGTGCTACAACGGCTCAGGCACGGATTACAGAGGGACGGCAAGCACCACCAAGTCGGGACACCAGTGCCAGCCGTGGGCCCTGCAGCATCCCCACAGCCACCACCTGACCAGCGCCGACTTCCCCGAGCTTGGAGGAGGGCACGCCTACTGCCGGAACCCTGGAGGGCAGATGGAAGGCCCCTGGTGCTTCACGCAGAATAAAAACGTACGCATGGAACTGTGTGACGTACCCTCTTGTAGTATGTATTCTCTCTCTCTTTTTTTTTTAAAGTGTTGACTGTGGGGTGTACTTTGTGATGATGTGGAACCGGGAGGCTGATAGCTCTGGGAGCCCCCTGCCCACACCGAGTTTCACCACCATGATTATTTGTTTTAAATAAAGCTGTTGCTGGTTGTAAAAGTAGCATCTCGTCATTATAGGACGTTTTAAATTATAGAAAAGTCTGAAGAAGAATGTGTAAATCACCTCTAATTTTACCACTCAGCAGAGACTACTGTTTACACTTGGGGGCCCTTCTGTCAGCCCTCTTTCCATGTGTGGTCCTGGGATATTCAGTTTGGCCTCTTGTTTCCCAGTGGACATTGTCATGCATTTCCCACTATTAGTGGAAATGCTTCCCATTACTATTACAACCAGCTTCTCAGACCAGCATCTGTAGTTGGGGCACAAGGCCTCCTGCTTGCCCTCCCTCGCCTCCCACTCTGCTCAGCTTTTACACAGAGACTCAGCAGAGTGAGGAGAAAATAGAACTTAAATCTCTTAACTGTTTTCCCTGCAATTTCTGTCTTAAATTATGACTAGGAGAAAAGTTTGTAGTTCATGGTTGCAAATTTTACAGACATCATTATCTCTGTGCAGGAATAAATTTTAAGAATGAAAAGTTTGGTAAATAGATTATAGTAAAGTTATTCAATGGAATGCTACAGTTGTTTAAAAAAATTTCCTGCAAGGAAGGATGTTCATATTGACCTGTTAAGGGAAAGAAGTAAGCTGGAGGGCAATAGCTGTGTTATGTCTTTTTGGTTTCTCTTTCTTCCTGTTCTTCTCTCTGTCCCTCTGTCTCTCTCTGTCTTTCTTTCATCTTCCTCCTCTCCCTCCCTTCCCTTTCCTTTCCCTCTCACTTTCCCTCCTTCCTCCCTTCCTCTTTCTTTCTTTCTGATAGAAGAAACAAAATGAGTGAAGGGTATGTGAGTGAGCACACATATGCACCTATATTTTATGGAAGAAGTTTTGCAAAGATAAACATCATACTTTCAGCAGTGATTTCCCATGACCTACAGATATGTTAAAGCATAAGATGTTTTTACAATGAGCAGTTTTTATTTTTGTAATTAAAAATGAATCAAATCATAAAGAGAAATATGTATGTTCTTTGACCTGGCAATGCCATAAGAATCTTATATTGTAGAAATATTTGCACTTAAAGGGCAGAAATGCAAGGATATTTGTTGCAGAATCACTTTTAACAGCTAAATGACAAACAGAGTAATTGTTTACCAACAAGGGGTTGGATGATAATTGAAGTACGTCCGTACCTTGGGACAGTGTGCAGCCCTTGCAGAGTGCCTAGTGCTGTCTGTTCTGCGAGAAACGTGGCCTGAGGTATATTATTCTGTCACAAAACCAGGAGCAGGAAAACATGGATGATGTGATTCCATTTAAAATTCTGTTTTTAAAAATTATATGAAACTGCTGCTTCTCTATGTCAGATTAGTTGAATATTGGTTATTTCATGTTCAACTTAAATATATACATAAAAAATTAAGTGAATACCAATCTATTAACAGTAGTATATATAGCCTTTGGTGAAATTAGTTATTAGGAACATTCACTTTTCTCTAATGCTGTCAATAGAATTATTAATAAGCATGTGTTCTGTTGGTGATTTTTAAAAGGTAATGATAAACGTTAATGGTTTACAAACCTATGGATGGTGGTCACATCTCTCACCTTGGCCTGAGGGTCCTGGAATCTCCCCTTAGCCCTAATCGTGAAAAATGACCCAGAATCCCCACTGCCCCTGAGTCTTCTAAAATATCTGCCTCCGGGGTGGGGTCAGGAGAGTTGTGTGTGTGGTTGTATTTGATTTTTATCTTCTTTTGGAGGCTGGGGGGCAAGACTGGCTTTGGGACAAGGTTTCTTTACTATGGTGGTGGTAGTGGTGATTTTTAGAACTGAATTAGCTCTTTTGGGGGACCACATGGACCAGAAATCACTTGTTTGCTTTTACATGGAAAGCTCATTACCCACTGGTCATAGGGAGGCCCAAGTCCCATGTGATTATTCACAAGGTTTAGGTGAAAACTGTTGTGGGGAGAGGGGCCTTTTGGAGGACTTGCCTTCCACATCACAGAGCAGAAGCCTCAACTCTCCCTCAGAGGGCAGCGCTGCCCACAGGGTTCCTGGCCGTCCTTTTAGCCTTGCAGCCTGGGGCCCTCTGTGCTTTTCTGTAAATCCTGTAGGGGGAGACAGAGCGTTGCTCTTCACCGTGGAAAAAAATGAAGGAAAAACACTTGGAACTGCTGCAAATTGTTAGGTCAAACTCATTGGCTACCAGTGCTCATTTAAATAAAATGCATTTTTAATTATTGTCTTTAAAGAATATGGGTTCATTGTACAAAAATGTGGAAAACCGTAAAATGTTGAATGAAGAAAAGGATCATTTCTAATGCCAGTATCCAGTTTCCTTCACTGAGGACAAGCATGTCCCATGTGTTTCATCGAGTTTAGTAGAGATGGAAAGTCAGAGCACCTATTTCCAACGGTATTCAAATTAGAAGGGAATGTGATGGTGGTGTTTGCTACTGTAAGGCCTTTAGAGTTCATTTATTAACTTTTTTTTTTTTTTTTTTTTGCGGTATGCGGGCCTTTCACTGTCGTGGCCTCTCCCGTTGCGGAGCACAGGCTCTGGACGCGCAGGCTCAGCGGCCATGGCTCACAGGCCCAGCCGCTCTGCGGCATGTGGGATCTTCCCGGACCGGGGCACTAATCTGTGTCCCGTGCATCGGCAGGCGGACTCTCAATCACTGCGCCACCAGGGAAGCCCTAGAGTTCGTTTATTTTTTGAGCTCTGTATTCCTCTTTGTTTCCATGGTGGGCAGTTCTAGATTGTGTCTCACAAATGTTTAGCGGGATGTGTGTTTTTGGGTACATTACTTTTTTTGAGGTTTGGCTTATAATTTTGTCCCTTTGTGAAACTTACCCTGATTATCTACTTGTGCTTGAATATTTTAGTTGGAGGTGGGAGTGGGATGGTGGAGAACTTCGAGTTGCAAACAGGGATGTTTTCAGAAAACTCATGAACGCCTTGCTGTTCACAGGCCCCCAAGACAGCAGCAGGATGGGAATTCTGTACATCCTGGTTCCGAGCATCGCCATTCCCCTGGTCATCGCATGCCTTTTCTTCTTGGTCTGCATGTGCCGGAATAAACAGAAGGCTTCTTCCTCCACGCCCCAGAGGCGGCAGCTGATGGCCTCACCCAGCCAGGACGTGGAAATGCCTCTCATCAACCAGCACAAGCAGGTCTCTGTGCCCCCGTATTTAAAGAGGCAGCTCTCCCAGGCTTAACCCTACCTGGAGATTCTTAATTTGCTTGATACACAGCACATAATTCTTTTAAACTGTCCTTCATTTTGCCGTTTCTTCTCTAAAATATACCAGGACGTTTGTGTCCTTAGGGGGTATATGGAAGGTGTGTTTGGACTTCACTGTTCTCCCTCGACGGAGACCAGCCATTTTAGCATGGGCACGAATGAGGTGCCCTCACTTTGCTGTGCTTCAGCTGTCCCCACAGGAGGACACACAAAAGAAGGGCTCAGATCACCCCCACCACTAGAGGGTCAACATGGTATTTTTAAGGGATGATGACCAGTTTTCTGGTCAGTTTGGGTTTGGGTTGGTTTTGCTTTGTTTTGTTTTACAGGGAAGGACACAGCAACAGTCCTGTAGTGGTGGTAGGGGAGCAGACCACCCCCAACCTGAGTTCTTAGGGTAGCGAGAACACACTGAAATGTATCACAGGAAGAGGTCTCTCCCAGCCCACCTAGCTTCAGTGAAGGGGCATTTACATTACTTGAAAGTTTTGGGGGAAAACCATTTCCATCCAGGCTCCGAAGAGGGAGAAGGTGGACTCATTCTGCTCAGTAGCCAGGAGTCACGGAGGGTTTGCTGTGGGTGAAGGGCTGGCAGGTGAGGGCACAGATTCCCTTGGGTTCAGAGAGCCTCCGAGGACGGGGGCCAGGCACACAGAAGGGATGGGAAGTTGTAGAGGCTGAGACGCAAGGTTCAAATCGATGTCACCTGTGTGGTGCTTCTGTCCGGTGGCATCCACTGGAGAATCTAATCGAGAGGAAGCGGCAAAACAGGCTCTTGGAGGCACATCTGGAGAACAGCTGGCTTGGACTCTAAAAATGACTCAGATCGGGGGAAGCACACCTCAGGGTTCGAGGGAAATAGACATTGCATCTTGTTATGATGAACAGTGGTGGCTGGGCCTGTCGGTGGGCGCATAGCAGGGAACATCAGGAAAGTCCCTAAGTGGGGGGCACAGCTGGGAGGACAGCCGGAGTTCAGCATGGCTGGGGTGTGTAGACAGGTGTGCGCACACACACACCCTCACACATATAGTCTGCAATGTTATCTTTGGGTGGGGACATTGTTTGCAGCCTGGTTGGGACCCTGTTGAAGGTTTCAGGCAGCCTCATGGTGTCAGAGCACATTTAAGAGCAGAGAGCATTGTGCGGGGCAGGCTGAGCCTGGGCCGGGTGGGACTGGCGGGTCCTCTGCAAGCCCAGGCTGGGGGGCGGCTCTAGGACTGCCGCCCCCCAGAATGCCCTCCCAGCTATTCAGCTCTGCCTCCTCGCATCTCGGTGGCAGAAATGTTTCACCAGAGCTTTTCTTCTTGGCAGGCCAAACTCAAGGAGATCAGCTTGTCCACGGTGAGGTTCATGGAGGAGCTCGGGGAGGACCGGTTCGGCAAGGTCTACAAAGGGCATCTGTTCGGCCCGGCGCCAGGCGAGCAGACCCAGGCCGTGGCCATCAAGACGCTGAAGGACAAAGCGGAGGGGCCGCTCCGGGAGGAGTTCCGGCACGAGGCCCTGCTGCGGGCACGGCTACAGCACCCCAACATTGTCTGCCTGCTGGGCGTGGTGACCAAGGACCAGCCCCTCAGCATGATCTTCAGCTACTGCTCGCACGGCGACCTGCACGAGTTCCTGGTCATGCGCTCGCCGCACTCGGACGTGGGCAGCACAGACGACGACCGCACGGTGAAGTCCGCCCTGGAGCCCCCCGACTTCGTGCACGTGGTGGCGCAGATCGCCGCGGGCATGGAGTACCTGTCCAGCCACCACGTGGTCCACAAGGACCTGGCCACCCGCAACGTCCTCGTGTACGACAAGCTGACCGTGAAGATCTCGGACTTGGGGCTCTTCCGCGAAGTGTACTCGGCTGACTACTACAAGCTGACGGGGAGCGCGCTGCTGCCCATCCGCTGGATGTCTCCCGAGGCCATCATGTACGGCAAGTTCTCTGTGGACTCGGACATCTGGTCCTACGGCGTGGTCCTGTGGGAGGTGTTCAGCTACGGCCTGCAGCCCTACTGCGGCCACTCCAACCAGGACGTGGTGGAGATGGTCCGGAGCCGGCAGGTGCTGCCCTGCCCCGATGACTGCCCCGCCTGGGTATACGCGCTGATGATCGAGTGCTGGCACGAGTTCCCCAGCCGGCGGCCCCGCTTCAAGGACATCCACAGCCGGCTGCGGGCCTGGGGCAACCTGTCTACCTACAACAGCTCGGGGCAGACCTCAGGCGCCAGCAACGTCACGCAGACCAGCTCCCTGAGCACCAGCCCCGTCAGCAACGTCAGCAACACCCGCTACGGGGGCCCCAAGCAGAAGGCCCAGCCCTTCCCGCAGCCCCAGTTCATCCCCATGAAGGGCCAGATCAGACCCATGGTACCCCCTCCCCAGCTCTACATCCCCGTCAATGGGTACCAGCCCGTGCCGGCCTACGGGGCCTACCTGCCCAACTTTTACCCGGTCCAGATCCCGATGCAGATGGCCCCGCAGCAGGTGCCCGCCCAGATGGTGCCCAAGCCTGGCTCCCACCACAGTGGCAGCGGCTCCACCAGCACGGGGTATGTCACCACCGCGCCCTCCAACACGTCCGTGGCAGACAGGGCAGCCCTGCTCTCGGAGGGCACTGAGGACACGCAGAATGTCCCGGAAGACGTGGCCCAGAGCCCCGTGCAGGAAGCAGAGGAGGAGGAGGACGGCTCCGTCCCCGAGACCGAGCTGTTGGGAGACAATGACACTCTGCAGATGGACGAGTCTGAGGTCCAGCTGGAAGCCTGAGGGCTGCAGGGCCGCGGGGCGCTTGGCAGGAGACTTGGGCCTCCCTGAGGAGCGCGCCCCGGGTACCAGTGGGCTGGAGTGCAGTCTCCCTGGGCGAAGTCCTCCTCTGTCGTCCTCTCGTGCACGGAGCAGCTCTGTGCCCACCTGCTTGGTTGGAGGGTCTTGTAGCCAATGGCTCCTGACAAGGCAGGGGTGGTAGGTAACCCAGCAGGACGCATGGTGACCCCCAGTGCCACCTACATTTCCCTGGAGGTCAATCGGCCGTGAGCAGTGCCTGTGCTTTGAAGGAAATTAGATGGCATCTTCCCTCCATATTGCATAGGGATTGAATATTTCCAAACATTGGGAAAACAGGCCTGCAAAAAGGCAGTGAGGTGGGACTTCGGGCTTTGCGATGCCCAGCGACTGGGCTGCTGCATGAGGATGGAGGAGGCTGCTTTTCTCTCTGCTACCCACCCCGCCACTGCCCACCAGTAACAGTCTCTCTTCAGCCACCAAAGATTAGTGGGAACAGGACGCGTTCGCCTGCCACCTGTCAGAGTCTGATGAGAAAGGGGCTCCTGGAATGGGAGTTCCATATTAAAACGAAATGTGCCTTAAAAGAAACCCACAGAATTTTGTACTTCTGTGAAATGATTTTAATTATCCTGCATGTGTATTTTGCCCAGTTTTCTGGAATTCAAGGGAAAGTGTTTTTGGGGTTTGGAATGTTACAAAGGAGACAATATTGTACAGAGCACAGTATTGTTATTTTTTCTTTTTTTTTTTTAGAATCCTGTACAGACCTTAAATGTAATTTATATGGTTTTTGTATGCCATTTTCATTGAAGAATTTTGAGCTTAAAATAATGACTTCGTAATTTAACTGTTTACGTTACCCACATTGGGATGCCACCTGATTGTATTTTGGATTGCTTGTGTTTGTACCATATGTAAGCGAGGTCAGTTCATTTCAGAGCTCCTATGAGAGAAGGTGCACAGGTACACTGCATCCGACACACGGGGTAGAGCGCACTTGTATGACTCCCACACCTGGTGTATCCAATAAAGAAAACCAGAAGGTTCAGTCTGCCCTCTGCAGGTCCTGAGGACATCAGGCAGCGGGAGGTGCTGGATGACGGAGACGCCCAACGGTAATGATTTGGGCTGAGGTGTAGAGGGCTCATCCAGGACCAGCAACTCCATCTGAATGTGGATATACGTTGACAGATAAATGATGGGAACAAGTTTCATTGCTTTTCTCGGTAAGGTCTGTGGCAGGGATTAGCTGCAGATGACGTGAAGATGGTCTTTTGTTTTAAACCTCTCTCCTCCTGAGGTCCCAGAGCCCCTGCCATTTTTAGACCTGGAGTCTGGCTCTTCCCAAGGCCCTGGAGCAGGGCTGGAGGGGGAGAGAGCGAAGGAGATTGGGCCTCCTTCACCACCTGCTCAGAGCTGCCTGCATCCCCTCGTTGGCTGGCAGCGTGGCCAGCTGAGTCCAGGTACATCTGGACCAGGGTCAACTGCGGGGTCAGTGGCTCCAGGGCTTCCAGTCAGGGGAGGGGCTGGGTGAGTCCTGGAGATGCTTCTGCCAGCCAGCCAATGGCCTTTGCTGACCCTTGGGCACGTCCCTGTCTCCCAGCATGGCCTGGTTGGTTTTCCGTGTTTAATGGAATAGGTCCATAACCCTGGGCCAGGCAAGACTCAGGTAGGAATTCGCTTCACATCCACAGGCATTGGTTCTTTAGCCTGCATCAGAACATCCTGCAAGGCTTGTTGCAAAATGAGCACTGCCCTCCCTGCTCCCAGGCAAGTCTGGGTTGGACCAAGAAAGTACATTTCTAACAAGAGCCCAGAGGGTCCTGATGGTGAAAGCCCCTTAAGCACAGCATCATGTGATCCTACCCCCTGGGTCTCCCTGGCTCTCCAGCACATCAGGTCGTCTTGTACACCCCTTGCTCTTCTGCTTTATCGTAATGCTGCTGACAGGTAGAGCCCCACACACAAACAAATAAAACGTCTCAGTGTATATCCTAAAATCAGGAGGGACTCTTCCCTGCTCGGTAGAAGGAAGTAATGTGAATGACTGGGAGCCCCTCGGAGCCCCTCTACCAGCAAGTGTGGTCTGGATTGCATATTCAAAGAACTCAGGGTTACACGGAGCTACTTCTCATTTCCGCTGATCTGAAAGAGGAACATCAGTTTATCTCTAATTTGGTACACCTGATGGTTTAACTGTTGAGTCGAGACCTAAGAGTAAACACTGGGAAATAGCCCTCTGGCTGCTCCCTCTGCAGATGCAGTCAGGGAGGTGGGCGGCCACTTCAGTTTCCCATCACTCAGCCCCAAGACTTGAACGTCGTGCTCGGGGACACGGACAGAACCGCAGAATGAGCAGCAGAGATTCTGCAGAGAGACACGGGGTTTTTTGGCAGAGTGGGGGGAGGTTTTGATCTGGAGGATTTTTTGGCTAGAAATAACACGTGTTTGTTACAGCTCATTCTAATTGTAAAATCTTTAGGAAGATGCATCTTTAGGAAGATTATTGAGGCTTTAAAGTTGATGCAGTTGAACAAAAGTGACTTAATTGGCATGTTCCGGAACAACTGATTTTAGAGCTAAGCTGCATGATTCAGATAAATGTCACTCATACCTTCTACCCAGCCACATGCCTGTCCCTGTTTATACCCACAAGAAGGAGATTTTCATACCTATTCAGTAAAGTCACCTAAGTGTAATTAGTTTTAATCAAGCCATACAAAGCCACAAACACCTTGTACACTCCTTATATTTTTTGGTATACAATACTTGTTGCGAAACAGAGCGCTGGCAAACTTTTCTCTGCTGATATTAGGATATTTCACTCAATGTTACAGTTCTATAATGCTTCCCACTAAATTAAGACAAACCTCTTGGGTCTCTCAACACTTGTTTAAAAGTGTTCACTTTGGGTGAATTCCACCTCACAATTCAGTGTTGGTAGCTACTTTCAGACAGTTACTTTCAGACAGTTTGTGAGTTTCTGACGGGAACACTGAAAATCTTTTTTGAGATGAACTTTTCAGGAGGAGGATGTGTCAAAGTAAGCAATGTCAGAGGACCTTCTCACAACTGGCTACTGGAAATCAACGTGACCTTTCCAAGATCAGACTTGTTCCCAGCTCACCCCCTTGTTTTCCTTCATCAGTCCCCAAAGTAGTAGAGACTGTAAGTGTTTTTTGGCCTGGGACTTAGTGGTTGCTCAGTAATTAGCTTTTTTTTTTTTTTTTTTTGCCTATTATGTACAAATTTATTTTCAAAGGGCCAAATTTCTTTTCTCACAGTAGTACGTTACCTATACATTTAGCCACATTTATCAAATAAATAGATCTCTTCAGCATAATTGCTTTGAATTATACCTTAATTTAAACATTTTTTTTAAAAATTTGTACACAGTATAATTTACCCTTTTTAATGTACAGTTCAAGTTCTGACAAATACCTGTGGTTGTAATTACCACCAGAAACAAGATACAGAACAGTTCCAAGCATAATTTCCTTTTAAATGTCAATTAATCAACAAGTACTTATTGACTACTGACGTGTCCAGTGGTTACCGGTCAGTCTTTGCAGATAGCAGTTTGCTGTGGATCGCTGTCATCAAGGTGTCACTCCTCTTTACTTAGTAGACAACCAAACTTCCTAATCCTCTTGTCTCTCCCTGGCTCCCAAACAGTTCAAAGCCTGGGCTCAACACTATCTTCCAGGATGACACCTTGCAGTTCTTCTTCACTCCACTGGACCAACATCCATTCATTTGCTCCCTTCACAGCCCTATGACAGGTCGTATCTCCCAGTAATTAGCTTTTGAAATAAGAGTAATGTTTTCTTCAGGTGGAGGAGGCCTGGATTTAGGCTACCTGACACTCACCCTGAAGAAGAACATGAGCCTGAGTGTTAGGTGTTTACACTTAAGACCATAGATCTTTTGTAGCACTGTATTTCTTTTTCAGTTTTATTTCAATCGTTTAGTTATTGTATAGCTCATACATTCCTGTAGTTCAGAGTCACAGTGGGAAGTTCCTCGCCCATCCCCAGCTATCCCACCTCCAAATGTATTACTGTGGATCCTCTCAGTTTTTTAATGCATATCTAAGAATACTTGCCAATGTGTTCTTATATTTATCCCATTTTTTAAACGTTAAGAGGTAACCTTCCCTACAAATTGCTTTCTGCTGTACTTCTTTTTCACATAACTGTGTATCTTGGGGGTCTTTGCGTGTCAGTGGATGGGAGCTTGTCTGCTGGAGGAGTTCTTTCCTAGCAGTGGCCCTGTGAGCAAGTGAGGGCAGGAGTTGTAAGGGGGCAGAGGTCACCACAGTGCCTGCCCACAGGGCTCTGGAGGGCTGCTGGGGTGAGGTGGACGGGGGGGCTATGACCAACACACGTGGCT
Source organism: Lagenorhynchus albirostris (assembly GCF_949774975.1). Classification (NCBI taxonomy): domain Eukaryota; kingdom Metazoa; phylum Chordata; class Mammalia; order Artiodactyla; family Delphinidae; genus Lagenorhynchus; species Lagenorhynchus albirostris. Next base: position 95,334,090 of record NC_083101.1, on the reverse strand, counting down.
CAGCTCTAATGTGTGTTATTTGAAAGACAGGGCAAGTCAACATTTTTAACTCATTAGTATTGTTTTTTCAGTAATTTGTCCTGTTTATTCTCTTTCCCAGTCTGAAGTGCTGAGGTTTTAGTGGAAAATATTGCCCCCAGACAGAGCCGTAGACTCAAACCAGCCCTTGTGTGTTGGAAGGTGTCGGGGAAATATGCAAGTACCCAGGCGAGAAATGGGGCCAAATGACCACTTCTTTGGAATTCCAGAAGGCAACTACAACCCCCACCCCCTGCCCCAGGATGGCAAGTGCCACACACACACAGACAGACACACACACCCTGGCCCAGGATGGCAAGTGACACACACACACACAGACACACACACCCTGGCCCAGGATGGCAAGTGACACACACACACAAGCACACACGCACACACACACCCTGGCCCAGGATGGCAAGTGACACACACACACACACACACACACACACACACACAGACACATACACACCCCCTGGCCCAGGATGGCAACTGCCACACACACACACATACAAGCACACACGCACACACACACCCTGGCCCAAGATGGCAAGTGACACACACATACACACACACACATAGACACACACACACCCTGGCCCAGGATGGCAACTGCCACACAAACACACACACACACACACACACCCTGCCCCAGGATGGCAACTGCCACACACACACACACACACACACACACACCCTGCCCCAGGATGGCAACTGCCACACACACACACACACACACACACACACACACACCCTGGCCCAGGATGGCAAGTGACACACACACACACATACACACACACACCCTGGCCCAGGATGGCAACAACAACCCCCCCATGGCAATTAAAACTCCTCCCACCCCAGGAGGACAACTCACCCCCCACCCCAACCCAGGTCACGACTGCATCCACCAGGGAGCTAAGTTCAGGTGATATTAACGGTATTTCTCAGGTCTAGATGGAGAGTGGGAAGGGAGACAGTGTCCAGACAGGTAAAGGAGAATTCAGGGGAGGGAGAGGCAGCCCGGCCCCTCCCTGTGCTCCTGCGGCCCCCATTTGTGACAGTTCCATGTTGAACAGGTTTAAACAGTCATCTTATTGTCAGTTTTTGCTGCATCTTATATTTTGATTGTCTCCTCACCATGGGATCTTTACTGGAAAACTGCACTAAAGCAGTTTGGGGGAAAGCTAGTCTAAACTAATAATGTAGAAACATAGAATTTTTTAGGGAAATTCACCATTACTTTGAAATATACAGAGTAATCCAAATTAGTCTATAGGAGCCCAAGGAAAAGACTGAAGAGACTAACATGCAAATTGCCTGAAAGGTGGTTTTTGTGTTCAGGAAGCATCCTCCTGCTAGCTGACTTCCAGTCTCAATTTGATGGCCAGATTTTCCCACAAATAATGCAAAGGTGTACTTTAGTCACAGCACTAAATTAGTCAGAGAGTCTGAACTATTTACAGGCTGGGAATAGCCAGGCATTCTAACCTGCAGATAGACCACCTGAAAGGCCAGCCATGGGTCCTTGCACGTCTGGCCACTATCTTGTTTCCAGTCTCTTATGCACTGCACCCTCATGCATCTAACCCTGGAAGACCCCCAGCATTTTGTAACAAGGGCCCCAGAGAAGGCACTTTCCTTTCCTTCAGGTAGAGATCTTGGAGGTCACTTAGTCTCCACTGGTTAACTTAGAGAAGACTGAGCCACTGCTTTTTTCTTTAGCAGCTTAACTGTACTATAATTTACTTCCGTAAAATTCACCCATCCGAAGTGTACAATTCAGTGATTTTGTTTTTTAGTAAATTTGTGAAGTGTGCTGCCTTCACCCCAGTCTAATTTACAACATTTTCATCACTTCCTCAGCCCTGGGCAATCTGCTCTGTTTTCTGTCTGAATGGATTTGCTTTTTCTGGACATTTCATATAAATGGAATTATACAATATGTAGCATTTTGCTTCTGGCTTCTTTCACTTAGCAGAATGTTTTCAAGGTTCATCCAAGTTGTAGCATGCATCAGAAGCTCATTTTATTGCTGAATAGTATTCCATTGTATGGATAAACCACATTTTGCTTATCCATTCGTCCCTTGATGGATTTGGACTTTTTCATTTGGGGGCTATTATGAATAATGCTGCTATGAACATTGCATATGTTCGTATGTGGACATATGTTTTCATTCTCTTGGGTAGATTCCTAGGAGTGAAATTGCTGGGTCATATGCAAAAATCATTGATCTCTTTAAGAAATTTCCAAACTATTTTCCAAAGTGGTTGCACCATTTTACCTTCCCTCCAGCAATGAATGAGGACTCCAGCTTCTCCACATGCTCTCCAACACTTGCTATCATGTGATTTGTTTTCATTAGAGCCATCAACTTTTAAGACTATCAAAGGAAAACATTACTTACATGAAAAGATCGAGGTTGCAGACAAGTTTTATGAATTGTTCATCAAATCTCACCAGATGCCCTTCACTTAATTGTTCTTATAGCCATTCAACAAGTATTTCTTGAACATGTACCATTAGCTAAATTCAGTGGTGAATGAGATAGGAAACATCATCCCCACTTCCTCAGGAGGAAGTTTATTAAACAAGAAACACTGTAATAACAGGCTAAGTCTTCCATGGGTAGCAGTATTTTCTGTGCAATGAGGCCTCGGGCAGAGCCCAGCTGTGTCAACTGAAGAGGATCACACAAGCATCACTAGATTGGGTCCCAGCGTTTGCAACTAACAACGGACAGAAATGCCTCCTCCATCATGGGCACACTGGCAGGGTTGGTACCCACTGTCTTCTAGAGCTTGTGTGACTGGAGTGTTTCTTTGGAGGCTTTACCTCCATCTGGAGATCTCAACATTTCCTGGGTCTCGGAACATGTTGGCAGGGCCATACCCTGGTGCCCAAAACCTCCTAGACCTGCCTGTGAACGTGGGTGGGGAAAAGTACATGTTCATTTTCACTAACCTCTAACTGAAATGTAGCATTTCCTCTTACTGCAAATGTAGGAATAAACCCCAAACATGTGTTCAGCGTGCTCATGGCTGCTCACCATGAGTTCTTTTCACATCACATTGCAAATGCCACATCACTACTCCAAGATGACACCCATTATGGGGCCTGCTACAAAATCTTGCTACCAAGTTAATAGAGAAGCACATATATTACAATTTTTTTTTCAATATTTTGATAATTTCAATATGGATGTTTTCTTCGTAATTTGAGTCTTTTATTTTCTGCATTAAAACCCTACATTCAGGGCTTCCCTGGTGGCGCAGTGGTTGGGAGTCCGCCTGCCGATGCAGGGGACACGGGTTCGTGCCCCGGTCCGGGAAGGTCCCACATGCCGCGGGGCGGCTGGGCCCGTGAGCCATGGCTGCTGAGCCTGTGCGTCCGGAGCCTGTGCTCCACAACGGGAGAGGCCACAACAGTGAGAGGCCCGCGTACCGCAAAAAAAAACAAAAAACAAAAAAACAAAAAAACCTACATTCAGAGAAAGGACCCAAATGCCAAGGGGTCCATCTGTGATACAGAAAGATAAGAAGAAGATGCCGTCTTTACGGCTTCTCTTCTGACACCACCCACTGCGTGCCTAGTGCCCTGCTCCTCCCAGGATGCAGTTCTCTGGGTGAGAGGTGGAGAGATGCTGCCTGCAGACTGAGCAACCACTTTTTTTCCTTTTTTTTTTTCAATTTTATTTATTTATTTGGGGCTGCGTTGGGTTTTTGTTGCTGCCTGCAGGCTTTCTCTAGTTGTGACCTCCTCCAGAACCCGGGGGTCCCCCTGCTTGCACTCACTCATCAACACCCGCCTTTCCCACTTGCATCCCGGCTCCACTGCTTTGGTCCAGGTGAGATGGAGCCGCGGTGGCAGGGTACTGTACCACCACCTGCCTTCCTACTTTCTCATGCTGTTTCAACAGTGCACATCAAGAAGAAACAGCAACACAGAGAACCAGGAACAATGTCTCCCTAGCCCAGTGGGAGCGCAAACTGGTTCTACGTTTTTTTCAGAGTAAATAGCAATATTGTTGCTTTTTCAAGTCTACAGGGGCTCACAGGCTCCTGCAACATAATAGCTGTTCTCTCCGAACCCCCCAACATCCCTGGAGGGGGTGGAGGAGACTTTGGATTCCTGGAGGCTCCATCTGCCAGGCCAGTGTCTCACCAGGGAGAGCAACCACTTTTTTTCCTTTTTTTTTTTTCAATTTTATTTATTGATTTGTTTATTTATTTTGGGCCGCGTTGGGTCTTCGTTGCTGCCTGCAGGCTTTCTCTAGTTGTGGCCAGCAGGGGCTATTCTTCATTGCGGTGGGTGGGTTTCTCACTGCAGTAGCTTCTCTTGTTACAGAGTACAGGCTCAAGGTGTGCAGGCTTCGGTAGTTGCAGCACATGAGCTCAGTGGTTGTGGTTCGAGGGCTCTAGAGCGCAGGCTCGGTAGCTGTGGCGCCTGGGCTTAGTTGCTCCGCAACATGTGGGATCTTCCTGAACCCTAACCTGTGTCCCCTGCACTGGCAGGCAGATTCTTAACCACTGTGCCACCAGGGAAGCCCTCCTTTTTTCCTTCAGATAAATGTTCTTCAAATTTCGATTATTATCCCATAAGGGTAAATTTCTAGTTCCTTAAAATAGCTCTTTCAGTATGGATTTCCTTAACGTAAGAAATGTCACATTTCCTCCAGTCAACTAAAAACACACACACACACACACATACAACATGGGAGTTATGAGTTAACTTTTATTTGGGGCAAAAAGAGGACTAGAGCCCAGGAGACAGCATCTCAGAGAGCCCTGAGAAACTGCTCCAAAGAGGTAGGGGGGAGGTCAGTGTCATATGTGATTTCAGTGAAGGGGGAGCACACGCAGTCAAGCACACATTTGGGGTGAGGCTTGGCGCTACTCAGGAGGAGCGGACGTCACCGTTAGTGATTTCAGTGCTTTTCTGGATACGAGGAGATGCAAGAATTGGGCTCAAAAAATCCTCTCCTGAAAACATCTAACTATCTGAAGACCTGTTCTTCCAGTTTTTCCCAGAGCACAGAGTGTCTCATTCCTGATCTCCACCCTGAACTCCTTTCAGGGAGTGTTGAAGTTCAGCAGCTACAGTGGCTCACGATTTAATCCTTGTCGAGGTAGAGGGCAAGCGCCAATTTGTAGTCAGCTTTCCCTACGAAATACAATCTGCCATGTTCACTTTATGAGGTACAGTGATCTGATAAGAGGTTGATTATGTAGGTGCTATAAAGATGAAAATTCATTGCATAGGTTGTATTCTCAATAAATTTTATTAACTTGATTATACCTTGGGGGCATTTTTTGCCAAATTAGCATAAAAACCTGAAATGTGCAAGGAAACTAGAGTGTTTATTAGAGAAGTTCTGCTTTTTGCTATACTGCAGTTAACACAGCTATTTAGAATAGCAGTTATGGATTTAGTTGTGGGTGAAACACTCTGTTGCAAATGCAAATGTGCAATGTTACTGATTGGGCCACAGAAATCACAAGGAGATACTTACTCTCCAAACTGATCCAAGGGGAGATCATTAGATTAATTTGTTGACAAATGCTGATGGAAACCTGCTGTGCCCCTGCTGCAGGGATCAGGCAGAGAACCATGTAGATAAACCCAGCCACAAACTACATTCTCTAATGTCTGTGATGCTCAGTTCTCTGACGAAAACACAGCATGGGGAGGGGAGATTCCTTGGCAGGAGTGGGTAGTTTAAGAAATCTGGTCTTTACTCACCAAATGTGCCTCTAAAAAATACTGTGACCAAGAATGATCTAAGTCTTCAAAGTTCCTTTTCTTGTGGCCAGAGATGGTTTTTTTCACCCTCTTTAACTGGAAACAAAACCATGCAGGTATAGCAACATAGGCTTATGCAAGAGAGAATAACGAAAAACAGAGAAATACACTCTCACTACTAAAAAATTGCATCCCTCTGAACAGTGTGAATTTCCAGTTCACGAGGTTAGCATCTCAGGATCATGGAGAGTGGGAGAAAGAAACAGGTGGCGAGTCATTTGATTTTTATGGGGACAAGAAGTCCATATTGCCCCACATGATTAGCTGTGCAAGAATGTTACATCCTTAGATCAGAACTCTGTGCCCCCCAGGGCAGCTGAGCTGGGAGCAGGTTCCAGCCTGGGGGTGTCCTCAGCCTCTCTCAGTCCTCAGCCCCCAAACAGAAGTGGTGTAACTCTGACAAATGCCACTAGAGGCCACTAGAAAATGAATTCTAATTAATTAATCCATTGAGATCCTTATCTCTCTTTGCCTAAACATAATTTTAGTCCACAGTCAGAAAAAAGGGCAGGACAGCTGTTTGGTGCACCAATTTAAAGGGGGGGGGGCATAAATCTAAATCTAAATCAATGGAGAAAATTGTGCCCCAGGTGCCCTCATTACCCACCTGGAAAGGCAGGGTCTCAGGAGGTCAAGTCCCAGGGCAGGGGTTTTCTCCTCTGTTTTATTCACTGCTGTGTCCCCAGCTAGAGTAGGTGGGGGGCGGGGGGTGGGGTGCTGGGTGACTTTTAGGCTTTGCTGGGCAGGATCATAGAATGGAATTGCTGTAGACAATAGAATGCAGATGAGGCCATTTTCCCTATGATGCCCAGCATGGCCCTCGGTAAGGTGTCTAAAGACTTCTCTTCCCATCAAGTGTCAGGACAGACTGTAGTGAGGACCCAGAGCTTTAATCTAATTTGTAACCTTTACTAAGAAGTCACTTCAGGATGTGTTCCAGCACGGGGGGGGGGGCGGGAAATCAAGAGAAAGGATGACATGGAAAGTAGCAAGAAGGCCTCCTAAAATTCCTTTCCCAAATTTCATAATTCAAAGTGTCTGCTGTCTCCGCCGCACCATCCTTCCCTCCCTTCCTTCCCCTCCCCATTGGCTTTGAGTCTCTAAGGTGGCCTGATACCACACATGCACATGTGCACACACTCACGCACGTGCGCGTGCAACTCCATTCACCTCCAGGAATGTCATTCTTTGCCTAGTGACTGATTTTCTTTCTAAAAATCCTCATGGCAAATTTCTAGTGAGATTGTCCAACTCTAGATTTTTTTAGTACTAAACTATTTCTAAATGCAATTATAAGAATGCAGAGAACACTCTCGTGCACAAAATTGTGACTGGCCACCATGCGTGGTGGAGAGAAGCCCTAGGTGAGTGACTGCCTCACCATCCCCTGCAGGGCTCTTGTTGAGCTACATGATCTGTGTGTCCTCCCCCTCTTTTCTCTGGGTCCACTTTCCTTCGCCTCTCCAGTCTGGTCTATTCTGACACCCTTCTGCTTTCTTCTACCCCACACTGATTGCCTTCTCACAATATCTATGCCTAGGGATGGAACCTGGGGAACACATTTTCACATTTCACCAGAAACCCCTCTCTTCTTGACTTGAAACACTGCCAAGTAATAAAGCTGTCATTCACAAGGCTCCATGGCCAGAGGTCTTGGTCAAGACCTGTGTGAATTCAAATGCACACGCGTTGTTGAAACAAGACTAGGACAAATGCCTTGAAACTAAAGTATCGAGATTTTCAGAGTGACCTCCCCACACCAAGGGAAAATGTCTATATTAGTCTTCATTCCGATTAAAATGTAGAATGCCTGTATTGATATAGGAGATGGGGCGCATGTTGAATGCTGGCGTTCCTTCAGAAGCTATCCCCTCGGTGACTTATGTTGCTAAAAGGCAGGTGATCATCCAAACACAGGCAGGAGTGTCCACTGTGTTCCTCGGGCAGTGATCCTCAGCCCACTCAGCCTTCCCCCCCGGCAAGGTGAAGTGATTGTCTGAGGTCAAAAAGGTTGAATAAAAACACAAAGGAAAAGAAACTGGGGTCACTGTGAATGTGAAATACAGTGAGAGTTAAGGCCAAAAGAACTCAAAGAGAAAATGAGGGGGTCTGTGGAAAATGTCAGGGAAGCCACAGTGTGTATACACCAGGCATGGCAGATAAATACACAGAGCAACAAGTCCCAGGAATAAACAGCCGTTGTGGGAACAGTAAATGCACCTTTTTTTTTTTTTTTTTTTTTTTTTTTTTTGCGGTATGTGGGCCTCTCACTGTTGTGGCCTCTCCCATTGCAGAGCACAGGCTCCGGACGCGCAGGCTCAGCGGCCATGGCTCACGGGCCCAGCCGCTCCACGGCATGTGGGATCTTCCCGGACCGGGGCACGAACCCGTGTCCCCTGCATCGGCAGGTGGACTCTCAACCACTGCACCACCAGGGAAGCCCGTAAATGCATCTTTTAGAAACTGAAAGAGCAAGTCAGAAAAACATAAGAAAACACAGGAGCATGTTAGTAGCACAATCCCAAGCTTGAGGGAATAGATTTGAAAACTTTGTTCCCTATGCAATGCAATGTGTCATCTTAGGGCACATTGCAATGATCAATCCATGTGCTTGACAACAAAGTCAACCTGAACACAATTCCCGAAGGAGAGATGTCACAGGCTGTATTCTCTGACCATCTGACCACAATCCCAGAAAGCTAAAGATGGCCATCATCTTCTGATGTCAAAGGCATTGAGAACTGATTTCGTTTCTTACCTGGTGAGAAAATCAGACTCACTGAGGCCTGGAACCCCACTGTCCATGGATATGCATTCTGCCACTGTGCCCTGCCGGCAGACTGCCCACGCCTGGATGTCTGCCTTCCCTGTGGGCACCATCATTTCACTGTTTATTGGCCTTTCCACAACGAAGAAGGAATGAAGTTTTGAAACAATCATGCCCACAGAAGTCTGGGTTTTTTCTTTCTTTTGTCAGAAGCAAGTTTGTAGCTGTTGATTCCCACTGATTCCCCCACCCACAGCTTTAGTGATTGTAACATCCTGTAACAGAGCCACAGCAGCAGGTAGCATGGTCCCCAGGACACACAAGAGAGCGTTTCGCTTCTTTCTGCCTCTATCACAGAAACAATCCGGTTAAGTAATAGGGAGAAGGGTGACCTAGGAGAACCTTAAATACAGGCCTGCCTGGGTTTAAGAAAATCAGAGGCCAAGGAACAAGTTTCCTCCCCTCCCTTTCTTGCACAAACGCTGGTTCCTAAGGAAAGATTATTCTTAGGAGTGACGGGATGGGTCAAGTAAACATTGCCCTATGAAACATAAATATCACCTATCTCTTTTTCCTGGTAACAAAATTTAATGGACATATTTTTAGTGTTGGATAGTTTGTTCAGCCCATGTCATGGAGCCTGTCTGATAAAATTGCTCACAGCATATCATGCTCTTCAATATTATTTTTTCTCATGGAGAAACTAAATTACACTTGGGTTAAATCAGACTTTCTTTAAGTTTTTTTAAATTTACTTTTCTTCTTTCTACCCAGTGCCCTGCCTCCCCAGCCCCGCAACCAGGTGTGGATCGGGCCCTGAACCAAAGAGTCAGGGTATCTATACCATTTTTACTAGAAACTGATGAAATTGGGGTGGAGTAGAGAGACAGGAAAAGGGTGAGACAGGATGAGGAGACACACACATACAACATGGGAGTTATGAGTTAACTTTTATTTGGGGCAAAAAGAGGACTAGAGCCCAGGAGACAGCATCTCAGAGAGCCCTGAGAAACTGCTCCAAAGAGGTAGGGGGGAGGTCAGTGTCATATGTGATTTCAGTGAAGGGGGAGCACACGCAGTCAAGCACACATTTGGGGTGAGGCTTGGCGCTACTCAGGAGGAGCGGACGTCACCGTTAGTGATTTCAGTGCTTTTCTGGATACGAGGAGATGCAAGAATTGGGCTCAAAAAATCCTCTCCTGTATGTGTGTGTTGTATGTGTCTGAGGAGAAACTGTTGTGTTATCTCACCTCGCTCTCCCAAAAATCCGCACAGGGAGGTCGTACTGTTCCCACTTTGCAATTGGGGAAACTGAGGTCCCGGGAAATCAAACAACCCAAAGTGCAGGGTAGTAGGAAGCAGGTGTTTGAACCAGGGTCGTGACATGTACCTGGGGAGTGGGAACAGGAGGGTGCCGCGGCCAGGCCAGGCTTCAACCCCTGGGGTGACATCCGAGGGCCTGGGATCCCCACTGGAGATCTTCCCACAGGGAGGTGCAATCAGGGCGTGGGGTCATGGGAGGGGGCACCTGCGAAATGTTCTCAGGGCCGGGGACCGCGTGGGGGGCACAGGACTCCTCTCGGGGGTGGCACCCCACCCCAACCCCGTGCTGCAGGACCCACCCACTCGCCGGCCCGAGGGATGCTTGGCTGAAGGACCTCTCGGGGCTCCGAGACAGATCACGATGGCCCCCGGGGGGCGGCGGGGGTCTGTGCAGGGCGGGTCCCCAGGGAATGAGCCACACCCAGGGGTCCTTGGCCACAGAGATTTCGGCCAACTTATTTTCTCTCCGTCAGTTACTTAATATTAATTTAACTGGAAAGCCATACAGGCAAGTCACCGGACATGCGACGACCTCAGCCTCAACAACCACGTGACTGCAACTGCGTGGGAGACCCGAACCCAGTCTACCCCAGATTCAGGTGCGTGTGGGGTTGTAACTGCTCTCTTTGGCTGGCTGCTGGACAGCAGGCTAGAACTGGAATAATCGGGTGAGATGGTTGGCTTTGGCAAGGATGGGGTTGCTGTTGACTGAGATGGGACGTCAGTGAGCTGGGGTTCGAAGTGTCCCGTTCCACTCTAGTCGCCCGGGACCCTCCTCCGCCTGTCCTTCCCCATCCGTGGTCTTAAGGACCCTCTGTATGGGGTCTGCCCAGCTGCAGAGCCACACCAGGTGCCACTGGGGCCTGCCCTGGAGCTTCCCTGTCGCTGCAGAGCTGACCACACATATGCAGCCCCTATGAGCAGGGACATTACCACACGCTGGGAGGATACAGCGACTGGGGGAGATGGGTGCTGGCAGATCCATAGTTTGCATTCTCCCCTGCAGAACAGATTCTCCTGAGGTCCTAGAGACGTGTCCTGAGACATATCTGCAGATGTTCCCAACTGATTGGGCGTGGAGCCAGCAGTGCTAGCTCAGTCACTCGCTGTCTCATGCGTGCTCTTCCTTCACCCCTGTCTCCATAGTTGCCTCCTGCTGTGTCTCCTAGGGACCGCAGTGTAGACACATGCCTGATGGATATTCTGTTGGAGGTGTTGACCGAGGCAGTTAGACATTCAAGCTTGGAGTTCGGGGGGGGGGATTCTGGGCTGGAAATATACATTTGGGAGCCAACAGCACACAGATGGCACCCCAAGCCATGACGCTAGAGGGAGTGTAGATTAAAATGGAAGAGACTGAGGTGATCCCTGGAGCACCCCATTGGTTAAGGGTCCCAGAGAAGAGGTGGAGGAGTGTCATGAAGGTGGGAGAAGGACTGAAAGGATGACCGTGCCGAATCTGCTGCTGAGGGCCCCCAGGCCTCTCACTGTGCACAGTCTGTGAGGCCACCGCCAGCGGAGGTCTCCACGGATGTGTGGGTGGAGAGGCAGAGGGGTCAAGGGCAAACTGGAAGAAGTGAGGAACCAAGGCTGTGGGCAACGAATCCTTTAAAAAAGTCTTGCAGTCCACGGAGACAAGTTGTACGCTACTCTGATGCTCTTTTTTCTTTTAATAATCTCTTTTTTCTTTCTGGATGCTTCTAAGATTTTTTCCCTTGTTCTTCTAATTCACCAATTTCCTCAGGCTAGAGCCATATGTATTGGTTTTCTACAGCTGCCAACACAAAGTGCCACAGGCTGAGTTGGTCCTTCAACAAGAATTCGTTTCCTCACACTTCTGGAGGCTGGAAGTCTGAGATCAAGGTGGTGGCAGGGTTGCTTCCTTCTGAGAGCCACGAGGAAAGGATCTGCTCTAGGTCTCTCCCCTTGGCTTGTAGGTGGCCTTCTTTTCCCTCTGTCTTCACATCATCTTCCCTCCATTTGTATCTGTATCTGGGTCCAAATTTTCCCTTTTCCTGAGGATACCAGTCATATTGGCTCACCCTACTGCCCTATGACCTCGTAATTAACTTAGGTTACATCGGCAACGACCCTATTTCCAAGTAAGGTCACATTCTGAGGTTCTTGGAGTTAGGACTTTAACATATAAATTTGTAGGGGACACAATTCAACCCATAATGCTGAGCATGTGTCTTTTAAAAAAAATATGAGTATTAATATTGCTTAGGACGAATCAGCCCTGCCAGTTGTTGGTCTGATTCTTCATTCAGATCAGAGAATTTTTTCCTGTTTGCTTAAATAGCTCTTCTCCACATTTCCTTTTGCTTCTCGAATTCTTTCTTGTCACACGTTCCATCTCCTCGAGTCTATCCTCCGAGTCTCTTATCTTTCTCATGATTTCCCTGTTTGTATTTTCGCTTTATGTTCTGAGATAGTCGTTCTGCTTGGTCTTTTATGGAAGATCTGAACAAATACATGAACATTCTTGTATTGAATTTTGAAAATCATGTCTTTGCAAATTCATTTTATGCTTTTGGTGAAGTTCCTTGAGGATTCTTACCAGAGTGTGGATAACGTTCTCACCTGACTCTTCCAGTTCTGTCTGCCCAAGTGGGAGGCACCAGTTTGACATGGTTGCCATCTTGGCTTCCTCCCCCTGGTGGTTGAGACCTCGGCGGTGAGTATCTCCTTTCCTCCCTCTTCTACGTCTCATGACTGCATCTCATCAACCATCAGGAAGAATTGCAAGAAACTCGTACGCAACGACAAACCTGTGTGCGCTAGAAGGCAAAAAACTTCTGGTCTCATCGGGTGGCAGTCGGCAAACTGCCACGCACAGGGGCAAACCACTAAGCTCTCCTATCTTCCCAGGGGTAGGAGTAGCTCTGTCCCCACAACAGAGACAGGATCAATTTCGGCTCTCCAGGCGACTCCCTGCCCAGCTGGATGGGCACCCCATGCAGATCCTGTAGGAGAAGGCAGCTTCTGAGATGCGATCCCTCCCATGGTAGTTCGCTGGTCCCTGCTGGCTGAGCATCAGGGGATGGTGGACGCCTGGTCTTTGCTCCAGATCTCCAGGCAAGGCAAGACCCCTCTGCTGGGGCTTCCCTGGTGGTGCAGTGGTTGAGAGTCTACCTGCCGATGCAGGGGACACAGGTTCGTGCCCTGGTCCGGGAGGATCCAACATGCTGCTGAGTGGCTGGGCCCATGAGCCATGGCCGCTGAGCCTGCGCGTCCGGAGCCTGTGCTCCGTGACGGGAGAGGCTACAATGGTGAGAGGCCCGCATACAGCAAAAAAAAAAAAAAAAAAAAAAAAAGACACCTCTGCTGTTGATTCCTTCAGAACCATCCTACCATGTATTTCCTTTCTCCTGTGGAGCCCCTGATCTAACATGTGGCCTCGGATCCACCAGCTCCTTGTTCTGCTGTGTCCACCCCAGAGGCAGTTGGGAGAAATATGTCAGATATACAAGCACAACTTGCCAGCTACCTGTAACCTTGCTTCCGCAGTTTAGGAAATAATTGTTGGCTGTTTCCCCAGCATCCATTCCCCACCTCTCCTTCCCACTATCCCTGAGCTTCAGTTTGGAAATCCACGTGGTTCTAGAGAAGCTGGCTCCGCGCTTGGCTTCAGGAGTGGAGCCATGGCCCTGGGCTAAGCAGTCACAGTGAAGTCAGTTCAGGGATGGGCCTGTGTTCTAAACTAGACCAACCAGCTTAAGGGCTTGCCAGAAATGCTGGGAGAAAGACTCTCCTCTCATCCTCCCTGATGAATGTGATCAAAAAAGTGTGGAGCCCCAGGAACTGCTCTCAAGAATTTTGAGATCAAAATACAAGCCATTTTATGTTGAATCAGCAGTGTGAAGATGGAGCTGGAAGACTCAAAGAGACAAGTTCTTGGCGGCATTATTAAGCCCAGATCCATCTTTTGATGTCCAGATTCATATATTCCCTAATGAAGTGCCACTTCTGTAGCACAGTATATCATATGTATGGATAACACGTATACGTATGGGTAACATCAGAAGAAGTCTGTTTCCAGAGTACTTTCTTCACTGTAGAGCATAAGACAGAGGAATGTCATCTTTTTGTTGTGCCTCTGAGTTGCTTGTAAGGCCACATCACCAGTGCTCTTTTCCCTCACTCCTGATTGCGATCTCAGAAGGAATTTGGACACTCAGGGGATCACACGCCTAGGCAATCCATCAGCAAATATTTGATTTCTAAGCAGCTGACTTTTATCTGTAAAATGAGATTATTTTTTTCTTAATACATAGGGTAGGGTAATGCAGTCTTAAGGAATTGCGTCATGTCTACTCTTATTCATTTATTCATTTATTATCTATTATTCTTTTGGAACTTCCCAGCATTTCTTAACTTAGTCATGAAGCTCAGCACTGCAGACTTCTGAATTGTTGAGCCGTGTGCCCAGTCTTCAGAATTGACACGGGGGAATTATTGTGATCAGATGGATGGTATATCTTGGATTAGTCCTAGTTTTGTTTTCGGAAATATTATGTACTTAAGATAATTGCTGTTTTTCCTTTTTTCACTTTATACATTTTGGGAAAGAGATGTGATGACCGCTGTGGTGGACAGGCCTAAGTGCCCCTCCCCCCATGATCCCACCTGCTGGTGTGCACACTTCTGTGTGATCCCCTCCCTCTGAGCACGGGCAAGACCTCAGGCTCGCTTCAGCTGAAATCTGGCCAAGGTGGTGGGGTGTCACTGTGATGAGGGCACATTGTATAAGACTCTTGTTGCTTGCAGACTTGCTCTAGTCTCTCTTGCCATTGCTAGCTTTGAAGAAGCGAGCTGCTGTGAGTCCTACAACTGCAAGGAAGGAAACCCTGCCAACAGCCCAAGGGAGTTTCCCCAATCATGCGTCTGATGAGAACTTGTCCCTGGTCGCTGTGCTGACTACAAACAGCCTGTGACTCCTAGGCAAGGACCCAGCTCAGAGTGCCTGGACTCCTGGCCCAGAGAAACTGAGATAATTAATGTGTGTTGTCTTCTAGCTGCCAGGAAGTAACATAGTGGTTGTTTTGTAGCCGTAAAAAACTAATACATTAACTTACAGATTCTTCCTGAAAGTCATTTCTCTGGCTAGTGCATAAAGTTGGTTGGAGTGTTCCAACCAATTCCACCGAGTTTGTATTTCTCCAGATGAGAGGTATGAGAATGTTTATATTAACTTTCTCCCACCTTAGAAGTGGTTCTAAAATATATAACATTTCTACTTCTCCTGCCTGCATTCTACATGCTCTCAAAGTCAGAGTACTTGAGCCAAGCTGACAGTTTGAGGAGCGAGGGGCTGGCTCTTTCCAGCTCACTGTGTGTTCCTAGCTTCCAGTGAGGGCCTGGCACTCGGCAGGCTCGATACATATTTGCTGAATAAATAGGCAAATGAACAAACGTTTGTCGTCATATTCTTCTTACTGTTACCTCATTCTCTGTCTCAGGCTCTGTGGTAAGCATTTTATCTACATCTCCCTGAATCATTAAAATAGCCTGTTAAGCAAGTGGTGTCACTCACGTTTTACAAGTGGGGAAGCTGACTTTTAGAGTTTAGTGATTGCCCAAGACTGGAGGGAAATTGAGTGGCAGTGCTGGGGGCAGGCCTGCTCTACTGAAAACATATTTTAAAACACATACACACACATATGTATATATACACATACATATATATCTATTATCTATCTATCATCTATCATCTATCTATCTATCTATATCTATCAATCTATATTTATCTATCTATCATCTATCTATCATCATCTATCTATCATCTATCTGTCTAAATTTTTAGTAAAATTATTGAAATTCTCTTTTATCTACACTGATCACTTCCCACTACAGAGATTTCAGTTTGTGAAGCTTAGTCCTGCTTCTCCCGTCTCCTGCGCCTCCCTCCGTCGGCTGTAGGTGGCGCTTGAGTTCTTGTCAACTGTCTGGTTTTCCTTAGAAATGTCTGTATTTACTCCTGGCATCCTGGGCTCTTCGGAGAGCTTATTTTCTCCCAATTAATACAGATGGTGGTCTCATTATGGCCGATTCTTCATCTGTGAATTATTTAGTGTAAGGAGAAGTGCTCGCACATGCTTAATTTCTAATAGCGATTTAGAAACCTCTGTACCAGCCACGAGGAGGGAAATGGGAGAAGCTGAAAGGCTTTTTACAAATCTGTGATTTTCCTGGTGAATGAAGGTAACCAGGGATGAGATTTCGCATTTACGGAGTGCTTACTCTGTGACTTTAAATGACTTACTTCGCCTCATTAATCTTATAACATCCTTGTGAGGGAGGTACTATTATGATGCTTCTCCCAAATTAGAGGAAACAGATCAAGAGAGTGAAAATATTCTAAAGAAAGGGAAGGATTGAGGGTAGATTTAATACCCGAGGCTGCTCCCACCAGGGTCCTAGACTAACCTTGTCCCCCACATAAACACGGGAAGGATAGAAGGGGGCAAAGACCTCCTTGGAGAACTTTCGTTGTTATGGCTTGTTTCCTTTATATAAAAGTCAACAAGAGCAAACCACAAAGCAACAGAGATGAACTCAAAACTCATTTTGGACAGTGCAATCTAACGAACCATGTGACCTGTGGCCTCCATGGTACAGATGTCCACACCTGTGGTCAGATCTACCCCTGTTGTGGGAGGAAGGTGGGTGGGGAGTAGTAGTGGCACACCCCGGAGGTGGGTGCTGGTGCCTTTGTGGGATGCACGTGATGAGTTAGTTGGGCACGAAGGGAGAGGGGAAGGAGGGTGTCACAGGGCTCGCTGTTGTTGTAAATGATTTCTATGCCATTTTAAAGCATTAACCCTAGAAAATATTAGATGAATTGGGTTTCAACTTAAGCCAATAGGATTTGAAATGTAAGTTTTTGTAGTTGATACCCATCTAAACTAAATAGATCTGAACTCTGGTTTCTGTAGGGTTCCAGGCAAGGGGCTATTTTGTAGAAGGAAAAGCCAAAGATAGACCTTTCCTACGAAGCTAAAGGGAGAGCGACTGCCTTTCCTAATTCATCCAATTCAGTAAGTTGTTTGGGCTGCCAGGAAAGCTGATGCTGGCCACTCCCTCTTCTGGCATCACATAACTACAATTAGTCAGTTCTAGGACATTTAGAAATTTACCAGGAGATGGAGTCTTTTTTTCATTAAACCCATGTACTTGCCAGAGCAAACAGAGGTCATAATACAATGATGAGCCAAACACTATGAATTGAATTACACTAATTTTAGTTGTAATAAAACCACAAGCTGTCCTTTGGATTGGGGTAGAAGAACCTTATGATTAACTTGTTAGGTGTGAAGTAAGAGGCCTCTGACCATGGTCTTTATCAAGTATCCGGACGTGATATGTTGCCCTCAGATTTTTAATCACTCTCATATGAGGCTGTGGATTACCTCCTAAGTAGTTACTTTAGTTACGAAAGAGTCTAAGTGATGTTGTTAAATTAGCTTTAAACCCTTGTTTAGCTGAATGACTTACCCAGAACACTTTTTAAGCTCCCAGATTTGACCATGGATGGACTTCTAACCACTCCTTTTCCAGAATAGGTGGCTTAGCACTCCTTTCTCATGGAACCTATCCAGATGTTTTTGTCTCAACAATGCTTGACGGGATACCAACACCCACCTCTTTATCTAGCATATTGAAGGTAAGGCTTGTGTTACCAGCATTTAGTTCATATTTAGAAACTGCCCAGTCCATATTGATGGTTTAAATTTTGAGACAAGTTTAATAATATAGCCCAAAGGATAAATAGGCCTCATTTCCATCTAGTCCTTTGCCTCAGGAGATCTTTCTTATATGCTTATTAGGGTGTAAGAGGAAATGGCTTACTAAAATTCATAAGTGGGGCAGTGGGAATACAGTTGGATATTTAAAACCCTTTATTCCATTGCTTTTCTGGAAGCATACAGAGACCTACAGACTATTTTTTTAATTACTCATCAAATATTTTGTAGGTGTATTTAATAATTATCCAGGTGACTCTGCTAGATACTTATTTAGAATGCAGCAACCAAACAGGGGCTGTGTTCTCTGGAGCTTGCAGCCTCGCAGGGAGGCTGTCCATCAACAAGCACAGGGTGCAGGAAAGTTAGTGACAGAGGGAGCTCTGGGGGTCTGCAGGACAAAAAGAGACCAGTAGTCCAGAGTTAGAACTGGATTCCTCAGAAAGAGGAGGAATTATCCAGACAGGGTGGGAGAGCCTGCCGCTGCTTTGGACCAGCCCAAGCAAAGACTCCAAGGTGTGAGGGGGAAAGAAGGTGAGCCCAGCTGGGATACAGCAGCCAAGAAAGCAAGTCTGGAGAAAGGACCAGAGAGACTCTGCAGCCAGGAGAGCCAGGGTCAGGAGTTGGACGTGACCCTCAGCAGTGGGAAGAGTCCTTGAGGCTTTTTAAGCACAGGAATGACCTGGTCACACTCATGCCAGGAGGAGCCGGGAGGTTTTCCTGAATATATTCTCCAGGAGAATATATTGCCCCATCTCAGGCCCGTCTTATCTCTTGCTTTACATTTTGTTCTTTGACTATAACTGCTATTCATAGAAGAGGTTTGCCGTGTCATCACCAAGGTGGTATAACTCCGTGTGCTGGTCAGCTGCGGTGGTCATAATGAAGTGCCACAGACTGCTGGCTCATACAGCAGACATTTATTTCTCACCGTCCTGCAGGCTGGGAGTCTGAGATCCAGGTGTCAGCAGGGCTGGCATCTCCTTGGCTTGTAGATGGATGTTTTCTGTCTTCACACGGTCTTCCCTCTGTACCTATTTGGGTCCTAATTTCCTCGTCTTTTAAGGACACTAGTCATACTGGATTAGGGCTCAGCCATATGACTTCATTTTAACTTAATTACCTCAGAAAAGACCCTGTCGCTGCATACAGTCACATTCTTAGCTACTAGGGCTTAGGACTTCAACATATGAATTTGGTGGTGGGGGTGGGGAGCGGGGGGGGGAGGCGGCGGAGAGCACAGTTCGGCTCATAACACCCACTTAAGTAAAACGCTTTTCACAAGATTTTACTTCAAAAGAATTTTGAAGCAAAGGAGCCAACAAATTTTCTCTTGAGACTTTGAGAGCTCAACCAGTCAAATTTAATTGAATGCATTTACCAGTAAGTTAAGTGCATCTGTATGCTATGTACAATAGGAAAGCCTATTGTCACTAAATCTATGTAATTGAATCACAAAAGATGGCTTCCTCCTTCTCCCCCAGCACTTCACCCTCCCCATCAAATTCTTTTATCCTTTTCCAGTAAGGAAAAAAGAGAACTCTTTCGGGAATGTTTACATTTTACCTTTAAACAAAAAGGAGTGAAATTAAGCGTTGTAAATTCTGGCCATGTTACATGTCAGTGTGAAATGATTTTCTCTGGCTAGACTTTACTCCACTTGTAACCACGAGTCCCGGAGATGGAATGCATGGTGGGAGAAGAAAAAGAGAGACCCATCAACACTATGACATATTTTTGACGGTAAGGATGGCCTTACTTAAAAAGCCTTCAGTGCTTTTGGTTGAGTTTAAAAGTCCCACTTTGCCTTAGATACTTCTCCTCCTTCCTATTTTACTGTGATTTATAACATACTCTCTTACATAAAAATTACCCTCCTGATGAGAAATTCTTCATTCTGACATCTGTCCAAAACTGTTTCTTCTGCAACTTGCAGTCATACTACTTGTTTTAATATCACCACCTCCTTCTTCTTGCTGTCACATTCTTGCAGAAAAGGCAAGTGAAAGAAAACATTCCTCCTCAGAGCTCAGGAAATGCAGTAGAAAAATCTCTGTCGAGTGATTTGCTATATTTATGGAACCAATAGAAAACAAACACAAGACATGTAATACAATCAGAAAACTCCAGTTTGCTCTAGTTTTTAAAATCTTGGTCTGCTTTCTCAAGAAGGAGAGCGAGTGACAGCCAGAGTTTATAGATTTGTTACCGAGAGGGACAGCCCATGCAATGATCAACTTAAAGACTTCTCATTTAAAAGCAGTAAGATGTCAATGCAATCCCTATCAAACTACCACTGGCATTTTTCACAGAACTAGAACAAAAAATTTTGCAATTTGTATGGAAACACAAAAGACCCCGAATAGCCAAAGCAATCTTGAGAACGAAAGAAGGAATGGGAGGAATCAGGCTCCCTGACTTCAGACTATACTACAAAGCTACAGTTATCAAGACGGTATGGTACTGGCACAAAAACAGAAAGATAGATCAATGGAATAGGATAGAAAGCCCAGAGATAAACCCATGCACATATGGACACCTTATCTTTGATAAAGGTGGCAGGAATGTACAGTGGAGAAAGGACAGCCTCTTCAATAAGTGGTGCTGGGAAAACTGGACAGGTACATGTAAAAGTACGAGATTAGATCACTCCCTAACACCATACACAAAAATAGGCTCAAAATGGACTAAAGACCTAAATGTAGGGCCAGAAACTATCAAACTCTTAGAGGAAAACATAGGCAGAACACTCTATGACATAAATCACAGCAAGATCCTTTCTGACCCACCTCCTAGAGTAATGGAAATAAAAACAAAAATAAACAAATGGGACCTAATGAAACTTCAAAGCTTTTGCACAGCAAAGGAAACCATAAATAAGACCAAAAGACAACCCTCAGAATGGGAGAAAATATTTGCAAATGAAGCAACCGACAAAGGATTAATCTCCAAAATTTACAAGCAGCTCATGCAGCTCAATAACAAGAAAACAAACAACCTAATCCAAAAATGGGCAGAAGACCTAAATAGACATTTCTCCAAAGAAGATATACAGAGTGCCAACAAACACATGAAAGAATGCTCAACATCATTAATCATTAGAGAAATGCAAATCAAAACTACAATGAGATATCATCTCATACCAGTCAGAATGGCCATCATCAAAAAATCTAGAAACAATAAATGCTGGAGAGGGTGTGGAGAAAAGGGAACACTCTTGCACTGCTGGTGGGAATGTGAATTGGTTCAGCCACTATGGAGAACAGTATGGAGGTTCCTTAAAAAACTACAAATAGAACTACCATATGACCCAGCAATCCCACTACTGGGCATATACCCTGAGAAAACCAAAATTCAAAAAGAGTCATGTACCAAAATGTTCATTGCAGCTCTATTTACAATAGCCCGGAGATGGAAACAACCTAAGTGCCCATCATCGGATGAATAGATAAAGAAGATATGGCACATATATACAATGGAATATTACTCAGCCATAAAAAGAAACGAAATTGAGCTATTTGTAATGAGGTGGATAGACCTAGAGTCTGTCATACAGAGTGAAGTAAGTCAGAAAGAAAAAGACAAATACCATATGCTAACACATATATATGGAATTTAAGAAAAAAAAATGTCATGAAGAACCTAGAGGTAAAGCAGGAATAAAGACGCAGACCTCCTAGAGAATGGACTTGAGGTTATGGGGAGGGGGAAGGGTGAGCTGTGACAGGGCGAGAGAGAGTCATGGGCATATACACACTAACAAACGTAGTAAGGTAGATAGCTAGTGGGAAGCAGCCGCGTGGCACAGGGATATTGGCTCGGTGCTTTGTGACAGCCTGGAGGGGTGGGATAGGGAGGGTGGGAGGGAGGGAGACGCAAGAGGGAAGACATATGGGAACATATGTTTATGTATGACTGATTCACTTTGTTATAAAGCAGAAACTAACACAGCATTGTAAAGCAATTATACCCCAATAAAGATGTTAAAATAAATAAATAAATAAATAAAAGCAGTAAGATGAGAAAGGCTAGACCAAATGACCCAGTTAGCATAGTATATACTTTCAGGATTTCATAACTCTACCACTATGGTGGAAAATTGGGAAAAACTGAATTTTCTGTCACAGAGTAGAGTGGTGTCGTAGAAAAGAAAAATTACTGATGAGGAAAGATATTGAGGTAAACTATTATGTACAAAGTAGAAGGCCTCTGATCTTGGAATATTAATTAAGTATCCAGGGCTCATATATTAACCTAAGGTGTTTAATAGCTCTGATATGAGACCATGGATTATTTACAGTTTAGTTACTATAAATTATAAATGATTGGATCATAGAGTCACCCTACATTTAATGTAACCCCAGTGGGAATTTTGAGAGAGAATTTAACAAGTTTATCCCAAACATTTTCTGAAAGAGCAAAACGTAATGCCAATATAGTTTTGAAAAATAAGGAAAAATAGAGATTGCTTTTCCTTACCAGAAGCAAAACATACTATTAGAGACTTCTACTTCTAGGGAAATGGTGTAGATGTACATTTCCTTATTCCTCACTGTAAGTACAACTAAAAACCCTAGAAATCATATGTAAAACCAACATAAGAATACTCTACTTGGTAGAGGGAAGAAAGCAGACTGTTTAGGGATCTTTGGACCCAAGGAATGACACCATAGTGAGTTCCCTGAATTTTCTTTTCCCTTCATGTATGCTTAGACTGAATATTGAAGAAGGCCAGCAACCTGTAAACACCAATGTATACAGGACAAAAAAGGTTCTCCCAAAAGACTGCTCCCTCTAGTCAAAGAACCAGGAAAGGGGCAGCCTAGCAAGACAGAAAACTTTTAGACAATGACTGCTCTGTTCCATCCAAAGACCACAGAAAAAGCTGTGACCCCACCTCCACACTCACAGCTGGCTGAGTGGAGAGCCTAGACTTGCACCCTTGACAGGCCAATAAGGTGTTCCAACTTCCCACTGGAGTGGTGTCAGACAAGGCAGAGTGAGGAATTGGGACTTTCATTCATATTGGGTGGTAACAAGCCCTTCTCCTGTATTCTATGGTGTCTGTGGGGATCACATGGCAGGTTGGACTTGCATCCCTACTCAAGGTGTACCTCCTCTTCTTGCAGGGGTGATGTTGGTGGAGATCTAGTGAAGTTTCAGGACTTTCACCATACACTAGCAGTCCAAAGGCCATCCTCTCAGCAGTGTCAGTGGAGACCTCCCCCCAGCAACAATGGTATCAGTAGAGGCCTAGTTGGGAGCCTGAAATTCTGCACCTGTTTAACAGTCCAGCAGTACCTAGGAATCCCTCCCCTCCCAAAGTCAATAGAGACAAATTGGAAACCTAGACTTCTACCCCATCTGGCAATAACAAGGTGATGCTTCACCTCCACTTCACCCATCAGAGTCGTATAAGAAGAGGCCTGCTAAAACACAGGTTTAAATGAGATGTCTCATAATGTAGTACCCACAAGGTCCAGGTCTCAATCAAAACCACTTGACACTGCACTGTGTCTGACCTTATTGTGGGTAACAAATACTATTTCTGAGTTTACAACAAGAACATCTGTGGGCTCAGTGACTCACCTGGTGTCTCCAAGAACACAGCCCAGATCCTCAAGATAGGTATCACCTTCATAGCGCCTGAGTACAAGGAGCATGACTTCTGAATGCCTTTCAAGTTCCTGATGCCTCTACTTGACTGGGTGATCATGGCTGGTTATGTTGCTGCCCTCAACATTGCCATCAGAGGCCACCCAAAGCTGAAGGTCATCTGGATGAAGAACAAGATGCGAATTGGCGAAGATTCCAAGTTCCTGATGACCAACTACCAGGGGGTCGTGATGCTGAACATCCACCACTCATCCCCCTTTGACTTGGAGACTAACCCCTGTTGGGCCATCAGTGAGCTTGGGGAGGTCCTAGCCAAGTGCAGGCTGGACGTCTGAGTGCTGCAGTGAAGTTCTGTCTTCCACCTGCCAAGATATTTGGCTGCTAAGTCCTAACCTGGACTTCCCCAAACACGTTTCCCTTTCTGGAGTTATCAATGAGAAGATAATAGTCTTGTCCTGAAACAAACAAATGAACAAAATAAAACAAAAAAGCCCACTTGACATATAAAAACCAGGAAGGTCTGGTTTGAATGAAAAAAAAAAATCTACAGACACCAATGCCAAGATGGAACAAATATAGAATTATCTGACAAGGATTTTAAAGTGGACATCATAAAAATTCTCCAACAAGCAATTATAAACAGTCTTGAAATTAATGAAAAAAATAGAAAGTCTCATGTTGTACAAATGAAGTTAATACAACATTATGTCAATTATACCTCCAAGAAAGAGAAAGTCTTAGCAAAGGAATAGATGATATAAAGAACCAAATGGAAATTTCAGAACTAAAATATATAAGGACTAAAATTTAAAAACTCAATTGATGGGCTTAACAACAGAATAGAGAGGAAAGAGGAAAGAAACTTGGAGATGCAATGATAGAAATTATCCAGTTTCAACAACAGAGAGAAAATAGACTGAAGTAACAATTAGCAGAGGCTTATTGACATGTGGGACTATAGCAAAAGATATAACATTCATGCCATTTGAATCCCAAAAGAAGAGGAGAAAGATAGTGGGGCTGAAAAAGTTTTCAAAGAAATAATGGCTAAAAAATACTTATATTTGGCCCAAAAAACCCCATTAGGCTACAGATTAATGAAGTTAAGTATACCCCAAATATATAAACTCAAAGAAACCCCCTTAAGGACACATCACAGTCAAACTTCCAAAACTTAAAAACAAGGAAAAAGTCTTAAAAGTAGTCAGGGAAAAATGACACATTACCTATAAGGGAAAAATGATTTAAATGCCAGTGGATTTCTCATCAGAAAGCAGAAAGGCCAGAAAGAAATGGCATAACATTTTTAATGTGCTGAAAAAACCTTTTAAACCCAAGAATTCCATATGCAGCAAAAATATCCTTTAAGAATGAAGGTGAAATAAGGATAATCTTAGATGAATGAAAACTGAGAGAATTTGTTGTCACCCGAAAATAATGGTTTAAGGAAGTTCTCTAAAAAGAAAAGAAATAATAAAAACAATCTTGGAAAATCAAGAAAGAGAGGAAAACATGGTAAGAACAAATGTATGTATAATACAATAGACTTTCCTTCTTGAATTTTCTAAATTATGTTTGATGAAGCAAAAGGTATGTGGTTCTCAATGTATACAGAGGAAATATTTAAAACAATTATATTCTAAATTGTGGAGTGTAAAGGGATATAAAGGGAAGTAATTTTTCTTCACTTTGCTTGAATTGGTAAGATGTCAACAATGATAGACTTTGATAAGTCATGAATATGTAATATAATACCAAGAGCAACCACTGAAAAAACAACAAAAGAGACACAAATTGCTATAAATGAATAAATAAAAATAAAAATTGAATTCTAAAAATGGCCAAGTAACCCAAGAAAGGTTGGGAAAACAGAGAATGCAAAAAGGAAAGAAAAATCCAGAAAAATAAAATGACAGACTTAAGTCTTAACATTGTAATAATTAAATTAAATTAAATTAAATGTAAATGTTCTAAATAAACCAATTAAAAGATATAGATTGACAAAGTGGATTAAAAAAACTTGACCCAACTATACACTGTCCATAGTAACGATATACAAAGGTTGAAAGTAAAAGGATGGAAAAAATATACAATAAAATATTAATCTAAAGAAAGCAGAAGTGGCTATATTAACATCAGATAAAGTGGACTTTAGAACAAAGAAAATTACTGAAGCTAGAAAGAAATTTTACATATGATAAGAGAGTCAATCCACATAGAAATGTAGCAATTTCAAATGTGAATAACCCAAACAAAAGGACTGCAAAATATACAAAGCAAAACCAGATAAAATTGGAGGGAGAAACACAAGTCCACATTTAAAGTTGGGGACTTCAAAACTTCTCTCTCAAGAGTTGAAAAAAACTAGATATAAAAACAGCAACGATATGGAACTCAATAGCATCATCAACAAATAGGATCTAATCAACATTTATAGAACACTCCACTGAACAACAGCAGAATATACACACATACTTTACAAGATCTCACAGAACATATACCAAGATAGATCCCATCCTGGGCCATAAAGTAAACAAATTTAAAAGAATTGAAATCATGCAGAGTATGTTCTCTGACCATTGTAGGATTAAAGTAGAAATAAACAACAGAAAGATAACTGGAAATTATCTTTTGGAAGTACTTTTCTCCAAGTGTGTGGAGAGACATTTGGAACATAAACAATACACTTATAAATTATCCATGGGTCAAAGAGGGAGTCTCAGAGAAATTTAAAAATACACTGAAGGAAGTTGAAATCACATCTTATCAACATTTGTTGGACACAAGTAAAACAGTGCTGAGAGGGAAACTTATAACACTACATGTTTATATAAGAAAGAAATGAGTAAAATTTTCAAATGAATAAGGTAAGCTGCCACCTTAAATAACAAAAAAAAAAAAAAAAAAAAGAGAGAGAGGGAGAGAAAATTAACCCAAAGCAAGCAGAAGGAAGGAAATAATAAAGATAAGAGCAGAAAGCAATATAATTATAAACAGAAAAACAATAGAGAAAATCAATGAAACAAAAGACTGGTTCCTTGAAAAGATCAATAAAATTGACAAGCCTCTAGCAAAACTGACAAAGACACAAATTATTGCCATCAGGAATGAAATAGTGCTTCATGACAGACGCTACAGACATCAGGATAATAAGGAAATGCTATGAACAACTGCACATGCATAAATTTGACAACTTAGATGAAAAGGACCAATTCCTCTAAAAGTAAACTGCCACAATTCACCTAATATGAAATAGATGATTGAATAGCCACTTAACAATTGACAACTGAATTTGTAATTAAAAAGCTCCTGAAAAAGAATTCTCCAGGCTTAGGTGACTTCCCTGAAAATTTCACCAAGAGTTTAAAGAAGGATATCACCAATTCTACACAATATCTTCCAGAAAATAGAAGAGAAGGAAACACTTCCATCTTATCCAATGAAGCAAGTATTATCCAAATATCAAAACCAGGGATAGTATAAAAACAAAGAAAGAAAAAGAAAGAAAGAAAACTATAGACCAATATCTTCATGAAGATGCAGAAATTCTTTTTCTTTCATGTACTGAATCTTTTATTTTTATTTATTTTTTTATTGAGGTGTAGTTGATGTACAATATTTTGTTTCAGGTGTACCACATAGTTATTCACAATTCTGAAGATTATATTCCATTTATAATTATTATAAAATATTGGCTATATTCCCTGTGTTGTACAATATATCCTTGTAGCTTGTTTATTTTATACATAGTAATTTTTACCTCTTAATCCCCATCCATATCTTGCCCCTCCCCCTTTGCCCTTCCCCACTGATAACCACTAGTTTGGTCTCTATATCTGTAATCTCTTTCTCTTTTACTATATTCCCTAGTTTATTTTATTAAGAAGCAGAAATTTTTAATGAAGTATTAGCAAATAGAATTCACCAATGTGTAAAAAGAATTACACAGCATGTCCAAGGTATGCAAGGCTGGTTCAATAATCAAAAGTCAATCAATGTAATCTACTGTATTTACAGGTTAAAGCAGAAAAATTACATTATCATATCAATTGATGAAGAAAAAAGCATTTGAATAATTTGACACTCATTTGTGAAAAAGACTCTCAGAAATTTAAGAATAGAGGATAAATTCCTCAACTTGACAAAGAACATATACAAAAATTCTAAAAATTATACCTATCAGTATAATTAGCTAAAAATCATACCTAACAGTGAAAGGCTAAATGTTTTCCTTCTATGATCAAGAACAAGGCAAGGATGTTTACTCTCACTGCTTCTATTCAACATTGTATTGGAAGTTCTAGGCAAAGTAATAAGGCAAGAAAAAGAAATAATAGTCATATAGATCAGAAAGAAAGACATAAAACTACTTCTATTTGCAGATAATATGATAGTCTGTGTTCTTAGAAAGTCCCAGGGAAAATACAAACAGAGAAACAAACAAATAAATAAAAGTCCCCAGAGCCCTAGAACTAAAAAATGAGTTCAGCAAATTGAAGGGTAGAAGATCAACATACAAAAATCAGATTTATTTCTATATACTAGCAATGAACATGTGGAAACTATACAATTTACGCTCACTCAAAGAATAATAAAACACTTAGGTGTAAATCTAAGAAAACATGTATGGGACATATATATAGAAAAGTACAAAGGGCTTATGGAATATATAAACAAATGGAAGACTCAACATAGAAAGGAGGTTAATTCTTCTCAGATTGATACATGGATTTAACACAAAATTCCAGAAAGATGTTTTTATGGATATAGACAATATTATTCTAAAGTCTATATGTAAAGGCAAAGGAAATGGAATAGCTAAAACAATTCTGACAAAGAAGAATAAAGAATAAAAGAAAAGAGAAGAATAAAGTGGGAGCAATCACTTTACCCAATTTCTTGATTACTACAGCTTATTATGAAGCTGTAGTAATTAAGACTATGTGGTATAGGAAGAAGGATGAACACATAAATCAGTGGAACAAAATAGTGGACCCTTAAATCTTCCCAAAATTATGGCCAACTGATTTTTGACAGAGTTGCAAAAGCAATTTGATAGAAGAAGGATAGTCTTTTCAACAGATAGTGTGGAGCAATTGTATATCCACAGGCAAAAATTAAAAAAGAGCCTCGATCTAAACCTCGTATCTCATGTAAAAATTCACTCAAAATGGATCAAAGATTTTAAAATAAAACATAACGCTTTCAGAAAAAAAATATGAAAAAAATCTTTGGGACCTAGAATTTGGTGAAGAGTTTGTCATGACATCAAAAGCATGTTCTATAAAAGAAAAAAAAAAGATAAATTAGACTTCATCAAAAATTAAACCTTTTTTTTGCAAAAGACCCTGCTAAAAGTGTGGAAATACAATGGGATGAAATATTTGCCAACCAAATATCTGACCAAGGACTCATCTAGAATAATAAAGAGTCATCAGACATCAACCTTTAAACAATAATCGGATTAGAAAATGGGCAAAAGACATGAAGAGGATATGTGGATAGCAAATAAGCCCTTGAAAAGATATTCAGCACTTGAAAAGATTCAGCACTTGAAAAACATTTTCCTTAAGGGAATACAAATTAAGACCACAATGAGATTACCTATACATCCATTAGACAGGCTAAAACAAACAAACAAAATATTAGTGATACCTTTAAATTCTGGCAAGGAAGCAGAGAAACTGGATTTTTCATGCATTGCTGGTGGGAATGTGAAATGGTACAGCCACTCTAGAAAATAGTTTTGGAGTTTCTTAGAAAATTAAACATACACTTGCCAAACAATCCAGCAGTTGCACTCTTGAACATTTATCTCAGATCAATGAATACTTAAGTCTACAGAAAAACCTGTAAATAATTGTTCATAGCAGCTTTATTTGTAATAGCCAAAAGGTGGAAACAACCACAATGTCCCTTAATGGATGAATTGTTAAGCAAACTGTGATCCATTATACATGGAATGGACTATTGATACACATGGCAGCATAGATGGCTCTCAAGGGCATTATGCTGAGCAAAGAACTACTATCAGAAGGTCACATACTGTATGATTCCATTTATACAGCATTCTTGAAAAAACAAAGTTATAGAGATCCAAAATAGATTAGTGGTTGCCAAGGGTTAGAGATGATGGGGAGGGAATGGGGGATGGGTGTGACTACAAAGGGTTGCACAAGGAAGATTTTTGTGATGATGGAATACTTTTGTATCTTAATGGCGCTTGTAGTTATACAGATTTGCACATAGGATAAAATGACATGGAACTATATACACATACACTGTACCATGTCAACTTCCTTCTTCTGATACTGTGCTATAATTATGTAAGACGTAACCACTGGGAAAAATGGGAAGGGTACATGGGGCTTCTCTCTACTATATATGCAACTTCTTGTGATCTATAATTATGTATTTTAAAAGCTCCAAAAATAACAAAATATAAAGTTACACTAATTAAAACAGTATGGTAGAAACCAAAGGATCAAAAGACCAGAACAGAGTCCAAAAACTCAAACAAGTAAATATGGAAATTTGGTACAGTTTAATGGTGGCATTTCAAATCAGTGTGGAAAATATAGATTATTTAATTAAGAAAATTGGCAATCTAAAACAAAACAAATTAGATCTATATGCCAAGTTATAAAGAAATTCCAGAAAGGTTCAAGAACTAAAATTGTATTTATCAATAGTAGGAAACATGCATAATCTTTGTAATATTCAAGTGGAAATAGTTTTTCTAAGCATGATGTGGAATTTAGAACCTAATGAAGGATAACAGCCTTGATGCTTAGAAATAATACATTTTTATTCAGTAAGCTGTACCATAAATAAAACAAGACTTATGACAAATTTGGAGAATGTATTTAGAACACAACAATGAATAATACGTAAAATGCTCCTGTTAATGAGAAAGAGAATATGTAATGTAAAAATAGACCAAGGAAATAAACAGAGAAGAAAAAAATCAAAATGCCAAACAATATCTGGAGAGAAGTTCAGCCTTACTAATAATCAATGAAATACAAATGGATATATTAATGAAATGTCATAAAATATTGATCATATCAGCAATAATTTGAAACAACTCATTACACTTTGCGTTCTGAAGATTGAGGAAATGGGCACTCAATAGAAAGTTCCTGGATAGTGTCACTATTTGGGCTACACTTTGGCAATAGTTATAAAAATTTAAATATGATGACTTGTAGATTCAGCAGTTCAAATGGTAGCTATTTATGTTATAGAATTACTTGGGCAGTAGTAACAACATGTTTGAAGAGGAAGTATTGGCAGCATTGTTTGGAATTGTCCAAAGTTAGAACCACTTTAATGTCTTACTTAATAGTCAATTGGTTTAATAAAAAGTAGTATATCCATATGTTGGAATATTGAGCAAATTTTAAAAATAGTGACTCAGAACTATATGTATTAAAAATACTTAAAATGTAGAAAGGAAGCAGTAAGTGAAACGAATTTTAGAGAATGAGAAGTAATTTAAGCTTCTACCACATATACTGGCAATTATGTGTATATTTATACATTCATAGAATAGTTATAAAAGGATACAGAAAAATTGATAAAAACTTTCTAGAGAAAACTGTGGGATGGGGAATTTAGGAAGATTCATTCTTTTCTTTAATGTACTTTTAATTTGTATTAAAGTGCTATAGATATGTTGCTTAAAATGTCAAGCAGGACTGCAGGGTTTATAATGAAACCAGTCCTAGGTGTGGATTAAAGGTCTCCAGCTAAAAATAATTTGAAAAGGAAGAATCATCATGAAGAGAGAAAATAGGTGACACTGAAAATGAAAGAGAAGAAAACATAAATTAGGCCAATTGATGAATCCACACATAAGTGTAGTTATACATTTCTCTTCCTACTTTGTGATTCTTATGAGCACAACTCTGTAGAAACTTTGCTGATGTTTCCAAAGTAATGGACCATATGTATTGATTTAAGAGAAAACAAGACCAAGAAAAGACAGTGGGTAATATCGTCTCCCTGGTGTAAGAAGGACCTTAGTGGGTTTGACAAAGGACATCAGCAAGAGATTGTGCATTCTTTCAGCTCTTCTAGTAAATGGTAGTAACTCATCATCCCTTCCTTGGATGGAGACAGGTCAGTGTATGATTGTGATGTCACCAAACTTCTCCCAGGACAGCAAGGGTTGGCTAGACCCTCCACCTGGTTTCTGTGGTTTCACAAACCTGCCATACAAAATGGTGACACATGGAATGTTTGGTGCCCAAAACAACATGGTGGGATAGACCCTATTCCCTAGGCTTATATTGGATAGACTCTATTCCCTACATCCCAGGATTCCTGCTTAGTTCAGATTATTAATCTTCTTTTCACATGGTTCTGGGGACTTCCAAGCATGCAGTTTTCTCCTAGTATTTTATGACTTTCTTTTACGTTAACAAGCAACAGTGTTTTCTTTGTGGAATTAGACTCCACAAAAATATCTTTGCAAGCAGATTTGTGTCTTGATAACAATCTGTTGATTAACTTGGCTGCAGAATGCTGATGGAGTGTGTGAATCTCTGGGAAGGCCTCCAGCAGATACATATCAGTGTAATTAAATTCTTCCAGAATTTTACAACTGTCAGGGGGTGATGTTTTACCATTCTGATACCCATTCTGGCTTCAGCTTGAAAGGCTGTGTGTGTGTGTGTGTGTGTGTGTGTGTGTGTGTGTGTGTGTGTCTTTTGCAGCTGTTCAAGTGCTATGTTCACACTCAGCCCTCTACACCCAGTTTTTTTGGTGGGTCCCCCGCCAAGATACAGAAACCTCATTTCTGAGGGATACCGGGCTTACTCTGCTCATCCTCCTTTCCTTAAAGATCCTTCTGTGCTTTGTCCAAAGGTGACAACAATAGGCATAATAAGTAGAGTATAAGAAGTGGAGGGGAAGGGCATAGGTTTTGGAATTAAACAGAGACATATTTCAATCCTGGCACAGCTATTTAGAAGTTCTGTGGCAGAATCTCTGTTTCCTCCTGTGTCAAATGGAGCAACAATATTTTAATGGGAGACTGTTTTAGTCAGGGTTCTCTAAAGAAACAGAACCAATAGGATGTGTATGTGTAGATATATAGAAAGAGATTTATTACAAGGAATTGGCTCACTTGATTTTGGAAGCTGCTAAGTCCCATGAGCTGCAGGATGAGTGAACAAACTGGAGACACAGGAAGCTGATAGCTTCGCTCTAGTCTTAAGGCTGCCAGGCTCAAGACCCACGAAGGTCCGATGTTTCAGTCAGAGCAGGAAAAAGTCAATGTCTCAGTTCAAAGGCAGTCAAGCAGGAGGAAATACCTTTTACTTAGGGGTGGGTCAGTCTTTTTGTTCTCTTTGGTCCTTCAACTGATTAGATGAGGCCTATCTACGTTGGGGAAGGCCATCTACTTTACTCAGTTTACCAATTTAAATGATATACTTATCCAAAAAGGTGCACCCTCATAGATGCACCTGGAATAATGTTTGACCAAATATCTGAGCACCCTGTGGTCCAGTCAAGTTAATTATTAAAATGAACCATCACAGAGACTTTTGAGAGCTAGAAGTTAATATTTGGGAAGTGCTTTAGTAGAGGAACATAGACATATGGGGCTTAGAAAATTCTTAATAAATGGTTGCTAAAATAAAAAGAAATGTTTTACATTATTGGATCATTTGATTTCCTTAACAACCTAAGAAGCTGAGTGGTGCAGAGTTATTTGCCTGCTCTTAGAGAAGAGGAAATCAAGGCATCAGTCGGGTGTACTACTTGGCCAGGATTTTATAGAACATACCAATGCTGGTGCCTTTGGGTTAGGGTGGGGCAGGTGCAGAGCACTGCATATAAAGATTAGGAGTGTGAGTGAGTGCAAGGGTAGGAGAGTGGCATGTGCACTAAGCCAGTGGCATGTGTGGAGTGCTCCAGACTCTGGGACCTATAAAAACCTTTGAGGGATGAGGAAGCAGAGTCAGTGAGATAGCTGAAGTACTCTTTAATGCCCCTCATCAATCTCTTTGTGAGTGAGTCTGAGAGTTGATTACTGTACGTGGTAAATCCTCTTCATAAAAGAAGTGGGAGCACTGACGTGACTCAGTGTCCATGAGTGACAAGCAGTTGGGAAGTGGAGAAGACACAAGACTATTTAGATTCCATACCTTAGAATTTCTGATAATTCTACCTGTGTGAGACAGCAGTCTAACTTTGCACGTCTCATGAACCACAGACTCTGGGGATTGAAAGAGATCTTAACGTTAATCCAGGGCAACTACAAATAATTCCATAGCCACATAGATACCTGACATTACTGTGTTTTGAGGTTTGTTAGACATTTTCAGGTATATTATTCAGGATGATGCGAACACACATCACAGCAGGAGGTTGTAAGTGACTTGCTCAAGGCCTTACCACTATTTAGAGAAGAGCTAAGACACAGGCTCCAAAGACTTTCCAGTCTCTCCAAACCTGAGGATGGGGAACACCTACATTTCAAACAGTATAACACATTATAACAGATATCTCCTTGTGTTGAAATTGTTTTCACCCATTTCTCATCTATTTACTGTAAGTTTTTTATTTGAAATATGTGTTTGTGTCTCTTCTGTTGGCAACTCATAAAACAGGACTAAATCTCTCTTCTAGAGGTCAGTTCTTCACAAATTTAAAGCCAGCTCCCATATGCCCCGAATGCCCTCCTTTCTACTTCCCTTTTCCAGGCTACAACTCCCAGTTCAATGTGCCCCCAACTCCCAACAAGGGAGCTAACCCCTCACTTCCTAGTTGCTTTGCTTGAGACACCACTCAGTAATTCCTTTACAAACTGAATCCTTCCAACAGCCATGGTGCTCTGGGAAGGACTTAACCTTCAGAGTAGAACATGTGTTGTCCTTGGAACCCCTCACCCCAGGCCCTAGCAGACTGAAAAATGCAAATGATTAGCAATACCAGCTCATGTAGGCAGAGGCACTCACTCTGTCTCCACTTCCACTCACTCCTTGGGTTTTGCTCAACCTCCAATGCTTTCACTAATTTTGGCTCTTGGTTTGGAGGCCACTGAACCCTACACTTCTTCTCTTAATATTTGGTCTTCCCTCTTCCCTCCACTTGGTAGGTGGGTTTGAACATCACCATCATCTCCTTGGTGCAGACAGGGCTATCCCAGGGAGTGAGAACGGGAGAATGCACCCATGTAGGAACTATGACCATCTTTATTCCAGGTGTGCTAACTTTTTACACTCTATGACCACATTAGCTTTATTGAAGAGCTATTGATATTGAGTTTACTGTCAACTAAGCCCATCTCGCAGTCTTCCTTCACATATTCAGTTTTGTATTGTGCTATTAATTTCTTGGATCCAAGTATAGGACTGCACATTTACTCCTATTACATTTTCCTTTTTAACATATACCCTTCATCCTACAGTTTAAGGTATTCTTGGACTCCAATCCTGTCATCATTAATGTTCACCTTTTTCGAAGCTTCCAGTCATTCATTAAGCTGAATTTAAATTTAAAAGGTGCCCTATCATCCTTTCTTTCTTCTTCTCTTTAAGTTTTGAAATCATTTCTTATTCCCTCTCCCCTTGTTCACATAATCATGAAGGTATCTATGGCAACATTTTACTTCTCTTACATGCATGCACACACACATATACACACTTTTTCTTTATTAGGGGGTTTAAGAGTAGATGTTGAGATCCACGAGCAACTAGCCCTGGTCAAGTTTTACCAGGAAATTCAGCTATTAATAGGATTATGGAGCCCCACTGGAGACCCACCAAGGCTCACAAACCTCCAAGGCCCAGTCCCTTGGGTAATCTCACAAGCGTAGGAAAGCGCTGGGTACTCCACCATGTGAAAATGAAACTCAAAATCAAGGGAGGCTGTTCCAAGTCAACCAGTCAAGAATATGACAAAAAAAGATGTAGAAGTGAAAATTTTCCAATGAATGGCAAAGATTCTAGATGTGGGATTTAGCAATGCATTTATATTTGGGTTGCTGAGAAATCCAATCAAGGAGGCAGTATATGACAAATTTTGCTTGAATTTGTGATGTGGGACAGAGACAGCAGCCCCTGCCACAAAGGATCCCAGGAGAAGAATGTGGCTTACCCAAGGCCTAGGACAGAATGCCTGCTAGTTTCTAATATAAGAATGACCCAGTTTGAGGATTTCAACATTCATTTTAAAATAGATTTAAATTTAATGTTAATGTTGGAGCACTTCACAGATGTATTTTATCCCTGTATAATTATCTTCACCAAATGCCTCCTGGAAGTCCCTATTGCACATGGAGTGAATTAGCACTGTTTCCCCATCATTCAGTCCACAAATATGAAATATTTCTAGTAGTTAATATACAATCATATTTTATAACATATAGTATATAATAAAATGTGATATATGACATGTAATATATCAAGGACTGCAAACTATGACCCATGGGCTGGCCACCTGTTTTTGTAAAGTTTTATTTGAACATAGCCACATCCATTTATTTACATATTGTTTATGGCTGCTTTTGCTACAATAACAGAGATAAGTAGTGACAACGTAGGTTGTACATCCCACAAGCCCCAAATATTTACTTTCTATCCCTTTAAGATAAAGTTTCCCCAATCCAATAATATATAATATAATATATAGTAGATAGCACAATGTACTAATAGAGAATATACCACATGTACTATATATTAATATAACATTCAATATATGCCAATATATATGATCATAAGTCATATTTAATCATTGTATTTGTCTAAAGTTTGAGAATAAGGTATTTGGTGGTTTGTACAATTAAACCATTAAAACCTTTTTCTAATTTCGAGTGTTTGTCATGTTAGAAAATCTGAAAATTGTCCCGTGGGACTGGCTAGAATACACAGAAACTGTTCTACAGAAATAATGATTGATACAGCAATTACCAAACACAATTCTAGTTGAGGTTTCTTCCTGTTTTCCAAATAAATCATTAACAGATGGAGTTACTTCTAAGGCTGGGCCTCATCAAAGACAATGGTTCAAATTGGGGTTGAGTGATTGATTTTCAGACCCTTTCAGAGAACGTACACATTGGCATGAACTCAAGAAATTTGAGTTTTGTGGCCCAGACAGGGAAACAGCTTTGGGGTCTAGAGCATTCGAAAGCTAATTTTGAGGGCTATGGTATAAAAGTCCAAATGTGTTGAACAGATGTATGGAGCTTTTGCACTGTGTGCATTTCTCGAACCCATGTAGTTGCCTATGTTTTGCTCGTTGGCCCTCTTTACTGCAGAGTACCAGGGTAGAGTCGATATTATGCAGGCTTTATCCCACAAGATGGCATATGAAGTCGGGTCATTACGCATGTAGCACCCTCGTTGTGTGCAGAGGCTTTATTTTCTGCCCTCAGACTGCAGTGGACAGGTGTGCCTTGGCATTTCTAAGTCTCACAAGGGCGTTTCACTCTAACCTAAGCAGTTGAGGCAGGGCCTTGGTTAACATGTGTGAACAGAGTACATAAACTTGGCAGAATTGTACACCTCTTTCTGTTTGTTGACAAAGAGACATTGCATAGTCTTACTGGAGCCAAACAATGCTCATCTGATGCATATGAATATTCATTGAACACCCAGGAATTAAATTATAAAGGCATCTGTTACACTATGAGGGACTTAACTGCTACACTGGGCACTTCTTTTTTTTTTTTTTTTTTTTCCGGTACGCGGGTCTCTCACTGTTGTGGCCTCTCCCTTTGCGGAGCACAGGCTCCGAATGCGCAGGCTCAGCGACCACGGCTCACAGGCCCAGCCGCTCCACGGCATGTGGGATCTTCCCGGACCGGGACACGAACTCATGTCCCCTGCATTGGCAGGCTGACTCTCAACCACTGCGCCACCAGGGAAGCCCTGGGCACTTCTTATTTATTTGGAACATCCACAGAGAACCTTTCATCCGAATAAGACAATAAACTTCTTAGTGTACCTCTGCTAAACTCAAATGATTAAATTCCACTAGCATGGAGGTAGGCATGGCTGGCAGTCTACACACTCCCTCTGATCAGCAAGGTGGTGACATCTCAGAAGTTGGTGGTGTTTCCCTTCCCTCCCTATTCACTCACTTACCCACCTTCCCTGCTTCTCTCCTCCCCTCTTACAACCCTGCTTCTTTTAGAGAATGAATTCATAGAGGGTTGGTGATGCATTGGTGGCCTGGTGGCCTGGGGATTTGCCTATTAACAGAGGGGCAGAGTTAGAAAGCTTTTATTGGGAAAGATTTCTCTGGGCACCCCAGCTTTTCTTGACAGAACATCTCCTGCAGGAGGAACCATGTCCACTCCACCTCAGTATGCCTTAGTGCTTTCCAAAATGCCTCTTTCAGGATTTTTGCAGCTGGACCACAATACATGTGGTCAACATAAGGAGGGTACTGCGTTAGCCTCATCGCAGGCAATGGTGTCTGTGAATGTTAGGTGTGAAAATCTAGTTACATATATTTTAATACATCCTTATTTCCTACCAGTGGCGAGAGTGCCATGGTTGGTAGCTGCTGCTATTGGATACCCTCTGGGAAATGGGCACCTGCATCCTTATGAGTCTATCTGAGGATGCGGGGTGGGGGGGATGGTGAAGAGAAGTATCACATGGAGCCTGACTGTGGGTGGAGTGGGCACTGTCATTAGTGGAGAGCCAGGACAAAACAGACAGTGGAGGAGGATTCTCTAATTACCTGTGGGCTTTTCTCTCTATTACTAATTAATTTTCCTCCAAATCGGGCATCACCAGGCCCTCGCTCACTGAGAGAAGAGCCAAGTCCCTGCCACGCACTCTCACACCACTGGCAGGGGCATCAGAGAGCTGGCACAAGTCGAGGCAGTAGCCGCGCAGATCGGTTCTGGCACAGCTTGTCTACCTTGTGAGGCTTATAAAGCCACTGACGTTTCGAAAATCTCTTGAGCTTTGTTGTGCTGCTGTTATCCCGTCATCCCTCGGGGGCAGTGTGTCATCTGCTAATTATTTCCAGAAACTCATTATTCTCATTCTGCTGTGATGTAAGGAGGGAGGGGGGCCTCTCCACCTGGAGGTGGCCCAGGACGACAGCTAGTGGAGTCGGGAGTGATCCAACCTGTTGGCTCTGTGGTCTCACTTTGTTTTCATATCCAGTGAGCGCTGTTTGTTTATTGACTTGGTGGATTTGGAAACTACTCTTCTTCCCACAGGTGCTGACAGTCTCAGTGGTGCAGAGGTGAGCATCTCCTGTGTGGAGAACATAGCCCTAGTCTCCTAAAGCTGGAACATGAGTCAGCTTTTGCCAAGATGCTGGGGTTGACAGACTTTGTTAGAACGGTTCCTAAAACCTGGGGCTGATCCAGTTCATCTACACAGTCCTGGTTCGTGCCTGTCATCCTAGAGTAATAACTAACAGTGCTCCTTTCCACTCCCAAGGGTGTCCCGTTTGAACTTCACATCCTATGGTTACCTGCTAATAGGCAGTCTTCTGAGTGGGTTTTGAGCAGGTGAGTGTGTATGTGTTGAGACATGAGGAAAACCAAAGACTCTACACTCATCTACAAGTGTGTAGTAGTTCCAGCATTAAATTCCCTCCTGGGATGGGGAAACTTTCGATCTTGAAAGTTTTGCATTCAAAGGAGTGGGTGAAGGAGCTAGATTAGTGAACTACTCACTTCCAGCTGTCCACACAGTATATTAATTCATTTAGTCCTCAAAGGAATACTGGGATTATTACTGAACCCAGTTTACTACTGAGAAAAGAAGTTAGAGGTTGTCCCGAAGGTACAAAATAAGTGGGAAGACAGGGATTTGAACTTGGGTATGTCTGCTTTAAAGGACAGACCTGTCCATGATGCCAGATTCACTAAGAAGACAGGTAGCCAAGCAAGCCAAGATCAGCTAAACCTCAGAGGGTTATCACGGGAAAGGGGTAAAGCCAGTTCTTCCGGTGTGGAGTATTGTGGAAAGAGACAGAGATGGAGAAGGGAAGGGAAAAACAGGACCAAAATTTCAGAGAGGAGAGTTATTTGAGAGAGATAAGTCAGAAGCTGCCTATTTAGGATGTTCTCAGGCCCACACTGCTGGACCATGGACATTAAAATAACTAAAATAGTGTCTGACTGGGGACCTTAAGAGAAGGGTCACTGAGACGGGGTGAAGTGACCTTATACATAAAAGTGGAGCAGGTTCCCTGGCTCCAGGAATAAATGGCCTGTGGTTGAGGACAGGACCATGCTCCCTGCAGAGCATGAGTGAGGGAGAGAAAAGTACTCCTACACAGAACTGAGTCTCTGTCAGGCAGGAAGAAGGAAAAGCTGATGTTGGAAAGGGGGATACTGATGTTAGGGAGGGGAAATTGATGATGGGAAGATGAAATTGATGATGAAAAAGAGAAATTGATGTTGGGACAGGGAAATTGATGCTGGGAGTTAAATTGATAATGGGAATTGGAAATTGAGATGGAAAGGAGAAATTGATGTTGCCAAGAGGAAATCAAAGATGGAAAGGGGAGGGGCTTCCCTGGTGGTCCCATGGTTAAGAATCTGCCTTCCAATGCAGGAGACGTGGGTTTGATATCTGGTCATGGAACTAGGAACCCACATCCCATGGGGCAACTAAGGCTGTGCGCCGCAACTACTGAGCCTGTGTGCTCTAGAGCAGGTGCGCTACAACTAGAGAGAAGCCTGCATGCTACAACTAAGACCAGACACAGCCAAATAATAAATACTAAAAAAAAAAGATGGAAAGGGGAAATTGATGATGGAAAGGGGAAGTTGATGGGAAGGAGAAATGGTGATTGGGAGGGGAAGTAGATGTTGGGAAGGCCAGTATTTGCCTCATCCTTCAAAAACAGTGCTTGTTTGCAGGCGTTGGTCCATGGCCAGCCCCTCAGTGTTTGCCCCTCCATCCAAGTTAGTCATGCCAGCTTGGAATTTCATAAGGTTTAGGCTTGATCAAGGCCATGATGGAGCAAGGTAGTAAGCAGAGAGCAATGTTTCAATATCACTTAGTATTGAGTAGATATTAAAGTACCACTAACCTTCCTTGATTAACTTTTGCTTCATGGTGTCATGAAATTTATGTTTCCCTACAATTACAAGAAAACAAGGCCTAGTGCAGAAGAGAGAGCTAGCCCTAAGTTTGGTAGGTCATGACACTGCAGTGGCCTGTCATCTTCCTCTTCCATATCTGCACTTACTGCAGCTCAGCAGTGTTTCCTCTACTAGCTTTGTTTCTCAGACTCTGAGAGCATTTTATTTCACATTTTCTTGTAGACTAAAATTTCCCTCTAGTCCCACGTCCCTTGAGTCTGATGGCTTTGCTTCTCACTGAGAAGTGGATGCACCATCAACCCCCTCTCCCTCTTAATACTCATCATTGAGTCCTCAGACTTTGTCTCAAAAACAGATTTTGAATCCATTTACTTCTCTCTATCACATAATTACCACCTTCCCCAAGTCACCATCACCTCTCACCTGCCTAACCACAGAGCTTCCTGATAGATTTACCTACTTTCATTCCAGTCTTTCTCCTATCCATTCTCCTAAAAGAAATCATCTTTTTCAAAATATAAACCAAATCATGTCACTGTCCTGTCAAATATGCTTCCATTTCTCCCTGCTTTTACCATTCCCTCTGTATAACTTTCAGTATATATGGGAAAATTTATAGCACTAAAGACCTCTATTAGAAAAAAAGAAAGTTCACAGATTAACAATCTGAGCTTTCACTTCAAGAAACCATAAAAAGAACAAAATAAACCCAAAGCAAGCAGAAAGAGGTAAATAATAAAGATGAGAGAAGAAATCAATAAAATTGTAAATAGAAAGATAATGGATAAAATCCACTCAAAAGCTAATTTTGTGAAACCATCAGTAAGAGGTCTTTCGTGCTATAAATTTTCCTGTATATACTGCTTTAGTTGCATTGCAAAGATTTTTAATATGGCAATTTTATTTTCATTCAGTTCAATGTATTTTCCAATTTCCTTTGAGACTTTCTCTTTGAATCACAGATTATGTAAAAGCTATATAATTTTAATTTCCAAAGTTCAGAGATTTTCCTATTATCTTTCTGCTATTTAATTCTGGTTTACTTCCATTATGGTCAGAGAACATAAATGTGTTAAATTTTGTTTTATAGGCCAGAATACACTTTATTTAAATAAATATTCTTCATGTGCTTGAAAAGAATATATATTCTGCTAATGTTAAGTGAAGTGTTTTATAACTGTTAATTAGATTCCATTGGTTGATGGTGTTATTCAGTTCGTATATGGCCTTGCTGATTTTCCATCTAGGTATTGTATCTATTATTGAGAGACAGGTGTTGAAGACCACAGTCATAATTGTGTATTTGTCTATATTTTCAGGTCTGTCAGTTTTTACTTTATGCATTTTGAAGCTCTGTTGTTTGGTGCATACATATTTAGGATTGTTCTACCTTGTTGGTAAATCAATCATTCTGTCATTATGTAATGTCCCTCTTTATCCTCAGTAGGTTTCTTTGTTCCAAAGGCTACTTGGTCTGACATTAATATAGATACTCTTGGTTTCTTTTTATTAGTATTTTCTTGGTATATATTTTTCATCCTTTTACCTTTAACATATTATACAATTATATTTGAAGTGATTTTCCTGCAGATAGCATATAGTTAACTCAAATTTTAAAAATCCATTCTGATAATCTCTACCTTCTAATTGAGATGTTTACAATTTACATTTAATGTAATTATTGCTATGCTAGGACTTAGGCTGTCTATCTTATTATTTGTTTTCTGTTTGCTCTGTCTGTTTTTCATTGTGCTGTTTACCATTTTCTGACTTTCTGTGGATGGCCTGAGCATTTTTTTAGTATTTCATTATAATTCAGCAATAGTTTTTGGCTATTTATCTTTATTTAGTGTGTGTGTGTATATACACTCCAGAGATTAAAAATCTATCTTGATATATTAGAGTTTTCTAGTATCAATATTTAACTACTTTCAATGGAATGTAGAAACTTCCATTCCCTTCTGATGATATAATTTTCTTAAATATTGCCTTTCACACATGGGCTACTCAGGGGTATGCCCAGGACTTTACACCCAGATTAAAAGATTGCTTTCCTTAACTCCCCCTCACCCACTGACTCTACCACAACTTTACTGTTGTTCATAACAAGACAGGGTTATTTGACCATAACCCACTTAACAGTCTCTGTGGCCACTCTGCCTGGTGGGAGAGGCTGAGGGCAACCACCTCTGCTTGTGTTCCCTTAGTATAGTGAGAAGATTATCAGCATGGTTCCTCTCCACTGTCTCTGTGGCTGATGTATCAGGTGTGTATGGGAGATGCACCATCTCTTTGCTGATGTTCACTTAGTGTCGGGTAGTAACAGTCACTAGGACCCTGCTTCCACCATTTCTACCTGAGGGGGAGGGATGCTATCATTGCTTGTGTTAGTGCAGGGGCAGGGATGGTTGACAACACTCCACCCTAGAGTCTCCACAAGCTCAGGGCAGGTGGGGAAGTGTTTGACTTCCTTCATGGTGTTTGCCTTGAGTAGAGGAGGTATAGTCTATGCGGTTCCATCCTGCAGGGCTGTCCTATTCCCAGCCTTTGGCTGGAGATAGTAGGTTTTCCTTGGGGCTTATTTATTTCCTTAAAATGTTTTTGGTCTGTGCCCATTCGTGATTCTGGGTTGCAGAATCAACCCAGGTTTGTATAGCACCTGGATCAATATATAGAGAGAAAGTAAAAAACTCCCTAGGAACTCATCATCAGGTTGTCCTTGGAGTCCTGGGGTTTATAGCCAGTCTCTTCTACTTTCAGTCTCCTGACAGTTGTTTTATGCATCTTATCCAGAGTTTTTAATTTTAATTAGCAGGAGGAATAGGGTGGAATGTACTTACTCCATTTTGTCTGGAACAAGAAGCTCCTCCCTTTACTTTTGTTGATAAAATCTTAACACACTTTTGATGACCACCTTAAACCCAAGGATATACTGGTTTTAATTAATGTTCTCGCTCTTGAACTCTTAAAGTCCTTTACTATGTGTCATGCAATGCAACACATAATTATACGCCACATGCTGATTCATTCATGTTTCATGGTCTTATCTCCATGTGGGAGTTATGAGGTCTCTTCTCTAGCCTCAGAGTGCTTGTCACAATTTGAGGCTCAAGATTGGTACAGATATTTGTATTTCTTGGATGAATTAATTAGAACTCTAGAACAAATATGCTTCTTTGGAAGCCAGACTGCATTCTACCTAGTAATAGTTGTAGTATCTTGAATAATTTACTTATCTCTTTGAGCTCTGGTTTCCTCATTTGTAAAATAGTTTCACTAATATCTTTATCCCAGAAGATAATATTGTGAGAATTGAGTCAAAATATGCCTTGTCAACTATGATGAAACACAGTTGCTCAACATATTTTCCTTTTTCTTCTTGCCTTCTTTGTTTTGTGGCAACCCATCCTTAACTTCATAAAAGGAAAGTAATAGAAGCTGACAGGCAAAGAAGGAAACTCCAAAGGCATCCTTTTTCTATCTTTGTTGGGCTGACTCGAGTCCAAAAAATTGACTCTCCTTAGCTTGTGTCCCAGCGTAAGCTCTTTTTCCTTGGCTTATAATTGAACCTCCCTCATTATTGAAGTGCCAACATTCAAACCTTCAGAAGATTGTTCCATGTAGCATCTGGCTCAAACACACAAGCACAGTGTGCCCACCCTCTATGCAAACATTCTGGACTTTTCCACAAGGACCCAGTAAAAGTGGGCCTGGCGGATTTAAAAAAAGCAGTTGGATTATGTAGTGAGGCAGAGAGTGGAAAAAGGCTAAAACAGTGAGTTGTGAGAGCTACTGTCATTGGCTCCTAGAGTCTGGGAGGTCCTATATGTTTCTCCTGGGAACCAGTACTTGGTAAGTGTGGCTGCAGTGCAGTCCAAGCAGCCTGTGTCCCCAAAGGGCCTGGTGTTGCCACATTGGTAGAAATGTGTGGTGAAAGGGAAGCGGGTCAGGTCTAGGCGGGACACTGACTTCAGGTCTCTAATGGGGCAGAAGGGCATGATTAAGGGAAGGAAAACTTGTGAAGGGAGGAAAATTAATAAAACCAGTTGATGAATTTTGTTGAGAATACCAAGAAAGGTATCCATGAAAGATGAAGCTTATCTAGGAAGATTTTGAGGAGACTGTGAGGATTTGCAGGTGTGTAGGATGGGGACTTTTAAGGAGGATGGCCTTAAATTGTTGAAAAGAAAATCAAAGCGGTGCATTACAGAATTCTGGGGCAGGAGTGCGTGCGCTGGCTTGGCAGAGAAGAGACAGTGCCCTCTGTTGATGCAGCAGGATGAAGCTGACTGGGTCTCAACTACATACTTTAGATCTAGCTTTGAAACT
The DNA here is from genome assembly GCF_949774975.1 of Lagenorhynchus albirostris. Classification (NCBI taxonomy): domain Eukaryota; kingdom Metazoa; phylum Chordata; class Mammalia; order Artiodactyla; family Delphinidae; genus Lagenorhynchus; species Lagenorhynchus albirostris. The sequence continues at coordinate 95,289,449 of NC_083101.1, read as the reverse complement.
TGTGAGAGGCAAGGCAAGAATGAATTTGGTACCCCTTGGACTGGGAGATCTGTGTAGCTTTAGAGACATTAAGCTGGTCCTGAAATATGGTGTTTAGATTTCCAAAATGGTCCATTGCCAATTTTTCTTCATTCAATACTTGTTTTTTCCGGAAGGAAAACCAGTGCCTTCCCTGGAAACACACCACCACCCCCCGCCCACCTCCTGATGCACATACACACACACACACACACAAACACGCAAGCACACACTACAGAAAATTTAAAGCTATGGTTCCCATAGTTGTTATAACTGTCACGTTTTATAACCAGCTCACATGTATGTTATGGTTGATGAAGAGCAAATGCTCTGCATTTTAACATCCCTATGCAAGTGTGCAATGTGTGTGGCTTATTGATGACCACTGAGGGAATTCCTGATTTGTTATTTCTAGGCATCTATGATTGTAACACTGATGTGATGCAATTTTCTCTGCTTAATTTCCCTGGTGTGCTTGTAATTATTGATTTACCAAGTGAAAGAATTCTCATTTCAGGAGGCAGTCATTACTTCAGCTAATCCTATCTTGGCTCAGGACCTGATAAACTGTTCTTTATACCTTTGGAGGCCTGTATTCCTTTCTCCTGGGCACTGCCCCCAAGGAGCAGCAGTATTTGTGTGCGAGCTTATGGTCCCAGGATTGCATACACAACACACGTTCTATTTGTTTGTGTGTTTCTGCAGTATTTTAATTAATCTCCAATTTATTGCGTAAAGCTGTATGCTACTTATAGCTGTACACCACAATGTTTAAAATAAGATAGTATGATCCCTAGGCCAAAGATGAGCACCCTCGCCACTACACTGCACTGTAATCAGCCTTCTTTCACACCAACAGTTTTCAAAGTAGGATCTGCAGCCCAACAATTTCAGTCATCTGGGAAGTTTTACGTGCTAATTCTTGAGTCAACCCCAGACCTACTGAGTTGGAAACTCAGTGATGTGTGTTTGAACAAGTGGCCAGTCTATACTTTAGCTGATTCTGCTTTTGCTGTGAAGCTGGACAGTGGAACCAAGGCTCTCTGTGCTGTCGTGTGTTCCTCCAAGGCCCACTCAGCTCTCAGAGCCTCATGCTTTCCTCCTGGGCAGGATTCTGAGCTTGCTTATCTGACAAGTGCTGCTAACACCTCCTTCTTAACTGACACCACTTCTTCCCTAAAAGAGTCTCTTGACTCCTTTTCTTCTCAGTCAGCTACTTGGAGCCCCCTGTGTCCTTCTGACCCCCTGACGCATGGTCCACATAGGGAAGCCCCCGAGGCAGTGACCACCCTATTTGACAAGCACAACACAGCTTGAGTTTTGCCTTCCACTGACCTTCTGTGATTTATTTCATGGGGGTAAACCTGCCCTGCCCCTGGAGAGCTTGAGCAGCTCCCATGACTTTTACACACTTTTACCTCGACTTGGACATCAGAACGTCTTTTCTGGAACAAGGATAAAGCCCTCGACCTGGATGTGGTTGATCTTCCGCCAAGTTCACTGAGAGGAGTGGGGTAGGGTGGGCACTGTTTCCCTTTCTTTCCCACTCAGGCTGTGGCCCTACCAGCTGCCCACACTACCCCATGCAGGCTGATGGTGCAGATGGAGAGGGTGAGGAAATTCACCGTGACCTGGTGGGATCTTAGTGTGGTGGGAGCTACCACTAACTGCTTGAGTGGGTTACTTTTGAGTTCTTTCTCTTGTGGAGTGCTGTGGAAATCACGGGGGTCCTCAGAGGCCCCTGTCTGGCATCTCTGAAGACTTTCTCTCCTTGAGGTGATCAGTAGCTTGGCAGCCTAAGTCCACCTAGTCCTGGTTTTCCTGGCTTTCACCTCGTATGAACTAATCTGGTGGGTCCATGGCCCCTTCTAGTAGGTTCTTTTAGGCAGGACTGACAAAGGCCCTGGCCAATACTCTAACATTGCATTCCCCTCCAGTTCTTGACAATCATGCCCCTTGGGATCCCACCTCCCTCTTCTCTGGCTGAGTATAAGGCATTTCTTCTCAGATGTGGCAGGCAATTGCTTTTCTTCCAACCCCACAGCTGATACACAATCTGTCTCCTCATTGTCCTAATTTCCCTGGGCAAGAATCACACTCCATTCCAGTATGTGTCCCAAGATCACACAATTTTGCCCTGAGTGAAAGAGGCAGGGCCTACTCTCCTCCAGGGCTCAAACCTTCCAAGGCTCTCTCAAATCGTTCCCATAAAATCTTTATCCAGTGCTCTTTCCTCCTTGAAGAGGAGGGGCTCAAGAATTGTGCAACTGGCTCTGAACCACCTCTTTTGAAAATCTAGATCTGTGTCTGGATCCTGATTTGTAATTTTGAGTCTGTTGTGTCTTGGTGCTCTCATGTTCCTCTCCTTACACAGCTTGAGATCTGTAGTGTGTCTTCCCATGACTACTTCCACAACTCTACTTACTGGAGCAGGTTGTATTTTCCAAAGTTGGCTCCAACCACCCTCCTGTTGCACAGGATCTTCTGCAAGGTGACCCTGACCCTACTCCTATGGGGGTGGGAGGAGTGTCTACTTCCCTGTAAACAGGCAGTCTAGTGAATCTACGTGACTTCTGAGGTTAGGTATGAAGGTGATAGAGTTTCTATCTGTTTCTCTTGGAGGTCTGAGCTGCCAGGTTGGAAGGCCAAGCCTCCATGCTGTGAGAATGATCAGGACACATGTAGAAGCCATGCATAGTTATTCTGGCTGACAGTCCCAGGGGAAGTGCTGGCTGACTGCAGCATCAACTGCTAGACCTGTCCAGAATTTTTGTCTCCAGGTGATTCCTGAGCCCATCCACGGAGTAACTCCCCACTTTCTGGTCCTCCGATTTGAGTCACCAGAAATGGTGGGTGAAGAAAGGTGCTTGACAGTGCCCTTTCTGAAAGTGCCCGTAGAATCAGTGAGTGTAATATAATTGTTTTCTAAGCCACTAAGTTTTGGGATAATTTGTTACACAGCAATAGAAATTGATATCCTTACCATCTGTGTATCAATGTCCTTGACTCTCCCTCTGGAGCTCAGATTCCTCAGAAGTCCAGAGCCCAGGCACAGGAACCCTCCTCAAATTCCAACCTCTTCCTTTTATTCCCCCAGCCTTCGACTGGATGTTGCTTCTTTATGGTACTGTAGAGTTCTCTTTTTGCCATTTCAGTTGTCTAGTTAAGTACTTTTTAACTTACTTAACAATTCTTTACATGGAATTCTCTCTATTCAAATAATGGCTCTAGCTTCTGTCTCCTGATTAGAATTTGACAAATATTAACAATAGGTAGATTCTATTTGTTACACTGGGTAAAGGAAATCAGCATTTTTATTTCATTGAAATATTTTTAAAATGACAAACATTTAGAGAAGTTGTAAGTACAATACAAAGAAATTATTTTTATTTTCCTGAGTCACTTGATGGTATGTTGTTAATATGTTGCCTGATTACACCTGAATACTTTAGCATGTATTTTCTATGAACAAGGACATTCTCCTACATAACCATGATAGAGCCATCAAAATCAGGAAATTAACATTGATATATTACAAGCTTCTAATCAAGAGCTTAATTCAAATTTCACCAATTGTCCAAATAATGTTCTTTATAGCAAAAGTATCCAGTTCAGGACCTGTGTCACATTTTTAGTCTGCAATGATTCCTCCTTCCTTGATTTTCATGACCTTGAAACTTCTGAAATTATTTTGCAAAATGTCCCTCAGTTTGGGTTTGTCTGACATTTTCCCATACTCTGTTTCAAGTGTTGCATTTTTGGCAATAATACCACAGAAGTGATGCTGTGTTCTCATTGTATGCTAGCAGGTGACATATGATTTTGATTTGCCCCATTACTTATAGTGATCACTTGGATCTCTTGAGTAAACTGGTGTCTGCCACACTTTATCACTATAAAGAACTATTATTCCTTTTGTAATTAATAATATCTTTCAGGGAGGTACTTTGGAACTATGGAAATATCCTATTCCTCAACATCCAATTTTTTTCATCTATTCACTTCTATCTCTATGTATTCAGGACTTCCTTTTTTATTCACTGGGTTATAGTCTATTATTGTTATTATTTATTTTGATGACCAAATTGTCCTAGATTTAATCAGTGAGAGCCCCTTTAATCTGGCTTCTGTGATCTTTTGTTAAAATTCCATTGTGTTTTGGGCTTCCCTGGTGGCGCAGTGGTTGAGAATCTGCCTGCTAATGCAGGGGACATGGGTTCGAGCCCTGGTCTGGGAGGATCCCATATGTCACGGAGCAGCTGGGCCCGTGAGCCACAACTTCTGAGTCTATGTGTCTGCAACCTGTGCTCCGCAACAAGAGAGGCTGTGATAGTGAGAGGCCCACGCACCACGATGAAGAGTGGCCCCTACTTGCCACAACTAGAGAAAGCCCTCGCACAGAAACGAAGACCCAACACAGCAAAAATAAATTAATTAATTAATAAACTTCTACCCCCAACCTCTTAAAAAAAATTCCATTGTGTTTTGATCATTTCATTCTTTTCTGACAGAAGAAATATTCTAAGTTCATTTTGTTCTTTCCCTGCCCTAGCACTACAATCAACCATTTCTACAAGGATCCCAGGACTGTTTCAGTGGAGAATAATGTTTAGATACCAAGATCTGTGTTCTAGATATGCTCATTGCTTCTGAGGTATTGCAGCTCCCAGGTGTTTTCAATTGTGAGAACTAAGGAATATATGCATGTATGCCTTTACATGTCCGTCTATCTATCTATCTATCTATCTATCTATCTATCTATCTATCTACCTATGTACCTACCTACATATCTATCTGCTTACTTACCTACCTATGTATTGAAAAGCATGGATTTGTCCTGATATCTCCAATTCCAATGGAGAACCAGAGGGTTCATTCTAAATTTTTCCCTTTCCATATTTTAACTCCCTTCTCTGACAGTGGGAAACTAGGTTGCCATTATTCTTAATATATTTATTTGGTCAATTCCACTGTAAATAACCACTCTTCAACCACAACTTCTACCTCCTATCCTGTGTGAACAGTCTCTTCGTTCCACACAGTCACCCAGAGTATTAGTCTGCTAGGACTGCCATAAAAAAAAGCTACAGACTGGGGACTTGAACAACAGAAACTTATTTGCTCACAGTTCTGGGGGCTAGAAGTCTGAGATTGAGGTGTCAGCAGAGTTGGTTCAGAGTTCTTCTGAGGCCTGTATTTTGACTTGCAGGTGGCAGTCTTCTCCCTCTGTCTCCACATGATATGCCTTCTGTGCATGTCTGTGTCCAAATCTCCTCTTCTTATAAAGAGACCAGTCTTTATAAGACTGGAGTAGGGGCCACCTAGTGGCCCCAGGTCACTTAATTATCTCTTTAAAAATCTTATCTCCAAATACAGTCTGATTCTGAGGTACAGTGTTTAGGAACGGAACACGTGAATTTAGGGAAACACTTTTCAGCTCATAACACCACCTCTCCCTCAAAGATACTCTCTTCCCTGCCTGTGCCCCAACTCCCTGCACCAGATTTGCCCTCTAATACCAGCCCCCATGGGTAACATCCTCACTCTCTTTGGGCTGTAACACTCACTCGGGGCTTGTTCTCTGCTGCATGCCATCCCACACTGCTTGGTCTCTGTCTCCTGAATGGCCATATTGATGCCTTTCCAACCCCCTAGAGCTCCAAAATTTGTTTTGGGCCACTGTGTTTCTCTTTGCACCTCCCCACCCAGTGTAGATGATACCTTGCTGACTCCACCTACTGAAGTTAGGACTGGATTGTTCAGGAAAGGAGGTGAAGGAAAGGGAAGGAAAGAGAAAAGAAATGAAAGAAAGGGGAATAATGGGGTTTTGTGTCATAGATTGGGTAGTCCAGAAGCGGACGGTGAGACAAGTTTGCAGTGCAAGATGTTTACTTGGAATCATAATCTGTGGAATGAAAGGGAGAGCAAAATTGGGCAGAGGATGTTGTTGAACTGGGATGCAGATCCTATAAATCCTTAGTCAATCCACTGGGGATCCCTGGAGCAGATGCTGCTTATTCGGTCCCACATTTGTCTTCATTTTCTAGCCCTATTTGATGAAGGGATCTGTACTCACAGGAAGGGTGTGACCACAGAGAATACAGTTGAGGCAGACTCCTCACAGATGGGTAGCAGATCCTTCCTTGAGGGAGATTTGAGTGGTACATCTCCAGATCTACAAAATTTTGTTTGTTATTAATGATTTCTATTCCTTTTCTGCAGCTTCTTGCTGGAGATTTTAAACTACGATACTTCTTTTCAGCGAGTAAAAATCAATCCAAAGAATTCCATTTTCAGTAATGGAATGATAAAATAGTTAATCCTCTTATAGATTGGGATTTAAAAGCTAGAAACAACTTAAAAGGCAACAATTTGAATGAAGAAAATGGAGTAAATTTAACCTTGAAACAAAGGATCAGCGCTTACATAGCCTTTTCCCTGATGGTACTCTCCAGTCTACCTGGCACTGGGTTGCCAGAACTCAAACAGAGACCTACATTCTTACTGGCTTGAGGTGTCAGAGGACTGAGGGGCTGTCAGAGCAGCTGGAATTGGGCAGTCACAGAGGGAACCCCCCCATATCTGCATACAAACTCCCATAAAATCCTTAACTTACCCCAGAATTGTGTGCATTGGTGGTGAGAACTCAACTGGGACCAGCAGAAAACGACATCTGGAAGTCTGAAAGATCAGGGTGGGCTTTTTCTGCTGCAGCTGAGACAAAGCTTAGGGTTTGAGTGCTATCTAGTTTGAGCGGTTAGTGGACACCTTAGTCTTTTCATTGAAACCCCAGAAAAGCCTAAAAATAAAGGGCAAAACCAGAACAGACCTGTCTTATAAAGTGTAAGGCCAAATTACATAGAGAATCAAACTGATATAGTCATGCAATAAAAAAGTCAAGTAATAAAAAAAAAAACTACCAGAACAGACAACAATATATATGAATCTTAAAACCATAAAAGAAAGCCAGACACAAGAGTACTCACTGTATATTTTCCTTAATATGAAGTTTGAGAACAGGCTAGAAGATATGATCATAGAAATCAGAACACTAGCCTGTATGAAATGGAGACTGACCTGGGGAAGGATGGAAAGGTTTATTATCTTCAATGGAGTGGTGGTTCATGGGTGTATGTATTTGTCAAAACTCATCAAATTAGGGGCTTCCCTGGTGGCGCAGTGGTTGAGAGTCCGCCTGCCATTGCAGGGGATGCGGGTTCGTGCCCAGGTCCGGGAAGATCCCATATGCCGCGGAGCACCTGGGCCCGTGAGCCATGGCCACTGAGCCTGTGCTCTGCAACGGGAGAGGCCACAACAGTGAGAGGCCCACGTACTGCAAAAAAAAAAAAAAAAACCCCCCCCCAAAACCCAAAAACTCATCAAATTATACACTAATATCTTTGTATATTAATGAAAGATCAACTCAAACCTAATAAAATAATGAAGAAGTCTTCTTTTGCTTCCCTTTATGTCGTTATAGAATATGATCGCCTCACGTGCAGTGTACTGAGTTCTTGAAATATAGTTAGTACTGCAGAGGATAATTAAAAGAAGATCATTTCTTATTAACCACATTCTAAACTATTGTTTCTCTTTTCATCTTGACCCATTAAGTCCAAAATCAAAAAATGGTGTTTGGGGCTTAATTATTTGTATGATATTGAGAAATATCTTTTCAACAGTTCTTCAAATAAGTGGAGTACTATCTAAAGGATTCTCATAAAACTACTTTTAAAAAACCCAAATAATTCTTGCCTCTTGATTTTGGAGCAATGGTAGGAGTAAAGGTTAAGAATTAATTCCAAGAGAACTCCTATTTTCCATCTACTCACTCACTCTTGGGAGTCTTACCCCAGCCCATAGCTTTTTGCTCTACCTTTTGGCTGATTACTCAGATTCTTTGCCTGAATTCTTCACCTCTGACTAACTTCTGACTTGATAATGTAACCTCAATGTCTGATAAGCATCCAAAACCCAAATTTAAACCGTAACTCTTATTTCTGCTCATCCACTTAGATCACACCCATGGGGCAAAAACAAATACCCTTTTCTCTCCTAGAAACTTTTTCTCATGTTTTGCAAGCCCCAATTGAAGATTCATCCCTGTGTCATCCTCTCCCCCTCATCCTTCCCAGGGAAACGTCTCTTGGTTCTGCTGGTTCTGTCTCCAACCTACACCCTAAATATCTCCATTTCTAGCAGTGCCATCGATGTCCCCTAATTACAAGGCATTACTTCCCATCATCTAGGTTTCTGCACAGCTTCCTCCCCAGTCTCTCAGCAGTTTGTTCCCAGTAGTTTGTCTACTCCATGGCAGTGATCATTTGGAAGTAAAAGTTAGTAAAAGTTATGTTGGGTGACTTCCCAGCTTATACCACTTCAGTGGTGCTCCAAATTGCACTTAGAATAAAACTGAAATTCCTTACCGTGGTCTGGAAGGCGCTGAGTGATTGAGCCCCACTCTATCTCCAGCTCCATCCTTATACCTCACACCAAGCCCACCATCCTCTGGCCACTCTGGCTTTCTTTCTATCCTAGAACATACTAAACTCATCCCTCCCTTGCCTGCCACAAGGCTGGTTCCTTCTCACACTTCCAGTCCAGCTCATGTCCACCTTCTCTGTTGCATCAACTTGTTTATTTCCTATAAAACACTTGGTCAATATACACATAGTGAATATAAGAAGTGAATATAAATATATGGCTTGCTCCTTTCATTAGAAGTTGAAATCCTTAAGGAGAGGGACCCTGTTTGTCTTATTCTCTCTTATTCTTTTCTGTACCCTGATCACTTATTGTAGTGCTTGACAAGTAGACAGTGATCAATAATAATTCAGTGAGTAAATAAAATGACATAGTCCCTGCCAACAAGAAGGTTATAGCATACTGGGACACCCCTAAACACATCAACTATGCTTACTTTTGTGTACTCACTTTCAGATTTGACTTTCTGCATACATAATGTTTTACATAGATTAAATAATTGAGAATGTATAATTTGGGGCTTCTGAAAATATATTACAATGAACACCTTTCAATGGCCCTACAAAATTTTAGTCTTCATAAGTATTATGTTATTATATATTAATTTCTAATAATTATTACTTTTAAATGATTGCATAATGGTTTGCTTACTGGATGTACCCCATTTTACATCTGGATATTTATGGTGTTTCTAATACAACAAATTACTTTTCTCTCTCACACAGTTCCTCACCCACAAGGTGGAGATAGTACTGATTCTTACTTTAAGGCATTGCTTTGAGGATTGAAGAAGGTATCGCATGTAAACCTATTAGTAGAATATCTGGCATACAATAAAGTGCTCAATACAAATATTTAAATTACTATCATTACTTTTATTCATATTGACATTATACTATATGACATGAACCTTTGTGCCTATATCTTCTATTTTTATCCAATCTGACCTTTGCTGTCTTTTAATTGGAATGTTAACATTTAATATAATTATTATTGTGGTTAGATTTAAGCCTGTCATTTTACTATTTGTTTTCTATTTGTGCTCTGTGTTTTTGTTTCTATATTCTTCCCTTTGTACTTTATGTTGAAGTAATTAAAAATTATTTTAAGGACTTCCCTGGTGGTCCAGTTGTTAAGACTCTGTGCTCCCAATGCAGGGAGCCTGGGTTTGACCTCTGGTCAGGGAACTAGATCCTGCATGTTGCAACTAAGAGCCTACGTGCAGTAACTAAGACCTGTTGCAACCAAAAAAATAAATTATTAAAAAAATTCTTTTTTAATATTTTCAATTGTATTTTAATTTACCTTTTTACATTTTAGATATACCTCTTGCATTTTTAGAAATAATATCCATTCTTAAGTTTTACAGTCTACTTGCAGTTAATATTGTATCATTCCACACAATATTTTAAAAAATCTAAGTGTCTACTCCCACCCCTGTTCTTTAAGTTATACTTATCACATGTGTTATATCTATATACATTAACGCTAAACTAAAAATATAATTTTTACATTAAGCCAACAAATAGTCTTTTATATTTGCCTACAAATTTACCATTTCTGGAGCTCCTTATTTCCCTCCGTGAAGATCAGAGTTTCCATATGATGGTCTTCCTATTCAGCTTGAAAATTTTCCTTTAGGAAATTTTGTAGTAATCGTTTGCTGGTAATGACTTATTTTCATTTTAATTTTTAATCTGAATATACCATTGTTTTTGCTTAACATAGAATTTTTTTCTTTTTCTTTTAACATCTTTATTAGAGTATTATTGCTTTACAATGGTGTGCTAGTTTCTGCTTTATAACAAAGTGAATCAGCTATACATATACATATATCCCCACATCTCTTCCCTCTTGCGTCTACTTCCCACCCTTCCTATCTCAGTGATCACAAAGCACTGAGCTGATCTCCCTGTTCTATGCGGCTGCTTCCCACTAGCTATCTATTTTACGTTTGGTAGTGTATATATGTCCATACCACTCTCTCACTTCATCCCAGCTTACCCTTCCCCCTCCCCATGTCAAGTCCATTCTCTACGTCTGTGTCTTTATTCCTGTCTTGCCCCTAGGTTTTTCATAACCATTTTATTTTATTTTATTTTTTAGATTCCATATATATGTGTTAGCATACAGTATTTGCTTTTCTTTTTCTGACTTACTTCACTATGTATGACAGAATCTAGGTCCATCCACCTCACTACAAATAATTCAATTTTGTTTCTTTTTATAGTTGAGTAATATTCCGTTGTATATATATGTGACACATCTTCATCTGTTGCTGGACACTTAGGTTGCTTCCATGTCCTGGCTATTCTAAATAGAGCTGCAATGAACATTGTGGTACATGACACTTTTTGAATTATGGTTTTCTCAAGGTATATGCCCAGTAGTGGGATTGCTGGGTCGTATGGTAGTTCTATTTCTAGTTTTTAAAGAAACTCCGTACATTCTCCATAGTGGCTGTATCAATTTACATTCCCACCAACGGTGCAAAAGGGATCCCTTTTCTCCACACCTTCTTCAGCATTTATTGTTTGTAGATTTTTTGATGATGGCCATTCTGACTGCTGTGAGGTGATACCTCATTGTAGTTTTGATTTGAAATTCTCTGATAATTAATGATGTTGAGCATTCTTTCATGTGTTTGTTGGCAATCTGTGTATCTTCCTTGGAGAAATGCCTGTTTAGGTCTTCTCCCCATTTTTGGATTGTTTTCCTTTGTTTTTTTTGATACTTAGCTGCATGAGCTGCTTGTAAATTTTGGAGATTAATCCTTTTTCAGTTGTTTCATTAGCAAATATTTTCTCCCATTCTGAGGGTTGTCTTTTTGTCTTGTTTATGGTTTCCTTTGCTGTGCAAAAGCTTTTCAGTTTCAATAGGTCCCATTTGTTTATTTTTGTTTTTATTTCCATTTCTCTAGGAGGTGGGTCAAAAAGGATCTTGCTGTAATTTATGTCATAGACTGTTCTGCCTACGTTTTCCTCTAAGAGTTTTATAGTGTCTGGCCTTACATTTAGGTCTTTAATCCATTTTGAGTTTATTTTTGTGTATGGTGTTAGGGACTGTTCTGATTTCATTCTTTTACATGTACCTGTCCTGTTTCCCCAGCACCACTTATGGAAGAGGCTGTCTTTTCTCCATTGTATATTCTTGCTTCCTTTATCAAAAATAAGGTGATCATGTGTGTGTGGGTTATTCTCTGGGCCTTCTATCCTGTTCCATTGATCTATACTTCTGTTTCTGTGCCAGTACCATACTGTCTTGATTACTGTAGCTTTGTAGTATAGTCTGAAGTCAGGGAGCCTGATTCCTCCAGCTCCGTTTTTCTTCCTCAAGATTGCCTTGGCTATTTGGGGTTCTTTGCGTTTCCATACAAATTGTGAAATTTTTTTTCTAGTTCTGTGAAAAATGCCAATGGTAGTTTGATAGGGATTGCATTGAACCTGTAGATTGCTTTGTATAGTACAGTCATTTTCACAATGTTGCTTCTTACAATCCAAGAGCATGGTATATCTCTCCATCTGTTTGTATCATCTTTAATTTCTTTCATCAGTGTCTTATAGTTTTCTTCATACAGGTTCTTTGTCTCCTTAGGTAGGTTTATTCCTAGATATTTTATTCTTTTTGTTGCAATGGTAAATGGGAGTGTTTCCTTGATTTCTCTGTCAGATTTTTCATCATTAGTGTATAGGACAGCAAGAGATTTCTGTGCATTAATTTTGTATCCTAAAACTTTATCAACTTCATTGATTAGCTCTAGTAGTTTTCTGGTAGCATCTTTGGGATTCTCTATATATAGTTATCATGTCATCTGCAAACAGTGACAGCTTTACTTCTTCTTTTTCAATTTGGATTCCTTTTATTTCTTTTTCTTCTCTGATTGCTGTGGCTAAAACTTCCAAACTATGTTGAATAATCGTGGTGAGAGTGGGCAACCTTGCCTTGTTCCTGATCTTAGCGGAAATGTTTCAGGTTTTCACCTTTGAGAATGATGTTGGCTGTGGGTTTGTCATATATGGCCTTTATTTTGTTGTGGTAACTTCCCTCTATGCCTATTTTCTGGAGGGTTTTTCTCATAAATGGGTGTTGAATTTTGTCAAAAGATTTTTCTGCATCTACTCAGATGATCATATAGTTTTTCTCCTTGAGTTTGTTAATATGGTGTATCACATTGATTGATTTGCGTATACTGAAGAATCCTTGCATTCCTGGGATAAACCCCACTTGATCATGGTGTGTGATCCTTTTAATGTGCTGTTGGATTCTGTTTGCTAGTATTTTGTTGAGGATTTTTGCATCTATGCTCATCAGTGACATTGGCCTGTAGTTTTCTTTCTTTGTGACATCCTTCTCTGCTTTTGGCATCAGGGTGATGGTGGCCTCATAGAATGACACTGGGAGTGTTCCTCCTTCTACTATATTTTGGAAGAGTTTGAGAAGGGTAGGTGTTATATCTTCTTTAATTGTTTGATAGAATTCACCTGTGAAGCCATCAGGTCCTGGGCTTTTGTTTGTTTGAAGATTGTTAATCACAGTCTCAATTTCAGTGCTTGTGATTGGTCTGTTTATATATTCTATTTCTTCCTGGTTCAGTCTTGGAAGGTTGTGCTTTTCTAAGAATTTGTTCATTTCTTCCAGTTTGCCCATTTTATTGGCATAGAGTTTCTTGTAGTAATCTCTCATGATCCTTGGTTTTTCTGCAGTGTCAGTTGTTACTTCTCCTTTTTCATTTCTAATTCTATTGATTTGAGTCTTCTCCCTTTTTTTCTTACTGAGTCTGGCTAAGGGTTTATCAATTTTTTTTTTTTTTTTTTGTGGTACACGGGCCTCTCACTGTTGTGTCCTCTCCCATTGCGGAGCACAGGCTCTGGACGCGCAGGCTCAGCTGCCATGGCTCACAGGCCCAGCCGCTCTGCGGCATGTGGGATCTTCCTGGACCAGGGCACGAACCCGTGTCTCCTGCATCGGCAGGCGGACTCGCAACCACTGTGCCACCAGGGAAGCCCTATCAATTTTTTTGTATCTTCTCAAAGAACCAGCTTAAAGTTTTATTGATCTTTGCTATTGTTTCCTTCATTTCTTTTTCATTTATTTCTGATCTGATGTTTATAATTCCTTTCCTTCTGCTAACTTTGGGTTATTTTTGTTCTTCTTTCTCTAATTGCTTTAGGTGTAAGGTTAGGTTGTTAACTTGAGATGTTTCTTGTTTGTTGAGGTAGAATTGTATTGCTATAAACTTCCCTCTTAGAACTGCTTTTACTGCATCCATAGGTTTTGGGTCGTCATGTTTTCATTGTCATTTGTTTCTAGGTATTTTTTGATTTCCTCTTTGATTTTTTCAGTGATCTCCTGGTTATTAAGTAGTGTATTGTTTAGCTTCCATGTGTTTTTATTTTTTACGGATTTTTTCCTGTAATTGATATGTAGTCTCATAGTGTTGTTGTCAGAAAAGATACTTGATATTATTTCAATTTTCTTAAATTTACCAGGCTTGATTTGTGATCCAAGATATGATCTACCCTGGAGAATGTTCCAGGAGCACTTGAGAAGAAAGTGTATTCTATTGTTTTCAGATGGAATGTCCTATAAATATCAATTAAGTCCATCTTGTTTAATGTATCATTTAAAGCTTTGCTTCCTGATTTATTTTCATTTTGGATGATCTATCCATTGGTGAAAGTGGGGTGTTAAAGTCCTCTAGTGTTATTGGGTTACTGTTGATTTCCGCTTTTATGGCTGTTAGCATTTGCCTTATGTATTGAAGTGCTCCTATTGGGTGCCTAAGTATTTACGATTGTTATATCTTCTTCTTGGATTGATTCCTTGATCATTATGTAGTGTCCTTCTTTGTCTCTTGTAATAGTCTTTATTTTAATGTCTATTTTGTCTGATATGAGAATTACTACTCCAGCTTTCTTTTGATTTCAATTTGCATGAAATATATTTTTCCATCCCATCACTTTCAGTCCGTATGTGTCCCTAGGTCTGAAGTGGGTCTCTTGGAAGGTTGTGCTTTTCTAAGAATTTGTTCTTACACCTAAAGCATAGACAGCATATATATGGGCCTTTTTTTTAAAATTCCATTCAGCCAGTCTATGTCTTTTGTTTGGAGGACTTAATCCATTTACATTTAAGGTAATTATCAATATATATGTGCTTATTACCATTTTTTTAATTGTTTTGGGTTTCTTATTGTAGGTCTTTTCCTTCTCTTGTGTTTCCTGTCTGGAGAAGTTCCTTTAGCCTTTGTTGTAAACCTGGTTTGGTGGTGCTGAATTCTCTTAGCTTTTGTTTGTCAGTAAAGGTTTTAATTTTTCCATTGAATCTGAATGAGATCCTTGCTGGGTAGAGTAATCTTAGTTGTATGTTTTTCCCTTTAATCACTTTAAATATGTCCTGCCACTCTCTTCTGGCTTGAAGAGTTTCTACTGAAAGATCAGCTGTTAAACTTGTGGGGATTCCCTTGTATGTTATTTGTTGCTTTTCCCATGCTGCTTTTAATATTTTTTCTTTGTTTTTAATTTTTGATAGTTTATTAATTTGTGTTGTGGTGTGTTCCTCCTTGGATTTATCCTCTATGGGACTCTCTGTGCTTCCTGGACTTGATTAACTATTTCCTTTTCCATATTAGGGAAAATTTCAACTATAATCTCTTCAAATATTTTCTCAGTCCCTTTCTTTTTCTGTTCTTCTTCTGGGGCCCCTATAATTTGAATGTTGTTGCGTTTAATGTTATCCCAGTGGTCTCTGAGACTGTCCTCAATTCTTTTCATTCCTTTTTCTTTATTCTGCTCTGCAGTAGTTATTTCCACTATTTTATCTTCCAGGTCACTTATCTGTTCTTCTTCCTCAGTTATTCTGGTATTGATTCCTTCTGGATAATTTTAAATTTCATTTATTGTTTTGTTCATCATTGTTTTTTTGCTCTTTAGTTCTTCTAGGTCCTTGGTAAACATTTCTTGTATTTTCTCCATTCTATTTCCAAGATTTTGGATCATCCTTACTACCATTACTCTGAATTCTTTTTCAGGTAAACTGCCTATTTCCTCTTCATTTGTTTGGTCTGTTGGGTTTTTACCTTGCTCCTCATCTGCTGTGTCTTCCTCTCTTAATTTTGCTTAACGTACTATGTTTGGAGTCTCTTTTTTGCAGGCTGCAGGTTCATAGTTCCTGTTGTTTTTGGAGTCTTCCCCCAGTAGCTAAGGTTGGTTTAGTGGGTTGTGTAGGTTTCCTGGTGGAAGGGACTAGTGCCTGTGTTCTGGTGGATGAGGCTGGGTGTTGCCTTTCTGGTGGGCAGGACCACATCTGGTGGTGTGTTTTGGGGTGTCTGTGACCTTATTTTCATTTTAGGCAGCCTCTCTGCTAATGGGTCGGGGTGTGTTCCTGTCTTGCTAGTTGTTTGGCATAGGGTGTACAGCACTGTAGCTTGCTGGCCGTTGAGTGGAGCTGGGTCTTAGTGTTGAGATGGAGATCTCTCAGAGAGCTCTCACCATTTGATATTACATGGAGCCAAAGGTTTCTGGTGGACCAATGTCCTGAACTCGCCTCTCTCACCTCAGAGGTACAGGCCTGACAACTGGCTGGAACACCAAGACCCTGTAAGCCACACTGTTCAGAAGAAAAGGGAGAAAAAAATGAATGAAAGAAAGAAAAAAAATAAAGCTATTAAAATTAATAATAATAAAAAATTAAAAAGTAATTAAATCATAAAAAAGAAAGAAAGAAAGAAGTGAGAAAACAAATCAAAAAATAAATCCACCAATGATAACAAGCAGTAAAAACTATACTAAAAAACAAAACAATACAAATAAATGGACAGAGAGAACCCTAGGACAAATGGTAAAAGCAAAACTATACAGACAAAATCACACAAAGAAGCATACACATGTACACTCACAAAAAGAGAAACAGAAAAAATATATATATCATTGCTCCCAAAGTCCACCACCTAAATTTCGGGATGATTTGCATCTGCTCAGGTATTCCACAGATGCAGGGTACACCACGTTGATTGTGGAGATTTAATCTGCTGCTCCTGAGGCTGCTGGGAGAAATTTCCCTTTCTGTTCTTTGTTCACACAGCTCCTGGGGTTCAGCTTTGGATTTGGCCCCGTCTCTGAGTGTAGGTCACCTGAGGGTGTCTGTTCTTTGCTCAGAGAAGATGGAGTTAAAGGAGCAGCTGATTGGAGGGCTCTGGCTCACTCAGGCCAGGGGTAGGGAGGGGTAAAGAATGCGGGGTGAGCCTGAGTTGGCAGAGGCCAGCGTCACATTGCAATAGCCTGAGGCATGTGGTGTGTTCTACTGCGGAAGTTGTCCCTGGATCACGGGACCCTGGCAGTGGTGGGCTGCACAGGCTCCTGGGAGGTGAGATGTGGATAGTGACCTATGCTTGCTCACAGGCTTCTTGGTGGCTGCAACAACAGCCTTAGCATTTCATACCCATCTCTGGGGTCTGCGCTGATAGTCGTGGCTCACACCCATCTCTGGAGCTCGTTTAGCCAGTGCTCTGAATCCCCTCTCCTCGTGCACCTGAAATAATGGTCTCTTGCCACTTAGGCAGTTCCAGACTTTTTCCTGGACTCCCTCCCAGTTAGCTGTGGTGCACTAACCCCCTTCAGGCTGTGTTCATGCAGCCAACTCCAGTCCTCTCCCTGGGATCTGACTTCCGAGGCCCGATCCTCAGCTCCCAGCCCCCACCCACCCTGGTGGGTGAGCAGACAAGCCTCTCAGGCTGGTGAGTGCTGGTTGGCACCTATCCTCTGTGTGGGAATCTCTCCGTTTGCCTTCTGCACCCCAGTTGCTGTGCTCTCCTCCATGGCCCTGAAGCTCCCCCCCCCACCCCACTGCCATACCCCATCTCTACCAGTGAATGGGCTTCCTAGTGTGTGGAAACTTTTCCCCCTTCACAGCTCTGTCCCAGAGATGCAGATCCCATCCCTATTCTTTTGCCTCTGTTTTTTCTTTTTCTTTTGCCCTACCCTGGTACATGTGGAGTTTTTTGCCTTTTGGAAGTCTGAGGTCTTCTGCCAGCGTTCAGTAGGTGTTCTGTAGGAGTTGTTCCACATGTAGATGTATTTCTGATGTATTTTTGAGGAGGAAGGTGATCTCCACTTCTTACTCTTCTTCCATCTTGAAGGTCTCTGTAACAGAATTTTGAAGTGACAAATTTTTCCTTTTTAACACTTAAAGATGTTGTCCTATTGTCTTTCATTTTTCATAATTCATGATAAGTCAGCAGATTTTCAAATTGTTTAATGTTTTCTCCTTATGTTTGGTTTTCAGCAGCTAGCCTATGATGTTCCTAGATGTGGTTTTCTTTGCTTTTATTCCTGTTTGGACTTTACTGAGCTTCTTGAATCTGAAAATTTATGTTTTTAAGAAATTTGGGAAATTTTTGACATTATTATTTTACATATGTTTTATGCCCCAATGTCTCTTCACCTTCTGATATTCCAATTACACATACATAAGAATTTTTTATATTTTTCATAGGTAATTAAAGGTCTGCTTATTTTTTTTTTGTCTTTTCATCTTTTGTCTTCAGATTGGATATTTTCTATTGACTAATCTTCAAGCTCACTCTCTTCAGTCATCTTCAATTTATTATTAAACTACTGTTTGCATTATAATTCCTGTTATGTTGTATTTTTCATCTCTAGAATTTCCATTTTGTTATTTTTGATATTTCTATTTCATTGCTGAGAAATATTTTCATTCATTGAATGCATTCATGTTCTTGAGCATATCTATAATAATTGCTTAATATTCCTTGTTTGTTACTTCTGACATCTGGGTCAACATGATTTTCATGTGATTTTCAGTGATTTTCTTTTACTTTTAATGAGGGTTGTCATATTTTCTTCTTCTTCTATGTCTAGTAATTTTGAGTTTTATGGAGCTTTTATGGACATTATGAATAAAATGTTGAGGGTCTGGGTTCTATATTACTCCAAAGAGTATTGATTTTTGCTTGTTTGTTTCAGTAGGCATTTGACCTGGATGAATTCAAATTCCTCACTCTGAAATCTCAGGTTAGTTATCTACCTTATGCTGGGCTGCTTAAAGTCTACCTCACAGATATGATGTTCAGGAGTCAACCAGAGATTTTGGCAGAGTTGATAAACAGAGTTTGGGGTACTCTCTGTGGTTTTCTCCTTTGATTTCCCCTCTTATTTTCCAAATGCTGCAGTTGCTCTGAACTCTGTCTTATTTTTCAAGCCTGTAAAACTGCAGAATATTTTTGGTCAGAGTTTTATCTACTTTATGGTATACACTGGGGACTACAATCAGGCTAAGTGCCAAAACAAACGGGAACACACCCAGTTCTGTTCCCTTCCTTCACATGTATACCCTCTTCCAGAGTCTGTCTGTTCCAGATCACTCTTCAGTACCTTCAGGTAGTTGTTTTTATATTTAGCACATAGTTTGTGCTATGTTCAGGTGTTATTTGCAGGAAGGTTGATCTGATAAGGACAACTTGCTCTTACTGGAAACTGAACCACCCTAGATTTTTAATGCTTTTGAATTGCTCTCCACCTGAATGCAAGCTCTTTGTTCCCTCATGCTAAATAACAAAGGGTGAATAAGCAGTGTATGAATTCTAACTCCCACAGATTCTTCTCAGTCATTGTTTTTCTACCTTTCAGCAAAAGCGCCTCTTCCTATGAGGCTGATTCTTCAGTAATTAGTCTTGTTAACTCAAGAAGCTTTAAGCCACAAGGTTTTAATATAGGGAATTAAAATCTTACAAAATTATTAGAAGGTCTGGAGAAGTAAACCTTCATCTTGGATTTTAGTAATTACAGTCATAAGACCACAGAACTGGCCTGCTCGTGGAATGCAAGAAGAAGTCAAAGAAGAAGAAGAAGAAGAAGAAGAGGAGGAGGGGGAGGAGGAGGAGGAGGAGGAGGAGGAGAAGAAGAGTAGACGTGGAACAATAGCAGGTCACCACTGTAAGTACTGACTTGAAGAACACACTGCCATAGTTTCAATTCAGGGATCAGGCAACTGGAATCAGGAAGCTTTTGCTACTACTGTTGCTACAACTGTTTCTCAACATCCATGTATCTGAAATGCTGCCTAATCCCAGCCAGAGCTGCATTTGCCTCTCAAGATTCATGCATCTAGAGATTGGCCACCAGAACATAGCCACAGAGATCCTCTGACCCCACAATCTTGCTTGCCAGCAGAAAATTGCCAAAGTACAAGAAAATAATCTCCACCTGTTTTCACTGTCCATATTTTATTAAATACATATAATTGAAGAGTCTGACTTTCATTTAGAACCCTAACAGTGAGAGTCTGGGAAATTTAGTTTGAAGGTTTTCAGCCTCTGTAATACAGAAAATCACTGGAGGTGAGAATAGATATGTGTTAATTAACCACAGAGCTTTGTGTCACCCAGATACATCACCCTTTGCCTTACCTTGTAGCTGTCTCCTAGTTTTGGACTATTCCCCTGTATTTATTCGTGACTTTGTCTACTGGATCCCTCATAAGCCCAACTCTTGTCATCTTTTAATGCATATGAGCTAATTCCTATATTAGTAGTTCTCTGATTTTGGTGGCAAATTAAAGATGGCTACAAATTCTTTGGCATTCTTTCCATCAAAAAGTGGGGTCTGCTTCCTTTCTCCTTGAATATGGACAGGGCTATGACTGCTTTGATCAAGTATTGAGGAAATGATGCTGTGTTAATTCCAGGTCTTTTTTTAATGAGGACTGACAGCTCTACGTTGGTCTCTATACATCCTCAGCTACCATAGCTGACTGACTTGCTAGAGAAAATGCATGGAGAGTCTGAGACTATGTAGAGTGGCAAGGAACCCAGCTCAGCCCAGCCATCCCAAACAAAGTACCATGCATGTGAGAGAAGCTGTCTTGGGCTCGCTAGGCCAGACCAGACATGACTGCCACATGGAGCAGAAGAACTGTTCGGTCTAATCTTGTCTGAATTCCTAGACTAAAAAATTGTGATCTATAATAAAATGGTTCTTGTTTTATGTCACTAAATTTTTGGATACCTTTGTATACAACAATAGATAACTAGAACAATGTCCTTGTCTTTAATGATCTTCATCTCCATCTCAACTCTAATTCCACACCTTTGATTCTGTCATTTTTAGGGACTGCTTCAACAGTGAACTCTTCCATTCATAGGCTACACACATCTCTCCATCCTGCTCCCACCACAGCAGAGCTTAATATCTGACAAACCTCATGACTCTTAAGTCCTGAAGTTTTTTCCAGTCTATCAATTTGATTGTTTTCTTCACTTGATTGGCTTTTCTTCACTTCTTTTCTGTCCTGTTCAGGCCATATAATCCATCATATCAGTAATCTCTGTCATGTTAAAACTTCTGTGATCCATCCTTTCTCCCAGCCTTCAAATTCTTAGCTCTGGATTTGTCTATTCACCTCTTCCACTTTCACATATA
This sequence comes from Lagenorhynchus albirostris, assembly GCF_949774975.1. NCBI lineage: Eukaryota > Metazoa > Chordata > Mammalia > Artiodactyla > Delphinidae > Lagenorhynchus > Lagenorhynchus albirostris. The sequence goes on along the minus strand of NC_083101.1, from coordinate 95,268,510 downwards.
GGAAGCTAAAACTTACTTGAGTATTTGTTTTGTGGTTTCTCACATCAAGTCCCTATGATGACATTTAAAGGATAATGTAGATTTGTCTTGTTAACCAGGAATAAAGTGTTAGTCAGGTAATTAAAATAATATAAAGGGAATTCTAAATTTCATGGAGGTAGCAACTGCAGGAAGCAGCTACCACCCATAGAAGTAGAGGAACAAAGGAAAGGGATTGGACTTATTAAAATTTAGAAGGGGTGGTCACATGGTGTGGGACATAGGCCTCTAAGGAAAGGTCACTGGTCAGTTGGTGCTGGTATCTATGAATTGGTGGGGAGAGGTTGTTTCAAGGGGTATTGGAAGAATCTTAATCAGGAACAAACTCCTTTCAGCTGAACAAATTGCACTCTCAGGGTGAAGAAGCAGAGCCTTTTCTTTCCCTCCTCCAGTCTCCAAGTGTCCCTTTCTATTGACAGAACATAAATGTGGTTTGCAGAGTCCCTGCCCCAGCATCATGTACCTGGATATGGAAGGATAGGTTTGAAGCTGAGAGATAATAGCCTAACCATACAATAAGTTGTAAAGAATTTGTAGCCAGACTTTGGTACTAGACCCAAGATGGAGAATCCTTACATTGTTTAATCCTATTAGAAGAATTTAATGTATTTATCATTATTATAATAACTCAAACATGTGGTGTATTTCTACAATCTTATTTTGTATTTTCTGTTTATTTTACTTTATTTCAAAATTTTCTTCCATTATTTTCATATGCTGATTGATCACATTGCCTTTAAAGAATTATGTTCTTCAGTAACTTGTAAATTAATCTACTTTTATTATACAGAGTTACCTTTCCATTAAATTAGCAAAGACAACTAATTATTTGAAGCTATATTTTTCAGTGATAAGAACAAAATTGGATAGAATGCCAATCCCCAACAAAGAACAATGGGCCCTCTTTTAAGGAAATTATGCTAAAGCACTTTGGAAAAAGCTATGTCTTCTAGTCTGGGAGTGTGCATCTTGTGTGTTTCTCATTTTGGCACTTTTGGAGCCTTCAGTCTAGATGCTAATACTTCCCTGTTTACCCAAGGTAAAGCCTTCCAGTCTGTTTGCTCTGGCATGCCCCACCTTGCTCAAAGCACCCAGCAAGAATTCCCATGTAGTGGTGAGACAAGTGGAAAATAGGAGGATGTATACGACAGCAGAGGAAACCATACCATTCACCACAACCTTCTGATTTAACTAGAAATGGGCAACTGAAAAACTCATTTGTATGTAAGGAGAAACCAAAAACAAAACCCCAAGAAACAAAAGAGATAAATCCAAAATAAATAACAGCAAAACTGTCCAGGAAAGAAATAGAGAATCAGAAGGAAACGTTAAAAATCCATTTAATTAATAAATTTATAAAGATTTAGAAGATATTATATCTAGATGTAACTTACAAGATGTCATTAAGGTGTGACAAAAGACTGAAAGATGTTTAATAAAGTAAAAATATAATTTCTGAAAAATTTTAAGAGAAGGCTTAGAAAATTAAATTATCTCCCAAGACTATGAGAAAAAAAAAAAAAGCAAAAATAAGAGAACCAAAAACAGATATAGACAATCAATTCAACAGGGGTTCCAGAAGGAGTGAAAAGATAAAATTAAGAGAACAAAATTATATCTTTAAAAATTTGAAGGGAATTTCCAGGCTTGAAGGATATGAGTCTTCAGATTAAATGGGCATGTTGACTTCTGAGTGCAGTGAATGTGGAAAGATCCCATCTGGGACTTATCCTCAAGAAATTTCAGAACATCAAATAAAAAAAGAAGTTCTAGAGACTCCCAGAGAGAATTAGGAGAAAAAAATTCCTCTTTAAAAGAGTGAAATTCAAATTGGCTTTGGACTCCTTAAAATGAAGCAATATCCTTAATGTTTTAAGATAAAACCATTTGTAGTGTTGCTAAAGAAATAGGAAAATGAAAGATCCAGGGATGTAGATTCAGATGAGAAGAGCAGTGAAGGAGTACCCCATGATAACATCATGTCTGGACGATCTTGGGCCAGTTCCATAGCCCATCTGTGTATCATGTTCCTTATCAATAAGGTGGGGAGAGGCTGAAAAGACCCTGTCATGGTGAATATTCCTTAAGTCTATGTTTCAGTTATTTATGCTGTGTAACAAATTGCCACAAACTTAGCAGCAGAAAACAATGTACATTTATCTTCTCAAAGTGCCTGTGGTCAGGAGCCTGGACACTGATTATCTGGGTCCTCTTCTTAGGGTCTCACAAAGCAGCCCTCAAGGTGTCACCCAGGAATGGGTTCTCATCAGAGGCTCAAATGGGGAATGTCCATTTCTAATGGGACCACTTCAAAATCTGCCTACAGTCTACCCATTCTAATTCCCATAACGCAATGTACAGTATCTTTAAATCTGCAAAGTAGACTATAAGCCAGAGTTGGAGGGATGTTGCCAGGAAAGCTGGGCTCAATTGTGGAGCAAACAAGAACATGATCTGTTTGTGGGAAAGCCCAGTGGGTTTCACAAAACAACTGGGATGCTAGGGCAGTCAAGCGAAGAATCTCTAAATCAGAAGAGTAAAACTTTAATGACAAGACGAGAGGAAAGCCAGGTTCTCCACTCTTTTCTTCTTAATTCTGGGTAACAGGCATTATTTATTTTTGTGAAATTTTCTAAGAAGGATCCATTCTACTCCACTCTACTTGGAAGGTCTCTGATTGCCCAGAATCCTGAGGGTGAAACCCCTTGTATCCGTGAAGTTCACTTGGCTAACATGAAGTGAATGAGAAAGAAAGGAGGGATAAATAATCCATGTATGGATTATTCTTGGTTGTTATAAACAAAGACTGAGAGAAGACCTTAGGGAAATAAAACTTTTCTCATCTAGTTTTTCAGTTTTCTTTAGAAAGAAAATAAATTATTCATAAAATATTTTGAAAATGTCACATTCTTTCCATATCTTGTAGGCAATATCTTATAGGCAGTATCATGTTTTGACAATGTGTTCTGAGTTTAATGACGCTGTAACTATTACATGTTGTCATACCAATTTCTTCTTATGTCATTATTAAAATAGTTTATAAAGTAAGAAACAGTCCATTGTTTAACTTTATGGCTTTTCTCTATACACTGTACCATATCTCTTCCTTCCTTCCTTCCTTTATTCCTCCCTCCCTTCCTTCCTTCCCTCCCTCCTTCCTTCCTTCCCTACTTCCATCCTTCCTTCCTTCTGTTCTTCCTTTCTTCCCTCCTTCCCTCCTTCCTTTCTTCCTCTTTTTCTTTCTTTCTCTTTTCTTTGTTTCCTCTCTTTCATTATTTTTTTTGTACAATCATTTTCCTACATTTTCCAATCAAACAACTTTATAAAGCACGCTTTATTGCTCAAGCAAAAGAGAGTCACTTTATTGCAACCTCATGCTTTGTTATTCTGTTCCCAGAGTTTACATTTGAGTAATTTTTTTTTCAATGACTCTGCCTGGTTTAGAAGATTCTCTATCATTTTTTTTGGGGTTTGGTAGTCTGTTTAAATTTTGCCTTTAATGTGTTGATGGGATGAAATATACATGAATATTTCAGAATTACAAAACCAGAAAGAGAACCCTAGAGGATCTATAACCATTAGGAAAGAAACAGGTGTGGTATCTATGCTTGATAACCTCTATCTATGACAACTTTGTGAAAAATATAATGTAGTTTGGAAACATGGCTCCATTCTAACGCTTATTGGCAAGTGCCTTGCAAGTGCCATAAGTTACTTTATACCTTATCACCATTTTAAATGGCATTTTGAAAGATAAAACTTTAAAACAGCATTGGGTAACATCCTTCAGGAGACTGCATAATAAATTCACATGGTGATGCCACTTTTGCCATTCTTGTCATTTTGTGAGAGAGATCGGGAAAGTCCTTGAGGGGATCCAGGCCAACCCTTAGATAAACACAGACCTCAGTTGGTGTCCTGAGTGTAAACACAATTAAAACTATTGACTTGAAAGAATTGTGTGGGCTCACAATTAACAGAAATGGTGAGATTGGACAACACTGAGCAGGGGTACTCTAGAATAGAAGAGGGGATCAGGAAGGAACTGGAGAAGGATCCCCTACCTCTACCTCTATTTTTATTCTAAATTCTTTGTGGGAGTAAGCGAACTTGCAGAGATTATTTCATTTTTAGTACTTGAGAACTCATGAGTACTCTGTGATATGTTTTAATCCTTCTGGCCAGTTAAAACCATGAGTCAACCTTAATCAAAATTGTCACAGCAGTCTCTACGTGTTACAGGTAACCTGTTCTGCATATATAAAACAGACAACAATTGGCATGTATCAGGCTGGAGAAGGTGGCACAGCCCTGAAGCAGGGAGGGTGTGCAGGGGTAATGGTGAGTGTGGGTGAGACACTCGATCCAGGTGTACAATACGTTCCTCATTGCATCACTTTTTGCATCGCAAAGGAAGTGAGTTTCAAGCAGATCTCATTAGGAAACCCAAAGGTTCCTTCAGGGTTTGATTGACATGTCAAAATGGACATGTTAGCATCCTACCATCCAGCCTCAAGTCCCTTCCCACCCGCCTTCTCTGATGGTCAGACTGGCTGCAATTTCTTGTGTGCCATCAACACTGGGCATGAAAGCAGCAAGAGAGCCCACTGAATCCCCTGAATTCCAGACCACCTCTTGCCATCCCCACTTTGTAACAGCAACCCCACCTTCTCATAATGGTAAGATCAATTACTCCATCAAAGAGCAAATTCTTTCATCATCTGCTGGTCCATAAGCAAAAACTACCCAAAGTGTCCAGGTGGTATTTGTAGCAGCAAGTGCAGCAAGATGCTACTTGGTTCCTGGATTTCTGTTTCAGCAGAGCTTAAGTTTACAGGAGTGGGAGGGTTGTTTTTTTCTTTTTTTTCTTTTCCTTCCTTCTTTCCTTCCTTTCTCCTTCCCTATCAACCATGTTGCAGTAGAATGTGTCTGCAATAAAATGCAAATACCTTAAGTGTACAATTAGATGACTCAACAAATGTATATACCTGTGTAACCACCACCCAAATCAAGATATAGAACATTACCACCATCCCTATAAAGTTCTCCTGGCCCACTTTGCCAAATAAAAACATAAAAAGATTTTCAGGCAGTTCTCTTCCTCAAGTGTTTTATTACCTACATAGAACAATAGGGTATGTATACTTTTCTCCCATCTCCTGGCCCAGAGACCCTATGCTTGATTCTGTCTTTTGAAATCTGATTTAGTGGAGTGTGCATTTCTTTGCTGTTCCAAACCAGGTGCTCATAAAGACCATGGCATGGAGGCATGATGGACTGATAGTGAATTATTTTTAGTTTAATTAACAAAAGGGACAAAGGAGTCAGGAGCTCTGTGGCTGTAGGATGCTAAATAAATTGGCTGTCACCCTTCACTCCTGCTCTGCAAAGCCTGGATTCTGGCCCTGATGAGTGTTGATGCCATTTCTGGATGAAGGAGAATCTTCTAGACACCTTGCATTCTTCAGCTTGCTGGTATTCCTTACTTGCCTTCAAAAGTTCGATTTTTGCTGCATAATTTTTAAAAGAGGAGGGGAAAGAATTGGAGTTTCTTTTTCTCAAGCTTGCCTGTTCAGCTCCCAACCTCTCACCTCCTGACTTCTCTAATGGCCTTACTTTTGATTCCCATCTCTACCTCTCTCCACCCATCTATCTTTCCCTTCCTTCCTTTTCCCAGACAAGGAACTGGCAAGGTGTACTAGGAAGAGCTCGTGGCCAAGACTGTCAGAGAAGGGTTTGTGTAGGACTGGATTTGAGTGGCTCTTGAAGGATGAGAAGGAAAAATGATCCAAACTGGGGAAATGGCAGGTGCAAAAAGGCAAAGGCAAAAATCTGAACAGCACAGAGAGATAGCCTGATGGCACAGGTCTGGGGAGTCTGACAGAAACTTATCACTTGTTGAGAGACTTTGGGAAAGTTATTTAATCTCTGTGACCATCAAGTTTTCAATCTTTAAAATGGAGAATAATTAACATCTATGTTGACGGTGTATGTAAGAATTATTGCTGACATATGTGAAGTGTTATGATGTGCATGACGTTCATGAAATGATGTAAAATGATAGCCACTATTATAATGGGATATGGGCAGGAGCAATGAGGAGACAAGTCTGGCTGAGGAAAGTGGGAGCAAGTAGAATTAGAAGAATACAGTAGGAGCCAAATCATGGCATACCATTAACTGATGTAATTTCTTTTAAAATCAGTCCCCACTGCTCAAAGCTTCTTAAAAATGGAGATACATGGAGGATGTATAAAACCTGTCACATGCATTTTGAGATTTTCAGATAAAAAATATGTGAAGAAATTAAATGCAATTGCTACCACTGTGTTGCTATATAATGAATAGGTCAGCACTCTTCATTATTACGACTAAGGCAATGTAAGGAAAATATGCTGAATGACTCTTGATCCTAATGCAATATGACTTCCTATTGTGATCAAATATTTATTATAGTGGTGATGGGAGAGTGGTAATGTTACTGAGAAACTGACACTAGGGGTGTGCTGGGTATGAAAGTAACTTTCCAGGGGCAATGTACTCAACAAATATTTATGCAACAAACATTCATGGAATGTGTAGTGAATGCCAGGCTCTCTTCCAGGCATTCTGCCCTTATTCTACACTTCTGTATCCAAGATTCCTCCCTAGAGATACAGATGGATAAATGCTTGAGTTCATGGTTGAATTCACTTCTATTACACTGTCTTGTTTCCTCTTTCATTTGGTATGTATGAGCTTTTCCTATACTAACTTTTTATCATATTGGAAATATTTCCCCCAAGTTATTTTTCCCACTGTAACAATTTTATTGAGGTATAATTGACCTACAATAGACCACATATTTGTGTTAAGTTTTGACACATGTATACGTCCATTAAATCAGTGGTCCCCAACATTTTTGGCACCAGGAACTGGCTTCATGGAAGGCAATTTTTCCACGGATGGTGGTGGGGGTATCATTTAGGTGATAATGCGAGTGTTGAGAGGGATAGTTCAGGTGGTAATGAGAGCAATGGGGAGGAGCAGATGAAGCTTTGCTCGCTTGCCAGCCACTCACCTCCCACTGTGTGACCCGGTTCCTAACAGGCCATGGACTGGTAGTGGTCCATGGTCTGGAGGTTGGGGACCCCTGCATTAAACCATCATCACAATCAAAATAATAATCAGCACATCTAAAAGTTTCCTCTTGCCTCTTGTAGTCCCTTCCTTTCACTCATTACTGAGTCCTGCACGAGTGCCATTGGGAAGTGGAGGTTGCATTCTTCTATCCAGTCCCCATTTGTGGAGTAGAGACTCTACATTGGGCATGGAATCTTGAGAATACTGGGGCCCTGATCACCCTTGCCTCAATTTAAAACAGTGGTTTTACGTCAGAACAGTTGACTGAGAGAATCTCAGGCTTCTACCTCCCTTTCACTGAGTATTCAGGTCCTAGAGTGTGGGTGTCACTGAGAGAGAAGCCTGCTATTGCCCCCACCACTAACTTTAGTGCTCTGGCTCACAGATTCTGCCTCGAGGGAAGAAGCAGGCCATAAAACAGCACCTAATCACTTCCGAAAGGAGCTGACTTCATTCCAAATAAAGGGCGGAAGAGTTCAAGCCTAAGGGCACTCTCAAGAACAGTGGAGATTTTGTGAAGGCTATTGGAAGGAGGTTTAAGATACAAGCTAGACTGTAGGCCTAGTAGTTTGCAGGAGAGAACTGTGGAATAAGGCAGCTGGGAGACCTACTGGGCTCAGAACAAATATCAAACACTGACCCTAGAAACTACTCTTTCAAAGGAACCAAAATTTGATTGGATTAGTTTGTAGAGCAATTTATTCCCCAAGGCACTGCTGGAAATAGTAGAGCAATCGGCTGACAATTAGTGAAGTTTAAAAGCTGGGTGTGATCAGAGAAAGAGAGAAAGAAAGCTCTACCAAAGCCACTGTCATCCCAGAGTGGCTGTGGGCATACCCCAAACTGAGCCTTCTTGAGGAGCAACATCAGAGGTTCAATACCCTGTATGTGTGTGTATGGTGGTGGTGGTGGTGGTGAGAAATAGACTTAACTAAAATATTAGTTCCAGTCACTAAACAAATAAGCAAATAACAATAATAATCCCCAAGAAGGGGAGGCCTTGAGTTGTTACGATATATTATCTAAACTGTCCACTTTTGAACAAAAATTATGAAGCCTATAAATAAAGTGTGACCCATACACCAAAACAAAAGAAGGCAATAGAAATTACCTGTGAGAACAACAAGATGTTGGCTTTATCAGAAAAATACTTCAAAGTAGATATTATAAACATGTTTACAAAACTAAATGAAACTATGATGAAAGAAATAAAGGAAGATATGGTGACAATTTGGCATCAAATAGAAAGTATCATGAAGAGATAGAGAAAAAAAGAACAAAATGGAAAATTCTGGAGTTGAAAAGTACAATAGCTAAAATTAAAACTTTATGGGCTCAGTAGTAGATCTGAATAGGCATAAGAAAGAATAACCAAGATTAAGGCACATTAATTGAAACTATGCAAGGCAAGAGGGAAAAGAATAAAGAAAAATGAAGAAAGCTTATGAGAAATGTGGGACATCATCAGATACACCATCATATGCATAATGGGAATACAAGAAGAGGAGAGAAAGAAAGAAATAGAAAGTAAATTCAAGAAAATAATCCCTGTAAACTTCCTAAATTTACTTAAAAACAATAACCTACACAGCCAGGAAACTCAGTGAACTCCAAGTAGAATAAATGCAAAGAGAAATACAAATATATCACAACAAAACTGATGAAAAATAAAGAGAAATTCTTGAAAGCAACAAGAGAAAAATGACTGGTCACTAACAATGGAAACCCAATAAGGTTAACAGCTGACTTCTCAGCAGAAACAATAGAAGTCAGTAGACAGTAGGATAACATATTCAAAGTGCTCAAAGTCAAAAAGGTCAAACAAGTCTCATATATCCAGCAACATTTTCTTTCAAAACTGAAGGCAAGATAAAGACTTTACAGATAAAGAAACATAGAATTTGTTGCTAGCAAACCCATTTTAGAAGAAATTCTAAAGGTGGTTCTTCAGGTTGAAAGCAAGAGTCCCAAGATAAAAATTCAAATTCAAACAAAAAAGAGCCCTGACATCAGTAACTATGTAATTATAAAAGACAGAATAAAGGGATATTTTTGTCCTGTCATCTCCTAACTGATTTAAAAATTTTGTATAAACTAATATGTATGTAATGTATTGTGGAGCCTATCACATATAGAAATGTAGCATATGTGTCATATATTTGCCAATAACAGCACAAAGGAAGTGTGGGGAGTCAAGGTTTATTGGGATAAAGAAATGACTACAGATGGTAAAGTAATAATTATAACAATTTTTGGAGGTTTATAACATTAATAGAAGTAACATGTATAATAATACCACAAAAAGATGGAAAAGGAAACAGATACATAGGACTAACATATCTATATACCACTGGAAATAAGCTGTCATAAATATGAAGCTGATTCTGATATATTAAGATGTATATGGTAAACCCTAGAGCAACCACTAAAAAAACTCTCAAAATATAGAACTCATATGATCATCTCAATAGACTCAAAAAAAGCATTTGGTAAAATCCAGCATGATTCCATGATATAAAACACTCAACAGATTAGGACTAGAAGGGAACTTCCTTAACCTGATAAACACTTCTATGAAAAACCCACAGATAATATCATACTTAATGGTGAAAGACTAGATGCTTTCTTCCTAAGATCATGAACAAGATAAATATGTCTGCTCCAGCACTTCTACTCAATACCATACTGAAGGGTCTAGTCAGATCAATTAGGCAAAAATAAAAAAGAAGTAAAAGACATCCCTGTTGAAAATGAAGAAGTAAAATTATTTCTCTTCACAGATGACATGATTTTGTATATAGAAAACCCTAAGAAACTCACTAAAAATTATTAGAACTAATAGATGAGTTCAGCAAGATAGAAGGATACAAAATCTAAATACAAGAATCAGTTGTATTTCTATACACTAACAATGAACAATGTGAAATTAAATTAAGAAGACAATTCCATTCACAATAGCAACTAAAAGAATAAAACACTTAGGATTGAATTTGACAAAAGTAGTGCAAAACTTATACTTCAAAAAATACAAAATATTGTTGAAAGAAATTAAAGAGGATTAAAATAATTAGAAAAGGTACCATGTTTATGGATTGGAAGGCTTAATATTGTTAAGATGACAATACTCTCCAAACTGATTTATAGATTCAACAAAGTCCCTATCAGAACCCCAGATGATTTGCTTGCAGAAATTGTCAAGCTGATTCTAAAACTCATAGAGATATACAAGGAACCCAGAAAAAAACAAAACAATCCCCAAATACTTGTCATGATAGCCAAGAAGAGCAAAGTAAAAGGACTTACACTTCCCAACTTCAAAATTTACTACAAAGGAATGATAATCAAGACAGTGTGGTACTGGCACTAGTTACAAAAGTTAACTCAAAATGGATCAAAGACTGAAATGTAAAAGCTAAAACTATAAAATTCTTAGAAGAAAACATAAGGTAAATCTTCATGATTTTGGATGTAGCAAAGGATTCTTACGTATCATACCAAATATAAACAATAAAATGAAAAATAGATAAATAGGACTTAAAATTAAAAACTTTTGTGCTTCAAAGGACATTATCAATAAAGTGAAAATATAATCCACAGAATGGGAAAAAATGTTTGCAAATATATACCTGATAGGGACCTTGTATCTAGAATATATAAAAACTCTTACAACTCAATAATAAAAGGACAAATAATACAATTTTAAAGTGAGCAAAGGATCTATATAGGAAATTCTTCAAAGAAGATATACAAATGACCAATAAAGATGTTCAACATCCTTAGTCATTAGGGAAAGGCAAATCAAAACAACAGTGAGATATGACTTCATACTCACTAGAATGATTAGAATAAAAAAGTCACATAACAATGTGTTGACAAGGATGTGAAATCAGAACCCACACCCACTGCTGATGGGAACGTAAAATAATGCAGTCACCTTGTAAAACAGTCTAGCACTTCCTCATGTGGTAACTCTCTTAGGCAGAATTCTCGCATGACCTAGCAATTCCACTCCCAGGTATAAATCCAAAGGAAATAAAGACATGTGTCCACATAAAAACTTGTACACTAATGTTTATAGTAGCATTATTAGTAATGGTTAAAAGGTAAAAAAAACCCAAATGTATATCAACTGATGAATGGATAAACAAAGTCTGTTATATTCATACAATGGAATATTTCTCAGCCAGAAAATGTAATGATACATGTTATGAACCTTGTGGATGAACCTTGAAAACAAGCTATGCAAAAGAAGTTTGTCACAAAAGACCACATATTATGTGATTCCATTAATATGAAATGACCAGAACAGAGAAATCTATAGAGATGGAAAGTAGATTTGTGGTTGCTCCAGGACTGGAGTGGGAGAAGGAGGTGGAGATGATTGCTAAAGCATACAGGATTTCTTTTTGAGGTGATAAAAATAATCTGTGCTGATGGTTGCATGTGTCTGTGAATATATTACAGACCATTGAATCGTACACTTTAAATAGGTGACTTGTATGTTTTGTGAATTATATCTCAATAAAATTGTCAAAATTTGAATATCTAATTATTCATTTATTATAAATATAAATACAATATTTTATCTATTCTATCCTGCAACCTTCCTAAACTCACTCATTGGTTCTAGGTGATTTTGTTTCTATTCCTTTGGGTTTTCAACATAGATAATCATGTTTTCTGTGAATAAACACAATTTTACTTCTTCCTTTCCAAACTGCATGCCTTTTATTTATTTTCTTGTCTTATAACACTGGTTCCAGTCTTCAGTAAAATGAATAGAATTGATGGAGTAAACATCCTTATCTTTTTCCTTATATTTGGGGAAAAAGATTCAATCATTCAGCATTAAATATGTGTAAAGTGCAAGTTTTCCATGCATTCCCTTTATTAGGTTAAACAAGTTCTCTTCTATTTCTAGTTTTCTGTGAGTTTTTTTTAAAATCAATAATGACTGTCAGATATTTTCAAATGCTTTTTCTGTATCTACTGAGATCATCATATGTTTCTATTTATTTTTTATCATTGTGATATGCACCTTCTTCAGATCTGTAGAATTCTCTCTCTGCCCACTCCCTCCTCACCAGTACTCCTGGAACTCCAGTTTCCTTGGTCTTTCTGGTGTCTCAACTCCATTTTAATTTAAGGAGTCCTGTGAGTTCCCCCCTCTCAGTGCTGTGGCCTGCAAACTCACTCAAGGGAGTAAGCTGTGTGACCATAAGGTTCACCACTTTGTTTTCTGTCTCTCAGAGATCACTGGCTTTGTTGTCTGATATTCAGTATCTTAAAAACTGTTGTTTCCTATATTTTGTCTGGTTTAGAGGGCTGTTTCATGCAGGAGGCTACATCAAGTTTCTTTTTGTCCACGTTGGTGGTAGATGGAAGTTTTTCACAGATTGGTAATGAAGGGACTATATGTAGAGGTGGGTTGGCAGAGTTAAGGGAACCTATAGGGATACACTCAAGGATTAGTCCCCACCTGTACCTGCAGAAACAAGGAGGAGGCAGGTGCTACTGGAATCTGGGGAGTGTAACTAGAGAAGAGGACCAACTGGGAGGAGCTGGGACCACAGGGGAAAATAGCCACTGCCATCACCTTGGTGTGCAGAAAAGAGTCAGCACAGCAGGCCTGACCACTGTCCTCTGGAAAGCCTACTTGCAGGGTTAACACTTGGCTGGTCTCTGGGAACTTGGATTTGAGAATTCCCCACCATCCTAACTGATAAGAGTTGTTCACTGTGCCAAAGCTGTGTGCAAACAATGTGATTTATCCCGAACCTCTGTTTTCCTTCTGGGAGTCTGGAATTTTGGTACAGGCTAGGCAGAGGTTGCCTGCATGGACCAGCCCCCAATAAAATCACTGGGACCTGAGTCTCCAGTGAGCTTCCGTGAGTTGCAAAATTTCACATGTGTTGTCACAACTTTTTATTGAAAGAATTAAGCACATCCTGTGTGACTGTCCTGGGAGGCACTTGGAAGTTTCTGCCTGGTTTTCTCCAGACATTGCCCCATGTGCTATTTCCTTTGGATGATTTTTCTTGGTAACTTTCCACTGTAATAAATCACAATCATGAGTATGACTATATGCTGAGTCCTCTGAGTTGTCCTAGCTAATCATCAAAACTAGGGTTCTTGGGGACCTCTGACATACTTGGCAAGGCAAGGAATGAGCAGGGGACATAAACACTCCAACTTCTTTCTCTTTCTATGGCTGATTTCCCGATGGTGAGCAAGATTCACCTAGAAGCCAGAAGGCAGTGGAGCCTGGAGTGTGCAGAGCATTGAGGTGAGCCTCAAGAACAGAGCAGGGCAGAAGAGGGTGGGAAGTTCATGGAAGGGTTGGAAAGCCAATGGTGAAGCAGCACAGATACAGAGTATGCAGTTACTGTGTTCTCTGCTCTGCAGCAAAGTCCCTGGGACCTGGGGATATAATGCCAATGCATGCATGGTCACACCAAAAAAATTAATTATTTAAACTTTAAAGGTTCAAAAGATAACATTCAAAATTAAAAAAATCAAAACACAACATTGGGAGCTACAATACTGATCTAAAATTCTCTATAACTCTCCTCTTTGGTTGCTACTTTGAACTTTCAAATGCCTTTATTAGTGAAAAATGCTTTCAATGTCAATAAATTATTTAAACATCACTGTGGGAAAAGACTAGCAAAATGACAATCATGGGATTAATCTGGAAACTTTCTTAAAGGAAATTCTGTGCTTTTAATTTAATTATAAAGAACTTTCATTTCGACCAACCCAGCATATTAAGAATTTGAATGATATTGACAATTTTCTTGGCCCTGTTACCAGCATTAATTTATCCATACAATAACTATTTTTTGCATACCCACCTTGTGGTAGGCACTGAACTAAGTATTTAGAAAATAACTTACATTTCAAAATGTAATTGGTTTTTCTTAGGAGGGAACAAATATTAGACCTTATAGAATCTGTGTAGTACTCCCAACAGACACTCTTTTGAACTACAGGTTAAAAATTTTTGTATGCCTTTGCAAAGATAAAACATTATCTTTCATATCTCAACACCCCCTACTTGATAAATAACAATTAAATTAAATTTTTAGAGTCAGTATTAAATATCACTGAACCCTCAGCTAATCGAATGCCTTCTTAAACAACCAAGGGGAATTAAAAGTCATGAAAAGCTTTTCTAACTGAGATGACATTCCAGAGGGGTCTAGAGGACATTCTGAGAAAACTGTAATTTTGTGGTGCTGTGTTTCCCAGTATTAACTGAAGCAAAGAAAATCCTTGGAAAATTCTAGGTCAGAAGCGAAGGGAGGCTCTGCCTGTCAAACAAGGACTTCCCTGTGGTTCTCCAGGAAGCAGTGGTAGGCAGCAAGGGAGAATGAACTTTAGAATCCAGCACAGTACAGAGTAACGGATGATAGCTTTTATGCAGTGCAAGCTCCCCTTTCCTCATCACCAGACCACCACCACTAGTTAGCCCTTTGGCTCTTAAATACCCAGAAGGAACATAAACTCTGATAAAAATCTGGCTGAAGCATAGACCTTGGAGTCATTATTTTAATTCCAGCTGAAATGTTTACTGTGTGATCTTGGCCAACTTACTTAACCTTTCTGAGCTTTTTTCACATCTGAAATATGGCAGTAGTGTTGATGATATAACCCATAGTATAGGTATGTGTAAACTGATTAACTCAATTAATATTATCTGCCTTTCTCTCATTCTTAGCAACTAAAATTGAAGCTATTGGTGCACAATCCCCTGCATGTTAATCAGAGTCCTGAAGACTTAAAACCCTTGAGTGTCTGAAGTTAAGGTTAAAAACTTCAGCCTACCAAGCAGTGTAATAGGTTAGTAGAGATTCCATCTGTTTTTGGTTCTTCACAAAGCTATCTGAATAATTTTTTTCAGTGTGTTAATTTTATTTTGAAATCCAAATATTGAGAAAAGTTGCAAATACTATACTGTATAAATTGTTGGGGTCTTTTTCCTGAATCATTTGAAAGTAAGCTGTAACCAGGATGCCCAGCACTCCCAAATACTTCAGTATGCATACTGACTGTCAAGGACATTCTCTGGGTAATCTAGAACAACCATAAAAAATCAGGACAATACACTGATACATTACTACCATCCACTCTTCAGACCCCACTCATTTTCACCAACAATGTCCTTTACAGCCAACCCAGGACCATGTGTTGCACTAAGCTGTCATGTCTTTTTAGTCTCCTTCATTCTGAAAGAGTTAAGATGTTGACCTTGAAGCCTGGCATTTTGTAGCACATGCCTCAGTTTGGGTTTGTCTGATATTTTTTCATAATTGGATGCCGGTTATGAATTTTGAGAATATTACAGAAGTACTCTGAGGTCTCATGCCTTCTACTGGGTGGTAAGTGATATGTATCCCACTCCAGGTGATGCTAAGTTTGGTCATGGTTGAGGTCTTCCAGTTTTCCCTTGTAATGTTATTCTTTCTCTGTTTGTGAGTGTCATTTTGTGAAAGGGTATTTGAGACTCTTTGATTATCCAATCCCTTATCAAACTTATATCCATTCATTTTAACACCTAGTGATGTTTCTTGGCTAAGTTAATTATGATGTTTGGCAAACTGCGATGTTTGGCATTTACAGTACATTTATTATACATTTATTATTAGTATTATATTATAAAAAAAGCTTTCTTTTCTCCCCATTTGTATTTTATTTGTTTTGTGATTACATCAGTATAGATTCATGGTTTCCTGTTTTGTTAAAAAGGTTATCATCCCTTATTACCATTATTTATTTTGATATTCAAATTATTTCTGATTTAGTCAGTAGAAACGCCTTTGCATTTTCTTCTATGTCTTTTTGCCATGTCCCCATCTTTCTTTAAGCATGTCTTTACACTCTGACAAAATGTTTCAGGCTCTTTTATATTTGTCCTGCCCCAGCCCCAGAATCAACCATTTCTGCAAGAAGCCCGGATTCTTTTTAGTGGAGAATGGTATCTAATTCTGAGGATTTTCTCAAATCAAGCTCAATCAAGTTGCTGTTTATCTGGGTATTGATGACTATAGGCTGTGAGCTCATATTTGATTGACCATAATCTGAGAAGAATCCTCAGGGTTAATATTTGATTGACCATAATCTGAGAAGAATCCTCAGGGTTAAAGTAGGTTAGTCTGTAACATATAGCATTTTTGTTTGCTTTTGCTAGGTACTACCAAACCAGATCTACATCATCTCTTTTGAAGCTTAAGTTCAGATCCTTAACGCTGCAGTGGTTCAAAGTTTGGCCTCTTCTTTGCAGTGCCATTCTCACAATTAGCCTCAGATTTCTGTGTGTGTTTACCTGTTCTGTTCAGGTTTATGCTCATTATTTTACCACCTTTTCCCCTCTTTTCTCATGCTTGGAATTTTTCCCTACTGTCTTAGGAGCCTAGCATGTCTGTTCTAGTGAGAGAATCCTTCAGAGTATCTAGAATCCCACAGTGTCAGAAGCCCTTAATACACATCATGAGTACCTACAGGTGATAATCCCCACACCAACCAGAGACTTTTAAAATGTGTAAATCGGATTACACTGCTTCCTGGTTGCAAAGTCTCAAATGGGTCTCCCAGCATACCGAGAACAAAAATCCAAACACCTTATCTTGGTGTCTCAGCCCTGCACGATCTGCTGGGGACTCTTTTTCGGGTTCTATGACCACTGTGTGCCTCGTCTGCAAGAGCATTCTCTATATTCCTTCAATAGACCAATCTTGTTCCCACTTCAGTCTTGCACTGCATATTCCTTGCCTGAAATGCTCACCATTTCCCTCAAGCAACCATTCTCTCCTTGGCTGATCACGGCAGGACTGAATCTTTTTTGAAGTCCAATTGCAGCAATAATGTTGCTGTTTCAGCCTGGTTTTCCAGAGCCATTCTATTGAACGCTACTATTCTCTCACTCCAAGCCCCTATGTATCACATGTTTGCCTAATGGCATTTATCACTATTTGAATAATAGTAATCACTTTTAAGTTTCCTCTGTTTATTTTTGCTTCTTTCCTAGAATAGCTGGGAGAACAGAGGATGCTGAACCCCATGCTGAGAAGTCCTGGCACAAAGTAGTCACTCAACAGATATTTGTTGAATAAATAAATGAAAGAAAATTTACAGCTCAGAAATACTGATTTAGAATCCTTGCAAAGTACATTCTCTTCTCCTAGGAACATATATGAGGTACAGGTAGCAAGATGGAGCTAGGAAAACTAAGTGGGGAGGCATGGCCCTCTGCATCAGGGTTTTCAGTTGACAGCAGAGCCCCATGTCTTGTTCATTAATTTACCAGCGCAGCATTCAATGAGTCCATGAAGGTCAGCTTTTGGCTTTTTCTGTCAGCCCAGAGTTTACCCTTTTATCCACTGAGCAAAGTAGTCTCTGCTTTTGCTTTCATTCTATCAGGTTTTTGTTGCTGTTGTTTGTTTTTTAGTACTCATGGAACTTACAAGACTTGGGACAAACACACACATACACACAAAAGCTAAAAAGTATTTCAAAAACACTCTCATTGAATCTATGTAGACATTCTTAGTAGGGGCAGCATAGTAAAAGTCACTCTCTTGGGATCTAATTCAGAAAATGCTTTTCTGTACTATATTCTCAGGAAATGAAAAATTCATGACACTTTTTGGTGTAAAGCAGGAATAAGTTCAACTCTTATTTTTTGTTCTATATCAACCCTTTGCATGGCAATGTAAACTCTGACTCTTGCTGTGTACAGGATGCTGGTACTGCAGCCTAACCTCCACCTGGTTAATGAAAAAGTATTCTACTTACTCTCTGGCTCTTTCTTTTCCTTTCAGTCATGCATAAACTGGAAACTGAGAACTCATATAAATATGTTGCAAAAAGTCAAGTGTTTGGAAATGTCATTGTATTGGCAGATGTGGTTAGTCTTTTGAGCATGGCCAAAATGGTCCCTTGATAACTTCATTTTAACCTTACCAGTATTAATTCTTACTGGAGGGGGACTTCTGTCACATTCTTCAAACTATTTAGGACTGGAACTTGCCATGGATTTTCTAGGAATTCTCTGATTAGAATCAGGGCTCCAGGCAGTGTGTGCCTTCCTCCCACCAATTTTCCTCAATTAAAATTTTTTTTAATTTAATTTTTCAAGCCTTACAGCAGACTTTAGGCCAACCAGCTGTGTTCCATATTGTAAGATGGTTTTGACTCAGGTTTGCGTTTTCACTCAAGCCTGTCACTAAGGATTTTGCAAACCTGATTTTCCAACCATTCTGATGTATTTATGCACATGATTCATGGTGATGTACATGTGTAGTGTGCATAATGTTTGCTTTTGGTGGAAATCAATTCCAAGAGGCAAACCTTGGAAACAATTTTCTGAAGTCTGATTCTCTTATATTTATTGCCTTTAGGTGGTATGTAATATACACCCAAAAAGCAAGATCAGTCATTATTATTCATCATCACGGTAGAAGAGGCAGCAGTAGCAATACTATCTTCTTCAAGTAAAAAATATAGTCCATTGTCACTAAATAATTAAAATATTTCTCTTGGACAGATTTCAAGGAAGTCACACAAAAGAAGACAATGTATTTAGATTTATTCTTGGGTAGTAAAGCAAGATCTTCACATCCCTCTGTTGGTGAAAAAGAATCTCATCCTGTAACTGTGAACAAGCTATAAAGGATTTATATAATACATAATTTGTCTGGTCTTTGTCCCAGGATCCTGGCACAGAGTTTCTAAAACCCTTGGAATTTCCTGAGTGATAGAATGTCTTCATTATTCACGAGTCCCTTGAATCACCCCTGAGTTTATGTTAATGAGGTGATTGTGGTGGGTCTCTAGAGAGCTTCAGAATGGGGTTGGTCACCAGAAAGAC
Organism: Lagenorhynchus albirostris; assembly: GCF_949774975.1. Classification (NCBI taxonomy): domain Eukaryota; kingdom Metazoa; phylum Chordata; class Mammalia; order Artiodactyla; family Delphinidae; genus Lagenorhynchus; species Lagenorhynchus albirostris. The sequence continues at coordinate 95,249,480 of NC_083101.1, read as the reverse complement.
CAAGCACATGATTAGAGAGTTGGGACCTTGAGCCAACCTGACCTCCAGGGAGGGGAGAGGGAGCTGAATGGAGACAGAGTTCAATCACATGGCCAATGATTTAATCAATTGTATCTACTTAATGAAACCGCAGTAAAAACTATGGACGCTGAATCTCAGCGGTGCTTCTTGGTTGATAAACACACTGATCTGCCAAGAGGGTAATGTGCCCTGATTCCATGAGGAGAGGACCTTGGAAGTGCTCCCAGACCTCACCACAGTCTCTTCATTTGAATGGTCCTGAGTTGTATCCTTTCAAATAAAACTGTAATAGTTAAGTATAGCACTTTTCTGAGTTCTGTGCATCGTTCTAGTGAATTATCAAACCTGATGGGGTCGTGAGAACTCCCAATTTTATTGCCAGTTGGTCATAAGTGGGGGTGACGTGGGACCCCCCTGAACTTGTGGCTGGTGTCTGAAGTAGGGTCAGTCTGTGGAGGATGATGACCTTCACTGTGGGGTCTTTGCTAACTCCGGATCGTCTGTGCCGGAACTGAATTGCAGTTACACCAGTTAGTGTCAAAATAAAAGTAAAATAAAAATCTTTGAAGCAGGGTAAAAGACCTAGTACACATGTCTGGGTAAAGCATTTAGAGACTTTTCGAGTGTGAAAGGGTGATTGGACAGACTTATAACATAGAAAGCACCCTTTCCCCTCCTCCTCATAAGACTTTAGTATCTATTTCCATTTATCAATATGGGTGGAGATTTGTTTTGTGTCTATAGAAGTTTTGGGAAGTCTGGGAACATGAATTGGTGCTTAGGAGCCAGAGTAAATTCCAGCAAAGAGTTGGGTTGTTCTCCCCAGGTTGTGTGGAATACACCTGTGCACTGGCTTCTTGAAATTTGCAACCTGAGCAACATCAAGAGGCATAAAGAATGGTATATTCATGATGAGTCCTGTATGCAGTGATGATCAGACTCCTCTAGTGGCTTTGGGACTGTGATGTGTTGACAAGTGGGACCTGGAGCTTCAGGGACAGCACAAGCAGTGCTGAGTGTTAACTGTGCCTGGCACCCTGGTTGGGAGCTCAAATGAGATACCACTTGGGGAAGCTTGGAGAGAGTTGGCTGACGGGGTTCCTGGGAGCATGCAAGTGTGGGCCTGGCTGTGCTGCTGTCCATGTGGATTCCTGTGTGGATGGAGGCCAATGAGGCTGGTGGCATTGGGATAAAATGGAACTTTCTGGATGCATGACAAGGGGCTAAGGCCCCTTGGGGCTATCACTGGATGTGATTTATAAACAACATTTATTTTAAATTTCAGGCAGGCTTGGATGCGCTCCCCACCAGGCAACATAAAAGCCCACGGATTAGAGCAAAGGAAGGCTTGCAGACAGAGCTGCAGGGAAAATTAAGTGCTGGAAAACCTGACTAGTTTTAGTCCAATCATGCTGCTGAGATCTAAAAAACCTGGACAAAAAAAATCTGTATAAAGGAACCAGAAAGTTATCAGAAGAGCAAGGAGTTGAAGTCACAGAGCCAGGACAAGTGAAGCCAGTGTTTGGTGCCATTTTTCCTCTGGAAGCATGTATTCTGTGCTGTTAAATACAAGAGCCACTAGTTACATAAGGGTTTTGAGCACTTGAACTGGGGCTAGTGCAACTGAAGGACTGAATTATTTATTTATTTATTTGATTTAATTAATTTAATTTGATTTAATTAATCTATAGCTAAGTTTAAATAGCCCCGTTCAGTTATTAGCTGCCCTACTGCATATCACAGGTCTAGAGGTCCATGAGGTCCTGGAGAAAGCAGGGTGGCAGGATACGAATGCTGGCTTGTCCTAGAGTAACTGTCCCAGAGAACTTAGGGGGATTAGTTTCCTTCTCTGTGTTCAGTTTCTTCACCTATAAAAAGCATAGAAATAAAGGTATTTCATACAATTGTTTCATATATGAGTGCCTGCCCATAGTAGACATTCAATAAAGGTTAGAAAGTCCGCAGATAATGAATTAGAAAATGATGAGTTACATCATTTTTGAAAGGTGAGTTTTCTTGTCTTCAAAAACAAACGCCAATGTTCATGTTATTGAACTTATTTATGCTTGTATTTCTTTCAAAAATATATTCACATATTATATTTGGAAAATAAAAATATATTTCACAATATAGATGCTCTAAAGAAACTGCTTTCTTAAGGAGCTGCCCAAGGTTAGCTACACTATCCAATAAATATATCTCGGCTTTACCTTCAGATGAAGGACAAAAAGGGTCTTCTTACCACTTGGAGTCATTTTTCTCATTTTTAATGATAAAAAAGTAAGTCCAGTCATCTGCACAAAGTACACACAAGCTTGGGAAGACTCTTTCAGAGACTGTCTTGGTGTTGAAATGGGGACCATGTTTACTGCTCTGTGGGCAAGCAACACAGTGCTTCTCAGGGCCACTTCCCACTCACGAGTTAAGAGCCCGCTTGTGATTGTGCTTCAGGCTTGTCACCATGAGAAACAAGCAGAAAATAATGTTCAACTGCCTTTGATCACAAGAAAAAAGACTTCCTATGGTAATTATGGACTTCAGCAGTGCACTAGCAAAGAGTGTTTGCTAATGCACAAAGGTTCTGCTGAGAAATGACCTTGTGCTTGGGTAATGCTCTTTGCACCAGACCAAATCATTCAAAGCTGTAAATGATACACCTTCCTTTTCAAGAATAAAGAGATGCTTGGGAAAGACATGGAAAAGGGTAAATGTGAGGATTTTTAGCACACACCTGGTCATTTCACCATCATGGTATTAAGAGGTGCCATTCCACGAGTTCATGAGGCATATGCCAGCCTTGAGCTGAACCCCAGACACACTGCTCCACTTCAGCCTCACACCACCCTTGGGGGAGTACATTTGTGTTTACATTGGAGTGTCAGAGAATTTGGGGCTCGGGGCTGGTTGATGGCAGAGTTTAGAGTCAAACCCACATCCTCTGTCTCCAGAGTCAATGATCTTCTCTGCTAACTCCCTTCCCAATGGGTTGCATTAAAGAACAAGAACCCTATGTCTTGAGGCTTCTATCCCAAGGAAGTTAAGAGTGTATACGTTTGAAAATAAGTTTGCACCAAGATGTTTTTGTGCTACTGCATGAAAAATATCATAAAATCTGAAAAGAATTTCCAATAAAGTGAAATGCAGTCATTACTATGCTCTGAGCATTGTCCTATAGAATTTTATATAGGAACCCAGTAAAGTCCACAAGAGCCATATGAAGGAAGTTCTAGTATCATTCTCTTTCACAGATGAGGAAATCAGGCAAGGAAATAACAGAAAAAGAAAAAGAGAAAGGAAATCAGAAACTGTACCTACATAAAACAAAACAGAAAACTATTTAAATATTTATAAGTAGGCTTATTCAAGTAATGATTCAAGGTGGTTTACAAAAATACAAACACTATTAAGATTTAAAAAAAAAAAAATAGAAGGAAAGGAAATGGGAACCAGAGAATAAGAGCAGGGTGTCAGGGGCCAGGTCAGTTCCAAGGCTTGCCCAAGGCCCCACAGCTAGTGGTGGTGCAGGAGCTGGAACTCAAGAGTTCAGAGTCTGGTTTCAGAGTCTGCACCTCTCTTAGCATAATAAAAAACAGTTGATAAAGGACAACTAAAGAACAGCTGATACCCAGGTGAATGCTGTTGAATCTGGTGGTGTCTTCAGAGTGCTATTTCTTTTCATGGTCTTCAAAGTGAGTCTCATCACAACATCATTCAGTAATTTATTTGGAATATTCCTCCAAAGAGTATTTTATAAAAAGAGGAGAAAACCTGGAAAAGATGCAGACCTGGAAAAGACCAAGAATGCCTCTTGGTACCGTGGACTCTGCCTCCTTCAAGGGATAGTTGGCCTTGCAGTCTTGGATACTTGGAGCTGCAGGAGTTCATCCATGAACTTGGCCTCCATAAGAGGAAGCCATCCCTCTCTGGTCTCCTGACTATTCAGGAGAACACTTTTCCTTCTTCCCCCGGAACCCTGGGTTTGTTTTTTACCTGAGGATACTTAGTCACGTTGATGATTGCACTTAGCTGCTAGTGTCAGATGCTGAAAGCTGAATCAAGCCACAGCTCCCCTCTAACTAGTCCCAAACTCTGCAGTGAGTTTTTGGAACTGATCTGGCCCCTGACACCCTGCTCTTATTCTCTGGTTCCCATTTCCCTTCCTTCTATTTTTTTTTTTTAATCTTAATAGTGTTTGTATTTTTATAAACCGCCTTGAATCATTACTTGAATAAGCCTACTTATAAATATTTATATAGTTTTCTTTTTTGTTTTATGGAGATACAGTTTCTGATTTTCTTTCTCTTATTCTTTTTCTGTTATTTCTACCTAGGATGCAGGGCAAATGGAATTTTGATAAAATGCTGTCATGCAGTTCTGTTAGGTAGAAATCAAAGAGAAAACAAAACATATCTATCCTTAGCTTCTGGCTCAAGAATTTTCTCGAAGAAAGATTTTTCACCTGGCCCTGACCTGTTAAACACAGGTCAGGATACACCCTGAACACCTGTAAGTCAAATGTGTTTTTCACCTCTTACCTTCTAGTCAGTGAGGAGGTGAATTCAGAGGGTGGTGTAGAAACAGAGGCAACGGCAATGTTCTCATTTGCTCATTCATACCTTCATTTATTTAATGGCTATTTATTTTTGAGTATCTTCTACTATTGTACACATTTTTTCTAAGTGCTTGACATACATCAGGGAATAAACAAGGGAAAAATCCCTGCCCTACGTAACAGGAGGGGGAGGAAAGAGAAATAAACAATAAATATCCTAAATGAGTATAAAAGTAAACACATAGGAAAACATAACTAATAAATAAGCATAGGATCAGCAAACTACAGCCTATAGGTCAAATCCCAACTACTCCCTATTTTTGTACAACGGCTAAGAATTAGTTTTACATTTTCAAATGGTTGAAAAATTATCCAAAGAAGGATAATATTTTGTGATGTGTGAGAATTATATGAAGTATAAATTTCAGTGTCCATAAACAGAGTTCTTGGAACACAGCCATGTTTATTCATTTACATAGTGTACTTGGTTTTTTTGCTCTAAAACGGCAGTTTTGTAGTTTCAACAGTGACTGTACAAACTGCAAAGCCGTACATATTTACAATAAGGCTCTTTAAAGAAAAGATTTGCTGCCTGTGCTGTAAATGATATCCTCTGACCACAATGTAAAATAATTATAATTAGTAATAATGTTTTGCCTGCAAAACAATCCTAGACACTTTCTGTTTAAGGGATATCCATTATAAAAACTGTGAAATATATAGAACTAATCAAGAACCTACATATCAAAACATGCAAAAGACAATGTACAGAGAAACAGTCAATAGAATTGAATAAATTTATGAAAAAGAAAAAGAAACTGAAAACTAATGAGTCAAGTGTTCAACTCAGGAATCTGAAGAAAAGAGAGAGAGAATAAGAAGACATTAAGGAATTAAAAACCAAAAATAGCAGGGAGAATTAAAAGCAGAATCTAATTTTTGAAAAGAAATGAAGTCTACAAACTCTGGAAAGTTTATTTGGAAGAAAAAAGAAAACAACAAAGGCCACTGGAAGGAAAGCAAGACTTGGATGCAACTGAACCACAGGTGAAAAATCATAACCAAGTATGATGACAGTTTTATGTCAATAAATTTTAAAACCTAGACAAAATGTTCATTTTTCTAGAAAAATAAACAACAAGGTCCTACTGTATAACATGGGGAACTATATTCAATATCATGTTATAAACCATTAATGGAAAAGAAAAAAATTGAGTATAGAATAAATAATAAACATGGATAGATCTATAGCCATAAAAGAAATTAAATCAACAGTCAAAATCATTGAACAAAAAAATCACAAATATCAGATGATTTTATAATTGATATTTACTACTGAAAACCTACAGCAAATATTACTACTTAGCAGGAGAAGATTAGAAACAGTCCCTTTAAAATCAGGCATGAAATTGTGCTGACCACTTTGACAGTTATAGTCAGCTTTGTTCTGTAGGGCCTGGCCAGCACAACAGGACGGATGGGGAAAGAGACATACAATTGGACAGAACAAAAATCAAAACCATTTTTTGCAGATGATGTATTGTCTATATGGAAAATGCAAGAGAAGGACCCATAACCACAGAAGAATGTTATTTTCATAATATATGAAGATTTATGCAAATCAGTAAGAAAAAGGCAATTGTCTTAGTCCTTTGGGGCTGCTATACCCGAATACCGTACACTGGGTGAATCACAAACAACAGAAATTTGTTTTTTACAATTGTGGGGCTGGAAGTCCGAGATCAAGGTGCCAGTGGATTTGGTGTCTCGTGAGGGCTGCTTGCTGGTTCATAGATGGCCACCTTCTTGCTGTGTGCTCACAAGGTGGTGCGGTGAGGAAGCTCTCTGGGGTCTCTTTCACAAGGGCACTAATCTCATTCAAGGGGGCTCTACCCTCATGATCTAATCACCTCCCAAAGGCCCCACCTCCAAGTTCCATCACACTGGGGGTTAGGTTGCCACATATGAATTTGGGGTGGAGGGCACACAGACATTCAGCTATAGCACAGGGCAACAGAAAAACAAATGGGCAAAAGTTGGGATTATTCTTCAAAAACAAAACCTGAATGGTCAATGAATGTGTGAAAGAGGCTTAATCTCAGTAAAAATTTCTGAAATGTAAATAATAAATGAAATAGTTCACACCCATCAGATTGGAAAAAATATTGGGTCTGATCATTCCAAGCATTGGTAGGATGTGGAGTGGTGAGTCGTTTAGCAATATGGTGGGAATTCAGTGCTAGGTATATTTCTCAGAGAACTATACTTATGATCACATAGAGACCTAACAAAGGTGTGTGCTTGTAACAGAAGAAGTCTGAAAACCACCTAGTTGTCCACCTATAAGCAACTGGATAAATTGTTGTATATTCTTACAATGCAATAATGTTTGTCAGACATAACGAATAAGCAAAGCCATGGGTATCAACATAAAGCCATCTTGAAAACACTTGTTAAAGGAGGAAAGTCAATTATTGTGAAGGAATGTGTACCTCCATACAAATTTAAAACACACACTACAATATTATAAATTGATTTTGAATACTTAATAGTGATAATTTGCTTTTGAATACTTAATAGTGAGATAAAGGTATAAAAAAGTGGGTCTGCTAAATCCCTACGCACTTCAGCAGAGGGGTTCCTTCTGGGCAGGAAGGGGCACGGATCTCACCTGTACAGGTGAGGGTATACTGAAGAAACAAGTAATTGTGGCAAAGAGTTAATGTGGGACTCATAGTGGTGAGTAGGTGACACATTATTGCCTGTACTGTGGTTGATTTATTTTTTGTGGAAGAAAAGAAGGAGTGAGGGAGAGTGGGAGGGCATAGTTCATGGCAGTTGTGAGGGTCTGGTTCCCTGTGCCTCTCCTTGGGGCCCATGTTAGCAGCCACACTCTGCAAAGATGGTGAAGTGAAAACCCGCAGGCTAAGTGAGGTAAGGGGGAGGTTATCCCAGGGCTGCCCGGGACGAGGCAGGGGGAGTGAGGCTTGGCCCTTGGGCTCAAGCGGACCTCTGGGGGAGACCTAGGCCTCATATGGGCTCTATTTCTCTGTAAGAAGAAAGAAAGCACTGGTTGGAATGCCCAGCCCTTTTTAAGGCCCATTTTGGTGCTCCTAGGAAACAAAGGTCTGGGGCAGGAATCCCTAACCTCATCCCTAAGGCAGAGCTTCTCGGATGGAGCAATATTTGAACTGTCAGGAGGGTTTGTGAAAGCACGGATGCTGACCGTCCCCCCCCCCACAAAAACAGAGGCCCTGACTCAGCAGGCACAGGGTGGGCCCTACAATGTGCATTTCTCACAAGTTCCCAGGGGAGGTGGGGAGGAGTGTGTGTCAAGGCTGCTGACTCAGGGAACACACTTTGAGAAACACTGCTCTCATCACAATTATCCTGCACCCCTCTTCACCTTTTGGAGGGGGGAGATGGGTAAGAAAGAGGACAGGGACACTGTGGGTTCCATTAAATACAGGAAGGGAGGTGGGAGCAAGACACACCCACACACAGGGTGGAGGTGGGGACGTGGGTCCCTCTCTGTGGCAGGAGCTGGCCTGGGAGGGAGGATGGGCACCCAGGATTGCAGGCTGAGGCCTGACGTTCACTTCTGCAGCTTTGCGATGATTACTCTTGGACGGGACCTCAGGAGCTCAGATGTGTAAAGTGGACAACTTTCCTTGCGCCTCACAGCCTTTATGAAGACATGCTAGTGAGTGGTTTCTCTCCCCCTTGCTTCTCAGGCTCTGCCAAATTCTGGCTCTATGCTTTTTCTAGGCAGTAAAGGGAGCTTCCACGGATGTGGAGGAAGACAGCCCCAAATGAGAAAGAAGGACTGAAGAAAAAGAAAGAAACTTAGCTCCCAACCGGTTAGCACCCAGTTGAGATTGTTGGCTCTTAGGAAATATGGGGGTTCTGTTTGTTTTATTTAGTTTGATTTCCATTTGACAGCTGCCACAGAGATACGCACACCTTTAATTATCGTGAATTCAATGAGATCACCATGTTGTTCTTTTTGTTGTGTTGTTTTTGTTGTTTTGGGTTTTTTTTCCTAGGCACTGAGTCAAACATCTTACTTTTATTATCTCCTTTAACCTTTTCTTCTTGTTGTTGCGGTATAGTTGATTAACGATGTTGTGTTAGTTTCAGGTGTTCAGCAAAGTGATTCAGTTGTACATATATATGTATCTATTCTTTCTCAAGTTCTTTTCCCATTTAGGTTATAACAGAATATTGAATAGAGCTCCCTGTGTGATACAGTAGGTTCTTGATGGTAAGCTGTTGGATATATAATAGTGTGTATATGTTCATCCCTAGCTCCTAATACATATCCCTCTCCCCACCCAGTGCTGTTTACGGGGATGAAGTTTCGTTTCTGTGTGGCGCTGCAATAAGCCACTGAGGCCGGCCCTGCAGCAGGACACAGCATGAAAGAGACAGTCCTGGGGGTGGGGCTCAGGTGCTGGATCCATCCTCACCTCATGGATGGATGACCCTTGAACAGCCCTGAGCCTCGCTGTGCACAGCTTGGGCAGGTGTCTTGGGTGCTTGGAAATACCAAGAGTAAATGGAGGTCATGGCATGTCTTCCGGACATTAGAACCAACACAGTGACTCAGCCAAACCTGGCCAGGGTGCTTGGACGCTGTGACGTCTGTCCAGCAGACAGGGTTTGCCATCACAGACCTGGAAAAGTGATAAAACAAAGATCCAAGACAGTTCACTGCAACCATGTACGTGGAACAAGCTGGCCCTGCCACAGCTCTGCTCACCTGGTCCCAGGGCAGAGATGTCAGTAGTGGTCCTGTAGCTCTCCCCCCTTCTCCACACAGCGTGGCCCCCTGCCCACACCTTCACACCACAGGCACGTGTGAGGTTCTTGGGATGATGCATAGTGGCAGGAATGCTTGCCTCCCCAGGGATCTGCAGTGACCCCCCAAGGCCATGACCATGACATCCCCTTGGTACGCACACATCATGCCAGGCAGTATCTGGCACTCAGTGCTCCCGGGTCTCGGTGTGATAAGCTGATGAGTTAATTAAAAAGTAATGGTGGGGAAATGTCACCCTCATGGTGCTCTGCTCCAAAGCCCACCTGGTGCAAATCAGGCTGCAGGAAGCCAGGTCACAATCAGATATGACTAGACATGGAGAAGAGACCTGCTCTCTGATAATGGGGACCCTCCCATTCCAGCAAATCAGGCAGGGGGCTATGGGGTCCCTGCCAGGTGGACCTAAGGACCACATAATCTTTGGCACCCAGTGGCAGCCTGCCCTGTAGTTTGCAAAAGACCAAACCCCAACAAAAACCAAAAACTCATGCCAGTGCCTAACCTGCTTGCATAAAGATGGTGTTAAGCTGAGTTTTGTCTTAGCAAGCCTCCTCATTCATGTGGGAGAGAGGACCATGAAGGAAAAATAATGGTGGCAGAGGGGTAAGACGTCAGGACAGGGAAAGAAAATGACAGTTAAGGAAGCCTGATTTACCAGTGATGGATTCCGCGCCATCTGATCCCAGGCACTCTACCATCCTTGTTATGGTGAACTTGGCTGAACCATGGAGCCCAGATGTGGTCAAACATTATCCTAGATGTTTCTGTGAGAGTGTTTTTGGATGAGATTAACATTTAAATTGGTGGACTTAGAGTAAAGCGGATTGCCCTCAATAATGTGGGTGGGCCTCATCCAATCAGCTGAAGAGAACAAAGACTGACCTCCCCTGAGCAAGAGAAAATTCTGCCAGCAGACAGACAGCCTTCACACTACAACTGCAACATTGGCCCTTCTTGAGTTCCCAGCTTGCAGTCTCACTCTGCAGCTGACCCATGAGGGATGGCTGACCAGACAGTCAAGCTTGGGATGGAGGAAAAAGTTAAGCAAGGAGCACTGAGAGATTCCAGCAGATCCCATGTATGTTTGTTCATCTTTCCAAGGAGAGACTCCATTCCTTTCATCAGATTTTCAAAAGATTGATCTGTGGACAAAAGAAGGTCAACAATGAAGGTGAAAAGTATAAACGGGGAAACTTGTGAGGGGGAGAAACAATTTAATGGATTGAGGAAAATAAGGGAGGAAGGGCAATTCAAACATGAGACAAACAATCTTACATTTAAAGAAGTGTAATTTCTTCTTTGTTTCTCCCTCTCTGCAGGCATGCAGACGTATTATTGTTTGTTTAAAAACTCAGAAACTTAAAAAAGACCATAGCTGCATTTTAAAAAATCAATGGGTGTCTCTTCCAGGAATCTCCACACCTATAATCTGCAGAATCTACAGTTTTCTAAAGCTGAACTGTTTGGTTTAGACTGAGGCATTCAGAAATGAAGAGAAATGTTGTTTCTTCTTTCCCTATTTCACCCAAACAGTAGCAATGCTCCTTATTTTGGCACTATTACACCTTGAAGCCCAGTTACTCAAGCAATGTTTGGTCAATAAGACAATACTCACATAAGATTTATTCATCCATCTAAAACTATCATCCAGGGCTATTACATATGCCACAAGATTCATTTATAAATCAATCAGCAAGATATTACTTAATTAAAATCTCCAGTGAGCACACAGAATTTACAGTTTTTAAAATTTTAGATTGCACTATTAGAGTCTTGTCTAAAATTCCAGAGTGTAAATTCCATGCTCTGCATTGCTCTCAATAAAGATTTCATTGAACAAATGACAGTAACAAAAGCAGACAGTATGCTTTGGGGACCTGCCAAAGGAGCAGAATAGAAACGGTCCCCTCTGACTATTCACAAAGTTCTCCCCAGAGTTGCACTGGCCAGAAAGATGGAATCGTTTTCCGGAAAATTTGATGACTACTATTAACAACAGCAGCAGTAGAATTTGCCAAACACTGTGCTAAGCAATTTACATAAATGCCAGTTCACATTATTTTTCTTATGGAATCTTCCCAGCAACCCCCTGAAACTAGTGCCACGATGACTCTCTGTTTCAGAGGAAAGCCTGGGTTCAGAGATGGTGGGCAAATGCCCAGCCCCCCAGTGGAGAAAGAGCACAGGGAGGATTTGGACCTAACCAGTCCACACTGGACAGAACACATCTGCCCCGCATTCACTGCTGATCTGAATGGGAACAGAGGGGAGAAAGAACTGAAAGCATGGAGGGGGAGCTCCCTATGGGGCACTGGGTGAACAAGCTGTAACTCACAGCCTTGTCTAAATGTTTGCCTGGGAATCTGAGACCCAGAGGACCCAGTGGCCTACGAGCTGCTGTGTGTAGTCTGAGGAAATAAGGCATTTGTCTGACTATTGTTAATTCTGCATGAGAATTACGGCTCCCTCTAAGACACTCCGTATGGTTGATGACGTTTAGAGCAGAGTTTAGGTGGTGTGTTTTTAGTTTCTTTCTTGTCTGAAGTTGTTCTTGGTTAACAAGGAGGCCCCTCTGTTGAGTTTTAATAGTCAAATTAACATCTTTCGTCACTCTCTGGCAATGTTTCCAGAGTGTTCCGTAAGCTATGATTTGCCCCAAAGGCGAGAATGACACGTTGGCTTGGGTGTGTGCAGTTGGTACTGTTGATATTCCCTAGGAGAGTCAGCTGTGCAGCTCTGGCTGCAGTAGACCACATCAAAACTCTCTGTGTGAATTACCATCCTGGGTTGGGTAGTTGCTCCAGGTTCTGCAGGGGCTTGCTTTAGCACTGCAACCAACATCGCCTCCAGTCCAGACATCATTAAAACTCGTACTCAGAAAACAAGCTGGGAACACTTCCATGTTGGCATCGAGAAATGACATGTGCATATTCGTCCTGGAGAAGATTGTTTCAAAGAGGGCCCCTATCTAGTAGAGAGTTGTTTTTGGCTGATGCATTTGGGATTTGCAATCGAGAAGACAGATTGATTGAACTCTCTGACGTGGATGCTCAGTACTACCTCTAGCCATGACTTTGTCACAGTAACATAGCGTTCCATGGCCTGTATCCACAGCCACCTCCATCACCCATCTCCAGCCCCAAGCTCAGCAGTGACACACCAATCATGCAGATCAGGCATCCAGGGCTGCTTCCTGTGGGTCCTGACCATCAAGAACACCTTATCTCCTGTGAAACCAACATTTGTTGCTGAAATGATAACAGCCAATCATTATTCAGTTCTCATTAGGTGTCAGGCACTGGCTTAGGTACTTTAGGCAAATTGATTCTTTACAACAACTGTATGAAGTATAGGTACTGCTATCATTCCCATTTGACAGATGAAAAACAGAGGCAAGAGAAGTTGAATAGCATCCCCATGTTCACAAAACTAAGCAATGGCAGAGCTCAAATTGATGCCAGCTCTGATAGCACCCAAACCTGGCCCTACCTTTCTGGTGCCAGTGGCCACTGGCATCCTCCCCGCCCAGGAAGTGACCCTGGAGATTGACTTAACACAAGGAAGCTCTTGCTAGCACCTTGAGTAGTTAACAGGTACTGACGAGTCTTTGACTCCTTGGTTCAACCTGCAGAGTCTTCTGCTAGTAGCATCCTGGATAAGATGGATATTGGAGGCTGCAGCATGGACTTAAGCTGAGACACTTGGACCCTGGTGGACACAGCTTGAACCCTGGCTCTGCTGCCAACTAGCTGTATGACCTTGCTTAGTGTCTTCACTGATAACATTGGGATAATAATAATACTTCACCTACAGCGTTGTCATAAGGAATAACAGAACCACTTTGCTATACACCTGAAACTAATACAACATTGTGAATCAACTATACTTCAATTTTTAAAAAATAAATAAAAGAATAAAATTTAAAAGGAAAAAAAGGAATAATTGAGAAAAAGCATCTAAAGTGGACTTAGGTGTACAAGAGTGGTGGCTATTTTGAAATGCTAGACCTTTAGGCAGTGGCCCTGCCCTAAAAAGTAAGTTAACCTTGGGCATAAAATAATATTTTAAATGAAAATTATTTTATGTTTATGAATTTTGAAAAAAGAACTATGAAGTTCCTTGTGACAACACCATAGCTGTGCTGAGTTTTCCAGCATGTGAACAGCAGGGTATGGGAGGAAACCATCTCAGGTGTCTTTGGTTTGAATTTTGCTTTCATGAACCCACATGCTTTGATTTGGATTCGGTGGGTTCTACCAAGGGCCACGCTGGGTGCTCCCACCCTCTGAGGTGACAGTGTGAAGAGAGCCATGGGCAGAGGTAGCTCATTACACCCTCCTCTGAGATGGAGTCCCACACTCACCCTTTCCACTCCCACAGCTGCCCAGCCAGTTGTCCAAGTTGGCACCAAGAGCCCATCTCTTTGCCAAAGGAGAAAATCAGGTAGATCAGTGTGTCCCACCTTGGCAAATCTCAAGGAGCATATCCCATCCTGCAGCAATTTCTCTAGTGGACCCACAGCCCTTGACTTCACCTGTGCAATGAAGCATGTATGAGCTAAACATAGGAGCTGGGAACACTTTTTTCCTGCTTCCATCCAAACTGGGGGGTTGCTGCCATTCTCATTTCTGTAAGTGCATTCCCCGAAATAGTAACCACACGGTATTTTACAGTATCCCAGATGACATGAGCCATGCTTGCTGAGACTACATTTTATAGCACCTGTCATGGAGGGGCGTGGATGGGCAACAGTGAGCAAGCCCAGGCTGGGGGAGGGGAAGTCTTGAGCACTGCAGACCCATGGATGAGGAGGGGAAGCAGAAACTGGGTTATCAGTGGAGGGCATTCAGAAGACCAGAGTTGGTGTCCAGACACCAATGCCATCAATGGAGGACATTCATAAGACCACAACTGGTGGAAGCCAAGGCTCCAGGAGGTAGCTCACAGAGCAGATGATGGGATCCAGAGACCAGGAATAGAGAAGATGTAGTGATCCAGGCAGGCCACTGGTAACCTTGGACCTTGAGTGCAATGGTGGGAGGTGGCAAGGTCAACGGCAGGGACCACATGCTGGTGGGTTGTGGTGCAAAAGTGGGTGCTTCATTACAGAGAAAATGTGCAAGTCCAGGCCCCAGAGTAGGCCCAAGCTCACCAGAGACTAACCACAAGTTCAAACCTCATATATCCACTCATCATCCATCCATCCATCTACCCATCCACTCATCCATCCATTTATTCTTTTTGATCATTTGGCATAGTACTGGGGATAAAACAAAAAGATACACAATGAAATTTAGTTTCTCTTCTTATAGCTCGTTGCTCAATGCAGAGGGGGGAACAGTGCTGAGTCATTTGAACCAAGGAAATACCCCCTCTTCCAGTGACTCCCACCTCCTGCCTCCCCGTGGGAGCAGTAAGTCCATTATACTTGAGTAAACACAGCGAGGAAGGATGGGAAGGCAGGGGCCAAACAAGTCATCATAACCTCTCCCTAGTGGGATGTGGGATCCATTTGAGGGTGTCCTAACCCTTCCTGTCCATTAAAAAAATAAAAAGAAATAGTAGCAGTCAGAAGAGCACTGGAATTCAGAAACCCAGTGTATTATTTTTCTACTGCTGCAAAAAAATATTACTACAAATTTAGCAGGTTAAAAGACCAGACATGTATTATTTCACATTTTCTGTGTCAGGAGGATAAAATTTCCTGCCCCACCAAATACACAGGACTAATGATAGCATTTCCTATTATCCATCTATTATCTAGAGTATGCAGATATTTTATGTGCGTTATCTCTAACTGACCTGAGACACCAACAAGAGAGTAGGGGTATTTCAGATGTGGGAACAAAGACTCAGAGAAATTCTACCCACTTCCTGCTATGCATTCTTGCAAAGCAAGCCTGGTGGGTAAACTACAAACCCTGTTTTAGCCCATACGGCATTGGCGTTGAGGGGACTCGTGCTGTCTGGGTTAAAGGGGAGGAGAAGGTCTGGCTGGGATTGTCAGGATCCCGGTGCAGCCAGCCTTTTTCCAGCCTAGATAGTTAATGTCAATATTATCTTTTACAGACATTAAAACTAGCTCTGGCTTCCCTTTGGTGTGTGGATAACAATAATTATTATAGGAGAAGTTATCTGGCAAATAACATTGTTAAAAGTGACAACAATGGTAAAAACATTTTCAGAAATGTTTTTCTTTCCTGAAGATCACAACCATTCAGGGACCACAGACCATGTCCTGTGACACTGCCCTGCATTTCTTCTCCATGTGCATGAACACATGAAATGGAGGTTCTCTTTACCTAGACAACTTAGATGTCCTCCTCTGCCAATTGACAGAATGAGACTTTTGAACCTCCTGAAGAACAAAATCTTTTCTAGATTCCAGGATAACATGTTTTTTGAACAAATGTTAATGCTCTTGTGCTTTTCACTTTCTCTGATGTGACCTTCTTTCTCTCAGCTTAGACATTTATAGATGGAGAGCAAAGAGAAAGAGGCAATGGATAGCTTTTAACTTCCAAACCAGACTTTTGAAGCGCTAGGTGAAAAAATGGTCTCTCAAGCCAGGCTTTGCAAAGAAAGAGGGAAATTTGAAATTCCCAAAGTAGCCTTCAAATATTGAGAGCAAAGATGAGGTCTGACTGAAGTGTCCTTTCAACCTGGGTAGAGAGACCCAAGGCTTTGCATTAGGAAGGCAGAGAGGGGCCCCCTGCCTAGAGATGAGCAAAGGGAGGTGAAGTGGAGAGAGAGAGAGGTTTAGAGGGAAGGACAAGGCCCAATGGGGATGTTATCAGCCCCCCATGAGAAGACGCAGACCTGGGACGGAGTGAGGGGGTGCAGGACACAGAGTGGGCTTGTCCTTGCTCTAATTAGGGAAATTTCAGGGGATTTTCTCCCAGAGCTACTCCCGTTACCTCCTTGGGGGAGCCACAGCCAAGCAGAGGTGGCAGAGAGTGAAGCTTAAGATGGCAACCTCATCCAGGCGCCCCTTCTTCTCTATGGAAACTGGGGGACAAGGGCTGTGGCTGAGGTTGCTGGCTAGAGAGCTCACGGGGACACCGGAGAGGCACACAGGGACCTCAGACCAGGAGCAGCATCAGAGATCTGGTGAAACCACTGGACCAGCGGGCAGACTCTGGACCAGCAACCCTCTTCCAGCACCACAAGGTCTGGAAGCACCTCCCTCAACAAGATGCCCTTTGGGACCAAGAAATGGATGAGGCAGCTGCCGAAGGGCACAGGCGTCTCCCATAGCCAGTGCCCCACAGCAGACTGAGCAGGTGCTCGGAAGAGTCTAGCCAAGCCCAAAGGAGCTGGGAGTCATTGGTACGCTGAATTCCCCCGTTATCACTAGACTGACTGTGAGATCAGTCAGAGAAAATAAAGACAGTTACATTTGTTTCCTGTACATGGGCACCACAGTATGTAATTTTTTCCAAGCTACTTCAGGATTAAAAAGTATTTTGCAGCTGAGGACCAGACACTGTTGACGGTGCGAGCCCTGAGCTTGCAGAAGAGGCAAGGTCCCCATGTCCCATTTCAGAGCCGTTTAACTTCACAAAGAAGAGAGTGCGTGTCTAAACAACTCCTGCAGGTGTCTGTGGTGGGGGGGTCTTTGCAGCACGGAGAAGGGAGGGGAGGAGGTGACGGTCCCACCTTCAGCAACAGTGATCTGGGGACCGCAAGTGGGATGTCTGAGCTAACAGGACAGGGATGGCCAGCCCAGAATTTCAGTCTCTCCAATATCACCAATAGGAAACTGCAGTTCTGTGCATAACAATTTAAAAATCAGAGCCAGGATTTAAATTGAGGTTTCCTGATTTCCAGGCGAATCTTCTGAGCAGATTGCCCAGGCGCAGGGTAGGATGGAGGACCTGGGATGGCTCATTCTCTGTCTTCCTCATGGTTTTCTGGTGGGAGCCAGCCCTTCCAGCTTTCCTAACCGGGATGGATCAAAGCCAGACAGGAACATAGTTGGCAGCCTCAGGCATCCAAAGAACCCTCCCGCCTACAGGAGTCTCTAGGTCCCCTTATCTCCTTTTTATGGGGAACCCTGCTTATGAAAGGGAACATCCCAGGATGCAAGTTTGAATCAGCCTTACACTAAAAGTCAAGTTCTGTGCCACTGAGAGCCATAACTGGCTCCTCAGAGAGGCAGCTCTTGCCAATCAAGCATCGCCAGGAATGACGAGCTCATAAATGATCCTCGGGAGCACCGTTAATTACCCAGTGGGCAATTCCAGGCCTAGTAGGGATCTGACATGTCCTTGATGCAAAGCAATGTTGGAACTTGCCCCCAAGCCTTAGAGCCCTGTGCAGCCAGTCAGGGGGAGGACAGTGGTGGATTTTCCCAGCCACACAACAGGGAAGGTGCTTGCATCCACCCCTCCCGCTGCTGCTGCTTTGTGCTTTGTTGAGCTCTGTTCAGGCCTGCAGAGGCACAGAGCAGCCTTCTGTTTGAGGGAGTTTGCCAGGGGCAGTTCTTCAACCTGCTGCATCCCAGCTCTTGATTTCCTCCCATCCCTCTCCTTTGAAAGCCATAATGCTTAAGTTCTGTGTAGCATTCAGGAGTACAACTTTCTTTTTCTTTAAGAGGACAAACACTGCAATAGAATTCAA
The DNA here is from genome assembly GCF_949774975.1 of Lagenorhynchus albirostris. Lineage (NCBI taxonomy): Eukaryota > Metazoa > Chordata > Mammalia > Artiodactyla > Delphinidae > Lagenorhynchus > Lagenorhynchus albirostris. Next base: position 95,231,463 of record NC_083101.1, on the reverse strand, counting down.
GTTGTGTATTTCATGTCATGATTCCTGGGCAGCTTGCAAGAATTCTTCCAACTTTGGTGGAAGGGTCTCTCCTGGGGCTCAGTGGTCCTCTGGGGACATCCCAAATTGGGAATACACCTGTTCATTATCTATAGAAAAACCAGGGAGGTAGAATCTCATGTCTTTTACCATTGGGATGCAGAAGTGCAAACTTAAGGGGTCCAGAGCACAAAAAAGAACCTATCTACAGAATAGAAGCAGACTCACAGACATAGAGAATAAACTTATGGTTGCCAAGGAGGAAAAGGGCTGTGGGAGTGATGGAGTGGGAGGTTGGGGTTAGAAGACGTAAGCTCTTATATATAGGATGGATAAACAGCAAGGTCCTACTGTATAGCACAGGGAAATATATTCAATATCCTGTGAGAAACCATAATGGAAAAGAAAATGAAAACGAATATATATATATATATATATATATCTGAATCACTTTGCTGTACAGCAGAAATTAAGACAACATTGTTAATCTATTATACTTCAATAAAAAAATAAATAAAAGAGAATATTTTCCCAAAGAGTTATTTGCTGGGACTACCATATTTTAAACACTGCTAAAATATGACTATGTGTTAATGCCAGGCTCAACAGGCTCATACCTGAGGGGCAGGTCCTGGGAGTTGAATAAAGAGAATCTTTAGAAACAAGTACAATATATAACCCAGAACTTACATTTGAAGAAAACAGTGTCAACAATTGAATAGCTGTACCCAGAAAGGGGCTGTTACAAGCATTTAATGAAAAGCATTCAATTTTGCTGTGTCTCTTCTTCGTCTACCCTTTTTTTATCCCCTCTGGTGGGGGGAATATGAGTTGGAAGGGCAGACAGAATCACTTCACTATATAAACTGGCTGTTTGTCTGGGAAGATGTTTATTACTTTGCAATTTGTTTTGCAGAAGACAAGTAAACTGTGGGCTTCTGAAACACTTCCAGTAATCCTCCAAAGAGATCCAACTTAATTCTAGGTGGAGGAGTCTTGATAAATATGAAATATAAGAGATAGCAGCTCTCCACTCTTCCTGCCCTTTCCCACTGCATACAGAATGGTCTTTAAAATCAAATTCGGAAGTGTTGGCTTCTATATTAATGTGTTAGGGCTGCTGTAACAAAGCCCTACAGACTGGGCAGCTTAACCAAAAGAAATGTGTTGTCTCATAGTTTCAGGGGGCAGAAGTCTGAGATCAGGGTGCTGGCAGGGTTGGTTCCTTCTGAGACCATGAGGGAGACTCTCTTCTCTGTCTCTCTCCTTGGCTGATTGATAGCCATCTTTTCTCCCTGTGTGTCTTCATGTCATCTTTCTTCTCTATGTGTCTGTGTCCAAATTTCCTCTTATGAGGACACCAATCATTGGATTAAGTCCCACCCTAAAGACCTCATGCTTACTTGGTTAGCTCTCTAAAGACCTTTTCTCCATGTGCCACAAATGGCAGGATTTCCTTCTTTCTCATGGCTGAATAATATTTTATGGTATACATATATCACATCTTCTTTATCCATTCATCTGTTGATGGACACATGGGTTGTTTCAATATCTTGACTATTGTGAATAGTGCTGTGATAAACATAGAGGTAGACCTTGAGGGCATTATGCTAAGTGAAATAAATCCAACAGAGAAAACAAATACTGTATGATATCACTTATATGTGAAATCAAAAAAAGCCAAACTCTTAGAAATAGAGGATGGAATGGTGGTTACCAGGGGCCGGGGCATGGGAGAATTAGGGAGATGTTAGTCGAAGGGCACAAACTTCCATTTAGAAGGTGAGTAAGTCCTGGGGATCTAATGTACAGCATGGTGACTATAATGAACAGTACTGTATGCTACACTTGGAAGTTGCTAAGACTGTAGATCTTAAATGTTCTCACCACAAAAAAGAAATGATAATTATGTGATGTGATGGAGGTGTTAGCCAACACTATGGTGATAATCATATTGCAATACATAATTGTATCAAACTATACACCTTAAATTACACAATATTATAAGTCAATTATATCTTAGTAAAGCTGAAAAAGAAGAAAAAAAAGACCTTATCTCTAAACAAGGTCATATTCCAAGGTACTGGGGTTAGGGCTTCAACATATGAATTTACAGGGTCACAATTCAGACCATAACAGTTTCCTGACTGGGTGTAAATTCAGTCTGTAGGACACATAACAAAGGACTCTGGAATTCTGCCTTCTACGGAGAGACTTGGGTTGAAATGGGAAGTATCCAGGTGGAACGTTCAGGTTGTGAGGATAACATGGGCTAGGAAGTCTCCTTAATGTTTCTTCATACATTTCTGTTCATAATATATCTTCCCATTCTCCCCAAAAAAGACCATCCCCCACTTCCTTTCAAGGTTGGCCACATCTCACCCAACTGAATGTCCTTTTCAACATCTTCCTCCTTGAAGGCAACCAAGATTCCTACAGCCTATGGAATTATTCTTTCTTTAAGCCTTTCCATTCAGAGTTTGAGCCACATGATTAGCTTTTTCTCTATTCTGTGCAATTTAGCACTTGTGTGAATGCTATCCTAGTACGGCTGCTATAACAAAGTAGCACAGACTAGGTGGCTTATGAACAACAGGAATTTATTTCTTTCAGTTCTGGAGGCTGGGAAGTCCAAGATCAAGGTGGCAGCACATCTGGTTTCTGGCAAGGACCAGCTTCCTGGTTCATAAGTGGTCATCCTCTTGCCATGTCATCACATGGCAGAAGGGATGAGGGAACCCTCTGGAGTCCCTTTCATAAGGGCACTAATTCCATTTGTGAGGGCTCCATCTTCATGACCTAATTACCTCCCAAAGGCTCCACTTCTTAATACCTTCATTTTGGAGGTTAAGTTTCAACGTTTGAATTTTGTAGGGACACAAATACTCAGTCTAGAGAAGTCTCCACTTTTAATTTGTGTACAGAGTAAGTGCAACTAATCCATAAATAGTCTGATTCTCACATGGGAAACTCATTCCATCACTTCAAGACTTATCTTTTGTCCCCAGTGACACCATAAACTGCTTATATTTATGTCCCCTAGTCCAAAGACAGAGGTAAGCAAATAGCAGGTGTTCAGTAAATGTCTGTGATTGATTGTTCTCCTTTTTTCCAGTGTCATTGTGCATACTCTGTTTTTGCCACTTGAGGGGCAAGAGCATCAGCAGACCAGATGAATCTACCTACCTCCCACCTCTCTTTTTTTGGCATCTACAAATAGTCCTGTCTCTAGACCCAGGCAAGGGACCCCTGCCAGAGGTCTCATGTTCTGGAGGGTCCCAAAGGTTACACACACATTCATTTTAAAGAACACCTGGGCTCCTGCGTCAGGAAATGGTACTCTGAATTATGGTTTTTATTTTCTGTAGAGTGTTCATCAAATCATGATAAATCATACTTCTTAAAAAGGCTATTTTAATCTCATCTGGTTAGGTAAGAAATATAACTCTAAAATGCTAAGGTCAAGGCTCCACTAATGCATAGACTATTGCCTGTGGGATGTTTCCTTTTATTTCTATATTGTGGTTTCACAAAGGTGTTTTCAAACATCAAACAGGATAACCAATCTTGCATTTAATGGAAACTCTATAACAAAAACTTTCATCTCCACATCCAAATCCTCTTGGCCTTCCTCCAAGATGTACCTCAATTCTTCCTACATCTTTCCATCTTACTGCTCCTCACCAAAAGCATCATCATCAATTGTCTCAACTATGCAACAGCTCTTTAGCACATTTCCCTGACTTGCCACTTGCCTCCCTCCTGTAGTTCATTCTCTACCCATTAGTCATAGGGAGCTGTTTGCAAAGTAAATGTTAATGTTGTCCTATCACCTAACACCCTCGGATGGCTTCCATCACACCCAGCATGCAACTCAGATTCCTTCCTGTGGTTAGCAAGTCTGTCCTCAAGGTGGTCCCAGCACTTTCCTCCAGTCTCATACTATTCCACGACCCACACACACCGGGCTCAGCACGGGAGCCTTCACTCTGCCACCTACCAAGCCAAGCTCTCCCCAGCCCCAGGACCCTGTGCTTTGCTTACCCTTTTGCCTGGAGTTCACCTCGACCCCACCCCAACCTTTCATACTCACCCTCTACATGACCAGCTTCTCCTCATGCATCAGGTCTCTGATAGAAGATCATTTCCCAGAGATAAGTCCCACTGCCACCCCACTGATTACTCTCTCTCCTACCACCTGATTAACATCTTTTCCCAGAAGTCATTACCACCTGACACTGTCTACTACTTACTTGCCAATTGCTATTCTCACCACCACTAGAATGTAAAATCTTAATACCATTCCTGTTTAATGAACATTTTCAGAGTGAATGAACTGTCTTTATTTTGATCTTTATGGCAAGTGTGAAGAAAAGTTACACAGACTCATGCAAATCATAACTCACATCTCCATGGATTAAACAAAATACTTTCCTTTCCAGTCCCTCTTTTTTTCTTACCTTCGTTTCTCCTCTTATCTTCAAAGAGTAAGATTCCAGTAACATTAGAGATATTTTACTAAGATCTCAATCTTTACAATAGCTCAAGAACCATTCCTTTACCCTCAGGTACATTTTTCCCACACTTGCAGAGTAAATTTTCTCACATCTATCCCCTTTTTAGAGTATTCTGTTCATGGAGAAATTTACTCTAAGTCTCACTGTTAAGCCTCTGTAATAATTTTTTTTTTTGTCTCACAGCAGTCAGCTGTTTTAAACAGGGGTGCTTCTGCCTCTTTGAAAAATGCCAGTCATTTAATCATGGCTTCTGATTCAAGTTCACTGTAACAATGGCTAGTATGCTTGTGATGATGCTGCATCATTTCTGCATTGGGGGAGGCTTTGTAGGTATATAAGAGTCAAACAAAGACTTCTTGCTATTTCATGATTTTGGTCTCCCCAGACATCCTACTTGGCACTGATTAATAGGCCTGGAGGCTTATGATCAAATATAATAAAACAGCAAGACACAAGCTGGTATAGAATGTCACAAGCAAGTTGATGTTTTTTATTTGTTGATGAATTCAATAGAAGAAAAAAATTGTTCTTATCACCTGTCATGGAATATAGTAAACACAAGAAACCACCCTTCTCTCAGGTTGACAGTTTATTCAGGTTCATCCATTTGAAAAACATTTGTGTATCAGGCATTGTCTAGGGGTAACTCACTTGTGAGTTGATGACCCAATGTGCATAGTAAAATGAACAGCCACTCTTTTTAGTGGTTTTAATATTTTTTAAAATATTGTCATCCTGAGTGTGACAGAGTGAGAAAAGTTGCCAATCTGTTTCTACCCTTTTTCTTTGGTTATGTGCTTCCAACTTTTAGGTGGGTACATGACTGTTTTAGGTGGGTGAATAAAGGCTGGTATTTTCCGTCGTCCACTAGGTTTAGTGTGACCATGTGGCAGGCCCTAGGCAATGAGAGGTGAATAGCATGTTATGTGAGACTTCCACAAAGTGTCTTTAAAAAAGAGGGTGGGCCTTTTCGTCCTCCTCTTTCTTGATGCATGAATGCAGATATGGTAGCCAGATAGTCATTTTGACCATGAGGTAGAAACAATGTTCATGCAGAAGATCATGGAAAAACAAGGGATTTCAACAGATATTTGGAAGATAAAAATCAATTGTTACAATGGTAACTGATTTAGAGGGAGGCATATATTTTCAGCCTATGGTGCCTGGAAAAATGATAACAATGGGCAGAGAGCCATTTGCCTTACAGAGACCTTGAAACCTCAGGAATTTGAGGTACCACATACAAGGTCAGGCTGGGTTCACAGATAGAATTGGTTAAAGTCTGTATGCAGAGTAGTCAATGGCCAGGGATACCTTTCTCACCCTTTATACCCTGCTACCACAACCCACCAGGGATGAGACAACAGTATTATTCTCTGGAGAAACTGAGCAGAAGAGATGTTGCTATGGGGAAACCATATGTATTGCAAGGTGGAAGCAAAAAATGTGGAGATTAAGGAAATATCTATACAAAAAAAGTTGGACTTGAGACCTCTTTCTCTCTCAGAACCTTGTTAGCAGAGTGTCTCACATAGGACAGCAAGATCCAACTAGAGGCTGTATATAAAAGACATGTTTTAGATTCATAGAAACAAACAGGTGGATAATAAAAGGAAGACACAATACACATCATGCAAACCATAGCAAAGGAGAACTGGATTGATTATCCCAATATCAGAAAAAATAGATTTTGAAATAAGAAATATCACGAGAGGAGAAGAATATTTCATAATGATAAAAGGGTAAAAACATCAGAAATATATAACATTATAAATGTAAATGCATCAAACAATAGGGTCCCCAAACACATGAAGCAAGAACTGACAGACTTGAGAGGAGAAATGAACAATTCAACAATCATTGTTGAAGTTTCCAATAAAATCAGGAAGGATATAAAAGACTTTGACAACACTATCAACCAGTTTGACTTAGATGGCATTTATAGAACACTTCACCCCAAAACAGCAGAATACACATTTTTTCCAAGACTTCAAGGAACATTATACAGGATAGCTTCCACATTAATCCCAAAAAAAGGTTGTATTCATTTCCTTTGGCTCCTGCAACAAAATCTCTATAAATGTGATAGCCTAAAACAACAGAAATTTCTTGTCTCACATATCTGGAGTCCAGAAGTCCAAATTCAGTATTACTAGGCTGAAATTTTAAAATTGGCAAGGTCACACTCCATCCAGAAACCCTGCAGGAAAATTCATTCCTTGCAACTTTCAGCTTCTGATCAAGCTGCCAGTATTCCTTAGCTGGTGGCTGTATCACTTGAATTTCTGCCTCTATCTGTACATCACCTCTTTTTCTCAGTGGGAGTAATCTCCCCCTGCCATTCTCTTATAAGAATACATGTGATCACATTGTCCAGGGTAATCTTAAGAACCTTAATTTAATCACACTTACAAAGACTCTATTTCCATATAAGGCAACATACATAGATTCCAAGGATTAAGACATAGATATCTTTGGGGAGACCATTTCTTAGCTTACCATATAACTGTCACTAAACTTAAAAGGATTAAAATAACATAAATTATGTCCTATAATCAAAATGGAATTAGCAATCAACAACAGTAATAAATATAAACATTGTCAAATATTTGGAAATTAAACTATATTATCTAAATAATTCATGGTTCAAAGAAGTAATCACAAACAAAACTAAGAATATATTGAACTAAATGAAAATGAAGCACAATATAGCAACATTTATAGGACACAATAAAGCAGTGCTTAGACAGAAATTTATAGGTTTAAACTCATATTTGAAAGAAACAAAATTCTTTAAAAAATATTTTAATCTTACTCACCAAGAATCTAGAAAAGAAAGAGTAAATGAAGCAATAGTAATTATATGGAAGGAAATAATACATATTGAATCAGATATCAATTTTAAAAAAAGGAGATTATGCACCCAACATAGGAGCACCTAAATACATAAAGCAAATGTTAAAAGTTCTGAAGGGAGAAAGAGATGGCAACATAATACTAGTAGGGGACTTTAATATTACACTAACATCAGTAGATAGATCATGAAGACAGAAAATCAATATGGAATCATCAGCCTTAAGTGACACATTATACCAGATGAACTTAACAGATATACATAGAACATTCTATACAAAAGCCACAGAATACAGAGATTGGTTCAAGATGGTGGAGTAGAAGGACATACACTCACTCCTTCTTGTGAGAGCACCGGAATCACAACTAACTGCTGAACAAGCATTGACAGGAAGACACTGGAACTCACCAAAAAAGATACCCCATATCCAAAGACAAAGGAGAAGCCACAATGAGATGGTAGGAGGGGTGCAATCACAATAAAATCAAATCCTATAAATGCTGGGTGGGTCACTCACAAACTGGAGAACAATTATGCTACAGAAGTCCACCCACTGGAGTGAAGCTTCTGAGGCCAACGTCAGGCTTCCCAACATGGGGGTCTGGCAATGGGAGGGGGAATACACAGAAAATCAGACTTCAAAGGCTAGCAGGATTTGATTGCAGGACTTCGACAGGACTGGGGGGAACAGAGACTCCACTCTTGGAGGGCACACACAAAGTAGTGTGTGCACGATGACCCAGGGGAATGAGGAGTGACCCCATAAGAGACTGAACCAGAACTACCTGCTAGTGTTGGAGGGTCTCCTGCAGAGGTGGGGTGTGGCTGTGGCTTACTGTGGGGACAAGGATACTGGCAACAGAAGTTCTGGGAAGTACTCCTTGACATGAACCCTTCCAGAGTCCTCCATCAGTCCCACCAAAGAGGCTGTAGCCTCCAGTGCTGGGTCGCCTGAGGCCAAACAACCAACCTCATCAGCTGACAAGTGGATTAAAATTTTACTGAGCTCTGCCCACCAGAACAACACCCAGCTCTACCCACCACCAGTCCTTCCCATCAAAAAGCTTGCACAAGACTCTTAGATAGCCTCATCTACCAGAGGGCAGACAGCAGAAGCAAAAATAGCTACAATCCTGCAGCCTGTGGAATGAAAACCACATTCACAGAAAGATAGATAAAATGAAAAGTCAGAGGACTATGTACTAGATGAACAAGATAAAACCCCAGAAAAACAACTAACTGAAGTGGAGATAGGAAACCTTCCAGAAAAAGAATTCAGAATAATGATGGTGAAGATGATCCAGGACCTCAGAAAAAGAATTGTGGCAAAGATTGAGAAGATACAGGAAATGTTTAACAAAGCCCTAGAAGAATTAAAGAACAAACACTTAGAAGAATGAAAGAACAAACAGATGAACAATACAATAACTGAAATGAAAAATACACTAGAAGGAATCAATAGCAGAATAACTGAGGCAGAAGAATGGATAAGTGACCTAGAAGACAGAATGGTGGAATTCACTGCCATGGAACAGAATAAAGAAAAAAGAATGAGAAGTAATGAAGACAGCCTAAGAGACCTCTGGGACAATATTAAATGAAGCAACATTCGCACTATAGGGGTCCCAGAAGGAGAAGAGAGGGAGAAAGGACCTGATAAAATATTTGAAGAGATTATAGTCGAAAACTACCCTAACATGGGAAAGGAAATAGCCACCCAAGTCCAGGAAGCACATAGAGTCCCAGAAGAAACACGCCAAGGCACATAGTAATCAAATGGACAAAAATTAAAGACAGAAAAATCATTAACAGCAACAAGGGAAAAATGACAAATAACATACAAGGAAACTCCCATAAGGTTAACAGCTGATTCCTCAGCAGAAACTCTACAAGCCAGAAGGGAGTGGCACGATATATTTAAAGTGATGAATGGGAAGAATCTACAAACAATATTACTGTACCCCACAAGGATCTCATTCAGATTTGATGGAGAAATCAAAAGCTTTACAGAGAAGCAAAAACTAAGAGAATTCAGCACCACCAAACCAGCTCTAAAACAAATGCTAAAGGAACTTCTCTAAGTGGGAAACACAAGAGAAGAAAATGACCTAAAAAGACAAACCCAAAACAATTAAGAAAATTATAATAGGAACATACATATCAATTATTACCTTAAACCTGAATGGATTAAATGCTCCAACCAAAAGACACAGGCTTGCTGAATGGATACAAAAACAAGACCCATATATATGCTGTCTACAAGACACCCACTTCAGACCTAGGGACACATATAGACTGAAAGCGAGGGGATGGAAAAAGATATTCCATGCAAATGGAAATCAAAAGAAACCTGGAGTAGCAATACTCATATCAGGTAAAATAGACTTTAAAATAAAGAATGCTACAAGAGACAAGGAAGGACAATACATAATCATCAAGGGATCAATCCAAGAAGAAGACATAGCAATTATAAATATATATGCACCCAATGTAGGAGTACCTCAACACATAAGGCAAATGCTAACAGCTATAAAAGAGGAAATAGACAGTAACACAATAATAGTGGGGGACTTTAACACCTCACTTATACCAATGGACAGATCATCCAGACAGAAAATTAATAAGGAAACACAAGCTTTAAATGACACAATAGACCAGATAGATTTAATTGATATTTATAGGACATTCCGTCTGAAAACAGCAGATTACACTTTCTTCTCAAGTGCAAATGGAACATTCTTCAGGATAGATCACATATTGGGTCACAAATCAAGCCTTGGTAAATTTGAGAAAATTGAAATCATATCAAACATATTTTTTTACCACAACACTATGAGATTAGAAATCAATTACAGGGAAAAAAACATAAAAAACACAAAGACATAGAGGCTAAACAATACGTTACTAAATAACCAAGAGATCACTGAAGAAATCAAAGAGATAATCAAAAAATACCTAGAGGCAAGTGACAATGAAAACACGATGCTCCAAAACCTATGGAATGCAGCAAAAGCAGTTCTAAGAGGGAAGTTTATAGCAATACAATTCTACCTCAAGAAACAAGAAAAATCTCAAATAAACAATCTAACCTTACACCTAAAGGAACTAGAGAAAGAAGAACAATCAAAACCAAAATTGAGTAGAAGGAAAGAAATCATAATGATCACAGCAGAAATAAATGAAATAGAGACAAAGAAAACAATAGCAAAAATCAAGAAAACTAGAAGATGTTTCTTTGAGAAGATAAACAAAATTGATAAATCTTTAGCCAGTCTTATCAAGAAAAAGAGGGAGAGGACTCAAATCAATAAAATTAGAGATGAAAAAGGAGAAGTTACAACCGACATCGCAGAAATACAAAGGATCATAAAAGACTACTACAAGAAACTCTATGCCAATAAAATGGACAACCTGGAAGAAATGGACAAATTCTTAGAAAGGTATAACTTCTAAGACTGAACCAGGAAGAAATAGAAAATATGAACAGACCAATCACAAGTAATGAAATTGAAACTGTGATTAAAAATCTTTCAGCAAACAAAAGTCCAGGACCAGATGGCTTCAGAGGTGAATTATATCAATCACTTAGAGAGGAGTTAACACTCATCCTTCTCAAACTCTTCCAAAAACTGCACAGGAAGGAACACTCCCAAACTCATTCTACGAGGCCACCATCAACCTGATACTAAAACTAGACAAAGATACCACAAAAAAAAGAAAATTACAGACCAATATCACTGATGAATATAGATGCAAAAATCCTTAGCAGAATACTAGCAAACAGAATCCAACAACACATTAAAAAGATCTTACACCATGATCGAGTAAGATTTGTCCCAGGGATGAAAGGATTCTTCAGTATATGCAAATCAATCAAGTATATGCAAATCAATCAATGTGATACACCATATTAACAAACTGAAGAATAAAAACCATATGATCCGGCTTCCCTGGTGGCGCAGTGGTTGAGAGTCAGTCTGCCGATGCAGGGGACATGGGTTCATGCCCCATTCCAGGAAGATCCCACATGCCGTGGAGAGGCTAGACCCATGAGCCATGGCCGCTGAGCCTGTGCATCTGGAGCCTGTGCTCCGCAATGGGAGAGACCACAACAGTGAAAGGCCCAGGTACTGGAAAAAAAACAAAAAACAACCATATGATCATCTCAATAGATGCAGAAAAAGCTTTTGACAAAATTCAACACTGATTTATGATAAAAGCTCTGCAGAAAGTGGGCATAGAAAGAACATACCTCAACATAATAAAGGCCATATATGACAAAACTACAGCCAACATCATTCTCAATGGTGAAAAACTGAAAGCATTTTCTCTAAGATCAGGAATAAGACAAGGATATCCACTCTTATTCAACATAGCTTTGGAAGTCCTAGAAACAGCAGTCAGAGAAGAAAAAGAAATAGAAGAAATACAAATTGGAAAAGAAGTAAAACTGTCACTGTTTGCAGATGACATGATACTATACATAGAAAATCCTAAAGATAACACCAGAAAACTACTAGAGCTAATCAATGAATATGGTAAATTTGCAGGATGCAATATTAATGCACAGAAATGCCTTGGATTCCTATACACTAACAATGAAAGATCAGAAAGAGAAATTAAGGAAACAATCCCATTCACCACTGCAACAAAAAGAATAAGATACCTAAAAATAAACCTACCTAAGGAGGTAAAATACCTGTACTCAGAAAACTATGACACTGATAAAAGAAATCATAGATGACACAACAAATGGAGAGATATACCATGTTCTTGGATTGGAAGAATCAATATTGTGAAAGTGACTATATTACCCAAAGCAATCTACAGATTCAATGCAATCCCTATTAAATTACCAATGGCATGTTTTACAGATCTAGAACAAAAAAATCTTAAAATTTGTATGGAAACACAAAGGACTTCAAATAGCCAAAGCAATCTTGAGAAAACAAAACAAAACAAAACAAAACATGGAGCTGGAGGAATCAGGCTCCCTGACTTCAGGCTATACTACAAAGCTACAGTAATCAAGACAATATGGTACTGGCACAAAAAGAGAAATATAGAAATATAGATCAATGGAACAGGATAGAAAGCCCAGAGATATACCCAAGCAACTATGGTCACCTAATCTATGACAAAGGAGGCAAGAATATACAATGGAGAAAAGACAGTCTCTTCTATAAGTTGTGCTGGGAAAACTGGACAGCTACATTTAAAAGAATGAAATTAGAACACTCCCTAACACTAAACACAGAAATAATCTTAAAATGGGTTAGATACCTAAATGTAAGACCGGATACTTTAAAACTCTTAGAGGAAAACTTAAGAAGAACACTCTGACATAAATCACAGCAAGATCTTTTTTGACCCTCTTCCTAGAGTAATAAAAAACAAAAATAAACAAATGAGACCTAATGAAACTTAAAAGATTTTACACAACAAAGGAAACCATAAACAAAATGAAAAAACAACCCTCAGAATGGGAGGAAATATTTGCAAATGAATCAACAGTCAGAGGATTAATCTCCAAAATATACAAGCAGCTCATGCAGCTCAATATCAAAAAAACAAACAACACAATCAAGAAATGGGCAGAAGACCTACATAGACATTTCTCCAAAGAAGACATACAGATGGCCAAGAGGCACATGAAAAGATGCTCAACATCACTAATTATTAGAGAAATGCAAATCAAAACTACAGTGAGGTATCACTTCACACTGGTTAGAATGGGCATCATCAGAAAATCTACAAACAAATGCTGGAGAAGGTGTGGAGAAAAGGGAACCCTCTTGCACTATTGGTGGGGATATAAATTGGTACAGCCACTATGGAGAACAATATGGAGGTTCCTTAAAAAATTAAAAATAGAATTACCATCTGACCCAGCAATCCCACTACTGGGCATATACCCAGAGAAAAACATAATTCAAAAAGACACATGAACCCCAGAGTTCATTGCAGCACTATTTACAATAGCTAGGTCATGGAAGTAACCTAAATGCCCATCCACAGACGAATGGATAAAGAAGGTGTGGTACATATATTGAATGGAATATTACTCAGTCATAAAAAGGAATGAAACTGGATCATTTGCAGAGATGTGGATCAACCTAGAGACTGTCATACAGGGTGAAGTAAGTCAGAAAGAGAAAAACAAATATTGTATATTAATGCATACATGTACAATCTAGAAAAATGGTGCAGATAAACCTGTTTGCAAGGCAGAAATAGAGACACAGACATAGAGAACAAACATAATGGACACCAAGGGGGGAAAAGGGGGGGTGGGATGCATTGGGAGATTGGGATTTACATATATACACTAATATGTATAAAAGGGATAACTAAAGAGAACCTGCTGTATAGCACAGGGAACTCCACTTTGCTGTACAGTAGAAACTAACACAATAGTGTAAAACAATTATACCCCAATAAAAAAAATTTAAAACTATCGCCAAAGTGGAAAAATCTAATTGCCCATTAACTGATGAATGGATAAACAATTCAATATTCAATGGAGTACTATCCAGTAAGCAAAAGAAGCAACAGCTAATGCATACAGTATGGACGAACCTCAAAAACATTACGCTAAATTAAAGAAGCCAGATACAAAAGACTGTGCATTATATAATCCCATTAATATGAAATTTCTAGAAAAGGCAAAACTTTGAGGAGGTCAGTGGTTGCCTGAGGCTGGGGTTTGGGGCAGGAATTGCCTGAAAAAAGGAATGAGGACAACTTTTGGAGTAATGGAGTTTTTCTAAAAATGGATTGTGGTGATGGTTGCACAATTGAATAAATATACTAAAAATCATCAGGTTTACTAAAACGTTATGGAATGTAAATTATACCTCAATAAGGCTGTCAAAAAAGATAAATTTAAAAATCCTTTGGCTAGTTATGGTAGTGTGGTCTACATGAATGACTCATACTGATATGGCACTCATTACATTGTACTTATATACGTGCATATTTGTCCATCTCTATCAAAAGGCTGTAAACTGTTTGTCTTATGCAGCTCCACACTGCCTCAAGCCTCTTAGAGGTGTCTGTTGATTCTGGATTTCCTTCTTCCCTTATTCTTCACTGTCTTGGTAGCCCTAATGCTTTTAATTAGAGATAATTAAATCAGGTTTATTGGGGTATATTTTTATTGAGGTATAATTATTGTTATATATACAATATTAATCAATTTAAAGTGTACTATTTAATGACTTTTGACAGTTGTAAATAATGGTGTAACCATGACCACAGTTATAATGTAACACGTTTCCAGCACCACATCAAATTTCCTTGTATCTCTGTATAGCTAATCTCCTCTTTCATCTTCTGGCCACCTAGCAGAATAATAATATATAATATATATATAAATATATAATATTATATATAATATATATAATTATATATATTATAATTATTATATAATATAATTTGCTATAATATTGCCCCAAAATTTCATATAAGTGGAATCATATAGCATGTATTCTTTTGTGACTGACCTCTTTCACACTGCTTAATTATTTTGAGATTCATTCATGTTGTAGTGTGTATTAACAATCCATTATTTTTCCTGTTAAGTAGAATCCCGTTGTATAGATACACCACAATGTTTACCATTCACTGATTGATGGATTCTTGGGTTGTTTCTAGTTTGGGGCTATTATGAATAAAGCTACTATAAACATTTGTATTTAAGTCTTTGTGTAAAGTTATATTTTCATTTATCTTAGGAAAATACCTAGGAATGAAATTACTAGGTCATATAAGTATATGGTTAACATTGTAAGAAACCACCAGACTATTTTCCAAAGTTGTTGTAGCATCCTGCTTTGCCACTAGCAATGTATGGAGATAGTTGTAGTTGAAACATATCTTCTCTAATATTTGTGTTGCCAGTCTTTAAAATTTTTAGCCATTTTAATGGTTGTGTAGTGATATCTCATATTTTAAATGTACACTTCCCTAGTGACTAACATTAGAGTATCTTTCATCTTTGATTTGCTATTTGCCTATCTTCTTTGATGAAGTATCTCTTGGAAAAATAACTTAAAGTGCAATTACTGGGTCATATAAGTGTATGCTTTTTATCATTTGCACACTTTTTTTTGGTACATATTTCTATTTTTAAATTGAAAAACTGTATATTTTGCATACAAGTTTTTCTCAGAGTTATTAGTTGTAAATATTTTCTTCCAGTCTGTGGGTTGTCTTTCATTTTCTTAGCATTGTCTTTTGAAAAGCAATGTTTTTTAAAATTTGAAGTCCAATTTATCAATTTTTAAAATTTTATGAACCATTCTTTGATACCATATTTTAAAAATCATTGCTGATCCCAAGATCATGAAGATTTTCATGATCTAGTTTTGTAGTTTTAACTATTACATTTACGTCTAATTTTATAGTTTTAGCAATTATATTTAGGTCTATGATCTGTTTTGAGTCAATTTTTATATATTATGTAAGTGTTGAGGTTCATTTTTTTAATGGGGATATCCATTTGTTCTAACAGCATTTTATGAAAAAAATTCTTTTCCAGTTGAATTGCCTTTTTAACACTGAAAAAATGACCACACACACACATACACCCCATGGGTCTATTTCTGAACTTTCTATTCTATTCCACACATTTCTTTGTCTATCCTTATGTCTATTCCCCACTGTCTTGATTACTACAATAAGTCTTGAAATCAGGTAGTGTAAGTCATCCAACTTGTTCTTCTTTTTCAAAATTGCTTTGGCTATTCTAGACCTTTCATTTTCCACACAAATTTTAGGATCATCTTAGCAATTTCCACAAAGGAGCTTGCTAGGATTTTGATTGGAATTCTATTGAAATCAGACTTTAACGGGAAAAATTGACATTCTGACAATATTGAATCTTCTGACCAGTTAACATGGTCTCTGTCTCCATTTTATTTAGATCTTTAAAAAATTTCTCTCAGCAATGTTTTTATAGCTTTCAGTATACATACTTTACACATTTTTGTTTGATATATTCCTGCTTCATATTTTCATGCTATTGCAAATAGAAATATTATTTTGTTAAAATTTCCAATTGTTCATTAGTAATAAAATGAAAAAGTTGACTTTTTAATTAAATATTTTGTTTTGATACCTATTCAATGGAAAGAAATAGAATGAAGATTCTTTCTATCATTTACCCAGCTTCCCTCAATGGAAACATGTGGCAAAATTAAAGTGCAATACCACAACCAGGATATCGACATTGAGATAACCCACTGATCTTTTTTTTTTTTACTTTTTAATTTAATTTAATTTAATTTAAAAATTTTTTATCTTGTATTGGAGTATAGTTGATTACAATATTGTGATAGTTTCAGGTGAATAGCAAAGGAATTCAGTTATACATATACATGTATCTATTCTTTTTCAAATTATTTTCCCATTTAGGTTGTTACATAATATTGAGCAGAGTTCCTTGTGTTATACAGTACGTCCTTGTTGGTTATTCATTTTAAATATATTAGTGTGCACATGTCAATCCCAAAGTCCCTAACCATCCCTTCCCCCTACACTTCCCCGCTGGTAACCAAAAGTTCATTCTCTAAGTCTGTGAGTCTGTTTCTCTTTCGTAAATAAGTTCATTTGTATCATTTCTTTTTAGATTCTGCATATAAGCCATATCATATGATATTTCTCTTTCTCTCTCTGACTTACTTCACTCCATATGACAATCTCTAGGTCCATCCAGGTTTCTACAGATGGATTATTTCATTCTTTTTAATGGCTGAGTAATATTCCATTGCATATATGTACCACATCTTCTTTATCCATTCCTCTGTCAATGGACATTTAAGTTGCTTCCATGTCTTGGTTATTGTAAACAGTGCTCAAATAAACAAGCTAAACTTACACCTAAAGCAACTAGAGAAAGAAGAACAAACAAAACCCAAAGTGAGTAGAAGGAAAGAAATCCTAAAAATCACAGCAGACATAACTGAAATAAAGACAAAGAAAACAATAGCAAAGATCAATAAAACTAAAAGCTGGTTCTTTGAAAAGATAAACAAAATCGATAAACCTTTAGCCAGACTCATCAAGAAAAAAAGGAAGAGGACTCAAATCAATACAATTAGAAATGAAAAAGAGAAATCAAAACTGACACCACAGAAATACAAAGGATCATAAGAGACTAATGCAAGAAACTGTATGCCAATAAAATGGACAACCTGGAAAAAATGGAAAAATTCTTAGAAAGTTACAATCTCCCAAGACTGAATCAGGAAGAAATAGAATATATGAACAGACCAAGCACAAGCACTGAAATTGAAACTGTGATTAAAAAACTCCCAACAAACAGAAGTCTGAGACAACCACCAATCTTATTGAGATTTCCCATTTCACTTGTATTCGTGTGTGTTTGTGTGCATGTGCACATATGTATTTAGTCTTATGCAATTTTATTACATGTGTAGGTTTGTGTACTCATCACCACAAAGTACAGAATAATTTCATTGCCCTCAAGGATTCCTTTGTATTGCCCTTTTATAACTGTACCTACCTCCCCCAGGCTCCCACAACCCTCACCCTTGACCACTAGTAATCTGTTCTCCATCTTTATAATCTTATGTTAAGAATATCATTAAAATAAAATTATAGTATGTAACCTTTTGGGAATGGCTTTTTAAACTCAGCATCCCTAGTGTTTTATCTAAGTTGGGTATATCAATAGTTTCCTTTTTGTTTCTGAATATTAATTCATGGTATGGATATACCACAGTTGTAGTATATTAAAGGACATGTGAATGTTTACAGTTTTGGGCTATAGTGAATAAAGATGCTATGAACATTTCTGTTCACATTTTTTGTGTAACCATAAGTTGCCATTTCTCGAGGATAAATGCACATGAGTGCAATTGATGGGTCATATGGTAATTGCAGGTTTAGTTTTCTAAGAAACTGCTAAATTTTTTCCATAATGGCTGTAACACTTTACCTTTTCATCAGCAATGTACAAGTGATCTGGTTTCTCCTTTTATTCACCAGCATTTTGTGCCATCACTCTTTTTTATTTAAGCTGTTCTAATAGGTGTGTAGTAATAGCGCATGATTTTAACTTATGTTTCCCTAAGGGCTAATGATGTTGAACATTTTTTATGAGCTTATTTGACAACTGTATTTACTCTTTAAGTGAAATGCCTGTTCATGTCTTTGATTTTTAATTGGCTTGTTTTTTACTGTTGAATTTTGAGAGTTCTTTATATAGTCTAGATTCTAGTACCGTGTTGAATATGTGTTTTGCAATATTTCTTCCCAGTCTGGATTCATCCTCTTATCAAGTCCTTTTAGAGAAGGAAAAGTTTTAAATTTTGATGAGGTCAAATGTATTATTTTCTCCTTTTATGGATCATGCTTGTGGTTTCAAGTGCAAGATCTATTTCCTGGTCCTAGATCCTAAACATTCTCTCTTCTGTTTTTTTCTAGAAGTTTCACAATTTTATATTTTACGTTTAAGCCTGTGATTCATTTTGAGTTAATTTTTGTATAACATGTGAGATTTAGGCTGAAGTTTATTTTTTGCCTATGAATGTCCAATTAATCCAGCATCATTGGCTGAAAAGTCTATATTTCCTCCATTGAATTGCTCTTGCTCCTTTGTCAAAAATTAATTGAGCACATTTCTGTAGATCTATTTCTAGATTCTCTATTCTGTTCATTCATCTATATGTTTATCTCTTCAGTGTGCCACACTGTCTTGATTACTGTAGCTATGTAGTAAGTCTTAATATTGGAAAGAGTGATTCTTCCCACTTTACTCTTCTTTTTCAAGATTGTTTTGGTTATTCTAGGGCCTTTTCCTTATCATATAAATATTAGAATGAGGTTGTCTATGTCTTAAAAAATTGTTGGGATTTTGATAAAAATATTATATGTGTAGATTGATTTGGGGATAATTGACATTTTTACCATGTGAATCCTCCAATTCATAAATATTTCTCCATTTATATGTGTTGATTTATTTGATCAACATTTTATAATTTTTAGCACGTAGAATCTTTATACACCCTGTTAAATGTATACCTAAGTATTTCCTTTACTTTTGAGGCACTATATAGTCTATTGTATTTTAAGTTTGGTTTCTACATGTTTGTTATTAGTATATAGAAATATGATTGATTTTTATGTTCTTTTTGTATCATGCAAACTTGCTGAACCCACTTATTAGTTCTAGCTGTTTATCTCTCTCTCTCTCTCTCTCTTTTAGCAGTGGGAGGTGGGATGTACCTTGGAGTTTTCTACATAGACCATTGTGTCATCTGCAACTAGAAACAGTTTTCCTTCTTTCTTTGTAATCTGTATGCTTTTTTTTCTTTTCTTGCCTTATTGTGCTGCCCAGAACTTTGAGCACCTGTGAGATTGGACATCCTTGCTTTGTTCCCAATTTTAGGGGAAAGTAGTTAGCCTTTCATCAGTAAGTATGATGAAAGACTATATTAGCTGTAGGTTTTTATTCATGTACTTTATCAGGTTGAGGAAGTTCCTGTCTATTCCTAATTTCCTAACAGTTTTTATCATAATTGGTTGGGGAATTTCCACATCAATTGATATGGCCATATGATTTTTCTTCTATAGTATATTAACATGGTGTATTGCACTGATTGTTTTTTGAATATTGAACTAACATTGCATATCTGCACTTGCTTATGGTGTATAATTCTTTTTGTATATTGATGAATTCTCTCTGTTAATACTTGTCAAGAATTTTTACATCTTTATTCATGAGCAGTATTAGTCTGTAGTGTTTTTTTTTTCTTGAATTGTCTTTGTCTACATTTAGCATCAAGATAATACTGGCTTCATAGAATGAGGTGGGAAGTGTTCACTCTTCTGTTTTATGGAAAAGAATGGTTTATACAATGTTTAACAATGTTTAATTTAGAATTCTCCAATTAAACCAACTGGGCCTCTTTTTCCTTTTTTCAGTAGATTTTAAATTATGAATTCAATTTCCTTCATAGTAAAGCTATTCAAATTATCTATTTAATATTGGACAAGTTGTGGTAGTTTGTAATGTTCAAAGAATTGGTCCATTTCATACAAGTTGTCAATTTTAACATATAAGTTGTTAGTGGCTTTCCCTTGCCCTTCTGAAGTCTTCAGGACTGTAATGGACTGAAAGTTTGTGTCCCACCCCAAATTCATATATTGAAGTCCTAAACCCCAATGTGATGGTATTGGGAGGTGATTAGCTCATGAGGGTGGAGGCTTCATTAATGGGAACAATGCCCTTATAAAAGAGACCCCTGATTGCTCCCTTGCCCCTTCTGCCAAGTGGGGACACAGTGAGAAGAAGGTCACTTATGAACCAAGAAGTAAGCCCTCACCAGACTGGATCTGCCAACACCTTGATCTTGAGTCTTAAGCCTCCAGAACTAAGAGAAATAAATATTTGTTGTTTATAAGCCACCCAGTCTAGGATATTTTTGTTGTAATGTCCCAAACAGACTAAGAGAAGGATCAATGGTGATACCCTCTGTTTCATTTTTGTTATTGCTAATTTGTGTCTTTCTCTCTTTTTTTCTTTGTCAGTCTTGATAGAGGTTTGCCAATTTTACCAGTCTTTTCAAAGAACCAATTTTTGGTCTCATTGATTTTGTTCTATCATTTTCCTGTTTTCAGTTATTGACTTCTTCTCTCATCTATTATTTCCTTGTGCTTACTTTGAGTTTGTTTTGCTCTTCCTGAATTAAGAAACTTGGTTATTGATTTAAGACCTTTCCTTTTTCCTAGTGTAAGCATTTAGTGCAATACATTTTCCTCTCAGAACTATTGAGCTCCATTCCACATATCTTGAAATGTTTCATTTTCATTTTCGTTTGGTTTTAATTTCTTTTGAACCTCTTCTTTGACCCATGGATTATGTAGAAGTGTGTTGTTTAAGTTCCATGTGTTTAGAGATCTTCCTGTTTTCTTTCTGTTATAGATTTCTAGTTTGATTCTGTTATGATCAGAAGACATATTCTGTATGATTATAATTATTTTAAATTTGTTGAGGCTTGTTTTATGGCCCAGAATATGGTCTTGGTGAATGTTCCATGGGCAATTTGAAAAAAATGTGTGTTGTTCTATTGTTGGGTGGAGCATTCTATATATGTCAATTAGATCCTGTTAGTTGATTGTGTTATTCTTTTATATCCTTGCTGATTTTTTCTCTAGTAGTTCTATCAGTTCCTGAGAAGAGGTTGAAGAATCCCCATAATTTAAGATTTGCTTCTTTAAACTTCCAACTCTATTGTTTTGCATCATAAATTTTGAGGCTCTGTTTTCTGGTGAGCACACATTTAAGATTGTTCTGTCTTTGTGGTGGATTGACACTTTAATTACTATGTAATGTCCCTCTTTATTTTTAGCAAATTTCTTTGCTTTGAAATCTGCCTAATCTGATATTTATATAATCACTCATGCCTTGTTAGAAATGTTTACATAGTATATCATTTTCCATCCTTTTACTTGCAACCAACATATGTTGAATTTAAGATAAGTTTCTTATATACAGACACACAGTTTATAATGTTTCTTTTTAATCTGCTCAACTCTGCCTTTTGGGGTGTATGTTTACCTCATTTACATTACATTATTATATTTTTATAGTTTGTTTCCTGTTTAGTTCCTCTCTTTCTTATTTCCCTTTTCATGCCTTCCCATAGATTAAACATTCTTAGAATTCCACATTGGTTTATTTATAGTGTGTCTGAGGGGTTTTTTGTATAATGTTATCAGTGGTTGCTCTAGGTATTAAAATATATGTATATGACTTATTGCAGTTCTCTGATATCCATTTTAGTACCTTGGGTGAAGTATAGATACCTCACATTCATTTAAGTCTCTTTAACTTCCCTATAATTTTTGTTTTGATTATCAATGTAATGTATAAAACTCATGAGGAGGATGGTATATTTTATGTAACCATTTTCTCCTATTTCAACTGTTCTTTCTTCCTCCCTGAACTTTCAGTATTCCTGCTTTTATAATTTTCTTTCTGTTTGAAGGAATTTCTTTAGCCATTTTAAAGGTGGACTCCTGATTGATCTCCCTTACTGGTGTTACTAGCCTACCTGGTGTTATTGGTGGGAATCTCATTCAATCCAGAAGAGGAGTGGGTCTACCAGGACTTCCTTGTGTTATTAAGTTGAAGGTTGGAGAATGCCAGGTCTGGGTCACTTTGTTCTGTTGGGTGGAGGGGGGATCATAAAACACCCTGCTGTAATATTGTTATTCCCGTCCTAGAGTCCCAAACCAAACTTCTTACTCTTACCATATTTCAGAGTTCTCTTTTGATGTCTTCTTTGGTTATTTACAGGGTTCTTAGTTGTCCTCAGTAGGTAGAAGCAGAGAGAAAGGAGTCTATGCTGTTTTATCTGGACTAGAGACTGGATAATTGATTTTTTTGTGTGTTGTCTTCATATTCTGCAACATTACTAAATTTATGTATTTATTCTAGAATCTTTTTCTCTACATACCATAGAACTCTCTAAAAAAAACATTCATGTTTTCTCCAGATGAGGACAGTTTTACATCTTCCTTTCCAATTGGTATATCTTTAATTTATTTTTCTTGCCACATTTCATTGGCTAGAATCTCTAGTACAATGTAGATTTTGAGGAGTGAGAATAGATATTCTTGTTTTTGAAATGATGTATTATCCTGTTTTAGTATTTCTAGATTCATTTTGCTAGATTTTTAAAAGTATTTTTCATCTGTGATCATGAGGGAATTGGTGTATAATTTTATTTTCTCATAATGTCTCTGTCTGGTTTTGTTATAGGGTAAAACTGGCTTCATAAAGTGAGTTGGAAATTTTCCCCTAGTCTAATATTTTCTGAAAGAGTTTATGTAGAATTGATATTTTTATTTCCTCAAATGTTTGGTAGAATTCACTAGTGATACCATCTGGCGTGGGGTTTTCTTTGTGGGAGATTTTAACTGTGAATTCAATTTTCAATTCTTTCACAGATATAGCACCATTCAAATTATCTATTTCTTCTAGAGTGAGTTTTGGTAGTTTATGTCCTTCAAGGAGTTTTTCCACTTAATTTAAGTTGTCATATTTATTAACAGAAGTTTTCTATAATACTCCAGTATTTTATGTTTTGTGTCTGTGGAATCTGTGATGATGTCCATTCTCTGATTCATGATACTGGTAATTAACAGCCTCTTATCTTTTTTTCTTCATCAGTGTAGCTAAATGTTTATTGATTTCTTCATTGTCAAATGTTTTTTCTGCATTTTTGACATGATCACATTGTTTTTCTTTTTCTGTTAATATAGTGAATTGCATGGATTTAAATGTTAAATCCACCTAGCATCTCTATTTGAATGGTTCCCTGATGACTGACTCTCTGCCTCTATCCATTTCCTGGCCTTTGTAAACAGTACCAAGAGATTTTGAGCATTTCACATCAACGGCAGCTTCTCCAAACCCTTTCCACAGTTGTGCACACAGACAGAGTCTTTCTAATAAAATGAAAGATTAAGCTATTAAGATTATGTCATTGTTTGGTAAAGAAGACACATTATAATGAAGGGAAGAATTTTTCTCATGATTGGGATTTTCATCCTGTGTTTTGCTACGTACATTGGTAGCTCAGTGGAAGGAGGTAGGGATGTCAACTTGGAGACTGAATTATGCAGCTCTTATAAGCATGGAGTTTAATGAAAGACAATTGCTTTGGGTACCCAAAAAAAAGATTAATTTATTTGAGTACTCTAAGTAATTTTTAAAGCAATAGGAAAGGGCTGCATCAAACATCAACTGTCTACATTTTGAAATCTGTTTATGTCCCAGGAACAGCTCAAACAGACCCATTGAATGGCCTGAGTGTTTTGAATGGCAAACAGAAGAAATGATGCTGCAGTTCAACAATCTGGAGAAAAACAATTATCTTGGTTACTAGGCTTTATATGAAGTATTTCTTTATAGATGAATAGATTCGTTGAAGATTTGTTGAAGAATCATTTAATCCTGTCTCCATAAGAGGCATCATTTGCATAAATAATTTTAAACATTCAGACTGAGTGTCTACTCTAGCACTGAACACACAAGAAATCTTCTTCAATAAACCCCTACTGAATTTAGTTTATCCTGCTCTTAATTCTTCCCAGGAAAAAACAATAAGGAGTTACACACTTTTCTTTAGCATTCCTATCTAAAATATTGTATGAATTTTCCCCTGTGCTAACATGCATGCCTTTGTACATGTCAGTGTGGCATCCTAGTAAATGCTTAACAACTAGCTCAACAAAAAAGTTGTAACATTTACTGATTTTTGTGGAGTAAATACTCCCATGGTGGCTTAATCAACCTACAACTCTGATTCCACTGAACACAGACTTGAGAAGTGACACACGATAGCATACGAATATGTAGTATCTCCACTACTCAGATACAAGAGACATAAATAACTATAAGGACATAGAGAATAGTAAAATAGTTAGGAAGTGATGAGTTTTAAGACATTACTATTATTTATAAAGTAATTTATTTAATTGTAATTTCACATAAGATTATTTTTAACAAGGACTATGTAACAACAGGCTCATGAAATTCCTTCAGAGGTAAACTTTGGCTCTACAAGCCAACCCAGCACACCACTGTGAGCAGCTCTGGTTGTGCTCTCTAAGGAATGAGAAAACAAGTGGCCACCACTTTCCTCGATGTCAATTTTAAATTTCCAGCACCGATAATAATTTTCTGAAGAAAGTGCAGACACAATTCATAGCTGAGGGTGTCTCTTTACCTGGGCCTCACTTTCTTGACCAGGAATATAGAAACAGGGTTATTTTAGGATCTTTCAGAATTGAGGGACCAGTCGTCCAACCTCAGCTCCTGGAGGGAAGTGTCCTGTCTCTCCCATCAGCACACTCCCCTCAGAAGTGTTGGAGGAGCAGGGACTTCTGAGTAGCAAAGTCCACCTGGCCTGACATTCTGTGGGTGCCCTTGTTGAAGTGGTCCCAGTGATGGTGGCTGCTAGAAGTCTAGAGGCTCAGTGGTTGATTGTTTGATGTGCTCTCACTGTGGTGGCAGGGCCACTGCCATCCCTGTAGTAGCAATGGGGCTGCACAGTCCCTTGTGGGGACAGTTCTCTGGAGGGAAGGGAAGTAAATGGGAGAAGCTGTCTCTGAGCTGCCTGCAGTATCACAGAGAGTTTCCAATTCTGAAGGCAATTTCCTACCCAGGGCCTGGGTTGCATTGAACAACCCAAATTGTGGAGCCCCTGAACATTATCTGAGAAAATGCAATATCTTTAGGATGTTATTTTTTATATCTCACCTTCTTTCAAAAATGATGTATGGTAGCTACCTGCAATAGTAACATCCTTCCAGACCTATTTGTATTTCAGAAATTGCAGGTTTTAAAAGCAGTTTAAAATTTTTCTCTGTCTTCCCTCATACCACCCATCCTCCTCACATTCCCCCTGCCCCCAACAAACTGCTTCTTTATACACATAGAGTACTGGGATAACTTGCAAATCAGGTCCCAACATACCTATATACACCAGTGGTCCTTCAGTTAGACACAGAAATAAAAATGTAACAAGAAGGGCTAACATTTATTGAGCACTGACTATTTACCGGGTCTGATCTGAGTCCCTCATGACAATTAATTCATTTTAATGCCCCAAACAGTCATTTGAGAGAGGTGCTATTGTTATCTCAATTTGACAGATGAAGAACTGAGGTAGAGAAGTTAAGAAACTTGCTCCAAGTCTCACAGAGAGTTAGTGATGGAGCCAAGAAAAAAACTCAAGCAGGCTGGCTCCAGAATCCACTCTACCTTGTTCAGACCTGAATATTTACTGTCCTGACTGTTATTTCCAAATTATCTACCTGTTTTCCCTTGAAAGGGTCCTTATTTGTTAAACATACACTAGCTTCCTTATAACTCTCCTCTTAGATTTTTGAAAGAATGGTTTCTTTCCCACTTACCTTTTCTTCTGTGTTTGGAGAGATCTTTCCCCCCAATAATCATAGCAACCCTGTATTGCCTTCTACTTTTTAACATTACGTGTATATATCTGTGTCTCTGGTTTTGATGTCTTACCTACCCAGTGATGATTTGATATTTATTTCTGTAAATATAATTTGGAAAAGGACCATGATCCAGAGGCCTTTTGGTGACAAGATATAGAAATCCAGGATGAGAAGTTTTATTGTGCAGTTTGTAAAATCCCCAGGGATCACTTTCATGACATAGTCAAATTCCCACATGTCTTTTTCTCCCTTTGCACACATAGGAACTTCCCCTTTGTCTCACCAGATTTACCCATCACCCTTTTCTACATTGTTCTATACGCCAAGAGACTGACAGGTATGGACTACATCAAGTGGCTTCCTGTTGGGCTCTACAATGGAAAGCAAGGGCAGTAGAGCAGCAAGGAAAGGATGGGACTGATGGCTGCTTAGTAAACCTTTAGCTCCATCCCTCCAGGGAAGCTAGGACCCCTGTCCTCAGGACTCTTGGTTGCTTTTCCTTTCCATGCCTAGGGATGTCAATGGCCTGCTGTTTCTACCCTCAGGGGACTGCACTATGCTGCCCACTCCCTGCTCACTTTTGTAAAGAACTTCTTTATTAAAATCTACTCAATGTACCCAATGTGTCTGTGCCATATAGTTCTTTTTTTTTAATTTTTGGCTGCATTGGGTCTTCATTGTTGCATGTGGGCTTTCTCTAGTTACGGCGAGCGGGGGCTACTCTTCATTGCAGTGCACGGGCTTCTCATTGTGGTGGCTTCTCTTGTTGCAGAGCAAGGCTCAGTAGTTGTGGTGCATGGGCTTAGTTGTTCCGCAGCATGTGGGATCTTCCTGGACCAGGGCTTGAGCCCATGTCCCCTGCATTGGCAGGAGGGTTCTTAACCACTGTGCCACCAGGGAAGCCCCTGCCATATAGTTCTTGTCTGTATGGATTCTAATCACTTTCCCTTCACAGTTTAAATAGCTGCCATTAGTTTTCTGTATTTCTACTTCCCTCTCTCAGAAAAAGTGCTTTTAAACTAAAGTTCAGCCTCTTTAACTTCTTCAATTCTTTATCAAAATTTACTGTAATGAGGGGTTTGCTACAAATCACTACCTGTGGTTTGAAAACATAGGAATCATTATGAAGGTTCAATTAATGCAATAAATTATATTATTATAAAAAGGACAATACACACAGAAAAGGCTTTTGAAAAATCCAACTCACTTTCATAATAAAAATTCTCAAGGAACTTGGAATAGAAGGGAACTTTCTCACCTGATAGAGGCCATCTACAAAAAGCCCATAGCTACAACTCAACAACAACAACAACAAACAACTCAACTGAAAAATGAGCAGAAGACCTTAACAGACATTTCTCCAAAGAAGACATACAGAAGGCCAGTAGGCACATGAAAAGATGCCATCACTAATTATTAGAGAAATGCAAATCAAAGCTACAATGAAGTACCACCTCACACTGGTCAGAATGTCCACCATTTAAAAGTCTACAAATAACAAATGCTGGAGAGAGTATGGATAAGAGGGAATCCTTCTATGCTGTTGGTGGGAATGTAAGTTGGTACAGCCACTATGGAAAACAGTACAGATGCTCCTCAGAAAACTAAAAATAGAATTACCATATGATCCAGCAATCCCACTTCTGGGAATATACCCAGACAAAACTATGATTCAAAAAGATACATGCACACCTATGTTCATAGCAGCACTGTTCAAAATGCCAAAACATGGAAACAACCTAAATGTCCATTGACAGATGAATGGATAAAGAAGATGTGGTACATACATACAATGGAATACTACCCAGCCATAAAAAAAGAATGAAATAATGCCATTTGCAGCAACATGGATCCAACTAGAAATTATCATACTAACTGAAGTAAGTCAGAAAGAGAGAGACAATACCATATGATATCACTTATATGTGGAATCTAATATATGGCACAAATGAACCTACCTGCAAAACAGAAACAGACTCGTAGACATAGAGAACAGACTTGTGGTTGCCAAGGGGTAGTGGGGGAGGGAGAGGGATGAACTGGGAGTTTGGGGTTGGTAGATGCAAACTAATGGGTAAACAACAAGGTCCTAATGTACAGCACAGGGAACTATATTCAATATTCTGTGATACCATAATGGAAAGGAATATTTTAAAAATGTATATATGTGTATAACTGAGTCACTTTGCTATAAAGCAGAGATTGGCACAACATTGTAAAAAAACTATACTTCAATAAAAAAAAAAAACACACACCTAACATCTACTTAATGGTGAAAGACAAAATGTTTTCCTCTAAGATTAGGAACAAGATAAGAATGTTTGTCCTTGCCACTTCTATTTAGCATTGTACTAAAAGGTAATTAGAGACAAAGAAGAGAAAATGAAAGAGTATCCAGATTGGAAAGGAAGAAGTTAAATTATCTCTATTCACAGATGACAAGACCTTGTATAGAGAAAATCCTAATGAATCTTCTAAAAAAAACCCAAACTATTAGAACTAAGAAATGAGTTGATTAAGTTTGCAAGATAAAAGATATACAAAAATTTCTTCTATCTCTATACAATGAACATTCTGAAAAAAATTAAGAAAACAATTCTATTTACAATAAAATCAAAAAGAATAAAATATTTAAGTATAAATGTAATAAAAGTATTCTTGTACATGAGACTTGTACAATGAAAATTAGAAAATATTGTTGAAGGAAATTAAAGAAGATCTACATAAATGGAAGAGATGACATTGTCATCAACTAATTATTGTTAAGATGGAAAAACTCTCCAAGTTGGTCTACAGATTCAACACAATATCTATCAAAATCTCAAGTGATTTTTTTTCCAGAAATTGACAAATTGATCTTAAAATTCATATAGAAATGCAAGGGACCTAGAGTAGTCAAAACAATCTTGAAAAAAACAGTGTTGAAGGATTCACACTTCTTGACTGCAAAACTTACTACAAAGATATAATAATCATGACAATGTGGTTCTGGAACGAGGATAAACATCTACTCCACGAGGATCAGTGGAGTAGAACTGGGAGTCCAGAAACATACACTCATGGTGCTTTTTAACTAGGACAACAAAATAAGTCATTGGGGGAAAGAACAGTCAAACTGTGCAGGAAGAACTGGATAATAACCACATGCAAAATAATAAAGTAGATCCCTATATCATACCATACACAAATGTTAACTAAAAATGGATCAGAGACACAAATGTAAAAGCTGAAATAACACAACTCTTAGAAGAAAACACAGGAGTAAATTTTCATGACCTTGGTTAAGCAATGATTTATTAGAAATGACACCAAAAGCACAAGTAACAAAAGAAACATAGAGAGGGACTTCCCTGGTGATGCAGTGGTTAGGAATCCACCTGCCAATGCAGGGGACATGGGTTCGAGCCCTGGTCTGGCGGATCTCACATGCTGTGGAGCAACTAAGCCCGTACACCATAACTACTGAGTCTGCACTCTAGAGTCTGTGTGCTACAACTACTGAAGCCTGTGTGCCTAGAGCCCATGTTTCACAACAAAGAGAATCCACCACAATGAGAAGCCCACACACCACAATGAAGAGTAGCCCCTGCTCACCACAACAAGAGAAAGCCTTCGCACAGCAACAAAGACCCAAAGCAGCCAAATATAAATAAATAAATAAATCAATATTAAGCAGATAAATTGGACTACAAAATTTTAAAAAATTTATGCTGTAAATGATACTATCAAGAAAGTGAAAACACAGCCCATAGAATGGAAAAACATATTTGCAGATTATACATCTAATAAGGAACTTGTATCCAGAACACATGAAGAATTCTTACAACTCAATAATAAAAAGACAACCCAATTTAAAAATGAGCAAATGACATTTGAATAGACATTTCTCTGAAGAAGATATACAATTAGCCAATAAGCACATGAAAGATGCTCAACATCATTATTAGGGAAATGCAAATCAAAACAATAACGAGATACCACATCACACCCAGTAGAATGACTATAATCAAAAAGACGGACAGTAATAAGTGTTGGCAAGGATGTAGAGGAATTGGAACTCTCTATGTTGCTGGTAGGAATGTAAAATAGTGAAGCCACTATAGAAAACAGTTTAGTAGTTACACAAAATGTTAAACTATTTGATTCAGCAACTTAGGTTTATACCTAAGAGAATTGAAAACATATGTCCGTACAAGAGCTTGTACACAAATGTTCATAGCAGCATTATTTATGGCAGTGGAAACAGCCCAACTGTCCATCCACTGATGTATGGATAAGTAAAATGTGGTATATCCATACAATGGAATGCTTTTGGCCATTAAAAGAAATGAGGTACCAATACATACTACAACATGGATGAACCTTGAACATATTATGCTAAGTGAAGGAAGTCAGTCACACAAGCCTGCATATTGTATGATGCCATGTATATGAAATGCCTACAGAAAGCAAATTTATAGAGGCAGAAAGTAGTTTAGTGGTTGCTTAGGGCATGTGGGTGAGTAGAAGTGGGATGATGAGTGATTACTCATGGATGCATGGATTCTTTGGGGGGGCATGAAAATATTCTAATTAGATTAGATTGTGGTGATGGTTGTACAACTATGTCAATATATTAAAAATCGTTAAGTTGTACACTTTAAGTAGGTGAATTGTACCATGTTGAACTGTATCTTAATGAAGTTATTTAGGAGAAAACATTACAGAGGTCTCAAGCTTGTTGATTTTGGTCCCAAACCAAATTGTTTGGCTTCCTGTTAGATGTTTCCCAAAGCCTGGATGACCTCCTATACAGCTCTTTTATAGTTGAGGATGCAGACCTTATAAGTATTCCTGTTTTCCTTACAATAGACCCTTTCTTTAACCTGAAGGTCTACAGGATCTAGTCAGACTTCCAAGTGTCCCTCAGTCTCAAGTGACATTCAGTACTTCTGAGCAGCTCTGTGTTGGGTAGGGTATAGATTCTCCAATTTCCTCCAAGGTCTTATTCTCAAACTTGACTGTGCATATCCTGCAGTAGGTACTTAGTGACCACATGAGTTTCTGAAGGCACAGAATAGAGTGTACCACCCTGGAGCATCACTGTATGTAAAGGTATTTTTCAGCAGACAGTATTACTCTAACATGAAAACAGGCATGTGTCAAATAGTTGTAGGGTAAAGTGCACTGTGCACATAAAAGCAGGAGGTGGGAGGGCCTGAATGCAGCAAGCCTCTTCAGCCGAGCCCTGGCAACTTGCTCACTGCTTACTACCACTGAGGATATTTCAGTTGCAAAGTCTGAGAAGCTCCATCCAAGGCATCTTCATAGAGCAACCAACTCCCCAAATGAGTAAGCTACACATTGGTAACATGTATTGAAGATCCTGGGAAACACTTATTAAGTCACCACTAAATATTTTCTATATAAAACTGTAATTTCTTTTGTGTATCATTTAACCATTATTTAAGAATGCCTGTTCATGGTGAAATGTTTGTCATTCCAATATTTAATTAAATTTCATTTCATGGTTTAAAGCATTCCTTGATTTGACTTGTCTTCCTGCAAAAATGATCAACCCCATTTTTGCTTTCTAAC
The DNA here is from genome assembly GCF_949774975.1 of Lagenorhynchus albirostris. Lineage (NCBI taxonomy): Eukaryota > Metazoa > Chordata > Mammalia > Artiodactyla > Delphinidae > Lagenorhynchus > Lagenorhynchus albirostris. The sequence goes on along the minus strand of NC_083101.1, from coordinate 95,199,498 downwards.
TGAGTGGAACTATGCAAATGTTTTGATTAAATGATAAACTAAACAGTTTTGCCAGAAGCAGCTATTTCCACAGGAGGCGATGCTACTGAATCATTGAAGCAAAATGGAATGATGCCAATTGCTGGCAGATGTAGGGAAACTGATAGAAGCTATTATCAAGCAATCTAAAAAAAAAAAAGGCAGAGAGGAAGAAAGAACAACACACCCACTCCCCCCAAAAAAAACCCAGCTAAGAAAAAGTTGGTAGACATGGTCCCAAGTAATCCTGGCCTATTTGTTTTGTATCTATCATCTTCCATCTAAATTTTATGGCACAGAGGCAGCCTCATTTCAGACTTTCTAAAACTTAACTACTAAGTTTGTTCCTTTTCATGTGGAATTCATTTTCCTATAGAAACAGTGTTAAAACTAGTCATTGGTATCGCCAACCAGCCCATAAGAAACTTTTCAATCCATATGTAACTAAAACACTCTGCATTTGCAATGAAAAGTATAGAAAACGAAACCACAGCAATATTGGCAATTCAGACAGAAAAACAATAACAATGAGAAAAACAATAAAAATGTAAAGAATCCACAACATTATTAACAAAGTTATACCTCTAATATTGGAACATTCAGGTTATTTCCATTCTTAATGGTAAACAATACTTATAATTGATACGTTCCTGTATATATCTTTGCACATTTTTCTAATTATTTTCCCTCTGATTTTGTAATTAAACACTTTTTTTGTAAACAACATGAGAAGTACTGATGACACTTATTCATGTAAAAAAATTGCATGGCAAATATCGTAATATTTAGCTCAAATTAAATATTGTAAGTCAAATGATAAATGATTAAGAAATAAGTTTGACACATAAAGAGTTAATAACCACAACATACAAGAAGTCTTAAAAATTAATAAGAAAAAGATTTTTAAATCTCAATGTGAAATAGTCAACGAATAGGAATAGACAGTTTTGAAAAGATGAAATATTAATGATCCATAAAGATATGAAAATATGATTGATTAATTTGACTATTACCCAGAGAAATGAAAATTCAAGTCATAGTAAGATAATAATTTCATCCAGTATATTTGTTCAAAAGTGAGAAAAAACAATGACATCCTAGTGCTGGCAAGGATTTAGGGGAAAGGGCACTTTGCATACTTTGGAATAACTACAACTATTTTGGAAAGCAATCTGGCAAGATCTATTAAACAGTTAAAATACACGCACCCTTTGGCCCAGCAATCTCACTTCTCGGAATTTATCCTATAAAATGAGGATGTCTATGGCAGCACTTTTTGGCCTGGCAAAAAAACTACAAGAAGTGTGAAAGACAATTTGCAGAGAAACATATGTAGTATGAGTCCAGTTTTGTAAAGCATAAAACGATTTTGTAACATATTATCTCTACTTTCTGTGGAATTTGTGAAAGGTGTGCTAACGTGGCTGTTAGCCTTGGGAGGTGGTACCTTAATTCAAAAAATCCAAGCTTAGATGATGATGATGATGATGATTTTACTATGAGCACAGATTACTTTGTAATTGAATCTTTTTAAAGAGCTGAATGAATTTGAACCTAGAGTCGGGTGAAGGACTTCTACCCTGTGCACAGGTTACATAGCATGGAGAGCTTCATCATCACCCCAAGGGGAACATGGGAACAGCACCTGCAGATAGGACCACTGCCTCACCATGTAAGGGCTGTAGGGTCCAGGCTGGCACAACCTCCTGGTTAGAAGCCCTATTGTCCTAAGTCCAGGTCCCTGTTCTCTCTCCTCTGCCTCTTTTCCAAAAGTGTACACAGGGAGTCCTCACCTGCTGGGTCCTCTTCTGGGTTATGCTCTCTGCAAAGATGACATGAGGCATCCCAGCACCCTTCCTGGTGCCCATGGGTACAGAAGTTAGGAAGCTGCAGTCTCCTTCTCTCTCCTCTTTCCCTCCTGTCCTTCCTGTCCTTTCTTTTCCTGACCAGCTCATGAACAATCTGCTGGAATATACCATCATATCTAGAGTTGGGCCCAACACTAACAGGATGAAAATAGAATCCGGGGAACAAAGTACTTGCCCTACTCAAAACTGGAAAGCATGGAGACCAGAGCAGAAGGAACCCAGCAAAAGTTTATAGTGGCAGGAACCAGGAGGAATCAGGGTGCTGGGACCATGCAGTCAGCTGAAATGAAGACACGAGGCATTTGAGTAGTCTTTCTGTCCTTACTGTCCCGCTTTCAGGTCAAGTGCTGGCTGCCCGCATTACTCAGCTGGCTGCCTGAGTGTTGCCTGGGTGGTGATCACTGGAACCACAACATTCTGGGGTGACGCTGGTGACTAAAAATAATTTCCAAGCCTGGACAGCAGAAACTCATGATGTAGATCTACAGAAGAGACTTCTGCAGCCTCTGACGTTGCAATGGGGACCCCCATGGAGCTAGAATGAGCGGCCCTTCAGCCTTTTCAGGCAGGAAGCAAACAAGAGGCCTTTTAAAGACCCCAAAGGTATCTTAAAATAAAAATATCTCATTCTCTGTGTGGCTCATCAGAGATTTTTCCTGGAGCACGTGGAGAAGAGGGCAGCTGTCCTCCTAACCAACCGCCTGCTTCTCACTCCATCAAATGCTCACCAGAATGGACTTCAGCCTAAATGAATGACAAGAGGGACTTTCATTCCAGTTGCATTACTTTTAGCCTTTTGCATGTCACAGTCTGGAGCCACACAGCACAGACTCTGGAACCAGACTGCACCAGTTCAGTGAATTCAAGCCCAGCCACAACCATGATGATCTGGGACATTTCTCTGAGCCTCAGTTTCTCAACTGAAAATAGGTCTAATAACTACACTTAAATGGATTACCACATTTGAAGTACTCAGCACCCAGGTGCTCCAGAAGCATTAGCTGTCATTATTATTTCTTTACTGGTAACATATTTTGCCTGCTTATTTATAAGAAAACATAATTGGAAAACTTTAATGAAATTCTGTGTATGCATGGAGCCCTTCCTCTGTTTCTGGCATTGTGAAGATTATTTACATAGGTATTTCCACTTTTTGTAACATAGCTAGCTAAAAGAGTACAATTTTTTTTATGTTACATAATAAAATTAGTCATAAAGTTGGGATTCAGGTCTGTTTAGGCCCCAATTTTTACCCTGCCCCTTTTCACTCTGCTGTGCTGATTTCCCATCATCAACACTCTGCTGAAAATGTGTGGACATAGCTGACATGTGTGACATGCAAGGCACATGATACTGACAAGAAGTAGGAATTCCTGGGGTGATAATCTCCAACTCCTGCCTTATTCCCAAATTTTTACTGATGCAGCTGGAAATAAAACAAAATCCTCGGGCTTCCCTGGTGGTGCAGTTGCTGAGAGTCTGCCTGCCGATGCAGGGGACACGGGTTCGTGCCCCGGTCCCGGAGGATCCCACATGCCACGGAGCGGCTGGGCCCGTGAGCCATGGCTGCTGGGCCTGCGCGTCCGGAGCCTGTGCTCCGCAACGGGAGGGGCCACAGCAGTGAGAGGCCCGCATACCGCAAAAAAAAAAAAAAAAAACCCTCTCTCTTACAGAGCTTACATAATAGTGAGCAGAGATAGATAATAGACAATTACATAATTTTAATATATAATATGCCAAATAGTGATTAAATGCTATGGAGAAAATAAACCAGTGGAGAGGAGCAGAGAGTTTCGCATGGGGTAGGCTGGGGAGAGGGGTGATTTTTAATTTTAAATAAAAAGGCCATATCTAAATTATTTTCTGATGTCAACATAATCTTGTTGGTGAACTCTACATGGTGTACAGGCTGCAAGAGGTGAAGACTGTGACTCTGAATTGGGAGTCCTGAGGGCACAAACGGTGTTTGCAGTCATGACCTAGAGCTTCAGTCTTCTATAGAGTTGCCACCAGTCACATGTGGCTATTTAAATTATTTAACATTAAATAAAATTTAAAATTCAGGTCCTCTATCTCCCTAATCACATAGCAAGTCCTCAGCAGTCACACATACCAGATGGTGCATGTTTAGAACATTCCTATCATTGGAGAATGTTCTGCTGGACAGCGCTGTACTCAAGTAAAGCAGCCAGATGTGGCAGGTAGTGCACAGAATGATTAGCGTCGTGCTTTTGGGATGTGGCAATTTGGTGAGAATGAAGTCAAGGTGATGATCATGGAGGAGATGGCTTACGCTTCCAGGAGATATTATAACAATATGCTTTTGCCCTTTTGCACACAAACACTCACAATACAAAGGAGCACAAATACATCCATCTTCAGGCAAAACTTTTATTTAGTTAACCTGACTTAAAATCACCACTATCCTCTTCTTCCTCCTCTGCCTCCTCCTCTTTCTCTTCAATATCATCATCATCAATTACCAGTCATCAATATCCTCATACCTTTTGCCACCAAGCCTCTTTGTATTACTTTGATTTTCCAAGTAGTTAATGGAATGAATGGAAATTGATAGTAAATAAGTAATTGGTGGAATAAATATTGGTTTTACAATAACCCAAGATATTTCATTAAGAACAAGAAAAAAGACTGTAGAATAATGTTTAAAAGTAAAATATTAGTAAATGTAATGCATGATATTTGGTTGGATCCTGCATCAACAGCAACAAAAATCATTGCTGAAGAACAAATAGAAAAACTTGAATTCAGACCAAATATATAGGGAAAAAAATAGTATTGTTTAAATGTTAATTTTCCTGAGTGTGATAATTATTTGATATTTGTTAGAAGTTAAATGATAAAGTATTCAAAGGTGAAGTGTCATGATGTCTGCGATTAACTCAGATGGTTCATCAAAAAAGTGTGTGAGTGTGTGCGTATAAAATAAGAGCTTTGCCTGAAGATGTGTGTCACATATATATATGTATATAGCACAAACATGGAAAAACACTAACGATTGGTGAATCTAGGTGAAGGACATGTAGATATTCATTTGATTATTTTTGCAACATTTCTGTAGGTTGAGTATTTCATAACAAAAGGTGGGAGAGAAATTAAAGGATTATTTAAATGAGGTAATAAGAGTAACTCTCCATGAAAGAATGACCATGTCTATAAGCTTTTAAAAAGATATAGAGTCTCTCATTGGTTCCCCCTCTTACCATTCATCCTCTGGACAAATTGCAAACTGTACGAAACAGGAGGTTAAAGGTGCTGATTCTCCAAGTGGGGACATTTTTAGTAAAGTGGCTGGAATGGCAAACCCGAGCACCAGGAGATGAAAAATGAGAGTGGGCCCCAACAAGGGTCCCATGCCCTGGTCATTGGAGTCAACAGATCGAGACTGAGTTTGGTTCAGAAGCAAAGGAAACTTAATATTTTGATCAGAGAATGGAGAAGAGTTGCCAGGCTGCCACCTGCTAAAAAAGAGGATGTGTCAGTGATATGTGCTGCTAGAATATCTCCCCGGGCAGAGATACACCAGAAATACATCTACACGTTGAACAACTCCTACAGAACACCTACTGAACACTGGCAGAAGACCTCAGACCTTCCAAAATGCAAGAAAGTCCCCACGTACCTGGGTAGGGCAAAAGAAAAAAGAATAAACAGAGACAAAAGAATAGGAACGGGACCTGCACCAGTGGGAGGCAGCTGTCAAGGAGGAAAGGTTTCCACACACTAGGAAGGCCCTTCGCAGGCGGAGACTGCAGGAGGCAGAGGGCGGAAGCTTCAGAGCCACGGAGGAGAGCACAGCAACAGGGGTGTGGAGGGCAAAGCAGAGAGATTCCCACACAGAGGACCGGTGCCGACCGGCACTCACCAGCCCGAGAGGCTTGTCTGCTCACCTGCCGGGGTGGGCGGGGCTGCGAGCTGAGGCTTGGGTTTCGGTCGGCGCAGGGAGAGGACTGGGGTTGGCGGCTTGAACATAGCCTGAAGGGGTTAGTGCGCCACGGCTGGCCGGGAGTGAGTCCAGGGAAAAGTCTGGACCTGCCGAAGAGGCAAGAGACTTTTTCTTCCCTCTTTGTTTCTTGGTGCACGAGGAGAGGGGATTAAGAGCGCTGCTTAAAGGAACTCCAGAGATGGGCGCGAGCTGCGGCTGACAGCACGGACCCCAGAGACGGGCATGAGACGCTAAGGCTGCTGCTGCCACCACCAAGAAGCCTGTGTGCAACCACAGGTCACTATCCCCACCACCCCTCCCAGAAGCCTGTGCAGCCCGCCACTGCCAGGGTCCCGGGATCCAGGGACAACTTCCCCGGGAGAACGCATGGCGTGCCTCAAGCTGGTACAATGTCCTGCCAGCCTCTGCCGCCACAGGCTAACCCCGCATCCACACCCCACCCTCCCCCCGGCCTGAGTGAGCCAGAGCCCCCAAGCAGCTGATCCTTTAACCCCGTCTTGTCTGAGTGAAGAACAAAGGCCCTCAGGCGACCTACACACAGAGGCGGGGACAAATCAAAAGGTGAGCCCCGGGAGCTGTGCGAACAAAGAAGAGAAAGGGAAATCTCTCCCAGCAGGCTTAGAAGCAGCAGATTAAAGCTCCACAATCAACTTGATGTACCCTGCATCTGTGGAATACATGAATAGGCAACGAGTCATTCCAAGCTGAGGAGGTGGACTTTGAGAGCAAGATTTATTATTTTTTCCCCTTTTCCTCTTTTTGTGAGTGTGTATGTGTATGCTTCTGTGTGAGATTTTGTTGGTATAGCTTTGCTTTCACCATTTGTCCTAGGGTTCAATCCGTCCATTTTGTTTGGTTTTCTTTTTTAAAAATTTTTTATTAATAATTATTTTTTATTTTAATAAATTTACTTTATCTTTATTTTATTTTATCTTCTCTCTTTCTTCCCTTCCTTCCTTCCTTCCTTCCTCCTTCCTTCCTCCCTTCCTTCCTTCCATTCTTTCTTTCTTTCTTTCCTTCTTTCCTTCTTTCGTTCTTTCCTTCTTTCTTTCTTTCTTTCTTTCTTTTTCTTTCTTTCTTTCCTTCCTTCCTTCCTTCCTTCTTTCTTTCCTTCCTTCCTTCTTTCTTCCTTTCTTTCTCTCTCTCTCTCTTTCTTTCTTTCTTTCTTTCTTTCTTTCTTTCTTTCTTTCTTTCTTTCTTTCTTTCTTTCTTTCTACTTTTTCTCCCTTTTATTCTGAGCCATGTGGATGAAATGCTCTTTGTGCTGCAGCTAGGAGTCAGTGCTGTGCCTCTGACGTGCGAGAGCCAACTTGAGGACACTGGTCCAAAAGAGACCTCCCAGCTCCACATAATATCAAATGGCGAAAATCTCCCAGAGATCTCCATCTCAGCACTGGCACCCAGCTTCACTCAATGACCAGCAAGCTACAGTGCTGGACATCCTATGCCAAACAACTAGCAAGACAGGAACACAATGCCACCCATTAGCAGAGAGGCTGCCCAAAATCATAATAAGTCCACAGACACCCCAAAACACACCACTGGACATGGACCTGCCCACCAGAAAGACAAGATCCAGCCTCATCCACCAGAACACAGGCACTAGTCCCCTCCACCAGGAAGCCTACACAACCCACTGAACCAACTTTAGCCACTGGGGACAGACACCAGAAACAACAGGAACTACGAACCTGCAGCCTGCAAAAAGGAGACCACAAACACAGTAAGATAAGCAAAATGAGAAGACAGAAAAACACACAACAGATGAAGGAGCAAGATAAAGACCCACCAGACCTAAAAAATGAAGAGGAAATAGGCAGTCTACCTGAAAAAGAATTCAGAATAATGATAGTAAAGATGATCCCAAATCTTGGAAATAGAACAGAGAAAATGCAAGAAAAATTTAACAAGGACCTAGAAGAAATAAAGATGAAACAAGCAATGATGAACAACACAACAAATGAAATTAAAAATATTCTAGATGGTATCAATAAGAGAATAACTGAGGCAGAAGAATGGATAAGTGACCTGGAAGATAAAATAGTGGAAATAAGTACTGCAGAGCAGAATAAAGAAAAAAAAATGAAAAGAACTGAGGAGAGTCTCAGAGACCTCTGGGACAACATTAAACACACCAACATTTGAGTTATAGGGGTTCCAGAAGAAGAAGAGAAAAAGAAAGTGACCAAGAAAACATTTGAAGAGATTATAGTTCAAAACTTCCCTAATATGGGAAAGGAAATAGTTAACCAAGTCCAGGAAGCACAGAGAGTCCCATACAGGATAAATCCAAGGAGAAGTACAGCAAGACACATATAATCAAACTGTAAAAAATTAAATACAAAGAAACCATATTAAAAGCAACAAGGGAAAAACAACAAATAACACACAAGGGAATCCCCATAAGGTTAACAGCTGATCTTTCAGCAGAAACTCTGCAAGCCAGAAGGGAGTGGCAGGACATATTTAAAGTGATAAAGGAGAAAAACCTACAACCAAGATTACTCTACCCAGCCAGGATCTCATTCAGATTTGATGGAGAAATTAAAACCTTTACAGACAAGCAAAAGCTAAGAGAATTCAGCACCACCAAACCAGCTTTACAACAAATGCTAAAGGAACTTCTCTAGGCAAGTAACACAAGAGAAAGAAAAGACCTACAATAACAAACCCAAAACAATTAAGAAAATGGGAATAGGAACATACATATCAATAAGTACCTTAAATGTAAATGGATTAAATGTTCCCACCAAAAGACACAGACTGGCTGAAAGGATACAAAAACAAAACCCATATATATGCTGTCTACAAGAGACCCACTTCAGACCTAGAGACACATACAGACTGAAAGTAAGGGGTGGAAAAAGATATTCCATGCAAATGGAAGCCAAAAGAAAGCTGGAGTAGCAATTCTCATACCAGCCAAAATAGACTTTAAAATAAAGACTATTAAAGAGACAAAGAAGGACACTAAATAATGATCAAGGGATCGATCCAAGAAGAAGATATAACAATTGTAAATATTTATGCACCCAATATAGAGCACCTCAATACATAAGGCAAATACTAACAACCATAAAAGGAGAAATTGACAGTAACACAATCATAATAGGGGACTTTATCACCCCAGTTTCCACAATGGACAGATCATCCAAACTGAAAATAAATAAGGAAATACAAGCTTTAAATGATACATTAAACAAGATGGACTAAATTGTTGTTTATAGGACATTTCATCCAAAAACAACAGAATACACATTTTTCTCAAGTACTCATGGAACATTCTCCAGGATAGATCATATCTTGGGTCACAAATCAAGCCTTGGTAAATTTAAGAAAATTGAATTTGTATCAAGTATCTTTTCTGACCACAATGCTATGAGACTAGATATCAATTACAGAAAAAGCTCTATAAAAAAAAACACATGGAGACTAAACAATACACTACTTAATAACAAAGTGATCACTGAAGAAATCAAAGAGGAAATCAAAAAATACCTAGAAACAAATGACAATGGAGACACGATGACCCAAAACCTATGGGATGCAGCAAAAGTAGTTCTAACAGGGAAGTTTATAGCAATACAATCCTACCTTAAAAAACAGGAAACATCTCGAATAAACAACCTAACCTTGCACCTAAAGCAATTAGAGAAAGAAGAAGAAGAACAACAACAAAAACCCAAAGTTAGCACAAGTAAAGAAATCATCAAGATCAGATCAGAAATAAATGAAAAAGAAATAGCAAAGGTCAATAAAACTAAAAGCTGGTTCTTTGAGAAGATAAACAAAATTGATAAACCATTAGCCAGACTCATCAAGAAAAAAAGGGAGAAGACTCAAATCAATAGAATTAGAAATGAAAAAGGAGAAGTAACAACTGACACTGCAGAAATACAAAAGATCATGAGAAATTACTACTAGCAACTGTATGCCAATAAAATGGACAACCTGGAAGAGATGGACAAATTCTTAGAAATGCACAACCTGCCAAGACTGAATCAGAAGGAAATAGAAAATATGAAAAGAGCAATTACACACACTGAAATTGAAACTGTGATTAAAAATCTTGCAACAAACAAAAGCCCAGGACCAGATGACTTCACAGGCGAATTCTATCAAACATTTACAGAAGAGCTAACACCTATCCTTCTCAAACTCTTCCAAAATATAACAGAGGGAGGAACACTCCCAAACTCATTCAACAAGGCCACCATCACCCTGATGCCAAAAGCAGAGAAGGATGTCACAAAGAAAGAAAACTACAGGCCAATATCACTGATGAACATAGATGCAAAAATCCTCAACAAAATACTAGCAAACAGAATCCAACAGCACATTAAAAGCATCATACACCATGATCAAGTTGGGTTTATTCCAAGAATGCAAGGGTTCTTCAATATACACAAATCGATCAACATGATACATGATATTAACAAATTGAAGGAGAAAAACCTTCATCTCAATAGATGCAGAGAAAGCTTTCAACAAAATTCAACACCCATTTATGATAAAAACCCTGCAGAAAGTAGACATAGAGGGAACTTTCCTCAACATAATAAAGGCCATATATGACAAACCCACAGCCAGCATCGTCTTCAATGGTGAAAAACTGAAAGCATTTCCACTAAGATCAGGAACAAGACAAGGTTGCCCACTCTCACCACTCTTATTCAACATAGTTTTGTAAGTTTTAGCCACAGCAATCAAAGAAGAAAAGGAAATAAAAGGAATCCAAAGCAGAAAAGAAGAAGTAAAGCTGTCACTGTTTGCAGATGACATGATACTATACATAGAGAATCCTAAAGATGCTACCAGAAAACTATTAGAGCTAATCAATGAATTTGGTAAAGTAGCAGGATACAAAATTAATGCACAGAAATCTCTGACATTCCTATACACTAATGATGAAAAATCTGAAAGTAAAATCAAGAAAACATTCCCATTGCAACAAAAAGAATCAAATATCTATGAATAAACCTACCTAAGGAGACAACAGACCTGTATGCAGAAAATTATAAGACACTGATGAAAGAAATTAAAGATGATACAAATAGATGGAGGGTTTCCCTTGTGGCGCAGTGGTTGAGAGTCCGCCTGCCCATGCAGGGGACACGGGTGCATGCCCCGGCCCAGGAAGATCCCACATGCCATGGAGCGGCTGGGTCCGTGAGCCATGGCCACTAAGCCTGCACGTCCGGAGCCTGTGCTCCACAACAGGAGAGGCCACAATGATAAGAGGCCCGCGTACCACAAAAAAAACCTAAAAAAACTAAACGCAAAATAATGGAGAGATATACCATGTTCTTGGATTGGAAGAATCAACATTCTGAAAATGACTCTACTACCCAAAGCAATCTACAGATTCAATGCAATCCCTATCAAACTACTTCTGGCAATTTTCACAGAACTAGAACAAAAAATTTCACAATTTGTATGGAAACACAAAAGACCCCAAATATCCAAAGCAATCTTGAGAATGAAAAATGGAGCTGGAGGAATCAGGCCCCCTGACTTCAGACTATACTACAAAGCTACAGTAATCAAGACAGTATGGTACTGGCACAAAAACAGAAAAATAGATCAATGGAACAGGATAGAAAGCCCAGAGATAAACCCACGCACATATGGTCACCTTATCTTTGATAAAGGTGGCAGGAATGTACAGTGGAGAAAGGACAGCCTCTTCAATAAGTGGTGCTGGGAAAACTGGACAGGTACATGTAAGAGTATGAGATTAGATCACTTCCTAACACCATACACAAAAAAACCCCAAAATGGATTAAAGACCTAAATGTAAGGCCAGAAACTATCAAACTCTTAGAGGAAAACATAGGCAGAACGCTCTATGAAATAAATCACAGCAAGATCCTTTTTGACCCACCTCCTAGAGAAATGGAAATAAAAAAATAAATAAACCAATGGGACCTAATGAAACTTCAAATCTTTTGCACACCAAAGGAAACCATAAACAAGACGAAAAGACAACCCTCAGAAGGGGAGAAAATATTTGCAAATGAAGCAACTGACAAAGGATTAATCTCTAAAATTTACAAGCAGCTCATGCAGCACAATGACAAAAAAACAAACAACCCAATCCAAAAATGGGCAGAAGACCTAAATAGACATTTCTCCAAAGAAGATATACAGAGTGCCAACAAACACATGAAAGAATGCTCAACATCATTAATCATTAGAGAAATGCAAATCAAAACTACAATGAGATATCATCTCACAGCAGTCAGAATGGCCATCACCAAAAAATCTAGAAACAATAAATGCTGGAGAGGGTGTGGAGAAAAGGGAACACTCTTACAGTGTTGGTGGGAATGTAAATTGACATAGCCACTATGGAGAACATTATGGAGGTTCCTTAAAAAACTACAAATACAACTACCATATGACCCAGCAATCCCACTACTGGGCATATACCCTGAGAAAACCATAATTCAGAAAGAATCATGTACCAAAATGTTCATTGCAGCTCTATTTACAATAGCCAGGAGATGGAAACAACCTAAGTGTCCATCATTGGATGAATGGATAAAGAAGATGTGGCACATATATACAGTGGAATATTACTCAGCCATATAAAGAAATGAAATTGAGCTATTTGTAATGAGGTGGATGGACCTGTCATACAGAGTGAAGTAAGTCAGAAAGAGAAAGACAAATACTGTATGCTAACACATATATATGGAATCTAAGAAAAAAAATGTCATGAAGAACCTAGGGGTAAGACAGGAATAAAGACACAAACCTACTAGAGAATGGACTTGAGGATATGGGGAGGGGGATGGTAAGCTGTGACAAAGCGAGAGAGTGGCATGGACATATATACACTACCAAACGTAAAATAGCTAGCTAGTGGAAGCAGCCGCATAGCACAGGGAGATCAACTCGGTGCTTTGTGACCACCTAGAGGAGTGGAATAGGGAGGGTGGGAAGGAGGGAGACGCAAGAGGGAAGAGATATGGAATATATGTATATGTATAACTGATTCACTTTGTTATAAAGCAGAAACTAACACACCATTGCAAAATAATTATACTCCAATAAAGATGTAAAAAAAATTAAAAAAAGATTAAAGGAAAAAAAAGATCTAGAGGTTAAATATTGCTTATCTTGTATATTTGATTTCATTTGTTTTCAACATAACTTTTTTCTTCTTTTCAAAACATTGGTCCCAATTTATTAAACTGGATATATTTTGTGCCTGAACTTAAAGTTTAATTTACCCAAGTGTTTCTGTGTAAACTTATTTGTCAATGAAATCTTAACTTTTGGGATAAAACCTCAACATGTCAGAATCAGACCCTTGGGCATCTCAACTGCAAATTACTTGTAAGTGTAGTCATCCGTTTCTGGAGGAATCAGTACATTTCCGCAGCCCATGAGGATTTCAAGAATAAAAGTTCTGCACACACGAATGCGGAGGGGCATCCAGAGCCACATGCTTTGGTCACCACACTGTGCCACAGAGGACAGCAGAAAAGAATCTCGGGTCGTGGTGCAAAGCAGGTTAAGATAACCTCTCTCTTCCACTTGCATCACTTAGGTTCTTTGCTACAAGTGCCAGAAAACTTGACTAAAACTGGATTAAGCAAGAAAAGAAACTAAATGGCTCAACTACTAAAGGCCCAGAGGAGGACAGGTAGATTCCATTGCTAACATCACAAGGACTCAGTGTCACTCTGCCTGTGGGCTCTACCCCTATCCAACCCCCAACTGCTCTCAAGGGAGCAGCTTTGCAGCCTCCTCTGGGAAAAGCCAGGGTGGAGCAGCTAAGGGCTCCTCCCCAGAAGTCCCGAGAAGCCTCATTGGGTCTCAGGGTGTCAAGTGCCCCATGCTGATCCAATCACTGTGAGGGAGTGAGTGGGCCCTCTCCTGGATGCCGTGCTGATTGGAGGAAACGGAAACATTCAACTGCCTCACCACCAGGTGCTCTGAGATCGGCGCCTCGTGGGTCCCTTAGTGTCAGCTAGCAGAAGTGGGGTCCACGAAATCACGCCACCCTCAAAATCATTCAGATGACTTCAGGTAACATGCAACCTGGGATAGAAAAGGAAGAGATCTTCAAGGAGGAAGAAGGAACATCTTAGTCTTCTTTCTCTCCTGAAACATTGTGAATCTGTAAAAGGCGAAATCTTCCTCTCCCTATGGATAAAATTCCTTTTTGTTTATGAGCCTCATCCCTCTTAGATTTGGAACAGAAGTGGCCTGTCTTTCAATGTAGGCACATTGGAACAGAAAATTCACTAACATTTCTGGTGTGGTTCCCCACCCTGAGCCCTATCCTCATGAATCCTCCAGAAACTCTGGATGGTTTCTGGCTTGGAAAACTCTAAATGTGGAGTCCGGTGCTGTCCACCCTGTCTACCTTTGTCAGCAACTTTACCCTGGAGGACTCAACAGTGTGTTGACTGCCCTAGGGATATAGGGAAGGAAGTCTGATGGATGTCTAAGGCTTGCTCCTCCAGAAGCCTACCCTGAAACTAGGCTCTGAGTGCAAGGGAGGTACTAGATGTTGCTTCCAGGAAACACTGACTAGGGAGTGGAATTGAGACAGATGAGAAGGAAGCCAGTCCAGGGTTTTATTGAAGTTACTGCTGTAGACATTGGTGGCTCAATCCCACTGGTCTCAAGATAGGAGGAAAGTATAGAACACACCTTAGACTTCTCCCACCCAAAGGTCAAATAACCCAGGGTCTTAATTTACCAACTCCTGTTGGTTCATGGCTTGAAGGTTATTATTGGGGTCTTCAACCCTCCATCACTTCGGACCAGTCCTATGTGTGGGTAGAGGACACAGGGTCCTCACATGGAGAGGTGTTCATGCTTCTGTAAGAACCCACTACTGTGCATGGTTTCCATGAGTGCTGTGGGACACTGACTTAGTCAGCTACAGGAGATGTCATCTTAGGCACTTGTGGGAAGCATTATTTTAGGGATGCTCTTATCTAATGATCCTACCATGAAGGGATAGTTGCATCCAGGGCAGACTTTCAGGTCCCCTGAGAAGTGGGAACATCTTCTTTCTTAGGCCCAGATATCACACAATTCACAAAAAGCCAAGTGACATATTAGAAACTAGAGCAGATGGCTGAACACACAGCTATTGGCTACTGCAGCTTACCTCGCTAGCATGGGGAGGACATGGTGACATTGCCCCAGCTTTGTATTCTGAAGAGTCCCAGGTCACACGATGGGGAGAAATCTGAATGCCCCAACCCTAGTAAAATCTTGAATATATGTACTTTCTTGCCAGACAGGGTTACCTGGAAATGTGCTAAAGGTAATGAGTTTTTACACAATCTAGTCACTAAAGCCAATTTGGTAAAAGAATTTGGGGCTTTCCACAAGCAGATGGAGATGGAGGACATGGTACTTTTCTACTTACCATCCAGCTATAGAAGAATGGAATACTGGCACTCTCTAGACAAATAGAACTGAGTTTAAGCCTCACCTCTCGTACTTGCCATGGATTTTTTGGACATGATAGTCATCCTCTTTGAATTTCTATTTTCTCATCTGAAAAATTAGGATGTAATAAGTTACCTTGTAGATCTGAATGGGATGGCATATGTAAAGCATTCACATTATAGAAACTCAGTAACTGAGAGGGATCACTAGATGGGAGCCCCATTACAGGTTTTATAACTGGCTACTTTACCTGTAAATGACCCTTCTCTTTCTGTAAGAAGGCCAGGGAAAAGGAAGAACAAAGGAAGAAAAAACACACACTCACAAGGGGAGAAACTAAGATGCCCTAGGGAGATAGCTGACTTTTGGCAGGCTACTAATATAGTAAAGCTATTAATGTACGTGGAGTGTGTCCATTTTCTTGGCATGTATTCAATTTTATGTTCTCTATAGTGGAATGCTAAGAGGACAGGGTGGGAAAGGGATAGAAAGGCCAAGAAAAAGCTATCACGGGTGAACCCTTTCCCACTCACCCAGAAGGACTTTAGGAATCATCAGGGCCTGAATCAGCGAGCCAGCTCAGCATTGCAGCACGTGAACATCTTTGGCTGAGGCCACAGAAATCTTGACTTTGTGCTCAAAATAGAGCACTGATTCAGTAGGCCTCCTGATAAGAGACTGAAATGAAACAGCAAATTGTGCTGTCACCAAAAACGATGGAGGTTTTTAAAGATCTCTTTTTGGGGTCACTTCTCTGTTCTCTTTGGAGGCTGAAATCATTGTCTGAAGGGTGGGCATGTGGGCTCATAGCCTGTGTTCTGGTGGGGACAGGAGCTTACTCATGTGCTGGTGAAGACTAATTACTTGGTGGGCGTGTCCTTTATTGTAGGGCTTAGTGGCTAAAGACCTTTTGTTGTAGCCATGTGAAACCTTTAGTCATATGGAAGCCACAGCCTCTGTAATAATCTATTTCAGGAGACCTGATACAGAATGGTGTTATGTGATAGTAGCAATGTCATGCCCAGAAATTGGAATTTGGAGGCAAAAGCAATGGTCTAATAGTAAGTTTTCTAGAAAATTAGCCTTTGTTGATTTGACTGAAATGCTTTGACCCCTCCACAAACAGCACAATAGAGAAGGCTGTTTTTTACCAGATATTCTGGTGGGTCTGCATCTGTCAGAGTGGGATGGAGTAGATTGTCTTCCAATCTGTTCCCGGAGACAAGAGCACCCCGATCACCTTCCCTATAAGGGTACAGATTCTATCTACTCCTTGTCAGATCGAGCCAAGCACACATATTCAGTTTAGACTCATGGTATAGTTTTAAAACTTTTTCATATTGAAATAATTTCACAGGAAAGTTGCAAGAATAGTACAAGCAACTCCCATTCACTCTGAACACAGATTCCCTGAATGTTAAAAGTTTACCACATTTGTCTTATCATTTGCTATAGATACATACTACTTTTTTCCTGAACCATTTGAGAGAAAGTTATAGCCCCAAATCCCCTTTATTCCTAAATACTTCAATGTGTCCTTCCTGAAAACAAGGACAGTCTTTTACATTATATAAGCACAATGATCAAAATCAGAAAATTCACATTGATATAATAATATTATTGAATCTCTTGGCCTTATTCAAATTTCACCATTTGTCCCAGTATGTCCTTTAGAGCAAAAGGAAAAAAAAAAAAAACTCTTGTTCAGGGTTGTTATGTCTGTTTAGTCTCCCAGTCTCTAATCTGGAACCATTCCTCAGTTTTTCATGAGATTGATAGTTTTGAGGAGTACAAGCCAGTTACTTGTAAACATGTCCCTAAGTTTGTGTTTGAAGAATGAATTAATTGGAAAGTCACCTTTTGGCTATGGTCATAGTAATAATGGATTCAGATAACCATCAATCAATACTAGAACTAGTAGAGTGGGTGAAAGTTTGATAAGGGAAGAGGATAAGTACATTGTCCCCTCAATGCGGGGACTTATCCCTTCAGTGGGATAAGTACACACTTCCCCACCAAATGATTGTTGATTACAAAGGAGAAAACAGTAACTTCACACCCCACCTTCACTAGGCGATCAAAGTTGACATCAGCAATATTGGTGCAAACTGACTTCAGATGCCTCCTGATGTGATGCGTTGAGAAAAACACAGTTTTATTTCTGTTGTGTTTCCACCAAAAATGCATAACCTGAATCTGTCATGAACATCCAACTGAACACACTAGAATGTTAACCCCGTGTGAGGAAAGTTAGAACAAGGGCTCAGAGGAAAGTCGCTCCCAGGTGACCCCATTTACCCGGCGAGCCTGGCAGAACTGAGTCATGTTCCGAACTTGAAAGGACCTTTCCTGGCTCTGTCTGTGAAGGCCCTTCCTCTAAACTCAAGAGGAACTTGCTAGCCCACTTATTTCCCAACAATCCTCGGCTTTAACTCCTTGTTTCACATCCTCCTTTTCCTGCAGAAGCTTGAAGACAATCAAACACTTTGAGTTTAGAGTCAAAACTGCATCACAGTCATCGTCATCCTTGACCCTTGACTCAGCTCCTTCCGTGGATCCTCATGCCTGGGTGCCATGGTCCCTGGTTTCAATCCTCCCGTGTCCTCTCCGCTGTGTTAAGAAAGTGCGCTCTGTGTATGGGACACTTGGGTCTGGACGGTAGCCCCACCACTTGGTCGAGTGACTACACCTCAATTTTCCCATTTTTCCATATGTTCATTGGGAGCCCTGTGGCCCATACGGTAGGGCTGCAGAGACTATAGGGCAGAATATTTGTAAAATGCTCATCATGGAGTTTAGTATATAGAAAACATGCGGTCAATGTTATCTTTTATCATTATTATCATCAGTGGCTTTTAAGCATGTATACTCTGGAACCAAACTGCCGGGGTTCACATCCTATCTCCACCACGTCCTAACTCTATGCTCCTAGGCAAATGACATAACCTCTGTTTTGAGATGGTTACAAGGATTAAATGAACAGTGTCAGGCACCTCATATGAATTATGGAAGTTTGGGCTGTTCTGCTTGTTATTTTCTCTTTTCCCTTTTTGAAAGATGACATTTAGATAAGACTTCTGAGTTTGCTATGAACTCCCATTTTGAGGCTGATCCTCACCAAGATAAGAAAGAGAATATATTATTATCCCCATTTTATGGACAAGAGTACTGAGATTTGGGAAATTAAGCTATCTCAGTGAAAACACACACCTGTAAATAGCAAAGTGGGACATTGATCCTGGGTCTTGGACACAAGCATGCTGTTCTTTACAGCATTCCAAAAAATATTGATGAAATATTATGTGCCAAATGCTGTGCCAAGTGCTGAGAAGGCAAAGCCTCGGAGTTAGAGGACTTGCAGGGAAGAGGAGATGGGTTGAGCGTTACAGGGAGGTATGAGCATACAGCACCAGCAATGACATTGATATTCCTCTAACTCAGCTGAGGTTTCAGGGAAGGGGATGCTTGAGACAAGAACTGGAGGGATTTAGAAGGGGCCAGATACAGTATCTAAAAGATGAAGGAAGTCCAGGAAAAATAAGTGTGAAGGCAGGGAGGGTGAAACCGCTGGAGGTCTTTGGAGAGAGAACAAGTAACTCAGCATGGCCGGAGCAAAGGACCCTAGAAGGGGCTGGAGAAGGGGTGACAGTGAGAGCAATCTGGGTGGGCTTCCCTAAGGGGCTGGGAGTCACACTGTTGCAGCTTGAAGGGGGCAGAGGGAAGGCTCTGGGCTGTGCCCACAAGCCACCTTGGGAGAAGTTTGGGGTTTTTTGACTTTTCTCCTGGATGCTCAGATAGTCCTTTTAGCACTCAGTTTTAAATGCTTCCCCCAAGCACATTATCATTCTCTTTAATTACTCCCTTTCTCTCCCATCAGAAGGTCCGATCTTTTGTTCAGCCTCTGGGGTGATGGCTGGTGCACCATGAGCCACACAGTGCTAGGCAGACTGGCAGTTCCACATGCCCACCCCTGAGGCCTGTGCTAAGGGAACAGCGTGGTGCCAAGCAGGGCGGTCCTCAGGGGTTCTGGATGGTGACCTGCAGCCCAGGGCAGAGCCAGGTCATCATGAGGTGCCTGTGGAACAGCCCTGTGTAGATGTCCTGGAAGCAGCTGGATGTTTGCATCTGGAACTCAGGAGAGAGGCCAGGGCGGGGGTGGAGGGCAACTTTGTCATATGGTGTTTTAGAAAGAAAAATAGGGCTCTGCAGTCGCTCTACTGCTTATCTATTTCTAACCCCTGTCGTTTCTATACCAAAGTCTCCTCCACCCATCCTGCCCCAGTAGAGAAATATATAGAGACAAAGGAGTTACTGGAAAGCTTCGTATCACAGGTTTTACGGGACGCATGATATTCTGACAGTTTAGCTTGATGGCTATATTTTCCATCTCAACCTTATTTCTTGACAGGTTATGCAACACTTTTTCCCTTAGTATTCCACATTAGCTAACTGACCATTTTATTATAGCCCTGCAAGAATATAAACATTTAGAGAATGTTTCTTGCAATGACAAGAAGAGATAATATGTTCGAAGCCAGTGAGCTAGTTATATTTAGGAAAATCACCATGGGATTTAAGATGATGCATTGATGTAATGCAACTGGTGGTTTATGAAAATTCTTTTAGACTAACCTTGGCCGTATAAGTACAACCACATTCCTTACTAGTGAATAGCAGGCAGGGCCCAGTGGAGTCATTTTTTAAGTATTCCATTATTAACCTTTCACTTTCTACCTCTCAAGGGAAGAGGGGCCTGGCAGGGGAGGGGAGAGAACTCTTCATGGTGAAATTTTCTACTGGAACTGTTTGAGGCTACAAGTAGGAAAAGGAAAAATCCAGAAATAGTTTAGGAAATTAGTCATCTGTCTTCAGACTGTGTTCAATTACAGTGTTGTGTTCCACATAACTACTTTATGGATCTTTTTAAAAAGTGGAAATCTGGAAAGATTAATAATCACTTGTGTAAGAGCCAAAAGGTCCAGTTTCATGTCCAGAAACAAGAGGGGAAAAAGCTCCCATTTGCTAAAACTGTCAAAATAATTCCCATGACAGAAAATTATGTTCTGAGAACTGGGAAAACATCTTGACTTTCTCTACATTTACTAGCTTTTTGATGCTAAGTGCCAATAATTAGGTCACACTAGATGTTGCTTAAGATTTCTTATTTAAATCTATAATCTATTAAAAGCATTTTCCAGTGCACACATACACCAACATTATGAAGTTATCCATTAAGATATGCCTATCTAATTTCTTTAAAGTGTTCTAAAGGAGAATTAAAATGGGAAAAAAAAGTAGTATCCAAATACCTCTATTCCTATTACTCTGCCAACTTATTATCATGATCATTCTAAGACAATTCTTTTTCTCTTTAATGTTCTATTAAAATGTACCTCTTAAAGTAATAGGGGAATTTGCGAGAGTGGAATGGAAGACTTGATACAGAAAAGGAAAGAAAAGAAAAGAAAAAAAGAAAAGAGAAAGAAAGTGAAGCAGCATATAGAGTCATAATGAATCAGCATGGTCAGCCCTGGAGAAACCTCATGCTGAGTTTGAGGCCACATCGGACTTTCCTGAAAACCTCTCAGTCTTCTGATGCAGTACTGTTCAGACATATGACTTGTACTGATGAAAAGTTCTTTTCATCTGAGGAAAGGGGTTCAGAGAGTGTCATGCAGTTAGTTTGAAGGAGCTTCTGAGAATTTAAAGGGTAGACTGTCTTAACAATATGCCGTGTGGAGCTGCACAGTACAGGCAGGTAGACACACAGGATGCTGAACCACAACTGGGTCAGTTGGGTGCTTCTAGTTGCAAGTTACACAATACTCAACAGTGTTTAAGCCACTAGAAGATGCTCACACTTGCATATGCTCACCAGGGCATCTGGTTAAAATGCAGATGCTAATCAGCAGGTCTCAGTGGATCCCAGATCCCAAATTTCTAATAAGCTCCAGGTAGTGTTGATACTGCTGACCCATGGGCCATAGTTTGAGTAGCAACCATTTAATAGCCAGGATCATAACTGTCTTGCACACCACACCAAAAAGTCGGGACTGGATGTTCCCAGGTTGGTGCTGCAGCTTGAGATTCCAACAAGAACCAGACTTACCCCATCTTCCCTCCTGCCACCCTTAGTGGGAGCTTCTCTCTTCCTGGTGGCAAGTGTCACATTCTCACACAAGTGCTTCTGTTGTTGTCACGTACAAACTTTTCCCTTCTTCGGACCCCAGCAGACTTCCTAGTGGCCAGGATTGCTTTACACCCACACACTAGCTTCAAGGGAAGCTGGAAAACTCCTTGGCATTACCAGCCTGTGTGTAAGGCAGCCTCTGTCATCAAACCAGTGAGCATGGGGGTGGAATTGCTGTTGGGTTGGAGCCAACAGTGTGCCCCCCACCGCAGGCAACAGCAACAAAAGGGATGATGTCACCATCATGCAGAGACATGCAGTAAGGAAAATCAAAGTCACTTAAGGCATATTTGAGATTTTTAAGAAAAGGTCTGCTTTTACCTAGGCAACTGTATTATATTTAATGTTACTTAGCAATTGGAGATGCATGGCTAATATATTATCTCTGATGGTCATCAGCATGTTATTTAATCTTTTGAGATCTACCACCTGCACCTGTGCCAGGGAATGATGGTACCCTCCCCTCTAGATTAGATTAGATTAAGTAGATTCTATGTGAAATTATCTAGATTTTACATAAAAGAGTGAAACTCAGTTAATGGCACATGGTAGGCATTCAACACAAACAAAGCTGTATAATAATATAAACAACATATCACTTTATTTCTGTGTGTGTGTGTGTTCAGTATAAGAAGCCGGATTGTATATTGAACCTCTACTTTATCTATGCATGTTTTAAAAATTCATAATGATATTTACCTGGGATAGTCCATGTAGCTATAGATGGGACATCTGCTAACAGACTATGAGAGCAAAGGTGCCACTCTTGAAGTACTGGATTTACAAATGCAAACTGGAAAAGTGACAGCAAATATTCAAACCACCCACAATAATAACAGACTTTTACTGGTTGCCAGTAGTGGAAATGGTATTGCCTAAAAATCTTTATATCCATTAGTTAACTGAGCCAGCTTCTCAGCTGATACTTTTGTGCATGTTCAATGTAACATAATTTGGTTTAAACTAATGTTTTGAGTTCATTTAATTAAA
Source organism: Lagenorhynchus albirostris (assembly GCF_949774975.1). NCBI lineage: Eukaryota > Metazoa > Chordata > Mammalia > Artiodactyla > Delphinidae > Lagenorhynchus > Lagenorhynchus albirostris. Next base: position 95,177,045 of record NC_083101.1, on the reverse strand, counting down.
TCAGTTACTAAGTTATTACTAATTTGAAATGTACTGAAAGTATTTGTTAATTATGGTATGAAAATATGTCTTACCAACTCTTAATACTTGAATAAGCAGTTGACATCACTAGCCCATAACTTAATACCTGTCTAGTTTGAAGTTTCTTTCTTGTTTTGCGTACAACTCAAGGGTGAAACATTTTAGCCACTGAGTATATTTTAGTGAGCATGCAACTAAATTTGTTTCTTTTAAATAAAATATTTTATTTTATTTATTCTTAGGGAAGACTTATATAATTCCACCTGTCAGGAACAAACAAAAACCAAGTGACTATGAAATATTATTTCTTAAAGGAAAACGTTATACAATGATATTGATGTAGTTGAAAGCATGTTGTCTTCTAAAGTATTACTTTGGGAGGCCATATATTATTCAAATGATGTTGAAATTGCTGAAAATAGAGTTTCTCTTTGGGAATGGACTTAAAAATATAAAATTTATCTTATTTTGTGGCCAGTCCCTTGAACTGCAATAACAAAACCAAAATGATTTTACTTGGTTTGCAAATGTTCTGTAAAATAAAGTTATATTGATATTTGCTCTAAATTTTGAAAGTTTCTAAAAAATCAAATAACTGAGCATGTATTTTTTCTAACTTTGAGATATAACTGACAAAGAAAATTGTATTTATTAAACATATACATGACAATCATTGTGAAAGATTTACAACAATCATGTTAATGAACACATCCATAACCTTACATAGTTAACCATGTGTGTATGTATATGGTATAAGATCTATGGTATATGTATAAGATCTATGGTATATGTATAAGATCTACTCTCTTAGTAAATTTCAAATACACAATACTGTATTATTAACTATAGTTACCATGTTGTACATTACCTCCCCCAAACTCATTCATCTTATAACTGAAAGCATGTACCCTATGAACGACATCTTCCCATTTCCCTCAACTCCCATCCCTGACAACCACTATACTACTCACTGTTTCTATGAGTTTAATCTTCTTTTTAGGTTCCACACATAAATGATATCATACAGTATTCGTCTTTCTCTGTCTGGCTTATTTCATTATTTCATAATGCCTTCCAGTTTCATCCATATTGTCACAAATGGCAGGATATACTTCTTTCTCATGGCTGAATAACATTCCACTGTATATGTGTACTATATTTTCTTTAACCATTCATCCATCAATGGACACTTAGGTTGTTTCCTTATCTTGGCTATAGTGAATAATGTTGCAATGAACATGGGAGTGCAGATATCTCTTTGAGATACTGATTTCATTTCCTCAGGAAATGTAAGGAAGTGGGACTGTTGAATCATATGGTAACTCTATTCTTAATTTTTTGAGGTATCTCCATACTGTCTTCCATGACCACGAGCAGTGTACAAAGCTTCTCTTTTCTCCACATCCTCACCAGCACTTGTTATCTCCTGACTTTTTGATAATGATCATCCTAACAAATGTGAAGTGATATCTCATTGTGGTTTTGACTTACACTTGCCTGATAATTGAGGTCTTTTCATGAATCTGATAGCCATTTCTGTGTCTTTGGAAAAATGTCTATTCAGGAGCTTTGCCCATGTTTAACTGCATAGTTTTGTTTTTTTGTTATTGAGTTGTTTGAGTTCCTTATATATTTTAGGGATTAACCCCTTATCTTGTATATGGTTTGCAAATATTTTCTCCCATTCTGTAGATTGCAATAAAGTAAACTTTATTGTTTACTTTCCTGTACAAAAGTTTTTAGTTTGATATAGTCCCGTTTAGTTTTGCTTTTGCAGACTGTATTCTTGGTGCTATAGCAAGAAGATTATTGTGAAGACCAGTGTTAATAACTTATTTCTCTATATTTTACTCTAGGAGTCTTACAGTTGCAAGTCTTGCATTTAAGTTTTTAATCCATTTAGAGTTAATTTTTGTAGATGGTATAAGATAGTGGTCCAGTTTCATTATTTTGTGTGTGGTATCAAGTTTTCCCACCACTTATTGAAGAGAATATCCTTTCCCCATCGTGTGTTCTTTGCATCCATATCAAAGATTAGTTGACCATATATGTGTGGGTTTATTTCAGGGCCTTATTTTCTGTGACATTGGTCTACGTGTCTGTTTTTATGACAGTCCCATACTGTTTTGATAAGTAAAGCTTTGTAATATAGTTAGAAATCAGGAATGTGATGTCTCAAGCTTTGTTATTCTTTCTCAAGATTATTTTGCCTATTTGGGACCTTTTGTGGTCCCATCTAAGTTTTAGGATTGTTTTATCTTTTGTGAAAAATGTCATTGGAATTTTATATTAAATCTACAGATGGCTTTTGGTAGTATTGATATTTTAACAATATTAATTCTCTCAATCCAAGAATATGGAATATCTTTCTGTTGATTTGTGTCCTCTTCAATGTCTACCATTGATGTCCCATAGTTTTTGGTGGACAGATCTTTCACCTTCTTGGTTAACTTTATTCCTAAGTACTTTATTATTTTTGATGCTACTGTGAATGAGATTGCTTTCTTAATTTCTCTTTTAGACAACGTGTTGTTAGTGTGTAGAAATGCAACTGATTTTTGTATGTTGATTTTGTACACTGCAACTTTAATGAATTCGTTTATTAGTTTAACAGTTTTTTGGTGGAGTCATTAGGATTATATACATATAGTCATGTCATCTGCAAACAGACTATTTTATTTCTTCCTTTCCAGTTTGGATGCCTTGTATTTCTTTTTCTTGACTAATTTCTCTGGCTCGCACTTTGAGTACTCTACTAAATAGAAGTGGTGAGCATGGGCATCCTTGTCTTTTTCCTGATCTCAGAGAAAAAACTTTCAGTTTTTTACCATTGAATATGGTGTTAGCTGTTAGCTTTTCATATATATGACCTTCACTGTGTTGAGGTACATTTCTTCAATACTTGTTTGTTGGGAACTTTTATCATGAAAGGATGTTGAATTTTCTCAAATGTTTTTTCTACATCTGTTGAGATGATCATGTAATATTTATCCTTCATTTTGTTAATATGGTGTATCACATTGATTGATTTGCAGAAGTTGAGCCATCTTTGTATCCCAGGGATAAATCCCACTTGATGGTGTATGATGCTTTTAATGTGCTGTTGAACTCATTTTTCTAATATTTTATTTTGGCCTGTAATTTTCTTTTCGTGTAGTGTCCTTGTCCAGCTGAGTTCATAGAGTAAGTTTGAAAGTGTTGTCTCCTCTCTATTTTTTGACAAGAATTGGCATTAATTTTTTAAAATGTTTAGTAGAATTCACCCTTGAAGCCATTTGGCCCTGAGCTTTTCTTTAGTGGAAGGTTTTTGATTATTGATTCAATCTCCTTATTTATTCAGATTTTCTATTTCTTCATGATTCAGCTTGGTGGTTGTGTGTTTCTAGGAATTTGTCTATTTCTTCTAGGTTATCCAATAGTATTCTCTTAGATACCTTGTATTTCTGCAGTATCAGTTGTAATATCTTCTCTTTCATTTCTAATTTTATTTATTTGTTCTTAATTAGTCTAGCTACAGATTTGTCAGTTTTTTAAATCTTTTATAAAAATAGCTCTTAATTGTTGATCTTTTCTATTCCTTTCCTAATCACTATTTCATTTATTTCTGCTTTTATTTCCTTCCTTCTGCTAACTTTGGGTTTAATTTTTTCCTCTAGTTTATTGAGGTGTAAAGTTAGGTTATTTATTTGAGAGTTTTATTTTTTCTTAAGGTATGTATTTATCACAATGAACTTCCCTCTTAGTACTGTTTTTGCTTTATCTCATAGGTTTCACATGCTGTGTTTTCATTTTTGTTTGTATGAAGATTTTTAAAATTTCCCTTTTGATTTCTTCTTTGAGCCATTGATTGTTCAGGGGTGTGAATTGTGGTCAGAAAAAATACTTGAAAAGATCCCAATCTTCTTAAATTTGTTAAAATTATTTTGTGACCTGACATATGATTTATGCTGGACAATTTTCCATCTGTGCTTTAGAAGAATGTGTTTTGTGCTGCTGTTGGATGGAATGTTTTGCATATGTCTTTGAGGTTCATTTAGTCTAAAGAGTAGCCAAATTCATTATTACCTTACTGATTTTCTGTCTGGATCATCTATCCAATGTTGAAAGTGAGGTACTGAATTTCCCTACTATTACTGTATTGCTATCTATTTCTCCCTTCAGATCTGCTAATATTTGCTTTATATAATTAGGTGCTCCTATGCTGTCTTCATGAATATTTACTAATATATCTTTTTGATGAATTGACCCCTTTATCATCATATAATGACCTTCTTTGTCTCTTGTTACAGTCTGTTTAGTCTGATATAAGTGTAGCTTTCCCTGCTTTCTTTTGGTTGCCATTTGCATGGAATATCTTTTTCCATCCCTTCACTTCATTTGTGTGTGTATATGTGTGTGTGTGTGTGTGTGTGTGTGTGTGTGTGTGTGTCCCTAAAGCTGAATAAGTCTTTTGTAGACAGCATATAGTTGGGTCTCATTTTTTAATCTATTCAACCACTCTATGTCTTTTGATTGGAGAAATTAATCCTTTTACATTTAAAATAATTATTATAGGTAAGGACTTACTGTTGACAATTTGTTAATTGTTTTCTGGCTGCTTTACAGTTCCTTTCTTCCTCTCTTGCTTTCTTCCTTTGTGATTTGATTACTTTCTGTAGTGATAGGCTTTGATCTTTTTTCTTTGCCTTTTGTGTATTTTCTATAGGTTTTTGCTTTATGGTTACCATGAGGTTTAGGTAAAACATCTCATAGTCATAACAGTCTATTTTAAGCTGATAGAAACTTAACTTTAATTGCATACAAATACTCTGCACTTTATTCCTCCCCCTTTTTTATGTTCTTGATGTTACAACTTACATCGTTTCATATTGTATATGTATTATCAAATTATTGTAGTTATATTTAATACTTTTATCTTTTAACCTTTACACTAAAGTTATAAGTAATTGACACACTACCATTACAGTATCAGAGTATTCTGAATTTGACAATATATTTATCTTTGTCAGTGAGTTTCATACTTTCAAATGTTTTTATATTATTCATTAGCATCCTTTTATTTCAGCTTGAAGAACTCAATTTAGCATTTCTACTAAGGCATATCTGGTGGTGATGAACTCTCTCAGCTTTTGTTTTTCTGGGAAAGTCTTTATCTCTCCTTCATTTCTGAAGGACAGCTTTGCTGGATAAAGTATTCTTGGTTGGCAATATTTGTATTTCAGCACTTAGAATATATCCTCCCACTTTCTCCTGGCTGGCAAGATTTCTGATGAGAAATCTGCTGATATTCTTATGGGGATTCCTTTGTATGAAATGTTTCTTTACTCTTGCTGCTTTCACAATTTTGTCTTCATCTTTTATTTTTGAAAATTTTATTATAATATATTTTGATGAAGTTCTCTTTGGGTTGAATCTGCATGACCTATGAGCTTGAGTATCTGAATGTCTAGATCTCTCCCCAGATTAGGGAAGTTTTCAGTCATATTTCTTTAAATAAGATTTGTGGCTCTTTCTGCCCCTCTTCTCTTTCTGGGACTCTCATAAAGCAAATACTGTTTCTTTTAGTAGTATTCCATAATTCATGTAGGCTTTATTAACTCTTTTACATTCTTTTTTTTTCTTTCCTCTTATGAACAATTCCAAATAACCTATTTTGAGTTCAAAGATTCTTCTGATTGATCAAATCTGCTGTTGATATTCTCTACTGCATTTAAAAATATTATTCATCATATTATTCAGCTCCAGAATTTCTATTTGGTTCTTCTGTATGATTTCTGTCTCTGCGTTGAACTTTTCATTTTGTTCATGTATTGTTTTTCTGATTTCACTGAGTTATCTATCTGTCCTCTTGCAGCTCACTGAGCCTCTGTAAAACAATTATTTCAAATTTTTTGTCAGACCATTTGTAGATCTCTATTTCTCTGGAGTCATTTATTTAGTAGTGTCATGTTTCCTTGCTTTTTAGTGTTTCTTGAAGGCTTTCAAGAAGTCTTTGCATTTGAAGGAGCAATCACCTCCTCCAGTCTTTGCCAACTGACTTCAAAAGAGACATACCTTCATCCATCAGTCTGGCTAGGGATTCTGAGCCTTTCTCAGATCTTTTCTATGGCTACACCCACTCCACACTTCTTGTTCCCTCTTGGGGAATTCTTAATTATATGCCTTCTCTCAACCTCAGAAAACCAGGATGGGTACCGAGAGCCTCCCATAAGTGTTCCCTAGGGTAGTGCCCTGAAGTTCTCTGGTTTGTGAGCCTTCTCCCCATCTTGAAGAGTCAAGAGGGGTTTCTACTCTTGCTCACTAGCTATCTACAAAGGCTTGCTCTCTCCATCCACAGCAGTATGTGCCAGGAACCAGCCAAGAGTCAGTAAGATGAACCACAAAGTGGTTATTAGTGTCCCTTTGATGGATTCTGAGCCCTGGCTGCTATGCTCCCAGCCTCTCCTAAACCCCAGACATGAAGATTACCTCAGTATTCTGGGTGAGACAAATAAAGAGGTGGGCCTCCTAGGCAGCATCCCACACAGCTGGGGAAACCAGGCACTCACTCACACTCTCACTTTCCCCAGTGGGATAAATCATAAAGGGTCTTTCCTGGCACTGAGCCACCTTGTGAGAGAGGTGATGCAGGCAAAGTGAAACTGGACTTGTTACCTTTTTCAGTGTGTATACTCTTGGACTTTTTTTCCCTCTAATTGTATGCTGGAACTTCTCCATTGGGCTCTCAGACCTCCTCAAAGGCATTCTCCTCTGTGGGCAACAGCCAAAATTGATGTTCTATGGGGGGAAAATGACAGAGAATTCTTATATTGCCAACTTGCTGATGTCACTCCTATTAATTTTATAGTAAGTAAAATAAAATAAAAGTTGGGATAAAAATACCCTCAAATATAATCACACATGACAAAGATTTGCTAAGAATAAAAAATTTTAAGATTGTAATGAAAGGACTTAAAGTAATTGTAAAAATGGAGTGGCAAAAATATTGACTGCTTTAAAGGATAAATTTATTTCAAAATGTAATTATAAAAATGTCAAGCTGGAACACCTATATATTGCTAGACATTTATCTTTTAATCCAGCAACCTTACTTCTTAGAATTTTCCCTTGAGATAACTGTGATACTGTGATAAAATAAGAAATACATGTATTTTGTTCTTCATCTACAGTTCCTAGCACAAAGCTCATAAAACCCTTGTAATTCCCTACTTGGTTTTTACCTTAGGCTCTTGAAACAAGCTCTAGAGTAATAAAGGTGAAAGGAGTATCTTTTGTTATTCATAACAAACCCCTTTCAACCACACCCGAATTTATGGTAATGAGGTGGCTTTTGGAAAGCAAAAGGATGGGGGGCTGGTTGCCAGAGAAATCAACCTTGTGATTAAAGAGTTGGAATTTTCAGTCCCACCCTCCAACCTCCAGGGAATGGAGAGTAGCAGGAGGTTGAATTAATCACCAATGCTCAGTGATTTAATCATTTGTGCCTATGAAATGAAGCTTTCATAAAAAATCCTAAATGAAAGGCTTTGGAGAGTTTCCAGGTTAGTGAACACGTGGAGGTACTGGGAGGTTGACATGCCTGGAGAGGTCACCATAGCTCTGCACCCCTCCCCTCATACCTTGCCCTATGCATCTCTTTCCGAGTTGTGTCTTTTAATAATAAACTGGCAATCTAGCAAGTGAACTGTTATCCTGAGTCATGTGAGCTATTCTAGCAAATTGTTGAATTGAGGAGGGGGTTGTGGGTACCTTGAATTTATAGCCAGTCTGTTAAAAGCACAAATGACAACCTGGATTTGTGATTGGCATTTGAAAAGGTGGGGTCTTGTGGGACTGAGCCCTTAACTTGTGGAATCTGACGCTATCTCCAGGTAGATCGTGTCAGAATTGAGTTAAATTGTAGAACACTCAGTTGGTGTCTTCCCAGGACAGGAGAATTACTTGGTGTGGGGAAAAAAATGCATATCTGGTGTCAGAAGTGTTCTGAGAACAGAGTAGAGGAAAAACAGTAGTGTCTTCTTTTCAGATGCCACACCACAATTACAGATCAACTCATGCACAAAGTTATTCATTGTGCCATGATTGGTAATAGCTAAGGGTGGAAGCAATGTAAATGACTAACCATAGGAAACAAATACAAGATGAGGTGGGAGCACATTGCTGTATGATAAAGCAAGAAAAATACTTAAACAATCTGATAGGACATGTGAAAAGGACATAGGTGTTCACTTAAAGGGACTTCCACTGACCATAGTTGGATAATTTGGGCATTATAAAAAGGGGTTATAACACATTGACCAAAAAGAATCTTCAAGTCCTTAGTAACATCTTGAAAATGGAGAGAAGAAAGATCTTCTTTATAAAATAATACTTATTAATAAATGTAGAATGAATTCCACAATTCAATTTTGCTACCACCAAGCTAATGACTGATTTAGGCAAGAATTATCAGTGAATCCTAAAGTCATGAAGACATGTGAGGAACACAACCTCAAAGCATCACTACACAGGTTATTTATAAATACAAAGGAGAAAAGGATCCACCTTGAAGAAGAGATCAAAGGCAGCATCACCCAATCACTGGACAACCAATGATGTAAAAGGAAACACACTACATTACTGAGTAGTTTTCTTGTTAAAGATGTTTAACCTTAATCTAATCAAGAGAAATAATTTACAAATCCATTCTATAAGACACTGGCCTAGACTCTTCAAAAATGCCAAGGTCATGAAAAGCAAATAAAAGTGGAGGGACTATCATAGACTGAAGCTGACTAAAGAGTCACAGTAACCAAATGGAATGCATGACCTTTGATGGCACTCTGAATTAAAAAAAAAAAAAACTTAATGGAGATCATTAATGTTGAAGTACATTAATATTGAAGTACAGGTGATGGCTGTAGCTTATTTTCAGATGGTTTAGCAGAAAGTGTGTGTGTGTGTGTGTGTGTGTGTGTGTGTGTGTGTGTGTGTAGACAGGGGTAAATGAGAGAGAGAAAGCAAATGTGGCAAAATATTAACAGTTGGTAAATTTGGAAGGAGGGTTTATAGATGTTCATTGCACAATTATTTCAACTTTTCTGTGAGTTTGAAATATTTTAAAATAAATGGGGGAAATCCAGCTGATGACTGTACAGCTACACTTGACACATTAATCTATGGAATGTGGTTTTATGTGTATGAATTGCATGATTTTTATCATTTTAAGTAGACCATAATATCACTGGCAGGATTCAAGAGTAGATGTTAATAAGAAGTAGATGGTAAGTTAGTAAAGGAGGTTTAGACTCTAAGGCAGGGCCTTACACACAGTAAGTACTACACTCTTTTTTTTTAATGAATTAATGGTGTCTACATTTTCACTTCCACTTGGGTAAAAACTAAGACTGAAAGATTCCTAGCCACAAGTGCTTTTCCCACGTGTAGATAACAAATGTGGAGTGTACAGTTGAAGAGGTGTTAACACCTTTCAGAAGAGCTAATTCAGCACATGATCATGGTGACCAAATTGCCCAAACTGCATGTAGCACACATCTGGCTCTTTAGTAACCCAAACTTTGATCTATTTGCATTTAATGGACCATTTGCATATTGGTGAAGAAATAAGGAAGGGATCTCGAATTTTGCTTTACAAAACAATTAAGCTCTTAAGTCCTCATGATGATGGAATGTTTGGCATAGAGAATTAACAATTTTCATAGATGATGTTTCCACCATAATTGAGGGTTGAAACATCCAGAGAATTCCAAGTGGGGCCTCTACACACCACAGGATTGTCAATGGAGAAGGCATCTGTCAGTGGTTTTCATCAGAGCACAATTATTTAGAGTAATCAACAAGTAAGTATGTTCTAATGAAAAGTATTCCAAAGATATTTATGAGAGTAAAGAAAACCCTCAAGCTTGTAACTATATAAAATTATACCTAGTCATTTATTGAGAACTTCAATAAAATTAATTCCCATGCATTTTGTTTACTATTCTTAACTGTACATATCCTGAAATAAATTTCATAACTGATTTTTTATTTTCTAGATGACCATGTTAAATAGCCAGGATGTGGATGTTTAATAGCTTATTCATAACTTTTTTCTGTTGACTAATGACTCTTACATCTGAATGAGTCTTCTTAAGGCTCTTCCTTACTCTTTCCCCTGTGCTCATCAACACTAAAATTTCATCTCTCCAGTTTTCAGAAGCAACCATTCACAGTGCTGCTTTCTTCTCACACTTATTTGATCCCCTCATTTATACCCACTTACCAGCTCTTCCAAAGACTCAAAGTTTCCTTTTATAATGAGAGCATCTCGACATCAGCAAGAAATGATAGCTGACCTCCTAGGCAAGCCCAGAAGAAAAAAACCACAAGAAGCAAATCACAGGAACTTCCTTATACTTCTTATGTGTTTATACGTATAGTTCATATACTCATATATTCATACACACACACACACACACACACACACACACACACACACACATATATATAGTTCATATACTTACATGAACTTCCCAGCACTCTTTGTAAGGTTGGTGCAATCCCAGCACAGCTCAATATCCATGCTCCTACTAAGTCATTTTTCAGTTACCTACGTGATTTAAACATCAACAACCATTAATTTGTTCATAATTCTGCAATTTGTGTAGGGCTAGAGACAGCTTTCTCTCCTCCCTGCAACATTAAGTAGGACAGCTCAAAGGAGGATGGAAGATCCACTTCCAAGATGGCCAGTTGGTTCTGGCTATTGGCTGGGAGTTCTGCTAGGGCTATCGACTTCCATCCTCCTCCACTGGCCCCTCCTTGCAGCCAGGGTGGGTTCTCAGGGTATAAGGATGCTCACTACCCTCAGAGCCCAAAAGTGGAAGCTGCCAGGATTTCATAAGGCTTAGGTCTGGATCTGGAACAGTGTAACTTCTGCTGCATTTTCTTAGCTAAAATGAGTCACCAGGACACCAGATTCAAGGGGAGCAAACTACGCCAAGGTGTGAATGCCAGGCAGTGAGATGTATTGGGCGCCCCAATGTATCAGACTACCACATCACTTGAATCATCCAGAAAATGTTAAATCCAGACCCTCAGGAAGGAAGGAGTCCCCAGCTTTTACTTCATATGTGAAGCACAAAAATGATGTGGGCACTGTTGGGAAAACCCAAAAAGACCAAATTAAGAATCACAAGGGAATAAAAGGGGGAGGAGAAAAAGTGGGCAGCTGAGTAGAGGAAGCTATTTCTTGCTCTGCAGCTCTCCATGGAAAAAAAAAACAGCTATGAATCTTCTTTTCAAATAGAAGAAGCTATACTTCCTCTGTTCGAAGGAAGGGTTTGAGGCTCATGTAAGAAGGTTGATGAGAATTCTTGTATAAGGATGCTGAACCTATGTATGGAAGGGAAGATTTGGGTTTAGTATTGACTTATGTTCCCAAAGAGATTATCCCCAACCCTGATGGAATGCCATGCTAAGAAATTAGATGACCATGTATTTCACTCATGAATATCTTTGGCCTCTGATTACTGAGATGAGGGAATTTGTACCCCAATTTTCTTTTCAAGCCTTTAGTGTCCTCTTTTCTAGGATTCTCAATGAACATAAAATAAGTCACCATAATTCACCTACTCTCACTCCAATTCAGTAGGTAAAACTAGGAAACATAGTTTGGAAGAGATTTCATATTGCTTCCGGGTTTGAAACCCTGTCTCTGTGATAAAGTCTTATTGAATGTATGCGCAAATGTTAGACTAGCCAGAATGGTTCCATAGCTTACAGGGAGGGTGAGCTAGAATAGTAGTGTGCTTGAATAAAGACTATTCTTTGGTAAATTCAGGCTAAGGAAACACACCCAGAGACCAACCCAAGAGTGTGGAACAACTTAATCAGTAATGGATACAAAGGAACAGGAGCCATGGAAGAAACATGAAGTGAACTAATTTGTGGATATGAGGATGGGGGGAGATTGAGGGTCACTCAGTCAGGTATATCCTCCTCTACACAAGTGGGTCCCTTCACTCTCATGCTCCTGATGTACCCACCAGTCTCCTGTGGATGAGAACCAGTAGGGAGAGAAACTTTCAGAAGGACTGGCTCTGCTTCTCTGGTTAAACCTTGACTGATACATTCTTCAAAAATAAAAATGACATTTTAGAGAAAAAAACTGTCTTCAACAGAACTGCACTATAAGAAATACTAAAGAGTTCTTCAACCAGAGGGGAAATGACACAGCTAGAATCCGAAAATTATTTTCTCCAGAAATAGAGCAGAGGGAATACTTCAGGAAGAAGAGAGAGTGACTTTATTTTATGGGGTCAACATAACTTTGAAAGAAAACTAAACAAAGACATTGCAAGAAAATTACAGAAATCAACATCCCTCATGAACATAGACATAAAAATCCTTCACAAAAATGTTAGCAAATCAAATCTAGACGCATCTTGACTAACTAGGAGTTATCCTAGAAAGTCAAGATTTGTTTATATTTTTAAAAGGAATCAATGTAATTTACCACATTAATGGGATAAGAGCAAACCAGACGCAGAAAAAGCATTTGACAAAATTTAACACCCAATCACGATAAAAACTCTCAGCCATCAAGGAATACATTGCAGGTTAGGGTGGGTTCTCACCCACCCAGGTTAGGGGAAGCAAACCTATACAAATATGAGATGCACCATTTCTGGTCTGTGCAATTTATAAAAACTCTCAGCCATCAAGGAATACATTGCAGGTTAGGGTGGGTTCTCACCCACCCAGGTTAGGGGAAGCAAACCTATACAAATATGAGATGCACCATTTCTGGTCTGTGCAATTTATTTAACAGTGGTGGGGGATGGGAGGAAGGCTTAAAAGTCCCATAGCTGGTGGGACTAGGATATCTAAGAGTTTCACAGCAACCTCAAGGCAAACCATTGCTTTTATGTATATGCTCACAGAGCTCACAACTCCAAAGAAGGATTTCAAATCCCCAGAATATTCTCAGCTAATGTTTGTTGAATTAATGAATGTTCTGTGTGATAAAGATGAATAAGTACGATATTTGTCTTTAGTTTTGGTAAATACTCTTTCTTAAGGATATTTTCACTCATTCTTAGTGCGCTAAAATGTTCCTTTAAAAAAAAACCAGGGGGACTTCCGGGAAGATGGCGGAAGAGTAAGACGCGGAGATCACCTTCCTCTCCACAGATACACCAGAAATACATCTACGCGTGGAACAACTCCTCCGGAGCACCTACTGAACGCTGGCAGAAGACCTCAGACCTCCCAAAAGGCAAGGAACCCCCCACGTACCTGGTTAGGGCAAAAGAAAAAACTAAACAGAGACAAAAGGATAGGGACGGGTCCTGTACCAGCGGGAGAGAGCTGTGAAGGAGGAAAAGTGTCCACACACTAGGAAGCCCCTTCGCGGGTGGAGACTTCGGGAGGCGGAGTGGGGGAGCTTGGGAGCCGCGGAGGAGAGCACAGCAACAGGGGTGCGGAGGGCAAAGCGGACAGATTCCAGCGCAGAGGATCGGGCCGACCGGCACTCACCAGCCGAGAGGCTTGTCTGCTCACCCGCCGGGGCGGGTGGGGCTGGGAGCTGAGGCTCCGGCTTTTGTCGGAGCGCCGGGACAGGACTGAAGTTGGTGGCGTGAACACAGCCTGCAGGGCGTTGGTGCGCCTCGGCTGGCCGGGAGAGAGTCCGGGGAGGGGTCTGGACCTGCCGAAGAGGCAAGAGACTTTTACGTCCCTCTTTGTTTCCTGGTGCACGAGGAGGGGATGAAGAACGCTGCTTGAGAGAACTCCAGGGACGGGCGCGAGCCGCGGCTAAGAGTGCGGAGCCCAGAGACGGACATGGGACGCTAAGGCCGCTGCTGCCGCAGCCAGGAGGCCTGTGTGCGAACACAGGTCACTAGCCACACGCCCTTCCGGGGAGCCTGTGCAGCCCGCCACTGCCAGGGTCCCGGGATCCGGGGACGGCTCCCCCGGGAGAGCGCTCGGCTCGCCTCAGGCTGCAGCGTCACGCCGGCCTCTGCCGCTGCAGGCCCGCCCCGCACTCCGTGACCCTCCCTACCCCCCGGCCTGGGTGAGCCAGAGCCTCCGAATCAGCGGCTCCTTTAACCCCGTCCTGTCTGAGCAAAGAACAGACGCCCTCCGGCGACCTACACGCACAGGCGGGGCCAAATCTAAAGCTGAGCCCCTGGGAACTGTGAGAACAAAGAAGAGAAAGGGAAATCTCTCCCAGCAGCCTCAGAAGCAGCGGATTAAAGCTCCACAATCAACTTGATATACCCTGCATCTGTGGAATACTTGAATAGACAACGAATCATCCCAAATTAAGGAGCCCTGTGGATGAAAGGCTCTTGGTGCTGCAGCCAGGAGTCAGTGCTGTGCCTCTGAGGTGGGAGAGCCAACTTCAGGACACTGGTCCACAAGAGGCCTCCCAGCTGCACATAATATCAAAAGCAAAAATCTCGGAGAGATCTCCATCTCAACGCCAGCACCCAGCTTCACTCAACGACCAGCAAGCTACAGTGCTGGACATCCTATGCCAAACAACTAGCAAGACAGGAACACAACCCCACCCATTAGCAGAGAGGCTGCCCAAAATCATAATAAGTCTACAGACACCCCAAAACACACCACCAGACGTGGACCTGCCCACTAGAAAGACAAGATCCAGCCTCATCCACCAGAACACAGGCACTAGTACCCTCCACCAGGAAGCCTACACAACCCACTGAACCAACCTTAGCCACTGGGGACAGACACAAAAAACAACAGGAACTACGAACCTTCAGCCTGCAAAAAAGGAGACCCCAAACACAGTAAGATAAGCAAAATGAAAAGACAGAAAAACACACAGCAGATGAAGGAGCAAGATAAAAACCCACCAGACCTAACAAATGAAGAGGAAATAGGCAGTCTACCTGAAAAAGAATTCAGAATAATGATAGTAAGGTTGATCCGAAATCTTGGAGAAAAAATGGACAATAGAATGGACAAATTGCAAGAATCAGTTAACAAGGACCTAGAAGAACTAAAGATGAAACAAGCAACGATGAACAACACAATAAATGAAATGAAAAATACTCTACATGGGATCAATAGCAGAATAACTGAGGCAGAAGAACGGATAAGTGACCTGGAAGATAAAATAGTGGAAATAACTACTGCAGAGCAGAATAAAGAAAAAAGAATGAAAAGAACTGAGGACAGTCTCAGAGACCTCTGGGACAACATTAAACACACCAACATTCGAATTATAGGGGTTCCAGAAGAAGAAGAGAAAAAGAAAGGGACTGAGAAAATATTTGAAGAGATTATAGTTGAAAACTTCCCTAATATGGGAAAGGAAATAGTTAATCAAGTCCAGGAAGCGCAGAGAGTCCCATACAGGAAAAATCCAAGGAGAAATACACCAAGACACATATTAATCAAACTGTCAA
Organism: Lagenorhynchus albirostris; assembly: GCF_949774975.1. NCBI lineage: Eukaryota > Metazoa > Chordata > Mammalia > Artiodactyla > Delphinidae > Lagenorhynchus > Lagenorhynchus albirostris. The sequence goes on along the minus strand of NC_083101.1, from coordinate 95,161,608 downwards.
AAATTAAATACAAAGAAAACATATTAAAAGCAGCAAGGGAAAAACAACAAATAACACACAAGGGAATCCCCATAAGGTTAACAGCTGATCTTTCAGCAGAAACTCTGCAAGCCAGAAGGGAGTGGCAGGACATATTGCAAGTGATGAAGGAGAAAAACCTGCAACCAAGATTACTCTACCCAGCAAGGATCTCATTCAGATTTGATGGAGAAATTAAAACCTTTACAGACAAGCAAAAGCTGAGAGAGTTCAGCACCACCAAACCAGCTCTACAACAACTGCTAAAGGAACTTCTCTAGGCAAGAAACACAAAAGAAGGAAAGGACCTACAATAACGAACCCAAAACAATTAAGAAAATGGGAATAGGAACACACATATCGATAATTACCTTAAATGTAAATGGACTAAATGCTCCCACCAAAAGACACAGATTGGCTGAATGGATACAAAAACAAGACCCATATATTTGCTGTCTACAAGAGACCCACTTCAGACCTAGAGACACATACAGACTGAAAGTAAGGGGATGGAAAAAGGTATTTCATGCAAATGGAAACCAAAAGAAAGCTGGAGTAGCAATTCTCATATCAGACAAAATAGACTTTAAAACAAAGACTATTAGAAGAGACAAAGAAGGACACTACATAATGATCAAGGGATTGATCCAAGAGGAAGATATAACAATTGTAAATATTTATGCACCCAACATAGGTGCACCTCAATACATAAGGCAAATACTGACAACCATAAAAGGGGAAATCGACAGTAACACATTCATAGTAGGGGACTTTAACACCCCACTTTCACCAATGGACAGATCATCCAAAATGAAAATAAATAAGGAAACACAAGCTTTAAATGATACATTAAACGAGATGGAGTTAATTGATACTTATAGGACATTCCATCCAAAAACAACAGAATACACATTTTTCTCAAGTGCTCATGGAACATTCTCCAGGATAGATCATATCTTGGGCCACAAATCAAGCCTTGATAAATTTAAGAAAATTGAAATTGTATCAAGTATCTTTTCTGACCACAACGCCATGAGACTAGATATCAATTACAGGAAAAGATCTGTAAAAAATACAAACACATGGAGGCTAAACAATACACTACTTAATAATGAAGTGATCACTGAAGAAATCAAAGAGGAAATCAAAAAATACCTAGAAACAAATGACAATGGAGACACAACGACCAAAAACCTGTGGGATGCAGCAAAAGCAGTTCTAAGGGGGAAGTTTATAGCAATACAAGCCCACCTTAAGAAGCAGGAAACATCTCGAATAAACAACCTAACCTTGCACCTCAAGCAATTGGAGAAAGAAGAAGAAAAAAACCCCAAAGCTAGCAGAAGGAAAGAAATCATAAAAATCAGATCAGAAATAAATGAAAAAGAAATGAAGGAAACAATAGCAAAGATCAATAAAACTAAAAGCTGGTTCTTTGAGAAGATAAACAAAATAGATAAACCACTAGCCAGACTCATCAAGAAAAAAAGGGAGAAGACTCAAATCAATAGAATTAGAAATGAAAAAGGAGAGGTAACAACTGACACTGCAGAGATAAAAGAGATCATGAGAGATTACTACAAGCAACTCTATGCCAATAAAATGGACAATCTGGAAGAAATGGACAAATTCTTAGAAATGCACAACCTGCCAAGACCGAATCAGGAAGAAATAGAAAATATGAACAGACCAATCACAACACTGAAATTGAAACTGTGATTAAAAATCTTCCAACAAAGAAAAGCCCAGGACCAGATGGCTTCACAGGCGAATTCTATCAAACATTTAGAGAAGAGCTAACGCCTATCCTTCTCAAACACTTCCAAAATATAGCAGAGGGAGGAAAACTCCCAAACTCCTTCTACGAGGCCACCATCACCTTGATACCAAAACCAGACAAGGATGTCACAAAGAAAGAAAACTACAGGCCAATATCACTGATGAACATAGATGCAAAAATCCTCAACAAAATACTAGCAAACAGAATCCAACAGCACATTAAAAGGATCATACACCATGATCAAGTGGGGTTTATTCCAGGAATGCAAGGATTCTTCAATATACGCAAATCTATCAATGTGATAAACCATATTAACAAACTGAAGGAGAAAAACCATATGATCATCTCAATAGATGCAGAGAAAGCTTTTGACAAAATTCAACACCCATTTATGATAAAAACCCTGCAGAAAGTAGGCATAGAGGGAACTTTCCTCAACATAATAAAGGCCATATATGACAAGCCCACAGCAAACATCATCCTCAATGGTGAAAAACTGAAAGCATTTCCACTAAGATCAGGAACAAGACAAGGTTGCCCACTCTCACCACTCTTATTCAACATAGTTTTGGAAGTTTTAGCCACAGCAATCAGAGAAGAAAAGGAAATAAAAGGAATCCAAATCGGAAAAGAAGAAGTAAAGCTGTCACTATTTGCAGATGACATGATCCTATACATAGAGAACCCTAAAGATGCTACCAGAAAACTACTAGAGCTAATCAATGAATTTGGTAAAGTGGCAGGATACAAAATTAATGCACAGAAATCTCTGGCATTCCTATATACTACTGATGAAAAATCTGAAAGTGAAATCAAGAAAACACTCCCATTTACCATTGCAACAAAAAGAATAAAATATCTAGGAATAAACCTACCTAAGGAGACAAAAGATCTGTATGCAGAAAATTACAAGACACTGATGAAAGAAATTAAAGATGATACAAATAGATGGAGAGATATACCATGTTCTTGGATTGGAAGAATCAACATTGTGAAAATGACTCTACTACCCAAAGCAATCTATAGATTCAATGCAATCCCTATCAAACTACCACTGGCATTGTTCACAGAACTAGAACAAAAAATTTCACAATTTGTATGGAAACACAAAAGACCCCGAATAGCCAAAGCAATCTTGAGAACGAAAGAAGGAACTGGAGGAATCAGGCTCCCAGACTTCAGACTATACTACAAAGCTACAGTTATCAAGACGGTATGGTACTGGCACAAAAACAGAAAGATAGATCAATGGAACAGGATAGAAAGCCCAGAGATAAACCCACGCACATATGGTCACCTTAATTTTGACAAAGGAGGCAGAAATGTACAGTGGAGAAAGGACAGCCTATTCAATAAGTGGTGCTGGGAAAACTGGACAGGTACATGTAAGAGTATGAGATTAGATCACTCCCTAACACCATACACAAAAATAAGCTCAAAATGGATTAAAGACCTAAATGTAAGGCCAGAAACTATCAAACTCTTAGAGGAAAACATAGGCAGAACACTCTATGACATAAATCACAGCAAGGTCCTTTTTGACCCACCTCCTAGGGAAATGGAAATAAAAACAAAATAAACAAATGGGACCTAATGAAACTTAAAAGCTTTTGCACACCAAAGGAAACCATAAACAAGACCAAAAGACAACCCTCAGAATGGGAGAAAATATTTGCAAATGAAGCAACGGACAAAGGATTAATCTCCAAAATTTATAAGCAGCTCATGCAGCTTAATAACAAAAAAACAAACAACCCAATCCAAAAATGGGCAGAAGACCTAAATAGACATTTCTCCAAAGAAGATATACAGAGTGCCAACAAACACATGAAAGAATGCTCAACATCACTAATCATTAGAGAAATGCAAATCAACTACAATGAGATATCATCTCACAGCAGTCAGAATGGCCATCATCAAAAAATCTAGAAACAATAAATGCTGGAGAGGGTGTGGAGAAAAGGGAAGCCTCTTGCACTGTTGGTGGGAATGTAAATTGATACAGCCACTGTGGAGAACAGTATGGAGGTTCCTTAAAAAGCTACAAATAGAACTACCATATGACCCAGCAATCCCACTACTGGGCATATACCCTGAGAAAACCATAATTCAAAAAGAGTCATGTACCAAAATGTTCATTGCAGCTCTATTTACAATAGCCCAGAGATGGAAACAACCTAAGTGCCCGTCATCAGATGAATGGATAAAGAAGATGTGGCACATATATACAATGGAATATTACTCAGCCATAAAAAGAGACGAAATTGAGCTATTTGTAATGAGGTGGATAGACCTAGAGTCTGTCATACAGAGTGAAGTAAGTCAGAAAGAGAGAGACAAATACCGTATGCTAACACATATATATGGAATTTAAAAAAAAATGTCATGAAAAACCTAGGGGTGAAACAGGAATAAAGACACAGACTTACTAGAGAATGGACTTGAGGCTATGGGGAGGGGGAAGGGTAAACGGTGACAAAGCGATAAATAGGCATGGACATATATACACTACCAAAAGTAAGGTAGTTAGCTAGTGGGAAGCAGCCGCATAGCACAGGGAGATCAGCTCGGTGCTTTGTGACCGCCTGGCGGGGTGGGATAGGCAGGGTGGGAGGGAGGGAGACGCAAGCGGGAAGAGATATGGGAATATATGTATATATATAACTGATTCATTTTGTTGTGAAGCTGAAACTAACATACCATTGTAAAGCATTTATACTCCAATAAAGATGTTAAAAAAAAAATCAGGATGTGAAAGCTTGCAAAATGCCTCTTGGTTTCTACAGATGTGATCCTATTTTTTCTTATTTTGTGATAAATTAGTAACATAAAATATATTTGTAGAAATTCCCAGGGTAGAACCATCCTAGAATAAACTTACTTGATCATAGTTTGTTATATTTTCCTAAGTGTGCTGGATTTGATAATATATATTTAAGATCTTTGCACCACTAGCCATAAAGTACAATCATTTTATAGTTAATTTTCTATGTTATCTCCCTAAGGTTCTGTAATCAGAGTTAAAAAGAAAAATTCCCCTTTTATATGCACAAACATAAGAAAAAACATGAGTAATAGTCTGTCCCTTAAAGTTTTATGAGAACATGTCCCTCAAGTTGCTTGGAAGCAGGTGTATGACTTCTTACCTTCTGGGCTTCCTGGTCTGATGGGGTTTTTCTCTAGGTTTAGGAACTATGATGGCCAAGAGAAGAGCAGTCATTTGGGCCAGCAGCTCCTTCTAACCACCAAGGAGTCCTATAGTAAAATTTCTACCCATGTACTTCAAGCATTAAAAGATTCCGTCTACTAACCTGATTGCTTTCATTAAAGAAAAACAAGTAAATTCTACAAATATTGATAAAAATCAGTGGCAGCAAAAATGATAACTCACAGCAGTAAACCAAGATAAAAATAACATTAAGCTAGCTAGATCTCAGGCGGGTGAAAAGAAACAGGTCATTCCAGTTAACCTTTGCGGGCTTATTATTTGTAAATGTTTGGTTTTTATTAAGCTTTAGGAAGCCTTGAAAATAAGTCACAGAAGTACTCAAATTACCACTGTAGCACTTTAAAGGGTCAAAAGACCCCATATTGGGAGAAATTTTGCATGTTGATTCTTTTAAAAACATAAGCTAAAAGTAAAAGCAGATCAGCTTCTCGGGAGAATACCTCCTTTTTTTTTTTAACATCTTTATTGGGGTATAATTGCTTTACAATGGTGTGTTAGTTTCTGCTTTATAACAAAGTGAATCAGTTATACATATACATATGTTCCCATATCTCTTCCCTTTTGCGTCTCCCTCCCTCCCACCCTCCCTATCCCACCTCGCCAGGGGGTCACAAAGCACTGAGCTGATATCACTGTGCCATGCGGCTGCTTCCCACTAGCTATCTACCTTACGTTTGTTAGTGTATATATGTCCATGCCTCTCTCTCGCCCTGTCACAGCTCACCCTTCCCCCTCCCCATATCCTCAAGTCCGTTCTCCAGTAGGTCTGTGTCTTTATTCCTGTCTTACCCCTAGGTTCTTCATGACATTGTTTTTTTCTTAAATTCCATATATATGTGTTAGCATACAGTATTTGTCTTTCTCTTTCTGACTTACTTCACTCTGTATGACAGACTCTAAGTCTATCCACCTCATTACAAATAGCTCAATTTCGTTTCTTTTTATGGCTGAGTAATATTCCATTGTATATATGTGCCACATCTTCTTTATCCATTCATCCGATGATGGGCACTTAGATTGTTTCCATCTCCGGGCTATTGTAAATAGAGCTGCAATGAACATTTTGGTACATGACTCTTTTTGAATTTTGGTTTTCTCAGGGTATATGCCCAGTAGTGGGATTGCTGGGTCATATGGCAGTTCTATTTGTAGTTTTTTAAGGAACCTCCATACTGTTCTCCATAGTGGCTGAACCAATTCACATTCCCACCAGCAGTGCAAGAGTGTTCCCTTTTCTCCACACCCTCTCCAGCATTTATTGTTTCTAGATTTTTTGATGATGGCCATTCTGACTGCTGTGAGATGATATCTCATTGTAGTTTTGATTTGCATTTCTCTAATGATTAATGATGTTGAGCATTCTTTCATGTGTTTGTTGGCAGTCTGTATATCTTCTTTGGAGAAATGTCTATTTAGGTCTTCTGCCCATTTTTGGATTGGGTTGTTTGTTTCTTTGTTATTGAGCTGCATGAGCTGCTTGTAAATTTTGGAGATTAATCCTTTGTCCGTTGCTTCATTTGCAAATATTTTCTCCCATTCTGAGGGTTGTCTTTTCGTCTTGTTTATGGTTTCCTTTGGTGTGCAAAAGCTTTGAAGTTTCATTAGGTCCCATTGGTTTATTTTTGTTTTTATTTCCATTTTTCTCGGAGGTGGGTCAAAAAGGATCTTGCTGTGATTTATGTCATAGAGTGTTCTGCCTATGTTTTCCTCTAAGAGTTTGATAGTTTCTGGCCTTACATTTAGGTCTTTAATCCATTTTGAGCTCATTTTTTGTGCATGGTGTTAGGGAGTGATCTAATCTCATACTCTTACATGTACCTGTCCAGTTTTCCCAGCACCACTTATTGAAGAGGCTGTTCTTTCTCCACTGTACATTCCTGCCACCTTTATCAAAGATAAGGTGACCATATGTGCGTGGGTTTATCTCTGGGCTTTCTATCCTATTCCATTGATCTATCTTTCTGTTTTTGTGCCAGTACCATACCGTCTTGATTACTGTAGCTTTGTAGTATAGTCTGAAGTCAGGGAGCCTGATTCCTCCAGCTCCGTTGTTTGTTCTCAAGTTTGCTTTGGCTATTCGGGGTCTTTTGTGTTTCCATACAAATTGTGAAATTTTTGTTCTAGTTCTGTGATACCCTCCTCTTCTAATAGGACAGGAATTTCTTTGAACATCATGGCTACTTTAAGTGATGTTCCCACAGGCTAAGCAAGTATGCAAGATACATACTTGCTTTTAAAAGACTCAATGGGGCTTCCCTGGTGGCGCAGTGGTTGAGAACCTGCCTGTCGATGCAGGGGACATGGGTTCGTGCCCCGGTCCAGGAAGATCCCACGTGCCGTGGAGAGGCTGGGCCCGTGAGACATGGCCACTGAGCCTGCACGTCCGGAGTCTGTGCTCCACAACAGGAGAGACCACAACAGTGAGAGGCCTGCGTACTGCAAAGAAAAAGAAAAAGACTCCATGAACACACAATTGTTGCCTGTTCACTATGGTCCCTCACTGTTACCACGGATTCTATGAGTAAACTATATCCCACTTAACCCTGACTTGTACAGTGCTGAACATATCTTGGGTTCTGGTGCTGAGCACCCTGTGGTGTATGTAATGCCTGATGTGTGTAGAGTCTATAATAAAACCTGCAAGATCCCTAAGCCAACCCTCAAGAGGATACAAATTTGCATTTGCTTTCTATTCCTCTATCATCAATTGAACCCCTACTCTGACAAAACTCAACTACTTCCCTGACCTAAAGTAGTTCATAGTTTAGAAAACAAGATGAATCACGAATGTTCCTATGAAATTATGCTCTAGTATAACCCACCCAAACCCACTCAAAGAAGGAGCCAGACTGCCCAGAATAAACTTCCAAAAGGCAAAAAAAACAAAAAAAAAACAAAAAAAACCAGTGGATTTTTAAAGGGAGCTGTTCTTTACCCCACACTGACGGTGATGCTCAGACAGTGGTTACAGTAGAAAAGTCTGCAAAAGCTCAAGAAGATGCCCAGGATGGTGGGATGACAGCCCACATGCCAACATGTCCAGCTGCTAGTACATCCCTCTTGTTAGGGGTGATTGATGTGCCTGTCTGGAGGGTATGTGACCTGCTTTCTCTCTTCCTCTTTTGACTTCCTTTTAACATCTTTGTTTGTTCATCTCTGAGCTTGATGTGGTCCCATTTGCCTTTTGGGGCAGTGAAGTCAGTGTTAAAATTATTTATCAGTCCCACAGGGAGAGGGTTTCTATTCTATAGGGACAAATATAATTAAATGAAGTTATCTGATAACATGTCAGCAAATGGTATTTTCTATTCTCAGCTCTTCAGGGATTAGCAACTCACACATAAGAAAGAAAAGAACAAGAAAAAATAGAAAATCTTCCAGTACCACAAGTTGAAATGAGGAGCAGGAGGTGGAGGTGGGGATCAATTGCATGATCTTCATTGGTTGGAGATTAGGGGCTGTGGGGACCACCTGCCTCGGTCTACCTGTAAGCTCAGGTGAGAAGTGAACATCCTCTCTTGGTGATCTTTTGAGATCAAAATTTCTCATACCTGACTGTCCATGGAATTGTCTGAGGATCTTGCTTCAAGGCAGATTCTGAATCTGTTGGTCTGGGCCTGAGACTCTGCATTTCTAACAAGACTCCAGGTGGTGCTTCGGCTACTGGCCTGTGTCTATTCTTTAAGAACAGTGACACAAAGCCTGTGCAGGGCTCTGGCTAGCCCTATTCCTGAGGCAGAACCCAAGGGGAGACAGGAGCAAGGTCAAGACATCTCAGGGAAAATAAGGTCTCTCCACTGAATTAAGAAAGTCATGTGAAAGGGACAAAATGAACTGGCCTCTTCCCCTCAGGACAGATATCTCAGCAACAAACTCTCAAATGCAGGCCCCAGGAGGTATTCATCATTGATCCTTCTCATCAGAGGTTTACACACCCAAGGAACCAGATTTGGATCACTCATCTCTTTGGCATTTTTGTTTTCTACTTCATTAATTATCTGTTCTTATCTTCATTTCCTTCCTCATACTTTCTTTGGGATTATTTTTCTGTTATTTTCCTAATTTTATTTTTTCTTCCTGCTTAGCACAGTATACTCATTTAAAATGAACTTTTTTCTCTAAAGTTCATTTTAAAATATTTGTCATTATAATTTTTTATTTGACCTATTGGTTATTTAGGAGTATAATTTTATGCTCAAATATATGGGAATTTTTTAGCTTTCCTTTTGGTATAGATTTCAAGCATAATAGGACTGAGATCAGAGAAAACATTATGTAAATTATACAATCCATTATGCTGAGACTAAATTTAAGGTGCATTATGTGGGCAATTTTTGTAAATTTTCCACATGTGCTGGAAAATATTGTATATTATGGAGTTTCTAGGTGAGGTTTTTACTGTATTTCAATGATTTTGAGCCATGTGTTTTCCACATCTTAATTTTGTGAAAATATGGATGCATTTTATAATCAGAGAGGGACAAGTGACAATCTGTGATGTTGCTGTCATTGCTGTGCTTACATGAATATGTGTATATATAGAGGTATCACTGAAAAACTACAGCATGTTAACTTTCTGTAAACAAATCTTTTAAGGACCATTTGGAGAAGAAATGTGCATCCCCATTTTATCTGAAAATATTCCATTGTCACTTTCAGGTAGGATCAAGCATCAGAGCCTTAGAAGAACTATCACTGGATAGACAGTAAGGACCTCTCTCTTAGGAATCTCCAACCCTCTGAAAACACAGAGGATTATAATATGTGAAGACACATGATAATTGGGTGATTCTGAGTCTTAAACAGATTCTGAAGAAAAGAATTCTCAAAGATGTTTTAGAAATACCTTATTCAATTTATTTCTCGCATATTTTTCTTTTTACATATGCATAAGAACAACATAAATGTAAAAGAGCTTTCTCAATAAGTGTGGAATAATAGTTCTAAGTGATGAGGACTCACTGTGTCACAGTTGACATTGTTTTCTTTTTTCTTAGTGGCCCATCAAGTAATTGCAGGTGTTAGAGTCAATGACTTAGAGTCAAGGAAATATGTCACATAGCGTGTTAGGTTAAGATCATGTTGAGCAAATCTTTCCCTTCTGGATTTTTGGTTTGGTATTTTGACTGAATAGTCAATTACTGAGAGCTACATATTCAAATCTCCCACTGTGATTTGGGTTTTTGTAGTTCTATCAATTTTTGCTTTACATATTTTGAGGCTAAGTTGTCCAGGTGAATTCAATAATTCAGTCATTATATAGTGACTCTTATTGTCTCTAATAGTGCTTTATTCCTCAAAATATATTTTGCCCGATATTAGTATAAGCTATACCAACTTAATTTTGTTTAGCACTAGATTGCATTTCTTTTTTCATCCTTTATTTCAACCCTTCTGTATCCTTATGTTTGCAATATGTCTTTCTGTTTTTTCCACGTGTTCTGTTATTTTCATTCCTTTCTTACCTTAATTGTAGTGACCAAGAACTTTTTTATTCCATTTTCTCCTTCTATTGGCTGCAAAGTTAAACACTCATTTTCTATTCTTTTAATGGCTGAACAGCTACTTTAAAATGACAAAATGCATTGCTGACTTACCTAGGTCTAATATAAATTGTTCTTATGCTCTGATCCTAGCTAATGCAAGACCTTAGAACACAACTCCATTTATCCCATTCATTCTTATGTGCTGTTTTTGTTACATACTTGAATGAATTTTCCACCATCTGGGACATTATGATTAATGCCTTATGAAGTCAGTGTTATTTTAGATTTAACAACACATTTGCCATTTTCATTGCTCTTCACTCTTTCCTGCATCTCTGACCTTCCATCTGGCATTGTTTTCTTTCACCAAAAAATCAACATGTAGAAAGTTAGTGCAGATCTCTTGGCAGCCAACTCTATCAATCTGAAATTGATTGAAATCAACCCTTGAAATTGAAATCAACCCTTATTCTGGAAAAATCTTTTCACTGGATATAGGATTACATGTTGTTAGTTGTCCTCTCATTTCATTAAAGCAATCATTCCAATGTACTCTGCTTCCATTGTTCCTGTTGAAATGTCAGCTGTCAGAATAACTGGTTTCCCCCAGCCTCTGGGAATGCCAATGAGATGAAAACTCTCAGCTGTCAGCACTCTTTGGGGACTAACTCAGCTGAAGAAACTGCCTGGCACAAGGTCATGTCTCTTTCCAGGGGCAGGCCACAATCACTGATCAATGACGGGGAATAAAGACCCAGCCTACTCACTCCAGCTCAGGCAACTCTGAAGGGCCATCCCAGTTCCAAAGATAAATGTAGGATTAGCTCACACCATCACTGGAACTTCATGGGAGCTCAATTTCTCCCTCTTCCCAATCCTGCTTCCTTAACTCTTTTCTTCAGCGGTTGATCTCAAGGGCTTTCCCTAATAAACCTCCTACATGCTACTCTTTTTTCAGACTCTGTTTCCCAGGGACCCCAATCTATGCCAAAAAGTATCAGAAGTAGGCTAAGAAAATGGTCACTTGGATGGATCACCCCTGCCTGCTTGGCAATGAGGACTCCATTGCTGGAGGTAGGTGGGGCACATACAGCCCAGCATAATGAAGTGGTGCAGGTGTTAAAGCTTCCATTGGTGGTGGACTGGAGGAAAGCAGCACATTAACTGAGGCCATATATCAGGGGTTTGAGAAAAGTTGGGGAAATAGTAACTATAATGAAAATGGTATTGGGTTGATTGGCCTTTGGGAAAGATAATAAAAAGTGGAGATCAATCAGTTACCAACTATAAGCTGAGCATGAAAATGTTTCTTGTGAATAAAAAGATTCTCATCTCCTGCGGTGTAAGAGCAGAGAAAGCTGAAAATCAGGACCAGAGCTTAATTGTGAGAGTACCAGAGCACCAGGTAAGGGTAAACTCCCAATCAAGGCAAAACTGTTATGCCAAGGTCAAGTCATGGCTGGGAAAGAATGGAGCCCTGACATACAGGATGGGGACATCTGGATGAATTCTTCCCCAAATTGTGAATCTCCAGATTCCCCCAACCTCTAAGCCTGCATAAGTGGCTCTCCTGGCAGTTGAGGGGTAGCATTTGCTCCCTGTTGAAGGTGATTCAGGGTCTTCTCCTCCACAAAACCCACACGCCTCTCTCAGGACCTGTCTTTACTTTCCCTCCTGGCTTCCAGGCCAGTAACTCAGGTTAAGTCACAACACAAACCATCCTGGCATTGATGAGCCTAAAAGGGAGGAAGGCAACTGTACCTCAGGAAGCTGCAAAAGCTGGTCAGCAGGTACCATCAAGCACTGAGGAGTCCACGTGGGATCAGAGGATGCTTTCAAGGGAGCAAGAATGAAAGGCTGAATAAGGGAAGCTATCTGAGTTATTTAGAGTATCAGAGTTATTTCCTCCAATAAATCCCTTGTGTAGCTAACTCTTCTTGGAAACCACTTCTTGGAAGACCAAACTGACACAGAACTGCATTGCAGCTCATCTTCATCCCCTGCATCCTTCCCTTCCTTTCCAACGTGTTGATCCCAAGAGCATTCCTAACACATCTCTCACATGCCACTCTCCACCTCAGGGTCTACTTCCTGGGGAACCAGCCTGTGACAGTTGCCTCTGAAAAGGCCTTCATTTCTGTACTGTTTTGATCCTTTTTCCCCAGTTTTTCACAGCCCACTTTTTATTTTCTTCTGTTGTATTATTATCTCTTCTTTGACATCTTCTGTATCTCCTTTGAGTTCTTATTTCAATGAGAGTATGTTCTCTTTAACTTTCTCAAGCTCATGGAGAAATGTTCATTCTCAGTTTTCATTTATTTCTGTTGGATATTCTTCATCTGCCTCTATTGGTTGTTACTGTCCTCTTTTTGCAGGAGAATTACTCATTTTAATGAGGACCGTTCTCTCTGGATTAGCTATTTGCTAAAAATTATGTGGGGAAAGGATGGATCAAGGGGAAGAGCAGTAGCTTTATAAAAATTATTTATTTATTTGGCTGCACTGGGTCTTAGCTGTGGCACATGGGTTCTTCATTGTTGCATGCGGGATCTTTGTTGCAGCATACAGGATCTTTAGTTGTGGCATGCGGGCTCTTAGTTGCAGCATGTGGGATCTAGTTCCCTGAGCAGTGATTGAACCTGGGCCCCCTGCATTGGAAGCACAGAGTCTTAACCACTGGACCAACAGGGAAGCCCCAAGAGCAGTAGCTTTAACTCAAATGTGTCTTTTGGGAGGACTCTCTCATGACTCAGTGTCCTCTGAGAAGGGATAGGGTCCACTCACAAATCTCAGTGGTCCATTCCATGCTAAGCAGGCCTGTGGTTTACAGCAATCCTTGATGTTCCGGGGTATCTGGGGTATTAAAACAACTAATACTAAGCTGACTGCCATGAGGACTCCTTCTCTGACCTCTTGTGCTTTTCAGAAAGACTGGGCATCTTGATAGTTTCCTCCCAGCCCTGGTTTACCTGTAATGCTAGGTGTGGACACCTCAGACTAGGACCTTCGGTTGGACCCCTTAGGGTTGTGTCACCCTTTAATGGAAAACTGTAGACTAGAAAAGACCTGTGGGGGTGGGGCATGCATATGTGTTTTTTTGGTTTCATGTCTCACTTTGTTACAAAATGTGTTGTATTTGGCAGCTATCCTTTGTAACTTTGGGGTTTTGCATATATTTCCAATGAAAATGGTATTTTCTTCTCTACTGCTCATTATTTTTGTTATTTTAAGTTGGCCTCTGAGGAGGGAAGTGAACTTGGACTGGAATCCTGAAATAAGTTTTAACAAGCTCTTTACATTTTATTATTTTAAAAAATCCTATTTACTTTAACATTTCAACCACATATTAGTAGATTTTTTTATATCTTAATTAGTAAGAAATTAACAACACAAATTATGAGACCAGAATAAAAGGAAAGATACAAAAATCATGAATAAAAATGCAAAAAAAAAAGACATCATTCTTTAATCATGCATTAGAAATTTAGATTTGGAAAACAAAACAAAACAAAAATTCAGGTTGAGATTGCTTCAGAGAAACAAAACTGGTTAAAAACACAAACGGTCATGGCTGTGTTCTCAGTGTTCTACATTGCTCATAAAAACTGCCTTTAGGAAGTGGTGATGATGTAGTCCTGGAGGAAAACAAGCCATTGCAATGGTGAGTAGTCTTCCCCCACATGTGAAGTCACCCACATTGCGTGGCAGGGTGAACATCTGCCCATTAAACTCTGCACTGGCTGTAGTATGCCACAAAAACATTCTTTGTTTCTATGTGACCCTTGCTCTCGTTTTGTTAGATGAAGATTGGTTCATAGATTGAGACTTTTCTGAAGTAACTTCAATGAAGACATTTAACATCATTTCTTTGCAAGCAATGCTAACATAATACAATGTCTTTTTCTCAAAAATGATGTTAATCCAGTGTGATTCATAGTGGATGGTGGGAGAGGAGTTGTGGGTGGGGGAGAGTAATCAAGCACACTTGTTTCCATGTTTTCTCCCTTTTCGTCTTATCAAGCATCTAAATGCCAGCTTGGGATCAACCCACATGCCCCAAGTTGTTCTGCACTTTCACTATCAAAATGACCAGTTACAATAAAAGAAAATGACAGTGACTCAAACCAGACTCAATGCCTGGTTTATAAATTAAGAAGCAGTTATTCTGGCTAAAAAGAAGAGAGAAGCAATTTGTATTTCAGACATGCAAACTACAAATTTTATAAAAACTACAATTTCTATTTATGGAAAAATAGTTAATTCCACTATGCCTTTCAGCCCATTAGCAAGATGTGTAAAAAAATTGAGGTTGAAATGGGAAAAATCTTACCCATCTCTCAATTTTAAAGTAATCACAGCTTAATACAATGCAAATGAAAGAACAGTTTTCAATTCTTCTTAGGAATTAGAAAAGGTTTCTGATTAAACTAAAGGGAGAGCATGTTCCAGTGACAAACCTCACAGCTGTGTAGATGACTTGGTCTTTCCTCATTTTATTCCTGAATTTACTTTATAAAGTAGGCTGAATAGTGGTCCCAAAGATACCAGGTCCTAATCCCTAGAAACTGTAAATGTTGTTTTATAAAGAAAAAGAGTCTTTGCAGCTATGATTACGTTATAGATCTTATATGACTAGATTATCCCAAATTATCTGTGTGGGATCTAAATTCCATCACATGTATCCTTATGAGAAGAAGCAGAGAGAGATGGCACATACATAGAAGAAGAGAAGGCCAAGTGAAGGTAGAGTCAGAAGAAGGAGTGACATGAACACAGGCAAAGGAAAGCTGGCAGCACCGGAAGTTGGCAAGGAACAGAGCCTCTCCTGGAACCTTCGTGGGGCACATGGCCCTGCTAACACCTTGATTTCAGCCCAGTGAAACTGATGTTG